>NC_142285.1:17711728-18336728 GCF_965620075.1 Prunus avium | reverse complement strand
AAAATTAAGCATTAGGAACCCATTAAGCATAGAAGAACAATTTAAACAACCAAGCATGTATCTAATCCCTGTTGTCGAATGTCCATACATACTCTTCCTATTCATAGTTCAATTCGAATTAAAGCATGGTGTCTACTCTTAATTCAAACCAAGATAGCTAACATGCAAGCCTAAATGGTGATCAATCATTCAAACTAGCATATTAACTTATAAGCATAATGAATAAGAACAAAAACCATAATTGAAACTTGGAAACTAATCAAACTTGAGACTAAAGAAAAGAATTTACATAACAATGAAAATTAAAGTAGAACTTGGAAAGACTTAAAGGAAAATTTAGTAAAAGGATTTTCGTTACAATCAATTGAGAACTAGAAAGGAAAACTAAGAGAATTTGAGGGAGAGAAGGGAAGGGAGCTCTAGAGAAGTGTTTGAGAGCTCCCACCCTTGGGGTGTGTTTACAAGCTTAGAGAACCTCCCTATTTATAGGCCTAAGGAAGTGAAAAATCTGAATTCAATATGGCTAATGCATACAACACTTGTTTTATAAAATCTGAAATGGTTGATGCACTTGTATTAGAAAATTTGAATTGGTTGATGCACTTCACCAATAAATCCCACCAGCAGCCCTAGCTCATCTTCATGTCACCATGACCAAGCTTCCAACCAGAAACAATAGCTCATCCTGAGGTCAGCATTACCAGCAACTTCAAGGGCTTACGAATTGGGCTGTATAGTACACACCCATTGGAACAACTTTCATGAAGAATGCTGCCTCATCCGAGCTGTGTAGGTTGCTGAAACAAAGCTTGCAATATGACCTACGGAACTGGACTGGCAGGGGGCTGTAGCCAAAATGAGTTTGTCTTTTAAGCTCTTCATCCATTCATCCAAATTAGGCCTTAACATGCTTGAATTGCATGAATTATGCTCTCTTGCTCTATTTGCCTACAAAACACACAAAGGGAGGCAAATAACTTAGAAATCTAAGAAACTAAGCAACAGAAGTAAGTAAATAGGGAATGTATATGTATGAAATTATGAGCTTAACAGAAATCCAATCGCTAGAAGTATGGAATACACCAACCACTCCAATTAGGAACGAACTGCCGTTGAACTTGAATTGTCCAATTTCTCACACCTATTGATTTCGGATCGAGCCCAAAACTTGGGCAACATCATAACATGGTGGGAGGAGTCATTTGGTGAGTTTTGAGTGAAATCCAATCGCTAGAAGTATGGAATACACCAACCACTCCAATTAGGAACGAACTGCCGTTGAACTTGAATTGTCCAATTTGGAACACCTATTGATTTCGGATCGAGCCCAAAACTTGGGCAACATCATAATATGGTGGGAGGAGTCATTTGGTGAGTTTTGAGTGAAATCCAATAGCTAGAAGTATGGAATACACCAACCACTCCAATTAGGAACGAACTGCCGTTGAACTTGAATTGTCCAATTTCTCACACCTATTGATTTCGGATCGAGCCCAAAACTTGGGCAACATCATATTATTGTGGGAGGAGTCATTTGGTTAGTTTTGAGTGAAATCCAATCGCTAGAAGTATGGAATACACCAACCACTGCAATTAGGAACGAACTGCCGTTGAACTTGAATTGTCCAATTTGGAACACCTATTGATTTCGGATCGAGCCCAAAACTTGGGCAACATCATAATATGGTGGGAGGAGTCATTTGGTGAGTTTTGAGTGAAATCCAATCACTAGAAGTATGGAATACACCAACCACTGCAATTAGGAACGAACTGCCGTTGAACTTGAATTGTCCAATTTGGAACACCTATTGATTTCGGATCGAGCCCAAAACTTGGGCAACATCATAATATGGTGGGAGGAGTCATTTGGTGAGTTTTGAGTGAAATCCAATAGCTAGAAGTATGGAATACACCAACCACTCCAATTAGGAACGAACTGCCGTTGAACTTGAATTGTCCAATTTCTCACACCAATTGATTTCGGATCGAGCCGAAAACTTGGGCAACATCATAATATGGTGGGAGGAGTCATTTGGTGAGTTTTGAGTGAATTCCAATAGCTAGAAGTACGGAATACACCGACCACTCTAATTAGGAACGAACTGCCGTTGAACTTGAATTGTCCAATTTCTCACACCTATTTATTTCGGATCGAGCCCAAAACTTGGGCAACATCATAATATGGTGGGAGGAGTCATTTGGTTAGTTTTGAGTGAAATCCAATCGCTAGAAGTATGGAATACACCAACCACTCCAATTAGGAACGAACTGCCGTTGAACTCTAATTGTCAAATTTGGAAGACCTATTGATTTCGGATCGAGCCCAGAACTTGGGCAACATCATAATATGGTGGGAGGAGTCATTTGGTGAGTTTTGAGTGAAATCCAATCGCTAGAAGTATAGAATACACCAACCACTCCAATTAGGAACGAACTTCCGTTGAACTTGAATTGTCTAATTTCTCAAACCTATTGATTTCGGATCGAGCCCAAAACTTGGGCAACATCATAATATGGTGGGAAGAGTCCTTTGGAGAGTTTTGAGTGAAATCCAATCGATAGAAGTATGGAATACAGCAACCAATCCAATTAGGAACGAACTGCCGTTGAACTCTAATTGTCAAATTTGGAAGACCTATTGATTTCAGATCGAGCCCAAAACTTGGGCAACATCATAATATGGTGGGAGGAGTCATTTGGTGAGTTTTGAGTGAAATCCAATCGCTAGAAGTATGGAATACACCAACCATTCCAATTAGGAACGAACTGCCGTTGAACTTGAATTGTCCAATTTCTCACACCTATTGATTTCGGATCGAGTCCCAAAGTTGGGCAACATCATAATATGGTGGGAGGAGTCATTTGGTGAGTTTTGAGTGAAATCCAATCGCTAGAAGTATTGAATACACCAACCACTCCAATTTGGAACGAACTGCCGTTGAACTTGAATTGTCCAATTTCTCACACCTATTGATTTCGGATCGAGCCCCAAACTTGGGCAACACCAAAATACAGTGGGAGGAGTCATTTGGTGAGTTTTTAGTGAAATCCAATCGATAGAAGTATGGAATACAGCAACCAATCCAATTAGGAACGAACTGCCGTTGAACTCTAATTGTCAAATTTGGAAGACCTATTGATTTCAGATCGAGCCCAAAAGTTGGGCAACATCATAATATGGTGGGAGGAGTCATTTGGTGAGTTTTGAGTGAAATCCAATCGCTAGAAGTATTGAATACACCAACCACTCCAATTTGGAACGAACTGCCGTTGAACTTGAATTGTCCAATTTCTCACACCTATTGATTTCGGATCGAGCCCCAAACTTGGGCAACACCAAAATACAGTGGGAGGAGTCATTTGGTGAGTTTTTAGTGAAATCCAATCGCTAGAAGTATGGAATACACCAACCACTCCAATTATGAACGAACTGCCGTTGAACTTGAATTGTCCAATTTCTCACACCTATTGATTTCGGATCGAGCCGAAAACTTGGGCAACATCATAATATGGTGGGAGGAGTCATTTGGTGAGTTTTGAGTGAATTCCAATCGCTAGAAGTATGGAATACACCAACCACTCTAATTAGGAACGAACTGCTGTTGAACTTGAAATGTCCAATTTCTCACACCTATTGATTTCGGATCGAGCCCAAAACTTGGGCAACATCATAATATGGTGGGAGGAGTCATTTGGTTAGTTTTGAGTGAAATCCAATCGCTAGAAGTATGGAATACACCTACCACTCCAATTAGGAACGAACTGCCGTCGAACTCAAATTGTCAAATTTGGAAGACCTATTAATTTCGGATCGAGCCCAGAACTTGGGCAACATCATAATATGGTGGGAGGAGTCATTTGGTGAGTTTTGAGTGAAATCCAATCGCTAGAAGTATAGAATACACCAACCACTCCAATTAGGAACGAACTGCCGTTGAACTTGAATTGTCCAATTTCTCACACCTATTGATTTCGGATCAAGCCCCAAAGTTGGGCAACATCATAATATGGTGGGAGGAGTCATTTGGTGAGTTTTGAGTGAAATCCAATCGCTAGAACTATGGAATACACCAACCACTCCAATTTGGAACGAACTGCCGTTGAACTTGAATTGTCCAATTTCTCACACCTATTGATTTCGGTTCGAGCCCCAAACTTGGGCAACACCATAATACGGTGGGAGGAGTCATTTGGTGAGTTTTTAGTGAAATCCAATCGCTAGAAGTATGGAATACACCAACCACTCCAATTAGGAACGAACTGCCGTTGAACTTGAATTGTCCAATTTCGCACACCAATTGATTTCGGATCGAGCCGAAAACTTGGGCAACATCATAATATGGTGGGAGGAGTCATTTGGTGAGTTTTGAGTGAATTCCAATAGCTAGAAGTATGGAATACACCGACCACTCAAATTAGGAACGAACTGCCGTTGAACTTGAATTGTCCAATTTCTCACACCTATTTATTTCGGATCGAGCCCAAAACTTGGGCAACATCATAATATGGTGGGAGGAGTCATTTGGTTAGTTTTGAGTGAAATCCAATCGCTAGAAGTATGGAATACACCAACCACTCCAATTAGGAACGAACTGCCGTTGAACTCTAATTGTCAAATTTGGAAGACCTATTGATTTCGGATCGAGCCCAGAACTTGGGCAACATCATAATATGGTGGGAGGAGTCATTTGGTGAGTTTTGAGTGAAATCCAATCGCTAGAAGTATAGAATACACCAACCACTCCAATTAGGAACGAACTTCCGTTGAACTTGAATTGTCTAATTTCTCAAACCTATTGATTTCGGATCGAGCCCAAAACTTGGGCAACATCATAATATGGTGGGAAGAGTCCTTTGGAGAGTTTTGAGTGAAATCCAATCGATAGAAGTATGGAATACAGCAACCAATCCAATTAGGAACGAACTGCCGTTGAACTTGAATTGTCCAATTTCTCACCCCTATTGATTTCGGATAGTGCCCAAAACTTGGGCAACGTCATAATATGGTGAGAGGAGTCAATTGGTGAGTTTTGAGTGAAATCCAATCGCTAGAAGTATGGAATACACCAACCACTCCAATTAGGAACGAACTGCCGTTGAACTCTAATTGTCAAATTTGGAAGACGTATTGATTTCAGATCGAGCCCAAAACTTGGGCAACATCATAATATGGTGGGAGGAGTCATTTGGTGAGTTTTGAGTGAAATCCAATCGCTAGAAGTATGGAATACACCAACCACTCCAATTAGGAACGAACTGCCGTTGAACTTGAATTGTCCAATTTCTCACACCTATTGATTTCGGATCGAGCCCCAAAGTTGGGCAACATCATAAAATGGTGGGAGGAGTCATTTGGTGAGTTTTGAGTGAAATCCAATCGCTAGAAGTATTGAATACACCAACCATTCCAATTTGGAACGAACTGCCGTTGAACTTGAATTGTCCAATTTCTCACACCTATTGATTTCGGATCGAGCCCCAAACTTGGGCAACACCAAAATACAGTGGGAGGAGTCATTTGGTGAAGTTTTAATGAAATCCAATCGCTAGAAGTATGGAATACACCAACCACTCCAATTATGAACGAACTGCCGTTGAACTTGAATTGTCCAATTTCTCACACCTATTGATTTCGGATCGAGCCGAAAACTTGGGCAACATCATAATATGGTGGGAGGAGTCATTTGGTGAGTTTTGAGTGAATTCCAATAGCTAGAAGTATGGAATACACCGACCACTCTAATTAGGAACGAACTGCCGTTGAACTTGAATTGTCTAATTTCTCAAACCTATTGATTTCGGATCGAGCCCAAAACTTGGGCAACATCATAATATGGTGGGAAGAGTCCTTTGGAGAGTTTTGAGTGAAATCCAATCGATAGAAGTATGGAATACAGCAACCAATCCAATTAGGAACGAACTGCCGTTGAACTTGAATTGTCCAATTTCTCACACCTATTGATTTCGGATAGAGCCCCAAAGTTGGGCAACATCATAATATGGTGGGAGGAGTCATTTGGTGAGTTTTGAGTGAAATCCAATCGCTAGAAGTATTGAATACACCAACCACTCCAATTTGGAACGAACTGCCGTTGAACTTGAATTGTCCAATTTCTCACACCTATTGATTTCGGATCGAGCCCCAAACTTGGGCAACACCAAAATACAGTGGGAGGAGTCATTTGGTGAGTTTTTAGTGAAATCCAATCGCTAGAAGTATGGAATACACCAACCACTCCAATTATGAACGAACTGCCGTTGAACTTGAATTGTCCAATTTCTCACACCTATTGATTTCGGATCGAGCCGAAAACTTGGGCAACATCATAATATGGTGGGAGGAGTCATTTGGTGAGTTTTGAGTGAATTCCAATCGCTAGAAGTATGGAATACACCAACCACTCTAATTAGGAACGAACTGCCGTTGACCTTGAAATGTCCAATTTCTCACACCTATTGATTTCGGATCGAGCCCAAAACTTGGGCAACATCATAATATGGTGGGAGGAGTCATTTGGTTAGTTTTGAGTGAAATCCAATCGCTAAAAGTATGGAATACACCAACCACTCCAATTAGGAACGAACTGCCGTCGAACTCAAATTGTCAAATTTGGAAGACCTATTAATTTCGGATCGAGCCCAGAACTTGGGCAACATCATAATATGGTGGGAGGAGTCATTTGGTGAGTTTTGAGTGAAATCCAATCGCTAGAAGTATAGAATACACCAACCACTCCAATTAGGAACGAACTGCCGTTGAACTTGAATTGTCCAATTTGGAACACCTATTGATTTCGGATCGAGCCCCAAACTTGGGCAACACCACAATATGGTGGGAGGAGTCATTTGGTGTGTTTTGAGTGAAATCCAATCCACAGAAGTATGGAATACACCAACCACTCCAATTAGGAACGAACTGCCGTTGAACTTGAATTGTCCAATTTCTCACACCTATTGATTTCGGATCGAGTCCAAAACTTGGGCAACATCATAATATGGTGGGAGGAGTCATTTGGTGAGTTTTGAGTGAAATCCAATCGCTAGAAGTATGGAATACACCAACCACTCCAATTAGGAACGAACTGCCGTTGAACTTGAATTGTCCCATTTCGAACAGGTATTGGTTTCGGATCTAACCCAAAACTTGGGCAACATCATAATATGGTGGGAGGAGTCATTTGGTGAGTTGTGAAAGAAATCCAATCGCTAGAAGTATGGAATACACCAACCACTCCAATTAGGAACGAACTGCCGTTGAACTTGAATTGTCCAATTTCTCACACCTATTTATTTCGGATCGAGCCCAAAACTTGGGCAACATCAAAATATGGTGGGAGGAGTCATTTGGTGATTTTGGGTGAAATCCAATCGCTAGAAGTATGGAATACACCAACCACTCCAATTAGGAACGAACCGCCGTTGAACTTGAATTGTCCAATTTCTCACACCTATTGATTTCGGATCGAGCCCAAAACTTGGGTAACATCATAATGTGGTGGGAGGAGTCATTTGGTTAGTTTTGAGTGAAATCCAATCACTAGAAGTATGGAATACACCAACCACTTCAATTAGGAACGAACTGCCGTTGAACTTGAATTGTCCAATTTCTCACACCTATTGATTTCGGATAGAGCCCAAAACTTGGGCAACGTCATAATATGGTTAGAGGAGTCAATTGGTGAGTTTTGAGTGAAATCCAATCGCTAGAAGTATGGAATACACCAACCACTCCAATTAGGAACGAACTGCCGTTGAACTCTAATTGTCAAATTTGGAAGACCTATTGATTTCAGATCGAGCCCAAAACTTGGGCAACATCATAATATGGTGGGAGGAGTCATTTGGTGAGTTTTGAGTGAAATCCAATCGCTAGAAGTATGGAATACACCAACCACTCCAATTAGGAACGAACTGCCGTTGAACTTGAATTGTCCAATTTCTCACACCTATTGATTTCGGATCGAGCCCCAAAGTTGGGCAACATCATAATATGGTGGGAGGAGTCATTTGGTGAGTTTTGAGTGAAATCCAATCGCTAGAAGTATTGAATACACCAACCACTCCAATTTGGAACGAACTGCCGTTGAACTTGAATTGTCCAATTTCTCACACCTATTGATTTCGGATCGAGCCCCAAACTTGGGCAACACCAAAATACGGTGGGAGGAGTCATTTGGTGAGTTTTTAGTGAAATCCAATCGCTAGAAGTATGGAATACACCAACCACTCCAATTATGAACGAACTGCCGTTGAACTTGAATTGTCCAATTTCTCACACCTATTGATTTCGGATCGAGCCGAAAACTTGGGCAACATCATAATATGGTGGGAGGAGTCATTTGGTGAGTTTTGAGTGAATTCCAATCGCTAGAAGTATGGAATACACCAACCACTCTAATTAGGAACGAACTGCCGTTGAACTTGAAATGTCCAATTTCTCACACCTTTTGATTTCGGATCGAGCCCAAAACTTGGGCAACATCATAATATGGTGGGAGGAGTCATTTGGTTAGTTTTGAGTGAAATCCAATCGCTAGAAGTATGGAATACACCAACCACTCCAATTAGGAACGAACTGCCGTCGAACTCAAATTGTCAAATTTGGAAGACCTATTAATTTCGGATCGAGCCCAGAACTTGGGCAACATCATAATATGGTGGGAGGAGTCATTTGGTGAGTTTTGAGTGAAATCCAATCGCTAGAAGTATAGAATACACCAACCACTCCAATTAGGAACGAACTGCCGTTGAACTTGAATTGTCCAATTTGGAACACCTATTGATTTCGGATCGAGCCCCAAACTTGGGCAACACCACAATATGGTGGGAGGAGTCATTTGGTGTGTTTTGAGTGAAATCCAATCCACAGAAGTATGGAATACACCAACCACTCCAATTAGGAACGAACTGCCGTTGAACTTGAATTTTCCAATTTCTCACACCTATTGATTTCGGATCGAGCCCAAAACTTGGGCAACATCATAATATGGTGGGAGGAGTCATTTGGTGACTTTGAGTGAAATCCAATCGCTAGAAGTATGGAATACACCAACCACTCCAATTAGGAACGAACTGCCGTTGAACTTGAATTGTCCCATTTCGAACAGGTATTGGTTTCGGATCGAACCCAAAACTTGGGCAACATCATAATATGGTGGGAGGAGTCATTTGGTGAGTTGTGAAAGAAATCCAATCGTTAGAAGTATGGAATACACCAACCACTCCAATTAGGAACGAACTGCCGTTGAACTTGAATTGTCCAATTTCTCACACCTATTTATTTCGGATCGAGCCCAAAACTTGGGCAACATCAAAATATGGTGGGAGGAGTCATTTGGTGATTTTGGGTGAAATCCAATCGCTAGAAGTATGGAATACACCAACCACTCCAATTAGGAACGAACCGCCGTTGAACTTGAATTGTCCAATTTCTCACACCTATTGATTTCGGATCGAGCCCAAAACTTGGGCAACATCATAATGTGGTGGGAGGAGTCATTTGGTTAGTTTCGAGTGAAATCCAATCACTAGAAGTATGGAATACACCAACCACTCCAATTAGGAATGAACTGCCGTTGAACTTGAATTGTCCAATTTGGAACACCTATTGATTTCGGATCGAGCCCAAAACTTGGGCAACATCATAATATGGTGGGAGGAGTCATTTGGTGAGTTTTCAGTGAAATCTAATCGCTAGAAGTATGGAATACACCAACCACTCCAATTAGGAACGAACTGCCGTTGAACTTCAATTGTCCATTTTGGAACACCTATTGACTTCAGATCGAGCCCAAAACTTGGGCAACATCATAATATGGTGGGAGGAGTCATTTGGGTAGGTTTGAGTGAAATTCAATCGCTAGAAGTATGGAATACACGAACCACTCCAATTAGGAACTAACTGCCGTTGAACCTGAATTGTCCAATTTGTAACACCGATTGATTTCGGATCGAGCCCAAAACTTGGGCAACATCATAATATGGTGGGAGGAGTCATTTGGTGGGTTTGAGTGAAATCCAATCGGTAGAAGTATGGAATACAGCAACCACTCCAATTAGGAACGAACTGCCGTTGAACTTGAATTGTCCAATTTCTCACACCTATTGATTTCGGATAGAGCCCAAAACTTGGGCAACATCATAATATGGTGGGAGGAGTCATTTGGTGAGTTTTGAGTGAAATCCAATCGCCAGAAGTATGGAATACACCAACCACTGCAATTTGGAACGAACTGTCGTTGAAATTGAATTTACCAATTTCTCACACCTATTGATTTCGTATCGAGCCCAAAACTTGGGCAACATCGTAATATGGTGGGAGGAGTCGTTTGGTGAGTTTTGAGTGAAATCCAATCGCCAGAAGTATGGAATACACCAACCACTGCAATTTGGAACGAACTGTCGTTGAAATTGAATTTACCAATTTTTCACACCTATTGATTTCGTATCGAGCCCAAAACTTGGGTAACATCATAATATGGTGGGAGGTGTCATTTGGGGAGTTTTGAGTGAAATCCAATCGCTAGAAGTATGGAATACACCAACCACACCAATTAGGAACGAACTGCCGTTGAACTTGAATTGTCCACTTTCTCACACCTATTGATTTCGGATCGAGCCCAAAACTAGGGCAACATCATAATATGGTGGGAAGTCATTTGGTTAGTTTTGAGTGAAATCCAATGGCTAGAACTATGGAATACACCAACCACTCCAATTAGGAACGAACGGCCGTTGAACTTGAATTGTATAATTTCGAACACCTATTGATTTCGGATCGAGCCCAAAACTTGGGCAACATCATAATGTGGTGGGAGGAGTCATTTGGTGAGTTTTGAGTGAAATCCAATCCCTAGAAGTATGGAATACACCAACCACTCCAATTAGGAACGAACTGCCGTTGAACTTGAATTGTCCAATTTCTCACACCTATTGATTTCGGATCGAGCCCAAAACTTGGGCAACATCATAATATGGTGGGAGGAGTCATTTGGTGAGTTTTGAGTGAAATCCAATCGCTAGAAGTATGGAATACACCAACAACTCCAACTAGGAACGAACTACCGTTGAAATTGAATTGTCTAATTTCTCACTCCTATTGATTTCGGATCGAGCCCAAAACTTGGGCAACATCATAATATGGTGGGAGGAGTCATTTGGTGAGTTTTGAATGAAATCCAATCGCTAGAAGTATGGAATACACCAACCACTCCAATTAGGAACGAACTGCCGTTGAACTTGAATTGTCCAATTTCGAACAGCTATTGATTTCGGATCGAACCCAAAACTTGGGCAACATCATAATATGGTGGGAGGAGTCATTTGGTCAGTTTTGAGTGAAATCCAATCGCTAGAAGTTTGGTGTTGCGTCGATTCAGCTGCACCAAAATGGATTCAGCTGCATCCTCAACTTGTGATACTCGCAAGTGCACGAGCCGTTTGGTAGTATAGCATCTGTAAGTGCGAGGTCGATCCCACGAGGATTGGTGATTGAATGATCCAATTTGTTTCCCCTACACAAAATAGAAATGAAAACGAAAATAAATAAAACAAGAAAAAAAAGAAATAACTCAAGTAGATAAGTTCCCAAGTTCAATTAGATTAACGGATTGATTCTAGCTAAAGTATGATTAAGCCATGGTGTTTGGTCAAAACCTTGCGTTCCTAATTCCCTAATTTGATTTTTTTTTGTCTAACCTAAAATTAAGCATTAGGAACCCATTAAGCATAGAAGAACATTTTAAACAACCCAGTATGTATCTAATCCCTGTTGTCGAATGTCCATACATACTCTTCCTATTCATAGTTCAATTCGAATTAAAGCATGGTGTCTACTCTTAATTCAAACCAAGATAGCTAACATGCAAGCCTAAATGGTGATCAATCATTCAAACTAGCATATTAACTTATAAGCATAATGAATAAGAACAAAAACCATAATTGAAACTTGGAAACTAATTAAACTTGAATACTTAAGAAAGAATGTACATTACAGATAAAATTAAAGTAGAACTTGAAAACTTGAAGGAAAATTTAGTAAAATCAATTTGTTACAACAATTGACAACTTGAAAGGAAACTAAGAGAATTTGAGGGAGAGAAGGGAAGGGAGCTCTAGAGAAGTGTTTGAGAGCTCCCCCCCTTGGGGTGTGATTTGAAGCTTGAAGGCTTCTCTATTTATACGGCTAAGAGGGAGGAACATCATGATGGATTTCCACACCATCCTTGATCTTTTGCTGCTGCACCTCAAGCATCTTCACATGGGTTCAAAGGTGATCAGTTGTGGCTAACTTTGCTGCCAACCCATGTGGTTGCCTTTTGGTTGTTGAAAAACGAGTTTTCTGAACCAGGCTTGGTGTAGGAAGGCCAGAGGTTTTAAAACGTATCCAATGGGGCTCAAATTTGGATATGTTATACTAGACACCCATTGGAACAACTTCTATGAAGAACGTATTCCCATCGGAGTAGTAGAAGTGTGCGTTTTGGGCCTTGCAAGTTGGCTGCCGAACAGAGACTGGAATTGACTTCATTTCATTTCTTTGCTTTACATGCATGCACATGCTTTCTCTATAATAACTCCAGCATGTACCAACTTGCTCCTTTAGAATTTCATAGCTGGAATGCCTCCCCACTTCACTCATTATGTTGGATCCAAAGTCAGTTGCAGCATGGGTGAGGCACATGGCTTAAAGGAGGAGACAAGGCTCAAAGCTGGCAGCTGCAAATCCTCCTGAGCATGGTTCAGTGTTGGACGGGCTAAGGACTCCACAAATGTTCAATTGGGCTGAAGTTTGGATATGTTATACTAGACACCCAATTGAACAACGTCTATGAAGAATGTCTCCTCATCCGAGTTGTGCAGATTGCTGAAATGAGACCTGCAAGGTGACTTACGAAACTGGACTGAAAAGAAGTGTGGCCCAACTTTGGTTTTGTCTTTAAGCTCTTGCTCTTTGCCAATCAGCCCTTAACATGCATGGATTGCAACAAATGTGATCTCTTGCTATCTTAACCTACAAAACACACAAATAGAGGTAAGTGACTCAAAATAAAGAGAAACTAAGCAAAATCACTAACTAAAGAAGGCAAGCAAGTGTATGAAATTATGGACTTATCAAAACAGAAAAAGGATTAAAAGCACAAGTTTAACTCAATAACATAACCAAATCATCAGCTAGAAGGGTACAAAATGATATACAATTATGAACCGATCATATGGAATACACCAACCACTCCAATTAGGAATGTACTGCCGTTGAACTTGAATTGTCCAATTTCACACACCTATTGATTTCGGATCGAGCCCCAAACTTGGGCAACATCATAATACGGTGGGAGGAGTCATTTGATGAGTTTTGAGTGAAATCCAATCGCTAGAAGTATGGAATACACCAACCGCTCCAATTAGGAACGAACTGCCATTGAACTTGAATTGTCCAATTTCTCACACCTATTGATTTCGGATCGAGCCCAAAACTTGGGCAACATCATAATGTGGTGAGAGGAGTCATTTGGTCAGTTTTGAGTGAAATCCAACCGCTAGAAGTATGGAATACACCAACCACTCCAATTAGGAACGAACTGCCGTTGAACTTGAATTGTCCAATTTGGAACACCTATTGATTTCGGATCGAGCCCAAAACTTGGGCAACATCAAAATTTGGTGGGAGGAGTCATTTGGTGAGTTTTGAGTGAAATCCAATCGCTAGAAGTATGGAATACACCAACCACTCCAATTAGGAACGAACTGTCGTTGAACATGAATTGTCCACTTTCGCACACCAATTGATTTCGGATCGAGCCCAAAACTTGGGCAACATCTTAACATGGTCGGAGGAGTCATTTGGTGAGTTTTGAGTGAAATCCAATCGCTAGAAGTATGGAATACACAAACCACTCCAATTAGGAACGAACTGCCGTTGAACTTGAATTGTCCAATTTCTTACACCTATTGATTTTGGATCGAGCCCAAAACCTGGGCAACATCATAATATGGTGGGAGGAGTCATTTGGTGAGTTTTGAGTGAAATCCAATCGCTAGAAGTATGGAATACACCAACCACTCCAATTAGGAACGAACTGCCGTTGAACTTGAATTGTCCAATTTCTCACACCTATTGATTTTGGATTGAGCCCAAAACCTGGGCAACATCATAATATGGTGGGAGGAGTCACTGGTGAGTTTTGAGTGAAATCCAATCGCTAGAAGTATGGAATACACCAACCACTCCAATTAGGAACGAACTGCCATTGAACTTGAATTGTTCAATTTCGAAAACCTATTGATTTCGTATCGAGCCCAAAACTTGGGCAACATCATAATATGGTGGGAGTAGTCATTTGGTGTGTTTTGAGTGAAATCCAATCGCTAGAACTATGGAATACACCAACCACGCCAATTAGGAACGAACTGCCGTTGAACTTGAATTGTCCAATTTCTCACACCTATTGATTTCGGATCGAGCCCAAAACTTGGGCAACATCATAATATGGTGGGAGGAGTCATTTGGTGAGTTTTGAGTGAAATCCAATCTTTAGAAATATGGAATACACCAACCACTCCAATTAGGAACGAACTGCCGTTGAACTTGAATTCTCCAATTTGGAACACCTATTGATTTCGGATCGAGCCCAAAACTTGGGCAACATCAAAATTTGGTGGGAGGAGTCATTTGGTGAGTTTTGAGTGAAATCCAATCGCTAGAAGTATGGAATACACCAACCACTCCAATTAGGAACGAACTGTCGTTGAACATGAATTGTCCACTTTCGCACACCAATTGATTTCGGATCGAGCCCAAAACTTGGGCAACATCTTAACATGGTCGGAGGAGTCATTTGGTGAGTTTTGAGTGAAATCCAATCGCTAGAAGTATGGAATACACAAACCACTCCAATTAGGAACGAACTGCCGTTGAACTTGAATTGTCCAATTTCTTACACCTATTGATTTTGGATCGAGCCCAAAACCTGGGCAACATCATAATATGGTGGGAGGAGTCATTTGGTGAGTTTTGAGTGAAATCCAATCGCTAGAAGTATGGAATACACCAACCACTCCAATTAGGAACGAACTGCCGTTGAACTTGAATTGTCCAATTTCTCACACCTATTGATTTTGGATTGAGCCCAAAACCTGGGCAACATCATAATATGGTGGGAGGAGTCACTGGTGAGTTTTGAGTGAAATCCAATCGCTAGAAGTATGGAATACACCAACCACTCCAATTAGGAACGAACTGCCATTGAACTTGAATTGTTCAATTTCGAAAACCTATTGATTTCGTATCGAGCCCAAAACTTGGGCAACATCATAATATGGTGGGAGTAGTCATTTGGTGTGTTTTGAGTGAAATCCAATCGCTAGAACTATGGAATACACCAACCACGCCAATTAGGAACGAACTGCCGTTGAACTTGAATTGTCCAATTTCTCACACCTATTGATTTCGGATTGAGCCCAAAACTTGGGCAACATCATAATATGGTGGGAGGAGTCATTTGGTGAGTTTTGAGTGAAATCCAATCTTTAGAAATATGGAATACACCAACCAGTCCAATTAGGAACGAACTGCCGTTGAACTTGAATTGTCCAATTTCTCACACCTATTGATTTCGGATCGAGCCCCAAACTTGGGCAACATCATAACATGGTGGGAGGAGTCATTTGGTGAGTTTTGCGTGAAATCCAATCGCTAGAAGTATGGAATACACCAACCACTCCAATTAGGAACGAACTGTCGCTGAACTTGAATTGTCCAATTTCTCACACCTATTGATTTTGGATCGGGCCCAAAACCTGGGCAACATCATAATATGGTGGGAGGAGTCATTTGGTGAGTTTTGAGTGAAATCCAATCGCTAGAAGTATGGAATACACCAACCACTCCAATTAGGAACGAACTGCCGTTGAACTTGAATTGTCCAATTTCTCACACCTATTGATTTTGGATCGAGCCCAAAACCTGGGCAACATCATAATATGGTGGGAGGAGTCATTTGGTGAGTTTTGAGTGAAATAAAATCGCTAGAAGTATGGAATACACCAACCACTCCAATTAGGAACGAACTGCCGTTGAACATGAATTGTCCACTTTTTCACACCTATTGATTTCGGATCGAGCCCAAAACGTGGGCAACATCATAACATGGTGGGAGGAGTCATTTGGTGAGTTTTGAGTGAAATCCAATCGGTAGAAGTATGGAACACACCAACCACTCCAATTAGGAACGAACTGCCGTTGAACTTGAATTGTCCAATTTCTCACACCTATTGATTTTGGATTGAGCCCAAAACCTGGGCAACATCATAATATGGTGGGAGGAGTCACTGGTGAGTTTTGAGTGAAATCCAATCGCTAGAAGTATGGAATACACCAACCACTCCAATTAGGAACGAACTGCCATTGAACTTGAATTGTTCAATTTCGAAAACCTATTGATTTCGTATCGAGCCCAAAACTTGGGCAACATCATAATATGGTGGGAGTAGTCATTTGGTGTGTTTTGAGTGAAATCCAATCGCTAGAACTATGGAATACACCAACCACGCCAATTAGGAACGAACTGCCGTTGAACTTGAATTGTCCAATTTGGAACACCTATTGATTTCTTATCGAGCCCAAAACTTGGGCAACTTCATAATATGGTGGGAGGAGTCATTTGGTGAGTTTTGAGTGAAATCCAATCGCTAGAAGTATGGAATACACCCACCACACCAATTAGGAACGAACTGCCGTTGAACTTGAATTGTCCAATTTCTCACACCTATTGATTTCGGATGGAGCCCAAAACTTGGGCAACATCATAATATGGTGGGAGGAGTCATTTGGTGAGTTTTGAGGTAAATCCAATCCCTAGAAGTATGGAATACACCAACCACTCCAATTAGGAACGAACTGCCGTTGAACTTGAATTGTCCAATTTGGAACACCTACTGATTTCGGCTCGAGCCCAAAAGTTGGGCAACATCATAATATGGTGGGAGGAGTCATTTGGTGAGTTTTAAGTGAAATCCAATCGGTAGAAGTATGGAATACACCAACCACTCCAATTAGGAACGAACTGCCGTTGAACTTGAATTGTCCAATTTCTCACACCTATTGATTTCGGATCGAACCCCAAACTTGTACAACATCATAATATGGTGGGAGGAGTCGTTTGGTGAGTTTTGAGTGAAATCCAATCGCTCGAAGTACGGAATACACCAACCACTCCAATTAGGAACGAACTGCCGTTGAACTTGAATTGTCCAATTTGGAACACCTACTGATTTCGGATCGAGCCCAAAACTTGGGCAACATCATAATATGGTGGGAGGAGTCATTTGGTGAGTTTTAAGTGAAATCCAATCGCTAGAAGTATGGAATACACCAACCACTCCAATTAGGAACGAACTGCCGTTGAACTTGAATTGTCCAATTTCGAAAACGTATTGATTTCGGATCGAACCCAAAACTTGGGCAACATCATAATATGGTGGGAGGAGTCATTTGGTGAGTTTTGAGTGAAATCCAACCGCTAGAAGTATTTAATACACCCACCACACCAATTAGGAACGAACTGCCGTTGAACTTGAATTGTCCAATTTCTCACACCTATTGATTTCGGATGGAGCCCAAAACTTGGGCAACATCATAATATAGTGGGAGGAGTCATTTGGTGAGTTTCAAGTGAAATCCAATCGCTAGAAGTATGGAATACACCAACCACTCCAATTAGGAACGAACTGCCGTTGAACTTGAATTGTCCAATTTGGAACACCTATTGATTTCGGATCGAGCCCAAAACTTGGGTAACATCATAATATGGTGCGAGGAGTCATTTGGTGAGTTTTGAGTGAAATCCAATCGCTAGAAGTATGGAATACACCCACCACACCAATTAGGAACGAACTGCCGTTGAACTTGAATTGTCCAATTTCGAAAACGTATTGATTTCGGATCGAGCCCAAAACTTGGGCAACATCATAATATGGTGGGAGGAGTCATTTGGTGAGTTTTGAGTGAAATCCAATCGCTAGAAGTATGGAATACACCCACCACACCAATTAGGAACGAACTGCTGTTGAACTTGAATTGTCCAATTTCTCACACCTATTGATTTCGGATGGAGCCCAAAACTTGGGCAACATCATAATATGGTGGGAGGAGTCATTTGGTGAGTTTCAAGTGAAATCCAATCGCTAGAAGTATGGAATACACCAACCACTCCAATTAGGAACGAACTGCCGTTGAACTTGAATTGTCCAATTTGGAACACCTATTGATTTCTTATCGAGCCCAAAACTTGGGCAACTTCATAATATGGTGGGAGGAGTCATTTGGTGAGTTTTGAGTGAAATCCAATCGCTAGAAGTATGGAATACACCCACCACACCAATTAGGAACGAACTGCCGTTGAACTTGAATTGTCCAATTTCTCACACCTATTGATTTCGGATGGAGCCCAAAACTTGGGCAACATCATAATATGGTGGGAGGAGTCATTTGGTGAGTTTTGAGGTAAATCCAATCCCTAGAAGTATGGAATACACCAACCACTCCAATTAGGAACGAACTGCCGTTGAACTTGAATTGTCCAATTTGGAACACGTACTGATTTCGGATCGAGCCCAAAACTTTTCCAACATCATAATATGGTGGGAGGAGTCATTTGGTGAGTTTTGAGTGAAATCCAATCGCTAGAAGTATGGAATACACCAACCACTCCAATTAGGAACGAACTGCCGTTGAACTTGAATTGTCCAATTTCGAAAACCTATAGATTTCGGATCGAGCCCAAAACTTGGGCAACATCATAATATGGTGGGAGGAGTCATTTGGTGAGTTTTGAGTGAAATCCAATCGCTAGAAGTATGGAATACACCCACCACACCAATTAGGAACGAACTGCCGTTGAACTTGAATTGTCCAATTTCTCACACCTATTGATTTCGGATTGAGCCCAAAACTTGGGCAAGATCATAATATGGTGGGAGGAGTCATTTGGTGAGTTTTGAGTGAAATCCAATCGCTAGAAGGATGGAATACACTAACCACACCAATTAGGAACGAACTGCCGTTGAACTTGAATTGTCCAATTTGTCACACCTATTGATTTTGGATCGAGCCCAAAACCAGGGCAACATCGTAATATGGTGGGAGGAGTCATTGGTGAGTTTTGAGTGAAATCCAATCGCTAGAAGTATGGAATACACCAACCACTCCCATTAGGAACGAACTGCCGTTGAACTTGACTTGTCCAATTTCGAAAACCTATTGATTTCGGATCGAGCCCAAAACTTGGGCAACATCATAATATGGTGGGAGGAGTCATTTGGTGAGTTTTGAGTGAAATCCAATCTCTAGAAGTATGGAATACACCAACCACTCGAATTAGAAACGAACTGCCGTTGAACTTGAATTGTCCAATTTGGAACACCTACTGATTTCGGATCGAGCCCAAAAGTTGGGCAACAGCATAATATGGTGGGAGGAGTCATTTCGTGAGTTTTGAGTGAAATCCAATCGGTAGAAGTATGGAATACACCAACCACTCCCATTAGGAACGAACTGCCGTTGAACTTGAATGGTCCAATGTCTCACACCTATTTATTTCGGATCGAGCCCAAAACTTGGGAAACATCATAATATGGTGGGAGGAGTCATTTGGGGAGTTTTGAGTGAAATCCAATCGCTAGAAGTATGGAATACACCAACCACTCCAATTAGGAACAAACTGCCGTTGAACTTGAATTGTCCAATTTGGAACACCTACTGATTTCGGATCGAGCCCAAAACTTGGGCAACATCATAATACGGTGGGAGGAGTCATTTGGTGAGTTTTGAGTAAAATCCAATCGCTAGAAGTATGGAATACACCAACCACTCCCATTAGGAACGAACTGCCGCTGAACTTGAATTTTCCAATTTTTCACACCTATTGATTTCGGATCAAGCCCAAAACTTGGGCAACATCATAATACGGTGGGAGGAGTCATTTGGGGAGTTTTGAGTGAAATCCAATCGCTAGAAGTATGGAATACACCAACCACTCCAATTAGGAATGAACTGCCGTTGAACTTGAATTGTCCAATTTCTCACACCTATTGATTTCGGATCGAGCCCAAACTTGGGCAACATCATAATATGGTGGGAGGAGTCATTTGGTGAGTTTTGAGTGAAATCAAATCGCTAGAAGTGTGGAATACACCAACCACTCCAATTAGGAACGAACTGTCGTTGAACTTGAATTGTCCAATTTGGAACACCTATTGATTTCGGATCGAGCCCAAAACTTGGGCAACAACATAATATGGTGGGAGGAGTCATTTGGTTAGTTTTGAGTGAAATCCAATCGCTAGAAGTATGGAATACATCAACCACTCCAATTAGGAACGAACTGCCGTTGAACTTGAATTGTCCAATTTCTCACACCTATTTATTTCGGATCGAGCCCAAAACTTGGGAAACATCATAATATGGTGGGAGGAGTCATTTGGTGGGTTTTGAGTGAAATCCAATCGCTAGAAGTATGGAATACACCAACCACTCCAAATAGGAACGAACTGCCGTTGAACTTGAATTGTCCAATTTGGAACACCTATTGATTTCGGATCGAGCCCAAAACTTGGGCAACATAGTAATATGGTGGGAGGAGTCATTTGGTTAGTTTTGAGTGAAATCCAATCGGTAGAAGTATGGAATACATCAACCACTCCAATTAGGAACGAACTGCCGTTGAACTTGAATTGTCCAATTTGGAACACCTATTGATTTCAGATCGAGCCCAAAACTTGGGCAACATCATAATATGGTGGGAGGAGTCATTTGGTGAGTTTTGTGTGAAATCCAATCGCTAGAAGTATGGATTACACCAACCACTCCAATTGGGTACGAACTGTCGTTGAACTTGAATTGTCCAATTTCTCACACCTATTGATTTCGGATCGAGCCCAAACTTGGGCAACATCATAATATGGTGGGAGGAGTCATTTGGTGAGTTTTGAGTGAAATCCAATCGCTAGAAGGATGGAATACACCAAGTACTCCAATTAGGAACGAACTGCCGTTGAACTTGAATTGTCCAATTTGGAACACCTATTGATTTCGGATCGAGCCCAAAACTTGGGCAACATCATGATATGGTGGGAGGAGTCATTTGGTGCGTTTTGAGTGAAATCCGATCGCTAGATGTATGGAATACACCGTACTCCCATTAGGAACGAACTTTCGTTGAAATTGAATTGACCAATTTCTCACACCTATTGATTTCGGATCGAGCCCAAAACTTGGGCAACATCATAACATGGTGGGAGGAGTCATTTGGTGAGTTTTGAGTGAAATCCAATCGCTAGAAGTAAGGAATACACCAACCACTCCAATTTGGAACGAACTTTCGTTGAAATAGAATTGACCAATTTTTCACACCTATTGATTTCGGATAGAGCCCAAAACTTGGGCAACATCATAATATGGTGGGAGGAGTCATTTGGTGAGTGTTGAGTGAAATCCAATCTCTAGAAGTATGGAATACACCAACCACTCCAATTAGGAACGAACTTTCGTTGAAATTGAATTGACCAATTTCTCACACCTATTGATTTCGGATCGAGCCCAAAACTTGGGCAACATCATAATATGGTGGGAGGAGTCATTTGGTTAGTTTTGAGTGAAATCCAATCGCTAGAAGTATGGAATACACCAACCACTCCAATTAGGAATGAACTGCCGTTGAACTTGAATTGTCCAATTTCTCACACCTATTGATTTCGGATCGAGCCCAAAACTTGGGCAACATCATAATGTGGTGGGAGGAGTCATTTGGTGAGTTTTGAGTGAAATCCAATCGCTAGAAGTGTGGAATACACCAACCACTCCAATTAGGAACGAAGTGCCGTTGAACTTGAATTGTCCAATTTGGAACACCTATTGATTTCGGATCGAGCCCAAAACTTGGGCAACATCATAATATGGTGGGAGGAGTCATTGGTTAGTTTTGAGTGAAATCCAATCGCTAGAAGTATGGAATACACCAACCACTCCAATTAGGAACGAACTGCCTTTGAACTTCAATTGGCCAATATGGAACACCTATTGATTTCGGTTCGAGCCCAAAATTTGGGCAACATCATAATATGGTTGGAGGAGTCATTTGGTGAGTTTTGAGTGAAATCCAATCGCTAGAAGTACGGAATACACCAACCACTCCAATTTGGAACGAACTTTCGTTGAAATAGAATTGACCAATTTTTCACACCTATTGATTTCGGATAGAGCCCAAAACTTGGGCAACATCATAATATGGTGGGAGGAGTGATTTGGTGACTGTTGAGTGAAATCCAATCGCTAGAAGTATGGAATACACCAACCACTCCAATTAGGAACGAACTTTCGTTGAAATTGAATTGACCAATTTCTCACACCTATTGATTTCGGATCGAGCCCAAAACTTGGGCAACATCATAATATGGTGGGAGGAGTCATTTGGCGAGTTTTGTGTGAAATCCAATCGCTAGAAGTACGGAATACACCAACCACTCCAATTAGGAACGAACTGCCGCTGAACTTGAATTGTCCAATTTCTCACACCTATTGATTTCGGATCGAGCCCAAAACTTGGGCAACATCATAATACGGTGGGAGGAGTCATTTGGTTAGTTTTGAGTGAAATCCAATTGCTAGAAGTAGGGAATACATCAACCACTCCAATTAGGAACGAACTGCCGTTGAACTTGAATTGTCCAATTTCTCACACCTATTTATTTCGGTTCGAGCCCAAAACTTGGGAAACATCATAATATGGTGGGAGGAGTCATTTGGTGAGTTTTGAATGAAATCCAATCGCTAGAAGTATGGAATACACCAACCACTCCAATTAGGAACGAACTGCCTTTGAACTTGAATTGGCCAATATGGAACACCTATTGATTTCGGTTCGAGCCCAAAATTTGGGCAACATCATAATATGGTGGGAGGAGTCATTTGGTGAGTTTTGAGTGAAATCCAATCGCTAGAAGTATGGAATACACCAACCACTCCAATTAGGAACGAACTGCCGTTGAACTTGAATTGTCCAATTTGGAACACCTATTGATTTCGGATCGAGCCCAAAACTTGGGCAACATCATAATATGGTGGGAGGAGTCATTTGGTGAGTTTTGAGTGAAATCCAATCGCTAGAAGTATGGAATACACCAACCACTCCAGTTGGGAACGAACTGCCGTTGCACTTGAATTGTCTAATTTTGAACACCTATTGATTTCGGATTGAGCCCAAAACTTGGGCATCATCATAATATGGTAGTAGGAGTCACTTGGTGAGTTTTGAGTGAAATCCAATCGCTAGAAGTATGGAATACACCAACCACTCCAAGTAGGAACGAACTGCCGTTGAACTTGAATTGGCCAATATGGAACACCTATTGATTTGGGATCGAGCCCAAAATTTGGGCAACATCATAATTTGGTGGGAGGAGTCATTTGGTGAGTTTTGAGTGAAATCCAATCGCTAGACGTATGGAATACACCAACGACTCCAATTAGGAACGAACTGCCGTTGAACTTGAATTGTCCAATTTCTCTCACCTATTGAGTTCGGATCGAGCCCAAAACTTGGGCAACATCATAATATGGTGGGAGGAGTCATTTGGTGAGTTTTGAGTGAAACCCAATCGCTAGAAGGATGGAATACACCAAGTACTCCAATTAGGAACGAACTGCCGTTGAACTTGAATTGTCCAATTTGGAACACCTATTGATTTCGGATCGACCCCAAAACTTGGGCAACATCATAATATGGTGGGAGTAGTCATTTGGTGAGTTTTGAGTGAAATCCAATCGCTGGAAGTATGGAATACACCAACCACTCCAATTAGGAACGAACTGCCGTTGAACTTGAATTGTCCAATTTCTCACACCTATGGATTTCGGATCGAGCCCAAAACTTGGGCAACATCGTAATATGGTGGGAGGAGTCATTTGGCGAGTTTTTTGTGAAATCCAATCGCTAGAAGTATGGAATACACCAACCACTCCAGTTAGGAACGAACTGCCGTCATACTTGAATTTTCCAATTTGGAACACCTATTGATTTCGTATCGAGCCCAAAACTTGGGCAACATCATAATATGGTGGGAGGAGTCATTTGGTGAGTTTTGAGGGAAATCCAATCTCTAGAAGTACGGAATACACCAACAACTCCAATTAAGAACGAACTGCCGTTGAACTTGAATTGTCCAATTTCTCACACCTATTTATTTCGGATCGAGCCCAAAACTTGGGCAACATCATAATATGGTGGGAGGAGTCATTTGGCGAGTTTTTTGTGAAAATCTGTTGAGCCTATTCCTAACAACTAAAATGAGTTATTAAAAATAGAAACTTCAATTCTCGCAAGTGCACGAACCATTTATAGTATAGCTTATGAAATACGAGGTCGATCCCACGGAGAATGGTAACTTGGTTGCAAGTTAAACTACTTAGAATGATGGAAAAACTGAAAACAAAGAAAGAAACTAACTAACAATTGGCAAGGTCTAGGACAGAATCCTAGCACCACACACGCACTCGAATGGGGGGTTTTTGTTGTTTAAATGAAAACAAGAGAATGAAATGGAAGTGCTGGAAGTAAACAATGGCAGCAATGAACAAGTTGTGAAACAATGATTGAGAAGTGTTAGAGCCTTGGAATCTACCACTAGTCTTCCTATCCAAGTTATGAGTGCATAGAAATTGACTCAAGCTTCATTAACAATAGATTATCGCATACAAGCCTATGGTATCTAGGTGCAGGATGCATGATTCTCCTAAGGCATGTAATTGTGCATGGTATCTACACAACACGTGATCTCTAATATGCAACCTAAGCATGGTATCTACTTAGAATAAAGCATATAAGAGTCATTAAGTTCCTTGAGAATATGATAATCACACAAGTCCTAGAACATGGTATCTGTCCTAGTCAACCTATGGTTATTAACCCCTTGAATGATTCTTAGGCCATTCATGTGTTGCTTGTGAAAGGAGAGTAGAATTGGTGAATCTAAACCCCTTCCCAACCTGTGCTAGATGCATAAAATCCTAGTTAGCTACTCCAAGAAAACATACATCAAGCACATAATAAGCTGGAGATTAACAACTTGATAATGAAAGCAAGGAAATCAATTAACTATGAAATCATCCATAACATTGAATATTCATGACTAGGGCTTCATCCTAAGCCCTAACAAAATGGATTAGTTAAACATAATTATGAATACAGAAGATAAGAAATACATAGGTAGAATAAAGAGAATAGAAGAACTAGCTGGTGGCAGCAAGGTAGTTTCCAGGACAGCTCCCAGCTCTCCCTCCTTTGCAGCTAGCTCTCTCTCTCTCTTTGTGGTGAATCTGAATGTGTGTATGGAAGTAATGGATGAAGTGAATTTTGTCTGGGATGTGGAATGGAAGTGGTATTTATAGGGAGAAGGAAAGGGGAATTCTGAATTGAATATGACTAATGCAAACAACACTTGTATTTAGATAATCAGAATTGGTTGCTGCACTAATAAATCCCACCAGCAGCCATAGGTCATCTTCATGTCAGCATGATCAAGCATCCATCCAGAAACCAATAGCTCATGCCTAGCTCACCATGACCAAGCATCCATCAGCTCATCCTCATGTCAGCATGATGTGTATTTTGATGGGCTCACGGATTGGGTTTGGCTGAATCCAAATATGACTTTAAGATATCCATTTTGAAGTTCAGAATGTCTCTGATCCAACCACACAAGTATTGGCCCAATCCAAGCTCGGATGAAGAAGATAAGTCCGAATTGAACTTCTAACTCAATATCCAGTTTTTGCACGTTTTGCACCATTTTGCTTCAAAAGCAATCTCTTGCTGCCTTCAACCTATAGAACACACAAACATAGGTAAGTGACTTGAAATAAAGAGAAACTAAACAAAATAACTAAGTAACGAAGGCATGCAAATGTGTGAAATTATGAACTTATCAAAATCCAATCGCTAGAAGTATGGAATACACCAACCAAACCAATTAGGAACGAACTGCCGTTGAACTTGAATTGTCCAATTTGGAACACCTATTGATTTCGGATCGAGCCCAAAACATGGGCAACATCATAATATGGTGGGAGGAGTCATTTGGTGAGTTTTGAGTGAAATCCGATCGCTAGATGTATGGAATACACCATACTCCAATTAGGAACGAGCTGCCGTTGAACTTGAATTGTCCAATTTCTCACACCTATTGATTTCGGATCGAGCCCCAAACTTGGGCAACATCATAATATGGCGGGAGGAGTCATTTGGTGAGTTTTGAGTGAAATCCAATCTCTAGAAGTACGGAATACACCAACAACTCCAATTAAGAACGAACTGTCGTTGAACTTGAATTGTCTAATTTGGAACACCTATTGATTTCGGATCGAGCCCAAAACTTGGGCATCATCATAATATGGTAGTAGTAGTCATTTGGTGAGTTTTGAGTGAAATCCAATCGCTAGAAGTATGGAATACACCAACCACTCCAATTAGGAACGAACTGCCGTTGAACTTGAATTGGCCAATACGGAACACCTATTGATTTGGGATCGAGCCCAAAATTTGGGCAACATCATAATATGGTGGGAGGAGTCATTTGGTGAGTTTTGAGTGAAATCCAATCGCTAGACATATGGAATACACCAACGACTCCAATTAGGAACGAACTGCCGTTAAACTTGAATTGTCCAATTTCTCTCACCGATTGAGTTCGGATGGAGCCCAAAACTTGGGCAACATCATAATATGGTGGGAGGAGTCATTTGGTGAGTTTTGAGTGCAATCCGATCGCTAGATGTATGGAATACACCATACTCCAATTAGGAACGAGCTGCCGTTGAACTTGAATTGTCCAATTTGGAACACCTATTGATTTCGGATCGAGCCCAAAACTTGGGCATCATCATAATATGGTAGTAGTAGTCATTTGGTGAGTTTTGAGTGAAATCCAATCGCTAGAAGTATGGAATACACCAACCACTCCAATTAGGAACGAACTGCCGTTGAACTTGAATTGTCCAATTTCTCACACCTATTGATTTCGGATCGAGCCCAAAACTTGGGCAACATCATAATATGGTGGGAGGAGTCATTTGGTGGGTTTTGAGTTAAATCCAATCGCTAGAAGTATGGAATACACCAACCACTCCAATTTGGAACGAACTGTCGTTGAAATTGAATTGACCAATTTCACACACCTATTATATTCGGATCGAGCCCAAAACTTTGGCAACATCATAATATGGTGAGAGGATTCATTGGCTGAGTTTTGAGTGAAATCCAATCGCAAGAAGTATGGAAAACACCAACCACTCCAATTCGGAACGAACTGCCGTTGAACTTGAATTGTCCAATTTGGAACACCTATTGATTTCGGATCGAGCCCAAAACTTGGGCAACATCCTAATATGGTGGGAGGAGTCATTTGGTGAGTTTTGAGTGAAATCCAATCGCTAGAAGTATGGAATACACCAACCACTCCAATTAGGAACGAACTGCCGTTGAACTTGAATTGTCCAATTTCTCACACCTATTGATTTTGGATCGAGTCCAAAACCTGGGCAACATCATAACATGGTGGGAGGAGTCATCTGGTGAGTTTTGAGTGAAATCCAATCCCTAGAAGTATGGAATACACCAACCACTCCAATTAGGAACGAACTGCCGTTGAACTTGAATTGTCCAATTTCTCACACCTATTGATTTCGGATCGAGCCCAAAACTTGGGCAACATCACAATATGGTGCGACGGGTCATTTGGTGAGTTTTGAGTGAAATCCAATCGCTAGAAGTATGGAATACACCAACCACTCCAATTAGGAACGAACTGCCATTGAACTTGAATTGTCCAATTTCTCACACCTATTGATTTCGGATCAAGCCCAAAACTTGGGCAACATCATAATATGGTGGGACGAGTCATTTGGTGAGTTTTGAGTAAAATCCAATCGCTAGAAGTAGGGAATACACCAACCACTCCAGTTAGGAACGAACTGCCGTTATACATGAATTTTCCAATTTGGAACACCTATTGATTTCGGATCGAGCCCAAAACTTGGGCAACATCATAATATGGTGGGAGGAGTCATTTGGTGAGTTTTGAGTGAAATCCAATTGCTAGAAGTATGGAATACACCAACCACTCCAATTAGGAACGAACTGCCGTTGAACTTGAATTGTCCAATTTCTCACACTTATTGATTTCGGATCGAGCCCAAAACTTGGGCAACATCATAATATGGTGGGAGGAGTCATTTGGTAGTTTTGAGTGAAATCCAATCGCTAGACGTATGGAATACACCAACCACTCCAATTAGGAACGAACTGTCGTTGAAAATGAATTGACCAATTTCTCACACCTATTGATTTCGGATCGAGCCCAAAGCTTGGGCAACATCAAAATATGGTGGGAGGAGTCATTTGGGGAGTTTTGAGTGAAATCCAATCGCTAGAAGTATGGAATACACCAACCACTCCAATTGGGAACGAAATGCCGTTGAACTTGAATTGTCCAATTTGGAACACCTATTGATTTCGGATCGAGCCCAACACTTGGGCAACATCATAATATGGTGGGAGGAGTCATTTGGTGAGTTCTGAGTGAAATCCAATCGCTAGAAGTATGGAATACACCAACCACTCCAATTAGGAACGAACTGCCGTTGAACTTGAATTGTCCAATTTCGAACACCTATTGATTTCGGATCGAGCCCAAAACTTGGGCAACATCATATTAGGGTGGGAGGAGTCATTTGGTGAGTTTTGAGTGAAATCCAATCGCTAGAAGTATGGAATACACCAACCACTCCATTTGGGAACGAACTGCCGTTGAACTTGAATTGTCCAATTTCGAACACCTATTGATTTCGGATCGAGCCCAAAACTTGGGCAGCATCATATTATGCTGGGAGGAGTCATTTGGTGAGTTTTGAGTGAAATCCAATCGCTAGAAGTATGGAATACACCTACCACTCCAATTTGGAACGAACTGCCGTTGAACTTGAATTGTCCAATTTGGAACACCTATTGATTTCGGAACGAGCCCCAAACTTGGGCAACATCATAATATGGTGGGAGGAGTCATTTGGTGAGTTTTGAGTGAAATCCAATCGCTAGAAGTATGGAATACACCAACCACTCCAATTAGGAACGAACTGCCGTTGAACTTGAATTGTCCAATTTCGAACACCTATTGATTTCGGATCGAGCCCAAAACTTGGGCAATATCATAATATGGTGGGAGGAGTGATTTGGTGAGTTTTGAGTGAAATCCAATCGCTAGAAGTATGGAATACACCAACCACTCCATTTGGGAACGAACTGCCGTTGAACTTGAATTGTCCAATTTGGAACACCTATTGATTTCGGATCGAGCCCAAAACTTGGGCAACATCTTAATATGGTGGGAGGAGTCATTTGGTGAGTTTTGAGTGAAATCCAATCGCTAGAAGTATGGAATACACCAACCACTCCAATTAAGAACGAACTGCCGTTGAACTTGAATTGTCCAATTTCTCACACCTATTGATTTCGGATCGAGCCCAAAACTTGGGCAACATCATAATGTGGTGGGAGGAGTCATTTGGTGAGTTTTGAGTGAAATCCAATCGCTAGAAGTATGGAATACACCAACCACTCCAATTAGGAACGAACTGCCGTTGAACTTGAATTGTCCAATTTCTCACACCTATTGATTTCGGATCGAGCCCAAAACTTGGGCAACATCATAATATGGTGGGAGGAGTCATTTGGTGAGTTTTGAGTGAAATCCAATCGCTAGAAGTATGGAATACACCAACCACTCCAAATTGGACAATTCAAGTTCAACGGCAGTTCGTTCCCAAATGGAGTGGTTGGTGTATTCCATACTTCTAGCGATTGGATTTCACTCAAAACTCCCCAAATGACTCCTCCCACCATATTATGATGTTGCCCTAGTGTTGGGCTCGATCCGAAATCAATAGGTGTTCAAAATTGGACAATTCAAGTTCAATGGCAGTTCGTTCCTAATTGGAGTGGTTGGTGTATTCCATACTTCTAGCGATTGGATTTCACTCAAAACTCACCAAATGACTCCTCCCACCATATTATGATGTTGCCCAAGTTTTGGGGTCGATCCGAAATCAATAGGTGTGAGAAATTGGACAATTCAAGTTCAACGGCAGTTCGTTCTTAATTGGAGTGGTTGGTGTATTCCATACTTCTAGCGATTGGATTTCACTCAAAACTCACCAAATGACTCCTCCCACTATATTTTGATGTTGCCCAAGTTTGGGGCTCGATCCGAAATCAATAGGTGTGAGAAATTTGACAATTCAAGTTCTACGGCAGTTCGTTCCTAATTGGAGTGGTTGGTGTATTCCATACTTCTAGCGATTGGATTTCACTCAAAACTCAACAAATGACTCCTCCCACCATATTAAGATGTTGCCCAAGTTTTGGGCTCGATCCGAAATCAATAGGTGTTCGAAATTGGACAATTCAAGTTCAACGGCAGTTCGTTCCTAATTGGAGTGGTTGCTGTATTCCATACTTCTAGCGATTGGATTTCACTCAAAACTCACCAAATGACTCCTCCCACCACATTATGATGTTGCCCTAGTGTTGGGCTCGATCCGAAATCAATAGGTGTTCCAAATTGGACAATTCAAGTTCAATGGCAGTTCGTTCCTAATTGGAGTGGTTGGTGTATTCCATACTTCTAGCGATTGGATTTCACTCAAAACTCACCAAATGACTCCTCCCACCACATTATGATGTTGCCCAAGTTTTGGGCTCGATCCGAAATCAATAGGTGTGAGAAATTGGACAATTCAAGTTCAACGGCAGTTCGTTCTGAATTGGAGTGGTTGGTGTATTCCATACTTCTAGCGATTGGATTTCACTCAAAACTCACCAAATGACTCCTCCCACCATATTATGATGTTGCCCAAGTTTTGGGCTAGATCCGAAATCCATAGGTGTTCCAAATTGGACAATTCAAGTTCAACGGCAGTTCGTTCCCAAATGGAGTGGTTGGTGTATTCCATACTTCTAGCGATTGGATTTCACTCAAAACTCACCAAATGACTCCTCCCACCACATTATGATGTTGCCCTAGTGTTGGGCTCGATCCGAAATCAATAGGTGTTCCAAATTGGACAATTCAAGTTCAACGGCAGTTCGTTCCTAATTGGAGTGGTTGGTGTATTCCATACTTCTAGCGATTGGATTTCACTCAAAACTAACCAAATGACTCCTCCCACCATATTATGATGTTGCCCAAGTTTTGGGCTCGATCCGAAATCAATAGGTGCAAGAAATTGGACAATTCAAGTTCAACGAAAGTTCGTTCCAAATTGGAGTGGTTGGTGTATTCCGTACTTCTAGCGATTAGATTTCACTCAAAACTCACCAAATGACTCCTCCCACCATGTTATGATGTTGCCCAAGTTTTGGGCTCGATCCGAAATCAATAGGTGTGAGAAATTGGTCAATTCAATTTCAACGAAAGTTCGTTCCTAATTGGAGTGGTTGGTGTATTCCACACTTCTAGCGATTGGATTTCACTCAAAACTCACCAAATGACTCCTCCCACCATATTATGATGTTGCCCAAGTTTTGGGCTCGATCCGAAATCAATAGGTGTTCCAAATTGGACAATTCAATTTCAACGGCAGCTCGTTCCTAATTGGAGTATGGTGTATTCCATACATCTAGCGATCGGATTTCACTCAAAACTCACCAAATGACTCCTCCCACCATATTATGATGTTGCCCAAGTTTTGGGCTCGATCCGAAATCAATAGGTGTTCGAAATTGGACAATTCAAGTTCAACGGCAGCTCGTTCCTAATTGGAGTATGGTGTATTCCATACATCTAGCGATCGGATTTCACTCAAAACTCACCAAATGACTCCTCCCACCATATTATGATGTTGCCCAAGTTTTGGGCTCGATCCGAAATCAATAGGTGTTCCAAATTGGACAATTCAAGTTCAACGACAGTTCGTTCCTAATTGGAGTACTTGGTGTATTCCATCCTTCTTGCGATTGGATTTCACTCAAAACTCACCAAATGACTCCTCCCACCATATTATGATGTTGCCCAAGTTTTGGGCTCGATCTGAACTCAATAGGTGAGAGAAATTGGACAATTCAAGTTCAACGGCAGTTCGTTCCTAATTAGAGTGGTTGGTGTATTCCATACGTCTAGCGATTGGATTTCACTCAAAACTCACCAAATGACTCCTCCCACCATATTATGATGTTGCCCAAATTTTGGGCTCGATCCCAAATCAATAGGTGTTCCATATTGGCCAATTCAAGTTCAACGGCAGTTCGTTCCTAATTGGAGTGGTTGGTGTATTCCATACTTCTAGCGATTGGATTTCACTCAAAACTCACCAAATGACTCCTACTACCATATTATGGTGATGCCCAAGTTTTGGGCTCGATCCGAAATCAATAGGTGTTCCAAATTAGACAATTCAAGTTCAACGGCAGTTCGTTCCCAACTGGAGTGGTTGGTGTATTCCGTACTTCTAGCGATTGGATTTCATTCAAAACTCACCAAATACCTCCTCCCACCATATTAAGACGTTGCCCAAGTTTTGGGCTCGATCCGAAATCAATAGGTGTTCCAAATTGGACAATTCAAGTTCAACGGCAGTTCGTTCCCAATTGGAGTGGTTGGTGTATTCCATACTTCTAGCGATTGGATTTCACTCAAAACTCACCAACTGACTCCTCCCACCATATTATGATGTTGCCCAAGTTTTGGGCCCGATCCGAAATCAATAGGTGTTCCAAATTGGACAATTCAAGTTCAACGGCATTTCGTTCCCAATTGGAGTGGTTGGTGTATTCCATACTTCTAGCGATTGGATTTCCCTCAAAACTCACCAAATGACTCCTCCCACCATATTATGATGTTGCCCAAGTTTTGGGCTCGATCCGAAATCAATAGGTGTGAGAAATTGGTCAATTCATTTACAACGACAGTTCATTCCTAATTGGAGTGGTTGGTGTATTCCATACGTCTAGCGATTGGATTTCACTCAAAACTCACCAAATGACTCCTCCCACCATATTATGATGTTGCCCAGGTTTTGGGCTCGATCCAAAATCAATAGGTGTAAGAAATTGGACAATTCAAGTTCAACGGCAGTTCGTTCCTAATTGGAGTGGTTGGTGTATTCCATACTTCTAGCGATTGGATTTCACTCAAAACAAACCAAATGACTCCTCCCACCATATTATGATGTTGCCCAAGTTTGGGGCTCGATCCGAAATCAATGGGTGTGAGAAATTGGACAATTCAAGTTCAACGGCAGTTCGTTCCTAATTAGAGTGGTTGGTGTATTCGATAGTTCTAGCGATTGGATTTCACTCAGAACTCACCAAATGATTCCTCCCACCATATTATGATGTTGCCCAAGTGTTGGGCTCGATCCGAAATCAATATGTGTTCCAAATTGGACAATTCAAGTTCAACGGCATTTCGTTCCCAATTGGAGTGGTTGGTGTATTCCATACTTCTAGCGATTGGATTTCCCTCAAAACTCACCAAATGACTCCTCCCACCATATTATGATGTTGCCCAAGTTTTGGGCTCGATCCGAAATCAATAGGTGTGAGAAATTGGTCAATTCATTTACAACGACAGTTCATTCCTAATTGGAGTGGTTGGTGTATTCCATACGTCTAGCGATTGGATTTCACTCAAAACTACCAAATGACTCCTCCCACCATATTATGATGTTGCCCAAGATTTGGGCTCGATCCGAAATCAATAGGTGTGAGAAATTGGACAATTCAAGTTCAACGGCAGTTCGTTCCTAATTGGAGTGGTTGGTGTATTCCATACTTCTAGCGATTGGATTTCACTCAAAACTCACCAAATGACTCCTCCCACCATGTTATGATGTTGCCCAAGTTTGGGGCTCGATCCGAAATCAATAGGTGTGAGAAATTGGAGAATTCAAGTTCAACGGCAGTTCGTTCCTAATTGAAGTGGTTGGTGTATTCCATACTTCTAGCGATTGGATTTCACTCAAAACTCACCAAATGACTCCTCCCACCGTATTATGATGTTGCCCAAGTTTTGGACTCGATCCGAAATCAATAGGTGTGAGAAATTGGACAATTCAAGTTCAACGGCAGTTCGTTCCTAATTGGAGTGGTTGGTGTATTCCATACTTCTAGCAATTGGATTTCACTCAAAACTCACCAAATGACTCCTCCCACCATATTATGATGTTGCCCAAGTTTTGGGCTCGATCCGAAATTAATAGATGTTCCAAATTGGAAAATTCATGTATAACGGTAGTTCGTTCCTAACTGGAGTGGTTGGTGTATTCCATACTTCTAGCGATTGGATTTCACTCAAAACTCACCAAATGACTCGTCCCACCATATTATGATGTTGCCCAAGTTTTGGGCTTGATCCGAAATCAATAGGTGTTCCCAATTGGACAATTCAAGTTCAGCGGCAGTTCGTTCCCAATTGGTGTGGTTGGTGTATTCCGTACTTCTAGCGATTGGATTTCACTCAAAACTCACCAAATGACTCCTACTACCATATTATGATGTTACCCAAGTTTTGGGCTCGATCCGAAATCAATAGGTGTTCCAAATTGGACAATTCAAGTTCAACGGCAGTTCGTTCCAAATTGGGGTTGGTGTATTCCATACTTTTAGCGATTGGATTTCACTCAAAACTCACCAAATGACTCCTCCCACCATATTATGATGTTGCCCAAGTTTTGGGCTCGATCCGAAATCAATAGGTGTGAGAAATTAGAAATTGGTCAATTCAATTTCAACGACAGTTCGTTCGTAATTGGACTGGTTGGTGTATTCCATACTTCTAGCGATTGGATTTCACTCAAAACTCCCCAAATGACTCCTCCCACCGTATTATGATGTTGCCCAAGTTTTAGGCTCGATCCGAAATCAATAGGTGTGAGAAATTGGACAATTCAAGTTCAGCGGCAGTTCGTTCCTAATTGGAGTGGTTGGTGTATTCCATACTTCTAGCGATTGGATTTCACTCAAAACTCACCAAATGACTCCTCCCACCATATTATGATGTTGCCCAAGTTTTTGGCTCGATCCGAAATCAATAGGTGTTCCAAATTGGACAAATCAAATTCAACAGCAGCTCGTTCCTAATTGGAGTATGGTGTATTCCATACATCTAGCGATCGGATTTCACTCAAAACTCACCAAATGACTCCTCCCACCATATTATGATGTTGCCCAAGTTTTGGGCTCGATCCGAAATCAATAGGTGTTCCAAATTGGACAATTCAAGTTCAACGGCAGTTCGTTCCTAATTGGAGTACTTGGTGTATTCCATCGTTCTAGCGATTGGATTTCACTCAAAACTCACCAAATGACTCCTCCCACCATATTATGACGTTGCCCAGGTTTTGGGCTCGATCCGAACTAAATAGGTGAGAGAAATTGGACAATTCAAGTTCAACGGCAATTCGTTCCTAATTGGAGTCGTTGGTGAATTCCATACGTCTAGCGATTGGATTTCACTCAAAACTCACCAAATGACTTCCCCCACCATATTATGATGTTGCCCAAATTTTGGGCTCGATCCGAAATCAATAGGTGTTCTGTATTGGCCAATTCAAGTTCAACGGCAGTTCGTTCCTAATTGGAGTGGTTGGTGTATTCCATACTTCTAGGCATTGGATTTCACTCAAAACTCACCAAATGACTCCTACTACCATATTATGATGATGCCCAAGTTTTGGGCTCGATCCGAAATCAATAGGTGTTCCAAATTGGACAATTCAAGTTCAACGGCAGTTCGTTCCTAATTGGAGTACTTGGTGTATTCCATCGTTCTAGCGATTGGATTTCACTCAAAACTCACCAAATGACTCCTCCCACCATATTATGATGTTGCCCAGGTTTTGGGCTCGATCCGAACTAAATAGGTGAGAGAAATTGGACAATTCAAGTTCAACGGCAGTTCGTTCCTAATTGGAGTCGTTGGTGTATTCCTTACGTCTAGCGATTGGATTTCACTCAAAACTCACCAAATGACTTCCCCCACCATATTATGATGTTGCCCAAATTTTGGGCTCGATCCGAAATCAATAGGTGTTCTGTATTGGCCAATTCAAGTTCAACGGCAGTTCGTTCCTAATTGGAGTGGTTGGTGTATTCCATACTTCTAGGGATTGGATTTCACTAAAAACTCACCAAATGACTCCTACTACCATATTATGATGATGCCCAAGTTTTGGGCTCGATCCGAAATCAATAGGTGTTCCAAATTAGACAATTCAAGTTCAACGGCAGTTCGTTACTAACTGGAGTGGTTGGTGTATTCCATACTTCTAGAGATTGGATTTCACTCAAAACTCACCAAATGACTCCTCCCACCATATTATGATGTTGCCCAAGTTTTGGGCTCGATCCGAAATCAATAGGTGTCCCAAATTGGACAATTCAAGTTCAACGGCAGTTCGTTCCTAATTGGAGTGGTTGGTGTATTCCATACTTCTAGCGATTGGATTTCACTCAAACCTCACCAAATGACTCCTCCCACCATATTATGATGTTGCCCAAATTTTGGGCTCGAACCGAAATCAATAGGTGTTCCATATTGGCCAATTCAAGTTCAAAGGCAGTTCGTTCCTAATTGGAGTGGTTGGTGTATTCCATACTTCTAGCGATTGGATTTCACTAAAAACTCACCAAATGACTCCTCCCACCATATTATGATGTTTCCAAAGTTTTGGGCTCGATCCGAAATAAATAGGTGTGAGAAATTGGACAATTCAAGTTCAACGGCAGTTCGTTCCTAATTGGAGTGGTTGATGTATTCCATACTTCTAGCGATTGGATTTCACTCAAAACTAACCAAATGACTCCTCCCACTATATTATGATGTTGCCCAAGTTTTGGGCTCGATCCGAAATCAATAGGTGTTCCAAATTGGACAATTCAAGTTCAACGGCAGTTCGTTCCTAATTGGAGTGGTTGGTGTATTCCACACTTCTAGCGATTGGATTTCACTCAAAACTCACCAAATGACTCCTCCCACCACATTATGATGTTGCCCAAGTTTTGGGCTCGATCCGAAATCAATAGGTGTGAGAAATTGGACAATGCAAGTTCAACGGCAGTTCATTCCTAATTGGAGTGGTTGGTGTATTCCATACTTCTAGCGATTGGATTTCACTCAAAACTAACCAAATGACTCCTCCCACCATATTATAATGTTGCCCAAGTTTTGGGCTCGATCCGAAATCAATAGGTGTGAGAAATTAGAAATTGGTCAATTCAATTTCAACGACAGTTCGTTCGTAATTGGAGTGGTTGGTGTATTCCATACTTCTAGCGATTGGATTTCAATCAAAACTCCCCAAATGACTCCTACCACCGTATTATGATGTTGCCCAAGTTTTGGGCTCGATCCGAAATCAATAGGTGTGAGAAATTGGACAATTCAAGTTCAGCGGCAGTTCGTTCCGAATTGGAGTGGTTGGTGTATTCCATACTTCTAGCGATTGGATTTCACTCAAAACTCACCAAATGACTCCTCCCACCATATTATAATGTTGCCCAAGTTTTTGGCTCGATCCGAAATCAATAGGTGTGAGAAATTGGACAATTCAAGTTCAACGGCAGTTCGTTCCTAATTGGAGTGGTTGGTGTATTTCATACTTCTAGCGATTGGATTTCACTCAAAACTCACCAAATGACTCCTCCCACCATATTATGTTGTTGCCCAAGTTTTTGGCTCGATCCGAAATCAATATTTGTGAGAAATTGGACAATTCAAGTTCAGCGGCAGTTCGTTACTAATTGGAGTGGTTGGTGTATTCCGTACTTCTAGGGATTGGATTTCACTCAAAAGTCACCAAATGACTCCTCCCACCATATTATGATGTTGCCCAAGTTTTGGGCTCGATCCGAAATCAATAGGTGTGAGAAATTGGACAATTCAAGTTCAACGGCAGTTCGTTCCTAATTGGAGTGGTTGGTGTATTTCATACTTCTAGCGATTGGATTTCACTCAAAACTCACCAAATGACTCCTCCCACCATATTATGTTGTTGCCCAAGTTTTTGGCTCGATCCGAAATCAATAGGTGTGAGAAATTGGACAATTCAAGTTCAGCTGCAGTTCGTTACTAATTGGAGTGGTTGGTGTATTCCTTACTTCTAGCAATTGGATTTCACTCAAAACTCACCAAATGATTCCTCCCACCATATTATGATGTTACCCAAGTTTTGGGCTCGATTCGAAATCAATAGGTGTGAGAAATTAGAAATTGGTCAATTCAATTTCAACGACAGTTCGTTCGTAATTGGAGTGGTTGGTGTATTCCATACTTCTAGCGATTGGATTTCACTCAAAACTCCCCAAATGACTCCTCCCACCATATTATGATGTTGCCCAAGTTTTGGGCTCGATCCGAATTCAATAGGTGTGAGAAATTGGTCAATTCAATTTCAACGACAGTTCTTTCCTAATTGGAGTGGTTGGTGTATTCCTTACTTCTAGCGATTGGATTTCACTCAAAACTCACCAAATGACTCCTCCCACCATATTATAATGTTGCCCAAGTTTTTGGCTCGATCCGAAATCAATAGGTGTGAGAAATTGGACAATTCAAGTTCAACGTCAGTTCGTTCCTAATGGGAGTGGTTGGTGTATTCCATACTTCTAGCGATTGGATTTCACTCAAAAGTCACCAAATGACTCCTCCCACCATATTATGATGTTGTCCAAGTTTGGGGCTCGATCCAAAATCAATAGGTGTGGGAAATTGGACAATTCAAGTTCAATGGCAGTTCGTTCCTAATTGGAGTGGTTGGTGTATTCCATAGCTCTAGCGATTGGATTTCACTCAAAACTCACCAAAACACTCCTCCCACCATATTATGTTGTTGCCCAAGTTTGGGGCTCGATCCGACATCAATAGGTTTGAGAAATTGGACAATTCAAGTTCAACGGCAGTTCGTTCCTACTTGGAGTGGTTGGTGTATTCCATACTTCTAGCGATTGGATTTCACTCAAAACTCCCCAAATGACTCCTCCCACCGTATTATGATGTTGCCCAAGTTTTGGGCTCGATCCGAATTCAATAGGTGTGAGAAATTGGTCAATTCAATTTCAACGACAGTTCTTTCCTAATTGGAGTGGTTGGTGTATTCCTTACTTCTAGCGATTGGATTTCACTCAAAACTCACCAAATGACTCCTCCCACCATATTATGATGTTGCCCAAGTTTTGGGCTCAATACGAAATCAATAGGTGTGAGAAATTGGACAATTCAAGTTCAACGGCAGTTCGTTCCTAATTGGAGTGGTTGGTGTATTCCGTACTTCTAAGGATTGGATTTCACTCAAAAGTCACCAAATGACTCCTCCCACCATATTATGATGTTGCCCAAGTTTTGGGCTCGATCCGAAATCAATAGGTGAGAGAAATTGGACAATTCAAGTTCAACGGCAGTACGTACCTATTTGGCGTGGTTGGTGTATTCTATACTTCTAGCGATTGGATTTCACTCAAAACTCACCAAATGACTACTCCCACCATAATATGATGTTGCCCAAGTTTTGGGCTCGATCCGAAATCAATAGGTGTTCCAAATTGGACAATTCAAGTTCAACGGCAGTTCGTTCCTAATTGGAGTGGTTGGTGTATTCCATACTTCTAGCAATTGGATTTCACTCAAAAGTCACCAAATGACTCCTCCCACCATATTATGATGTTGTCCAAGTTTGGGGCTCGATCCAAAATCAATAGGTGTGGGAAATTGGACAATTCAAGTTCAATGGCAGTTCGTTCCTAATTGGAGTGGTTGGTGTATTCCATAGCTCTAGCGATTGGATTTCACTCAAAACTCACCAAAACACTCCTCCCACCATATTATGTTGTTGCCCAAGTTTGGGGCTCGATCCGACATCAATAGGTTTGAGAAATTGGACAATTCAAGTTCAACGGCAGTTCGTTCCTACTTGGAGTGGTTGGTGTATTCCATACTTCTAGCGATTGGATATGACTCAAAACTCACCAAATGACTCCTACCACCATATTATGATGTTGCCCAAGTTTGGGGCTCGATCAGAAATCAATAGGTGTGAGAAATTGGACAATTCAAGTTCAACGGCAGTACGTACCTAATTGGCGTGGTTGGTGTATTCTATACTTCTAGCGATTGGATTTCACTCAAAACTCACCAAATGACTACTCCCACCATAATATGATGTTGCCCAAGTTTTGGGCTCGATCCGAAATCAATAGGAGTTCCAAATTGGACAATTCAAGTTCAACGGCAGTTCGTTCCTAATTGGAGTGGTTGGTGTATTCCATACTTCTAGCAATTGGATTTCACTCAAAAGTCACCAAATGACTCCTCCCACCATATTATGATGTTGCCCAAGTTTGGGGCTCTATCTGAAATCAATAGGTGTTCCAAATTGGACAATTCAAGTTCAACGGCAGTTCGTACCTAATTGGAGTGGTTGGTGTATTCCATACTTCTAGCGATTGGATTTCACACAAAACTCACCAAATGACTCCTCCCACCATATTACGATGTTGCCCAACTTTGGGGCTCGATCCGAAATCAATAGGTGTTCTTGGACAATTCAAGTTGAACGGCAGTTCGTTCCTAATAGGAGTGGTTGGTGTATTCCATACTTCTAGTGATTGGATTAAACTCAAAACTCTCCAAATGACTCCACCCACCATATTATGTTGTTGCCCAAGTTTTGGGCTTGATCCGAAATCAATAGGTGTTCCAAATTGGACAGTTGAAGTTCAACGGCAGTTCGTTCCAAATTGGAGTGGTTGGTGTATTCCACACTTATAGCGTTTGGATTTCACTCAAAACTCACCAAATGACTCCTCCCACCATATTATGATGTTGCCCAAGTGTGGGGCTCGACCCGAAATCAATAGGTGTGAGAAATTGGACAATTCAAGTTCAACGACAGTTCGTACCCAATTGGAGTGGTTGGTGTAATCCATACTTCTAGCGATTGGATTTCACACTAAACTCACCAAATGACTGCTCCCACCATATTATGATGTTGCCCAAGTTTTGGGCTCGATCCGAAATCAATAGGTGTTCCAAATTGGACAATTCAAGTTCAACGGCAGTTCGTTCCTAATTGGAGTGGTTGATGTATTCCATACTTCTAGCGGTTGGATTTCACTCAAAACTAACCAAATGACTCCTCCCACCATATTATGATGTTGCCCAAGTTTTGGGCTCGACCCGAAATCAATAGGTGTTCCAAATTGGACAATTCAAGTTCAACGGCAGTTCGTTCCTAATTGGAGTGGTTGGTGTATTCCATACTTCTAGCGATTGGATTTCTCTTAAAACTCACCAAATGACTCCTTCCACCATATTATGATGTTGCCCAAGTTTTGGGCTCGGTCCGAAATCAATAGGTGTGAGAAATTGGACAATTCAAGTTCAACGGCAGTTCGTTCCTAATTGGAGTGGTTGGTGTATTCCGTACTTCTAGGGATTGGATTTCACTCAAAAGTCACCAAATGACTCCTCCCACCATATTATGATGTTGCCCAAGTTTTGGGCTCGATCCGAAATCAATAGGTGTGAGAAATTGGACAATTCAAGTTCAACGGCAGTTCATTCCTGATTGGAGTGGTTGGTGTATTCCATACTTCTAGCTGTTGGATTTCACTCAAAACTCACCAAATGACTCCTCCCACCATATTATGATGTTGTCCAAGTTTGGGGCTCGATCCAAAATCAATAGGTGTGGCAAATTGGACAATTCAAGTTCAACGGCAGCTCGTTCCTAATTGGAGTGGTTGGTGTATTCCATACTTCTAGCGATTGGATTTCACTCAAAACTCACCAAATGACTCCTCCCACCATATTATGACGTTGCCCAAGTTTTGGGCTCGGTCCGAAATCAATAGGTGTTCCAGATTGGACAATTCAAGTTCAACGGCAGTTCGTTCCTAATTGGAGTGGTTGATGTATTTCATACTTCTAGCGATTGGATTTCACTCAAAAGTCACCAAATGACTCCTCCCACCATATTATGATGTTGCCCAAGTTTTGGGCTCGATCCGAAATCAATAGGTGTGAGAAATTGGTCAATTCAATTTCAACGAAAGTTCGTTCCTAATTGGAGTGGTTGGTGTATTCCATACTTCTAGCGATTGGATTTCACACAAAACTCACCAAATGACTCCTCCCACCATATTACGATGTTCCCCAACTTTGGGGCTCGATCCGAAATCAATAGGTGTTCTTGGACAATTCAAGTTGAACGGCAGTTCGTTCCTAATTGGAGTGGTTGGTGTATTCCATACTTCTAGTGATTGGATTTCGCTCAAAACTCACCAAATGACTCCTCCCACCATATTCTGATGTTGCCCAAGTTTGGGGCTCGATCCGAAATCAATAGGTGTGAGAAATTGGACAATTCAAGTTCAACGACAGTTCGTACCTAATTGGAGTGGTTTGTGTAATCCAAACTTCTAGCGATTGGATTTCACACAAAACTCACCAAATGACTCCTCCCACCATATTATGATGTTGCCCAAGTTTTGGGCTCGGTCCGAAATCAATAGGTGTGAGAAATTGGACAATTCAAGTTCAACGGCAGTTCGTTCCTGATTGGAGTGGTTGGTGTATTCCATACTTCTAGCGATTGGATTTCACTCAAAACTCACCAAAAGAGTCCTCCCACCATATTATGTTGTTGCCCAAGTTTGGGGCTCGATCCGACATCAATAGGTTTGAGAAATTGGACAATTCAAGTTCAACGACAGTTCGTTCCTACTTGGAGTGGTTGGTGTATTCCATACTTCTATCGATTGGATATGACTCAAAACTCACCAAATGACTCCTACCACCATATTATGATGTTGCCCAAGTTTGGGGCTCGATCCGAAATCAATAGGTTTTCGAAATTGGACAATTCAAGTTCAACGGCAGTTCGTACCTAATTGGTGTGGTTGGTGTATTCCATACTTCTAGCGATTGAATTTCACTCAAAACTCACCAAATGACTCCTCCCACCATATTATGATGTTGCCCAAGTTTTGGGCTCGATCCGAAATCAATAGGTTTTCGAAATTGGACAATTCAAGTTCAACGGCAGTTCGTACCTAATTGGAGTGGTTGGTGTATTCCATACTTCTAGCGATTGGATTTCACACAAAACTCACCAAATGACTCCTCCCACCATATTACGATGTTGCCCAACTTTGGGGCTCGATCCGAAATCAATAGGTGTTCTTGGACAATTCAAGTTGAACGGCAGTTCGTTCCTAATAGGAGTGGTTGGTGTATTCCATACTTCTAGCGATTGGATTAAACTCAAAACTCACCAAATGACTCCTCCCACCATATGATGTTGTTGCCCATGTTTGGGGCTCGATCCGAAATCAATAGGTGTGAGAAATTGGACAATTCAAGTTCAACGACAGTTCATACCCAATGGGAGTGGTTGGTGTAATCCATACTTCTAGCGATTGGATTTCACACAAAACTCACCAAATGACTCCTCCCACCATATTATGATGTCGCCCAAGTTTTGGGATCGATCTGAAATCAATAGGTGTTCCAAATTGGACAATTCAAGTTCAACGGCAGTTCGTTCCTAATTGGAGTGGTTGATGTATTCCATACTTCTAGCGATTGGATTTCACTCAAAACTAACCAAATGACTCCTCCCACCATATTATTATGTTGCCCAAGTTTTGGGGTCGATCCGAAATCAATAGGTGTTGCAAATTGGACAATTCAAGTTCAACGGCAGTTCGTTCCTAATTGGAGTGGTTGGTGTATTCCATACTTCTAGCGATTGGATTTCACTCAAAACTCACCAAATGACTCCTCCCACCATATTATGATGTTGCCCAAGTTTTGGGCTCAATCCGAAATCAATAGCTGTGAGAAATTGGACAATTCAAGTTCAACGGCAGTTCGTTCCTAATTGGTGTGGTGGGTGTATTCCATACTTCTAGCGATTGGATTTCACTCAAAACTCACCAAATGACTCCTCCCACCATATTATGATGTTGCCCAAGTTTTGGGCTCGATCCGAAATCAATAGGTTTTCGAAATTGGACAATTCAAGTTCAACGGCAGTTCGTTCCTAATTGGAGTGGTTGGTGTATTCCATACTTCTAGCGATTGGATTTCACTCAAAACTCACCAAATGACTCCTCCCACCATATTATGATGTTACCCAAGTTTTGGGCACGATATGAAATCAATAGGTGTTCCAAATTGGACAATTCAAGTTCAACGGCAGTTCGTTCCTAATTGGAGTGGTTGTTGTATTCCATACTTCTAGCGATTGGATTTCACTCAAAACTCACCAAATGACTCCTCCCACCATATTATGATGTTGCCCTAGTTTGGGGCTCGATCCGAAATCAATAGGTGTGAGAAATTGGACCATTCAAGTTCAACGACAGTTCGTTCCTAATTGGAGTGGTTGGTGTATTCCATACTTCTACCGATTGGATTTCACTCAAAACTCACCAAATGACTCCTCCCACCAAGTTATGATGTTGCCCAACTTTTGGGCTGGATCCGAAATCAGTAGGTGTTCCAAATGGGACAATTCAAGTTCAACGGCAGTTCGTTCCTAATTGGAGTGGTTGGTGTATTCCATACTTCTAGCGATTGGATTTCACTCAAAACACACCAAATGACTCCTCCCACCATATTATGATGTTGCCCAAGTTTTGGGCTCGATCCGAAATCAATAAGTTTTCGAAATTGGACAATTCAAGTTCAACGGCAGTTCGTTCCTAATTGGAGTGGTTGGTGTATTCCATACTTCTAGCGATCGGATTTCACTCAAAACTCACCAAATGACTACTCCCACCGTATTATGATGTTGCCCAAGTTTTGGGCTCGATCCGAAATCAATAGGTTTTCGAAATTGGACAATTCAAGTTCAATGGCAGTTCGTTCCTAATTGGAGTGGTTGGTGTATTCCATACTTCTAGCGATTAGATTTCACTCAAAACTCACCAAATGACTCCTCCCACCATATTATGATGTTGCCCAGGTTTTGGGCTCGATCCAAAATCAATAGGTGTGAGAAATTGGACAATTCAAGTTCAACGGCAGTTTGTTCCTAATTGGAGTGGTTGGTGTATTCCATACTTCTAGTGATTGGATTTCACTCAAAACTCACCAAATGACTCCTCCCACCATATTATGATGTTGCCCAGGTTTTGGGCTCAATCCGAAATCAATAGGTGTGAGAAATTGGACAATTCAAGTTCAACGGCAGTTCGTTCCTAATTGGTGTGGTTGGTGTATTCCATAGTTCTAGCGATTGGATTTCACTCAAAACTCACCAAATGACTACTCCCACCGTATTATGATGTTGCCCAAGTTTTGGGCTCGATCCGAAATCAATAGGTTTTCGAAATTGGACAATTCAAGTTCAATGGCAGTTCGTTCCTAATTGGAGTGGTTGGTGTATTCCATACTTCTAGCGATTAGATTTCACTCAAAACTCACCAAATGACTCCTCCCACCATATTATGATGTTGCCCAGGTTTTGGCCTCGATCCAAAATCAATAGGTGTGAGAAATTGGACAATTCAAGTTCAACGGCAGTTTGTTCCTAATTGGAGTGGTTGGTGTATTCCATACTTCTAGCGATTGGATTTCACTCAAAACTCACCAAATGACTCCTCCCACCATATTATGATGTTGCCCAGGTTTTGGGCTCGATCCAAAATCAATAGGTGTGAGAAATTGGACAATTCAAGTTCAACGGCAGTTCGTTCCTAATTGGAGTGGTTGGTGTATTCCATACTTCTAGCGATTGGATTTCACTCAAAACTCACCAAATGACTCCTCCCACCATATTATGATGTTGCCCAGGTTTTGGGCTCGATCCAAAACCAATAGGTGTGAGAAATTGGACAATTCAAGTTCAACGGCAGTTCGTTCCTAATTGGAGTGGTTGGTGTATTCCATACTTCTAGCGATTGGATTTCACAAAAAACTCACCAAATGACTCCTCCCACCATGTTATGTTGTTGCCCAAGTTTTGGGCTCGATCCGAAATCAATAGGTGTGAGAAAGTGGACAATTCATGTTCAACGGCAGTTCGTTCCTAATTGGAGTGGGTGGTGAATTCCATACTTCTAGCGATTGGATTTCACTCAAAACTCACCAAATGACTCCTCCCACCATATTATGATGTTGCCCTGGTTTTGGGCTCGATCCAAAATCAATAGGTGTGAGAAATTGGACAATTCAAGTTCAACGGCAGTTCGTTCCTAATTGGAGTGGTTGGTGTATTCCATACTTCTAGCGATTGGATTTCACTCAAAACTCACCAAATGACTCCTCCCACCATATTATGATGTTGGACAAGTTTTGGGCTCGATCCGAAATCAGTACGTGTTCCAAATTGGACAATTCAAGTTCAACGGCAGTTCGTTCCTAATTGGAGTGGTTGGTGTATTCCATACTTCTAGGGATTGGATTTCCCTCAAAACTCACCAAATGACTCCTCCTACCATATTATGATGTTACCCAAGTTTTGGGCTCGATATTAAATCAATAGGTGTTCCAAATTGGACAATTCAAGTTCAACGGAAGTTCGTTCCTAATTGGAGTGGTTGGTGTATTCCATACTTCTAGCGATTGGATTTCACTCAAAACTCACCAAATGACTCCTCCCACCATATTATGATGTTGCCCAAGTTTTGGGCTCCATCCGAAATCAATAGGTGTGAGAAATTGGACAATTCAAGATCAACGGCAGTTCGTACCTAATTGTAGTGGTTGGTGTATTCCATACTTCTACCGATTGGATTTCACTCAAAACTCACCAAATGACTCCTCCCACCATATTATGATGTTGCCCAACTTTTGGGCTCGATCCGAAATCAGTAGGTGTTCCAAATTGGACAATTCAAGTTCAACGGCAGTTCGTTCCTAATTGGCGTGGTTGGTGTATTCCATACTTCTAGCGATTGGATTTCACTCAAAACTCACCAAATGACTCCTCCCACCATATTATGATGTTGCCCAGGTTTTGGGCTCGATCCAAAATCAATAGGTGTTCCAAATTGGACAATTCAAGTTCAACGGCAGTTCGTTCCTAATTGGAGTGGTTGGTGTATTCCATACTTCTAGCGATTGGATTTCACTCAAAACTCACCAAATGACTCCTCCCACCATGTTAGGCTGTTGCCCAAGTTTTGGGCTCGATCCGAAATCAATAGGTGTGAGAAAGTGGACAATTCATGTTCAACGGCAGTTCGTTCCTAATTGGACTGGTTGGTGTATTCCATACTTCTAGCGATTGGATTTCACTCAAAACTCACCAAATGACTCCTCCCACCATATTATGATGTTGCCCAAGTTTTGGGCTTGAACCGAAATCAGTAGGTGTTCCAAATTGGACAATTCAAGTTCAACGGCAGTTCGTTCCTAATTGGGGTGGTTGGTGTATTCCATACTTCTAGCGATTGGATTTCACTCAAAACTCACCAAATGACTACACCCACCATATTATGATGTTGCACAAGTTTGGGGTTCGATCCGATATCAATAGGTGTGAGAAATTGGACAATTCAAGTTCAACGGCAGTTCGTTCCTAACTGGAGTGGTTGGTGTATTCCATACTTCTAGCGATTGGATTTCACTCAAAACTCATCAAATGACTCCTGCCACCATATTATGATGTTGCCCAGGTTTTGGGCTCGATCCAAAATCAATAGGTGTGAGAAATTTGACAATTCAAGTTCAACGGCAGTTCGTTCCTAATTGGAGTGGTTGGTGTATTCCATACTTCTAGCGATTGGATTTCACTCAAAACTCACCAAATGGCTACTCCCACCATATTATGATGTTGCCCAGGTTTTGGGCTCGATCCAAAATCAATAGGTGTGAGAAATTGGACAATTCAAGTTCAACGGCAGTTCGTTCCTAATTGGAGTGGTTGGTGTATTTCATACTTCTAGCGATTGGATTTCACTCAAAACTCACCAAATGACTCCTCCCACCATATTATGATGTTGCCCAGGTTTTGGGCTCGATCCAAAATCAATAGGTGTGAGAAATTGGACAATTCAAGTTCAACGGCAGTTCGTTCCTAATTGTAGTGGTTGGTGTATTCCAAACTTCTAGCGATTGGATTTCACTCAAAACTCACCAAATGACTCCTCGCACCATGTTAAGATGTTGCCCAAGTTTTGGGCCCGATCCGAAATCAATTGGTGTGAGAAAGTGGACAATTCATGTTCAACAACAGTTCGTTCCTAATTGGAGTGGTTGGTGTATTCCATACTTCTAAAGATTGGATTTCACTCAAAACTCACCAAATGACTCCTCCCACCATATTATGATGTTGCCCAAGTTTTGGGCTCGATCCGAAATCAGTAGGTGTTCCAAATTGGACAATTCAAGTTCAACGGCAGTTCGTTCCTAATTGGAGTGGTTGGTGTATTCCATACTTCTAGGGATTGGATTTCACTCAAAACTCACCAAATGACTCCTCCCACCATATTATGATGTTGCCCAAGTTTTGGGCTCGATCCGAAATCAATAGGTGTGAGAAATTGGACAATTCAAGTTCAACGGCAGTTGGTTCCTAATTGGAGTGGTTGGTGTTTTCCATACTTCTCGCGATTGGATTTCACTTGAAACTCACCAAATGACTCCTCCCACCATATTATGATGTTGCCCAAGTTTTGGGCTCCATCCGAAATCAATAGGTGTGAGAAATTGGACAATTCAAGTTCAACGGCAGTTCGTTCCTAATTGGTGTGGTGGGTGTATTCCATACTTCTAGCGATTGGATTTCACTCAAAACTCACCAAATGACTCCTCCCACCATATTATGATGTTGCCCAGGTTTTGGGCTCGATCCGAAATCAATAGGTGTGAGAGAGTGGACAATTCATGTTCAACGGCAGTTCGTTCCTAATTGGTGTGGTTGGTGTATTCCATACTTCTAAAGATTGGATTTCACTCAAAACTCACCAAATGACTCCTCCCACCATATTATGATGTTGCCCAAGTTTTGGGCTCGATCCGAAATCAGTAGGTGTTCCAAATTGGACAATTCAAGTTGAACGGCAATTCGTTCCAAATTGGAGTGGTTGATGGATTCCGTACTTCTAGCGATTGGATTTCACACAAAACTCACCAAATGACTCCTCCCACCATATTATGATGTTGTACAAGTTTGGGGTTCGATCCGAAATCAATAGGTGTGAGAAATTGGACAATTCAAGTTCAACGGCAGTTCGTTCCTAATTGGTGTGGTTGGTGTATTCCATACTTCTAGCGATTTGATTTCACTCAAAACTCACCAATGACACCTCCCACCATATTATGATGTTGCCCAGGTTTTGGGCTCGATCCGAAATCAATAGGTGTGAGAGAGTGGACAATTCATGTTCAACGGCAGTTCGTTCCTAATTGGTGTGGTTGGTGTATTCCATACTTCTAAAGATTGGATTTCACTCAAAACTCACCAAATGACTCCTCCCACCATATTATGATGTTGCCCAAGTTTTGGGCTCGATCCGAAATCAGTAGGTGTTCCAAATTGGACAATTCAAGTTGAACGGCAATTCGTTCCAAATTGGAGTGGTTGATGTATTCCGTACTTCTAGCGATTGGATTTCACACAAAACTCACCAAATGACTCCTCCCACCATATTATGATGTTGTACAAGTTTGGGGTTCGATCCGAAATCAATAGGTGTGAGAAATTGGACAATTCAAGTTCAACGGCAGTTCGTTCCTAATGGGAGTGGTTGGTGTATTCCATACTTCTAGCGATTGGATTTCACTCAAAACTCACCAAATGACTCCTCCCACCATATTATGATGTTGCCCAAGTTTTGGGATCGATCCGAAATCGATAGGTGTGAGAAAATGGACAATTCAAGTTCAACGGCAGTTCGTTCCTAATTGTAGTGGTTGGTGTATTCCATACTTCTACCGATTGGATTTCACTCAAAACTCACCAAATGACTCCTCCCACCATATTATGATGTTGCCCAACTTTTGGGCTCGATCCGAAATCAGTAGGTGTTCCAAATTGGACAATTCAAGTTCAACGGTAGTTCGTTCCTAATTGGCGTGGTTGGTGTATTCCATACTTCTAGCGATTGGATTTCACTCAAAACTCACCAAATGACTCCTCCCACCATATTATGATGTTGCCCAACTTTTGGGCTCGATCCGAAATCAGTAGGTGTTCCAAATTGGACAATTCAAGTTCAACGGTAGTTCGTTCCTAATTGGCGTGGTTGGTGTATTCCATACTTCTAGCGATTGGATTTCACTCAAAACTCACCAAATGACTCCTCCCACCATATTATGATGTTGCCCAAGTTTTGGGCTCGATCCGAAATCAATAGGTGTTCCAAATTGGACAATTCAAGTTCAACGGCAGTTCATTCCTAATTGGAGTGGTTGGTGTATTCCATACTTCTAGCGATTGGATTTCACTCAAAACTCACCAAATGACTCCTCCCACCATATTATGATGTTGCCCAAGTTTTGGGCTCCATCCGAAATCAATAGGTGTAAGAAATTGGACAATTCAAGTTCAACGGCGGTTCGTTCCTAATTGGTGTGGTGGATGTATTCCATACTTCTAGGGATTGGATTTCACTCAAAACTCACCAAATGACTCCTCCCACCATATTATGATGTTGCCCAAGTTTTGGGATCGATCCGAAATCGATAGGTGTGAGAAAATGGACAATTCAAGTTCAACGGCAGTTCGTTCCTAATTGTAGTGGTTGGTGTATTCCATACTTCTACCGATTGGATTTCACTCAAAACTCACCAAATGACTCCTCCCACCATATTATGATGTTGCCCAACTTTTGGGCTCGATCCGAAATCAGTAGGTGTTCCAAATTGGACAATTCAAGTTCAACGGTAGTTCGTTCCTAATTGGCGTGGTTGGTGTATTCCATACTTCTAGCGATTGGATTTCACTCAAAACTCACCAAATGACTCCTCCCACCATATTATGATGTTGCCCAACTTTTGGGCACGATCCGAAATCAGTATGTGTTCCAAATTGGACAATTCAAGTTCAACGGTAGTTCGTTCCTAATTGGCGTGGTTGGTGTATTCCATACTTCTAGCGATTGGATTTCACTCAAAACTCACCAAATGACTCCTCCCACCATATTATGATGTTGCCCAAATTTTGGGCTCGATCCGAAATCAATAGGTGTTCCAAATTGGACAATTCAAGTTCAACGGCAGTTCATTCCTAATTGGAGTGGTTGGTGTATTCCTTACTTCTAGCGATTGGATTTCACTCAAAACTCACCAAATGACTCCTCCCACCATATTATGATGTTGCCCAAGTTTTGGGCTCCATCCGAAATCAATAGGTGTAAGAAATTGGACAATTCAAGTTCAACGGCGGTTCGTTCCTAATTGGTGTGGTGGATGTATTCCATACTTCTACGGATTGGATTTCACTCAAAACTCACCAAATGACTCCTCCCACCATATTATGATGTTGCCCAAGTTTTGGGCTCGATCCGAAATCAATACGTTTTCGAAATTGGACAATTCAAGTTCAACGGCAGTTCGTTCCTAATTGGATTGGTTGGTGTATTCCACACTTTTAGCGATTGGATTTCACTCAAAACTCACCAATGACACCTCCCACCATATTATGATGTTGCCCAGGTTTTGGGCTCGATCCGAAATCAATAGGTGTGAGAAAGTGGACAATTCATGTTCAACGACAGTTCGTTCCTAATTGGAGTGGTTGGTGTATTCCATACTTCTAGCGATTGGATTTCACTCAAAACTCACTAAATGACTCCTCCCACCATATTATGATGTTGCCCAAGTTTTGCGCTCGATCCGAAATCAGTAGGTGTTCCAAATTGTACAATTCAAGTTCAACGACAGTACGTTCCTAATTGGAGTGGTTGGTGTATTCCATATATCTAGGGATTGGATTTCACTCAAAACTCACCAAATGACTCCTCCCACCAATATTATGATGTTGCCCAAGTTTTGGGCTCGATCCGAAATCAATACGTGTTCCAAATTGGACAATTCAAGTTCAACGGCAGTTCGTTCCTAATTGGAGTGGTTGGTGTATTCCATACTTCTAAAGATTGGATTTCACTCAAAACTCACCAAATGACTCCTCCCACCATATTATGATGTTGCCCAGGTTTTGGGCTCGATCCAAAATCAATAGGTGTGAGAAATTGGACAATTCAAGTTCAACGGCAGTTCGTTCCTAATTGGAGTGGTTGGTGTATTCCATACTTCTAGCGATTGGATTTCACTCAAAACTCACCAAATGACTCCTCCCACCATGTTATGATGTTGCCCAAGTTTTGGGCTCGATCCGAAATCAATAGGTGTGAGAAAGTGGACAATTCATGTTCAACGGCAGTTCGTTCCTAATTGGAGTGGTTGGTGTATTCCATACTTCTCGCGATTGGATTTCACTCAAAACTCACCAAATGACTCATCCCACCATATTATGATGTTGCCCAAGTTTTGGGCTCGATCCGAAATCAGTAGGTGTTCCAAATTGGATAATTCAAGTTCAACGGCAGTTCGTTCCTAATTGGAGTGGTTGGTGTATTCCATACTTCTAGCGATTGGATTTCACTCAAAACTCACCAAATGACTACTCCCACCATATTATGATGTTGCACAAGTTTTGGGATCGATCCGAAATCAATAGGTGTGAGAAATTGGACAATTCAAAGTCAACGACAGTTCGTTCCTAATTGGTGTGGTTGGTGTATTCCATACTTCTAGCGATTGGATTTCACTCAAAACTCACCAAATGACTCCTCCCACCATATTATGATGTTGCCCAAGTTTTGGGCTCAATCCGAAATCAATAGGTGTGAGAAATTGGACAATTCAAGTTCCACGGCAGTTCGTTCCTAATTGGCGTGGTTGGTGTATTCCATACTTCTAGCGATTGGATTTCACTCAAAACTCACCAAATGACTCCTCCCACTATATTATGATGTTGCCCAGGCTTTGGGCTCGATCCAAAATCAATAGGTGTGAGAAATTGGACAATTCAAGTTCAACGGCAGTTCGTTCCTAATTGGAGTGGTTGGTGTATTCCATACTTCTAGCGATTGGATTTCACTCAAAACTCACCAAATGTCTCCTCCCACCACGTTATGATGTTGCCCAAGTTTTGGGCTCGATCCGAAATCAATAGGTGTGAGAAAGTGGACAATTCATGTTCAACGGCAGTTCGTTCCTAATTGGAGTGGTTGGTGTATTCCATACTTCTAGCGATTGGATTTCACTCAAAACTCACCAAACGACTCCTCCCACCATATTATGATGTTGCCCAGGTTTTGGGCTCGATCCAAAATCAACAGGTGTGAGAAATTGGACAATTCAAGTTCAACGGCAGTTCGTTCCTAATTGGAGTGGTTGGTGTATTCCATACTTCTAGCGATTGGATTTCACTCAAAACTCACCAAATGACTCCTCCCACCATGTTATGATGTTGCCCAAGTTTGGGGCTCGATCCGAAATCAATAGGTGTGAGAAATTGGACAATTCAAGTTCAACGGCAGTTCGTTCCTAATTGGAGTGGTTGGTGTATTCCATACTTCTAAAGATTGGATTTCACTCAAAACTCACCAAATGACTCCTCCCACCATATTATGTTGTTGCCCAAGTTTTGGGCTCAATCCGAAATGAATAGGTGTGAGAAATTGGACAATTCAAGTTCAACGGCAGTTCGTTCCTAATTGGTGTGGTTGGTGTATTCCATACTTCTAGCGATTGGATTTCACTCAAAACTCACCAAACGACTCCTCCCACCATATTATGATGTTGCCCAGGTTTTGGGCTCGATCCAAAATCAATAGGTGTGAGAAATTGGACAATTCAAGTTCAACGGCGGTTCGTTCCTAATTGGAGTGGTTGGTGTATTCCATACTTCTAGCGATTGGATTTCACTCAAAACTCACCAAATGACTCCTCCCACCATGTTATGATGTTGCCCAAGTTTTGGGCTCGATCCGAAATCAATAGGTGTGAGAAAGTGGACAATTCATGTTCAACGGCAGTTCGTTCCTAATTGGAGTGGTTGGTGTATTCCATACTTCTAGCGATTGGATTTCACTCAAAACTCACCAAACGACTCCTCCCACCATATTATGATGTTGCCCAGGTTTTGGGCTCGATCCAAAATCAATAGGTGTGAGAAATTGGACAATTCAAGTTCAACGGCAGTTCGTTCCTAATTGGAGTGGTTGGTGTATTCCATACTTCTAGCGACTGGATTTCACTCAAAACTCACCAAATGACTCCTCCCACCATGTTATGATGTTGCCCAAGTTTGGGGCTCGATCCGAAATTAATAGGTGTGAGAATTTGGACAATTCAAGTTCAACGGCAGTTCGTTCCTAATTGGAGTGGTTGGTGTATTCCATACTTCTAAAGATTGGATTTCACTCAAAACTCACCAAATGACTCCTCCCACCATATTATGATGTTGCCCAAGTTTTGGGCTCAATCCGAAATCAATAGGTGTGAGAAATTGGACAATTCAAGTTCAACGGCAGTTCGTAAATTGGTGTGGTTGGTGTATTCCATACTTCTAGCGATTGGATTTCACTCAAAACTCACCAAATGACTCCTCCCACCATATTATGTTGTTGCCCAAGTTTTGGGCTCGATCCGAAATAAATAGGTTTTCCAAATTGGACAATTCAAGTTCAATGGCAGTTCGTTCCTAATTGGAGTGGTTGGTGTATTCCATACTTCTAGCGATTGGATTTCACTCAAAACTCACCAATGACTCCTCCCACCATATTATGATGTTGCCCAGGTTTTGGGCTCAATCCAAAATCAATAGGTGTGATAAATTGGACAATTCAAGTTCAACGGCAGTTCGTTCCTAATTGGAGTGGTTGGTGTATTCCATACTTCTACCGATTGGATTTCACTCAAAACTCACCAAATGACTCCTCCCACCATGTTATGATGTTGCCCAAGTATTGGGCTCGATCCGAAATCAATAGGTGTGAGAAAGTGGACAATTCATGTTCAACGGCAGTTCGTTCCTAATTGGAGTGGTTGGTGTATTCCATACTTCTAGCGATTGGATTTCACTCAAAACTCACCAAATGACTCCTCCCACCATATTATGATGTTGCCCAGGTTTTGGGCTCGTTCCAAAATCAATAGGTGTGAGAAATTGTACAATTCAAGTTCAACGGCAGTTCGTTCCTAATTGGAGTGGTTGGTGTATTCCGTACTTCTACCGATTGGATTTCACTCAAAACTCACCAAATGACTCCTCCCACCATGTTATGATGTTGCCCAAGTTTGGGGCTCTATCCGAAATCAATAGGTGTTCCAAATAGGACAATTCAAGTTCAACGGCAATTCGTTCCTAATTGCAGTGGTTGGTGTATTCCATACTTCAAGCGATTGGATTTCACTCAAAACTCAGTCCCACCATATTATGATGTTGCCCAAGTTTTGGGCTCGATTCGAAATCAACAGGTGTGAGAAAATGGACAATTCAAGTTCAACGACAGTTCGTTCCTAATTGGAGTGGTTGGTGTATTCCATACTTCTAGCGATTGGATTTCACTCAAAACTCACCAAATGACTCCTCCCACCATATAATGACAGTGCCCAAGTTTTGGGATCGATCCGAAATCAATAGGTGGTCCAAATTGGACAATTCAAGGTCAACGGAAGGTCGTTCCTAATTGGAGTGTTTGGTGTATTCCATACTTCTAGCGATTGGATTTCACTCAAAACTCACCAAATGACTCCTCCAACCATATTATGATGTTGCCCAAGTTTTGGGCTCTATCCGAAATCAATAGGTGTGAGAAATTGGACAATTCGATTTCAACGGCAGTTCGTTCCTAATTGGAGTGGTTGCAGTATTCCATACTTCTAGCGATTGGATTTCACTCAAAACCCACCAAATGACTCCTCCCACCATATTATGATGTCGCCCAAGTTTTGGGCTCGATCCGAAATCAATAGGTGTGAGAAATTGGACAATTCAAGTTCAACGGCAGTTCGTTCCCAATTGGAGTGGTTGATGTATTCCATACTTCTAGCGATTGGATTTCACTCAAAACTAACCAAATGACTCCTCCCGCCATATTATGATGTTGCCCAAGTTTTTGGCTCGATCCGAAATCAATAGGTGTGAGAAATTGGACAATTCAAGTTCAACGGCAGTTCGTTCCTAATTGGAGTGGTTGCAATATTCCATACTTCTACGATTGGATTTCACTCAAAACTCACCAAATGACTCCTCCCACCATATTATGATGTCGCCCAAGTTTTGGGCTCGATCCGAAATCAATAGGTGTGAGAAATTGGACAATTCAAGTTCAACGACAGTTCGTTCCTAATTGGAGTGGTTGATGTATTCCATACTTCTAGCGATTGGATTTCACTCAAAACTAACCAAATGACTCCTCCCGCCATATTATGATGTTGCCCAAGTTTTTGGCTCGATCCGAAATCAATAGGTGTGAGAAATTGGACAATTCAAGTTCAACGGCAGTTCGTTCCTAATTGGAGTGGTTGGTGTATTCCACACTTCTAGCGATTGGATTTCACTCAAAACTAACCAAATGACTCCTCCCACCATATTATGATGTTGCCCAAGTTTTGGGCTCGATCCGAAATCAACAGGTGTTCCAAATTGGACAATTCAAGTTCAACGCAGTTCGTTCCTAATTGGGGTGGTTGGTGTATTCCATACTTCTAGCGATTGGATTTCACTCAAAACTAACCAAATGACTCCTCCCACTATATTATGATGTTGCCCAAGTTTTGGGCTCGATCCGAAATCAATAGGTGTTCCAAATTGGACAATTCAAGTTCAACGGCAGTTCGTTCCTAATTGGAGTGGTTGGTGTATTCCATACTTCTAGCGATTGGATTTCATTCAAAACTAATCAAATGACTCCTCCCACCATGTTTAGATGTTGCCCAAGTTTTGGGCTCGATCCGAAATCAATTGGTGTGAGAAAGTGGACAATTCATGTTCAACGACAGTTCGTTCCTAATTGGAGTGGTTGGTGTATTCCATACTTCTAGCGATTGGATTTCACTCAAAACTCACCAAATGACTCCTCCCACCAAATTATGATGTTGCCCAGGTTTTGGGCTCGATCCGAAATCAATAGGTGTTCCAAATTGGACAATTCAAGTTCAACGGCAGTTCGTTCCTAATTAGAGTGGTTGGTGTATTCCATACTTCTACCGATTGGATTTCACTCAAAACTCACCAAATGACTCCTCCCACCATATTATGATGTTGCCCAAGTTTTGGGCTCGATCCGAAATCAATAGGTGTTACAAATTGGACAATTCAGGTTCAACGGCAGTTCGTTCCTAATTGGAGTGGTTGGTGTATTCCATACTTCTAGCGGTTGGATTTCACTCAAAACTGACCAAATGACTCCTCACACCACATTATGATGTTGCCCAAGTTTTGGGCTCGATCCGAAATCAATAGGTGTGAGAAATTGGACAATTCAAGTTCAATGGCAGTTCGTTCCTAATTGGAGCGGTTGGTGTATTCCATACTTCTAGCGATTGGATTTCACTCAAAACTCATCAAATGACTCCTCCCACCGTATTATGATGTTGCCCAAGTTTGGGGCTCGATCCGAAATCAATAGGTGTGTGAAATTGGACAATTCAAGTTCAACGGCAGTACGTTCCTAATTGGAGTGGTTGGTGTATTCCATACTTCTAGCGATTGGATTTCACTCAAAACTCACCAAACGACTCCTCCCACCATATTATGATGTTGCCCAGGTTTTGGGCTCGATCCAAAATCAATAGGTGTGAGAAATTGGACAATTCAAGTTCAACGGCAGTTCGTTCCTAATTGGAGTGGTTGGTGTATTCCATACTTCTAGCGATTGGATTTCACTCAAAACTCACCAAATGACTCCTCCCACCATGTTATGATGTTGCCCAAGTTTGGGGCTCTATCCGAAATCAATAGGTGTTCCAAATAGGACAATTCAAGTTCAACGGCAATTCGTTCCTAATTGCAGTGGTTGGTGTATTCCATACTTCAAGCGATTGGATTTCACTCAAAACTCAGTCCCACCATATTATGATGTTGCCCAAGTTTTGGGCTCGATTCGAAATCAACAGGTGTGAGAAAATGGACAATTCAAGTTCAACGACAGTTCGTTCCTAATTGGAGTGGTTGGTGTATTCCATACTTCTAGCGATTGGATTTCACTCAAAACTCACCAAATGACTCCTCCCACCATATAATGACAGTGCCCAAGTTTTGGGATCGATCCGAAATCAATAGGTGGTCCAAATTGGACAATTCAAGGTCAACGGAAGGTCGTTCCTAATTGGAGTGTTTGGTGTATTCCATACTTCTAGCGATTGGATTTCACTCAAAACTCACCAAATGACTCCTCCAACCATATTATGATGTTGCCCAAGTTTTGGGCTCTATCCGAAATCAATAGGTGTGAGAAATTGGACAATTCAATTTCAACGGCAGTTCGTTCCTAATTGGAGTGGTTGCAGTATTCCATACTTCTAGCGATTGGATTTCACTCAAAACCCACCAAATGACTCCTCCCACCATATTATGATGTCGCCCAAGTTTTGGGCTCGATCCGAAATCAATAGGTGTGAGAAATTGGACAATTCAAGTTCAACGGCAGTTCGTTCCCAATTGGAGTGGTTGATGTATTCCATACTTCTAGCGATTGGATTTCACTCAAAACTAACCAAATGACTCCTCCCGCCATATTATGATGTTGCCCAAGTTTTTGGCTCGATCCGAAATCAATAGGTGTGAGAAATTGGACAATTCAAGTTCAACGGCAGTTCGTTCCTAATTGGAGTGGTTGCAATATTCCATACTTCTACGATTGGATTTCACTCAAAACTCACCAAATGACTCCTCCCACCATATTATGATGTCGCCCAAGTTTTGGGCTCGATCCGAAATCAATAGGTGTGAGAAATTGGACAATTCAAGTTCAACGACAGTTCGTTCCTAATTGGAGTGGTTGATGTATTCCATACTTCTAGCGATTGGATTTCACTCAAAACTAACCAAATGACTCCTCCCGCCATATTATGATGTTGCCCAAGTTTTTGGCTCGATCCGAAATCAATAGGTGTGAGAAATTGGACAATTCAAGTTCAACGGCAGTTCGTTCCTAATTGGAGTGGTTGGTGTATTCCACACTTCTAGCGATTGGATTTCACTCAAAACTAACCAAATGACTCCTCCCACCATATTATGATGTTGCCCAAGTTTTGGGCTCGATCCGAAATCAACAGGTGTTCCAAATTGGACAATTCAAGTTCAACGCAGTTCGTTCCTAATTGGGGTGGTTGGTGTATTCCATACTTCTAGCGATTGGATTTCACTCAAAACTAACCAAATGACTCCTCCCACTATATTATGATGTTGCCCAAGTTTTGGGCTCGATCCGAAATCAATAGGTGTTCCAAATTGGACAATTCAAGTTCAACGGCAGTTCGTTCCTAATTGGAGTGGTTGGTGTATTCCATACTTCTAGCGATTGGATTTCATTCAAAACTAATCAAATGACTCCTCCCACCATATTATGATGTTGCCCAAGTTTTGGGCTCGATCCGAAATCAATAGGTGTTCCAAATTGGACAATTCAAGTTCAACGGCAGTTCGTTCCTAATTGGAGTGGTTGTTGTATTCCATACTTCTAGCAATTGGATTTCACTAAAAACTCGCCAAATGACTCCTCCCACCATATTATGATGTTGCCCAAGTTTTGGGCTCGATCCAAAATAAATAGGTTTTCCAAATTGGACAATTCAAGTTCAATGGCAGTTCGTTCCTAATTGGAGTGGTTGGTGTATTCCATACTTCTAGCGATTGGATTTCACTCAAAACTCACCAATGACTCCTCCCACCATATTATGATGTTGCCCAGGTTTTGGGCTCAATCCAAAATCAATAGGTGTGAGAAATTGGACAATTCAAGTTCAACGGCAGTTCGTTCCTAATTGGAGTGGTTGGTGTATTCCATACTTCTACCGATTGGATTTCACTCAAAACTCACCAAATGACTCCTCCCACCATGTTATGATGTTGCCCAAGTATTGGGCTCGATCCGAAATCAATAGGTGTGAGAAAGTGGACAATTCATGTTCAACGGCAGTTCGTTCCTAATTGGAGTGGTTGGTGTATTCCATACTTCTAGCGATTGGATTTCACTCAAAACTCACCAAATGACTCCTCCCACCATATTATGATGTTGCCCAGGTTTTGGGCTCGTTCCAAAATCAATAGGTGTGAGAAATTGTACAATTCAAGTTCAACGGCAGTTCGTTCCTAATTGGAGTGGTTTGTGTATTCCATACTTCTAGCGATTGGATTTCACTCAAAACTAACCAAATGACTCCTCCCGCCATGTTAAGATGTTGCCCAAGTTTTGGGCTCGATCCGAAATCAATTGGTGTGAGAAAGTGGACAATTCATGTTCAACGACAGTTCGTTCCTAATTGGAGTGGTTGGTGTATTCCATACTTCTAGCGATTGGATTTCACTCAAAACTCACCAAATGACTCCTCCCACCAAATTATGATGTTGCCCAGGTTTTGGGCTCGATCCGAAATCAATAGGTGTTCCAAATTGGACAATTCAAGTTCAACGGCAGTTCGTTCCTAATTAGAGTGGTTGGTGTATTCCATACTTCTACCGATTGGATTTCACTCAAAACTCACCAAATGACTCCTCCCACCATATTATGATGTTGCCCAAGTTTTGGGCTCGATCCGAAATCAATAGGTGTTACAAATTGGACAATTCAGGTTCAACGGCAGTTCGTTCCTAATTGGAGTGGTTGGTGTATTCCATACTTCTAGCGGTTGGATTTCACTCAAAACTAACCAAATGACTCCTCACACCACATTATGATGTTGCCCAAGTTTTGGGCTCGATCCGAAATCAATAGGTGTGAGAAATTGGACAATTCAAGTTCAATGGCAGTTCGTTCCTAATTGGAGCGGTTGGTGTATTCCATACTTCTAGCGATTGGATTTCACTCAAAACTCATCAAATGACTCCTCCCACCGTATTATGATGTTGCCCAAGTTTGGGGCTCGATCCGAAATCAATAGGTGTGTGAAATTGGACAATTCAAGTTCAACGGCAGTACGTTCCTAATTGGAGTGGTTGGTGTATTCCATACTTCTAGCGATTGGATTTCACTCAAAACTCACCAAACGACTCCTCCCACCATATTATGATGTTGCCCAGGTTTTGGGCTCGATCCAAAATCAATAGGTGTGAGAAATTGGACAATTCAAGTTCAACGGCAGTTCGTTCCTAATTGGAGTGGTTGGTGTATTCCATACTTCTAGCGATTGGATTTCACTCAAAACTCACCAAATGACTCCTCCCACCATGTTATGATGTTGCCCAAGTTTGGGGCTCTATCCGAAATCAATAGGTGTTCCAAATAGGACAATTCAAGTTCAACGGCAATTCGTTCCTAATTGCAGTGGTTGGTGTATTCCATACTTCAAGCGATTGGATTTCACTCAAAACTCAGTCCCACCATATTATGATGTTGCCCAAGTTTTGGGCTCGATTCGAAATCAACAGGTGTGAGAAAATGGACAATTCAAGTTCAACGACAGTTCGTTCCTAATTGGAGTGGTTGGTGTATTCCATACTTCTAGCGATTGGATTTCACTCAAAACTCACCAAATGACTCCTCCCACCATATAATGACAGTGCCCAAGTTTTGGGATCGATCCGAAATCAATAGGTGGTCCAAATTGGACAATTCAAGGTCAACGGAAGGTCGTTCCTAATTGGAGTGTTTGGTGTATTCCATACTTCTAGCGATTGGATTTCACTCAAAACTCACCAAATGACTCCTCCAACCATATTATGATGTTGCCCAAGTTTTGGGCTCTATCCGAAATCAATAGGTGTGAGAAATTGGACAATTCAATTTCAACGGCAGTTCGTTCCTAATTGGAGTGGTTGCAGTATTCCATACTTCTAGCGATTGGATTTCACTCAAAACCCACCAAATGACTCCTCCCACCATATTATGATGTCGCCCAAGTTTTGGGCTCGATCCGAAATCAATAGGTGTGAGAAATTGGACAATTCAAGTTCAACGGCAGTTCGTTCCTAATTGGAGCGCTTGGTGTATTCCATACTTCTAGCGATTGGATTTCACTCAAAACTAACCAAATGACTCCTCCCACCATATTATGATGTTGCCCAAGTTTTGGGCTCTATCCGAAATCAATAGGTGTTCCAAATAGGACAATTCAAGTTCAACGGCAATTCGTTCCTAATTGCAGTGGTTGGTGTATTCCATACTTCAAGCGATTGGATTTCACTCAAAACTCAGTCCCACCATATTATGATGTTGCCCAAGTTTTGGGCTCGATTCGAAATCAACAGGTGTGAGAAAATGGACAATTCAAGTTCAACGACAGTTCGTTCCTAATTGGAGTGGTTGGTGTATTCCATACTTCTAGCGATTGGATTTCACTCAAAACTCACCAAATGACTCCTCCCACCATATAATGACAGTGCCCAAGTTTTGGGATCGATCCGAAATCAATAGGTGGTCCAAATTGGACAATTCAAGGTCAACGGAAGGTCGTTCCTAATTGGAGTGTTTGGTGTATTCCATACTTCTAGCGATTGGATTTCCCTCAAAACTCACCAAATGACTCCTCCAACCATATTATGATGTTGCCCAAGTTTTGGGCTCTATCCGAAATCAATAGGTGTGAGAAATTGGACAATTCAATTTCAACGGCAGTTCGTTCCTAATTGGAGTGGTTGCAGTATTCCATACTTCTAGCGATTGGATTTCACTCAAAACCCACCAAATGACTCCTCCCACCATATTATGATGTCGCCCAAGTTTTGGGCTCGATCCGAAATCAATAGGTGTGAGAAATTGGACAATTCAAGTTCAACGGCAGTTCGTTCCTAATTGGGGTGGTTGATGTATTCCATACTTCTAGCGATTGGATTTCACTCAAAACTAACCAAATGACTCCTCCCGCCATATTATGATGTTGCCCAAGTTTTTGGCTCGATCCGAAATCAATAGGTGTGAGAAATTGGACAATTCAAGTTCAACGGCAGTTCGTTCCTAATTGGAGTGGTTGCAATATTCCATACTTCTACGATTGGATTTCACTCAAAACTCACCAAATGACTCCTCCCACCATATTATGATGTCGCCCAAGTTTTGGGCTCGATCCGAAATCAATAGGTGTGAGAAATTGGACAATTCAAGTTCAACGACAGTTCGTTCCTAATTGGAGTGGTTGATGTATTCCATACTTCTAGCGATTGGATTTCACTCAAAACTAACCAAATGACTCCTCCCGCCATATTATGATGTTGCCCATGTTTTTGGCTCGATCCGAAACCAATAGGTGTGAGAAATTGGACAATTCAAGTTCAACGGCAGTTCGTTCCTAATTGGAGTGGTTGGTGTATTCCACACTTCTAGCGATTGGATTTCACTCAAAACTAACCAAATGACTCCTCCCACCATATTATGATGTTGCCCAAGTTTTGGGCTCGATCCGAAATCAACAGGTGTTCCAAATTGGACAATTCAAGTTCAACGCAGTTCGTTCCTAATTGGGGTGGTTGGTGTATTCCATACTTCTAGCGATTGGATTTCACTCAAAACTAACCAAATGACTCCTCCCACTATATTATGATGTTGCCCAAGTTTTGGGCTCGATCCGAAATCAATAGGTGTTCCAAATTGGACAATTCAAGTTCAACGGCAGTTCGTTCCTAATTGGAGTGGTTGGTGTATTCCATACTTCTAGCGATTGGATTTCATTCAAAACTAATCAAATGACTCCTCCCACCATATTATGATGTTGCCCAAGTTTTGGGCTCGATCCGAAATCAATAGGTGTTCCAAATTGGACAATTCAAGTTCAACGGCAGTTCGTTCCTAATTGGAGTGGTTGTTGTATTCCATACTTCTAGCAATTGGATTTCACTAAAAACTCGCCAAATGACTCCTCCCACCATATTATGATGTTGCCCAAGTTTTGGGCTCGATCCGAAATCAATAGGTGTGAGAAATTGGACAATTCATGTTCAACGGCAGTTCGTTCCTAATTGGAGTGGTTGATGTATTCCATAATTCTAGCGATTGGATTTCACTCAAAACTCACCAAATTACTCCTCCCACCATATTATGATGTTGACCAAGTTTTGGGCTCGATCCGAAATCAATAGGAGTTCCAAATTGGACAATTCAAGTTCAACGGCATTTCGTTCCTAATTGCAGTGGTTGGTGTATTCCAAACTTCAAGCGATTGGATTTCACTCAAAACTCATCAAATGACTCCTCCCACCATATTATGATGTTGCCCAAGTTTTGGGCTCGATCCGAAATCAATAGGTCTTCCAAATTTGACAATTAGAGTTCAACAGCAGTTCGTTCCTAATTGGAGTGGTTGGTGTATTCCATACTTCTAGCGATTGGATTTCACTCAAAACTAACCAAATGACTCCTCCCACCATATTATGATGTTGCCCAAGTTTTGGGCTCGATCCGAAATCAATAGGTGTTCCAAATAGGACAATTCAAGTTCAACGGCAATTCGTTCCTAATTGCAGTGGTTGGTGTATTCCATACTTCAAGCGATTGGATTTCACTCAAAACTCAGTCCCACCATATTATGATGTTGCCCAAGTTTTGGGCTCGATTCGAAATCAACAGGTGTGAGAAATTGGACAATTCAAGTGCATTGGCAGTTCGCTCTTAATAGGAGTGGTTGGTGTATTCCATACTTCTAGAGATTGGATTTCACTCAAAACTCACCAATTGACTCCTCCCACCATATTATGATGTTGCCCAAGTTTTGGGCTTGATTCGAAATCAACAGGTGTGAGAAATTGGACAATTCAAGTTCAACGGCAGTTCGTTCCTAATTGGAGTGGTTGCAATATTCCATACTTCTAGCGATTGGATTTCACTCAAAACTCACCAAATGACTCCTCCCACCATATTATGATGTCGCCCAAGTTTTGGGCTCGATCCGAAATCAATAGGTGTGAGAAATTGGACAATTCAAGTTCAACGGCAGTTCGTTCCTAATTGGAGTGGTTGATGTATTCCATACTTCTAGCGATTGGATTTCACTCAAAACTAACCAAATGACTCCTCCCGCCATATTATGATGTTGCCCAAGTTTTGGGCTCGATCCGAAATCAATAGGTGTGAGAAATTGGACAATTCAAGTTCAACAGCAGTTCGTTCCTAATTGGAGTGGTTGGTGTATTCCACACTTCTAGCGATTGGATTTCACTCAAAACTCACCAAATGACTCCTCCAACCATATTATGATGTTGCCCAAGTTTTGGGCTCGATCCGAAATCAATAGGTGTGAGAAATTAGACAATTCAAGTTCAACAGCAGTTCGTTCCTAATTCGAGTGGTTGGTGTATTCCATACTTCTAGCGATTGGATTTCACTCAAAACTCACCAAATGAGTCCTCCCACCATATTATGATGTTACCCTAGTTTTGGGCTCGATCCGAAATCAATAGGTGTGAGAACTTGGACAATTCAAGTTCAACGGCAGTTCGTTCCTAATTGGAGTGGTTGGTGTATTCCATACTTCTGGCGATTGGATTTCACTCAAAACTCGCCAATTGACTCCTACCACCATATTATGCTGTTGCCCAAGTTTTAGGCTCCATCCGTAATCAATAGGTGTTCCAAATTGGACAATTCAAGTTCAACGGCAGTTCGTTCCTAATTGCAGTGGTTGGTGTATTCTATACTTCAAGCGATTGGATTTCACTCAAATCACACCAAATGACTCCTCCCACCATATTATGATGTTGCCCAAGTTTTGGGCTCGATCGCAAATCAATAGGTGTTCCAAATTGGACAATTCAAGTTCAACGGCAGTTCGTTCCTAATTGGAGTGGTTGGTGTATTCCATACTTCTAGCGATTGGATTTCACTCAAATCTCACCAAATGACTCCTCCCACCACATTATGATGTTGCCCAAGTTTTGGGCTTGATACGAAATCAATAGGTGTTCCAAATTGGACAATTCAAGTTCAACGCAGTTCGTTCCTAATTGGGGTGGTTGGTGTATTCCATACTTCTAGCGATTGGATTTCACTCAAAACTAACCAAATGACTCCTCCCACCATATTATGATGTTGCCCAAGTTTTGGGCTCGATCCGAAATCAATAGGTGTGAGAAATTGGACAATTCAAGTTCAACGGCAGTTCGTTCCTAATTGGAGTGGTTGGTGTATTCCATACTTCTAGCGATTGGATTTCACTCAAAACTAACCAAATGACTCCTCCCACCATATTATGATGTTGCCCAAGTTTTGGGCTCGATCCGAAATCAATAGGTGTGAGAAATTGGACAATTCAAGTTCAACGGCAGTTCGTTCCTAATTGGAGTGGTTGGTGTATTCCATACTTCTAGCTATTGGATTTCACTCAAAACTAACCAAATGACTCCTCCCACCATATTATGATGTTGCCCAAGTTTTGGGCTCGATCCGAAATCAATAGGTGTTCCAAATTGGACAATTCAAGTTCAACGGCAGTTCGTTCCTAATTGGAGTGGTTGGTTGATCGGTTCATAATTGTATATCATTTTGTACCCTTCTAGCTTATGATTTGGTTATGTTTTTGAGTTAAACTTGTGCTTTTAATCCTTTTTGTGTTTATCTTTCAGCTTTAGGTAACAATGATGGCTTTGGATATGAAATGATGTAATCCATGTATGTTAAAGCCTGATTTGGATAAAGGGATGAAGAGCTTAAAAGACGAACTCATTTTTCCTACAGTCCAGTTTCGTGGGTCACATTGGAAGATCTGTTTCAGCAACCTACACAGCTCGGATGAGGCTGCATTCTTCATGAAAGTTGTTCCAATGGGTGTGTACTATAACATATCCAAATTGAATAACTCTGGAGGCCGTAACCTAGCAAACACTGAACCATGCTCAGGATGGATTTTTATCAGCGAGCAAAACGAGTTAGCAATTTGTTTCGGCCTTAACTTCCTCCTCCGAGCTTGGATTGGGCCAATACTTGTGTGGTTGGATCATACACATTCTGAACTTCACAATGGACATCTTAAAGTCATCATTTGCTTAAGAGAAGCCCAAGTTGTAAGCCCTTGAAGTTGCTGGTCATGCTGACATGAGGATGAGCTGGTTGGAAGCTTGGTCATGGTGAGCTAGGCATGAGCTATTGTAGCTAGTTGGAAGCTTGGTCATTGTGACATGAAGATGAGCTAGGGCTGCTGATGGGATTTATTGGTGAAGTGCATCAACCAATTCAGATTTTATAATGCAAGTGTTGTATGCATTAGTGAAGTGCATCAACCAATTCATCTTTTATAATGCAAGTGTTGTATGCATTAGCCATATTGAATTCAGATTTATCACTCCCCTCTCCCTATAAATACCACATCCATTCCACATTCAAGACACAACAAATCCTGGGATTCACAACCCCACAATTCACTCCAACCATCCTCAAACACTCTCACAATCCCAAACACTCCAACAATCACCAAAACAACTCCAGCAAACTTCTCTTCCATTTCCCTACGAATTTCATCTTCCTTAGCCATCACCACTCACTCAAACTCATCCCAAATCACCTCCATATCCTTCATACATCTTTCTAGAAGTGGGGAAGCTCTTGGAGAAGCATTAGAAGTGGAGAAGCACTTGGAGAAGCCTTGGACACCACAAGAACTTCAGAAAAAGGGTTCTTCTACTCTTATTGCATTCATTATGTTTTCTCATTTCTGTTCAAGTCTCTTTTCCATTATGAGTAGCTAAATCCATAACTAGGGCTTCGATGTAACCTAACATGAATATTCTGGGTTTATAAGTTTGGAGTTTCAAGTTTGATTCATGATTCATGTTCTTATTCATTATGCTTATAAGTTAACATGCTTGTTTGAATGATTGATCACCATTAGAACTTGTTTGTTAACTATCTTGGTTTGAATTAAGAGTATACACCATGCTTTAATTCGAATTGAACTATGAATAGGAAGAGTATGTATGGACATTCGACAACAGGGATTAGATACATACTTGGTTGTTTAAAATGTTCTTCTATGCTTAATGGGTTCCTAATGCTTAATTTTAGGTTAGACAACAAATGATCAAATTAGGGAATTAGGAACACAAGGTTAGGACCAAACACCATGGCCTAATCATACTTTAGCTAGAATCAATCTTTGAATCTGAATTAGACTTGTTACTTGAATCTTTATAACCCAGAATTGAATTGTTATGGTGATTCGAATGCCCTAGTCTCAAAATCTGTTTTCCAACTCTTAAAACCACTCTTTGTTACATTTGTTTACTTGTTTTTGTTTGCAATTTCATTTTGCTTCTTTTGTTCAACAATCACAACCACTCTTGTTTTAAATTCTGTTTTAGACATAACCTCCTACTTTCTTGAATTTGGTAATCTAAGTACATAACTAGTTTTAACTTCTCAGTCTTCGTGGGTACGACCTCGTACTTGTCTTGCTATACTACTAATTGCCCCGTACAATTGCGAGTTAACATAATATTAACAACAAATTTTGGCGCCGTTGCCGGGGACTGAACGAAAGTTCTTCCCTGGTTATGTGCCCAAGGTTACCCTATTCTTTTTAGTGTTTCTAATTAATCTAATTTTCTGTTTCAGGTAGTTTATGTCTAAAAAGCCATTACTTGAACAAGTGAGGTCTTCGTTCCAACGTTCTAGATCTTTGAACGCAGGACCATCATTGCAACCCAGACGAGTGACCTCTGAAATTCAGAATCGTCTAGAAAGGGAGTTGTCAACTGCAAAAGAGCAAGCTCTTGCTACATTTACAAGTCTTGCTCTCCACACTGAACTTCCTGGTTCTTCACTTTCAAATTCGGAAGCAAGTTCAGACCAAGAAGAAGAAGAAATGATGGCTGCCATTGAGTTCATGGGAGAACTTGATATCCCAACAATTCCAGCATCTCCTTCAAGCATTTTGCTGCCCACTGTAGCTCGAAATTATGAGCTTAAATCTTCTCATCTTAATATGCTGCCTTCTTTTTATGGTTTACCTAATGAAGATCCATTGACTCATATAAAGGATATTTTTAATGTTGTGAGTTCTTTTCCCTTGACAGGTGTGACAGAAGATCAACTTCGAATGAGAGTGTTTCCATACACTTTAAAGGATAAGGCGAAGTATTGGTTGAATTCTTTGAAGCCTGGTTCACTCACTACATGGTCTGCCATTCAAAAGAAGTTCCTGGAAAAATACTTCTCCACGCAAAAGACCGACATGCTTAGGGACAAGATCTTGTTATTTGCACAGCAAGATGATGAATCGTTTTGTGAAGCATGGGAGAAATTCAATGGGTTGCTCAACCAATGTCCTCATCATGGGATTCCATTGAAGCTTCAAATGCGTATGTTTTATAAAGGACTAACCCCTTCTAGTCATAATATAGTCACCAATTTTGCAGGTGGTTCTTTTAAAACCAAAACTCCAGAAGAAACGTACGAACTCTTTGAGGAGATAGCAATGGAGACCCAACATACGGATACAAGAGGTAAACGTGTTATTAGTGGTTCTAATGATGCTTCTAGTGTGCAGATTTCAAAACTGGAACAAAAGCTAGATGCTCTTCTTGCATTAAACTCAAGAAGCCCTCCGAAGGAAGTGTGTAGCATTTGTGAATATCATGACCATGCTACCACAGCTTGTCCACTTGGGGCTGGATATCCAGAATTTGTGCAAGAGCAAGCTAAGTTGGTAAATTCCTACAACCAAGGTCCAAGAAATGATCCATACTCTCAAAGTTATAATCCAGGTTGGAGGAATCATCCAAACTTTTCATGGAGAAATACCCAGAATCAAGCAAATCCCCCTTCATTCCAAAGGCCACAACAATCATCATCATCATTGGAAGATATAGTGAAGCATATGGCAATCAACCAATCCAATTTTCAGCAAACTACACAAGCTGCCATCTCCAAATTGGAAGTCCAATTAGGCCAAATAGCTGTTGAAATAACTCAAAGAGTGCCTGGGAAATGGCCAAGCCAAACTGAGATCAATCCAAAGAACCCAGAAGCCAAGGCCATTCATGTGCTCAGATCAGGTAAGATCATTGATAATAAAGATGATTCTAATCTTTCAAATGATGTTGTGATTGTAGAAAATGAAGAGGAGGAGACCATGGCCACGGAAGGAGAACAACTCAAAACTTCTCAATCTGCTCCTAAGGCCAAATCAGATTCTCAGAAATCCGATCAATTCCAATTGCATAAAAGGGATGACAAATTTGTGCCACCACATCTTCAAGAAGATAGATACGTGCCACCCGCTCCATATGTTCCACAGATTCCATTTCCAGGCCGTCTTAAGAAAGCAAAGCAAGATAAGGCTTTTAAAGAGATTTATGATATTTTGAGTAAAGTTAATATCAATTTGCCTTTGCTTGATCTTATTGAACAGATTCCTGCATATGGAAAATTCATCAAGGACTTGAAAACTCACAAGCTCAATTTCGCTCCAAATGAAGGAGTAAAGCTCGACCAGAATGTAAGTGCTGTATTGCAAAGGAAGCTTCCACCAAAACTAGATGATCCTGGCAGCTTTGACATTCCCATTAACATTGGAGGCAAGAAGGTTGGAAGAGCCATGTTGGACTTGGGAGCAAGCATCAATGTTTTGCCATATTCAGTTTATCAAGAGCTTGGCTTAGAAGGGATGAAGAAGACTTCAATGCGACTTGAACTAGCTGATCATTCTATAAAATATCCAAAAGGTATTGTAGAAGATATTCTAGTTCAAGTTAATACACTAATTCTCCCTGCTGATTTTGTAGTGATGGACATGGAAGACAATCCAAATGGAGATCGTGTTGATCCCATTCTCCTAGGCAGGCCATTCATGGCCACTGCAGACACAATCATCAAAGTGAAAGATAGCACCCTCTCCATGACTGTTTTGGGTGAAACTGTTGAATTTAAAATGCTTAATGCTCTATCTCAACCTTCTATCTCTCTTGATTCTTGCTTTTCAATTGATGTTGTGGATCATGAGGTTTCTTCCATAATTTTGCAGAGAAAGTCTAATGATGCTCTAGAAGCTGTCTTAACACAAGAAGAGGAAGATCTTTGTGAACCGGAGTTCCAAGAAGTGGTGGCTGCCTTAGAAGTGTTTCCGCCATACCCACCATCCTTTAGGCCACCAATCGAGCCTCTTGGACCATCATCCACGAAATTGGAGCCATCCATTGTCATCCCACCAAAGCTAGAACTTAAACCTCTTCCCAATAATCTTAAATATACATATTTGGGTGCTAACGAAACTCTCCCTGTTATAATTGCTGCAGGTCTCTCCTCACATGAAGAAGAGAGCTTAATTAAAGTTCTAAAAGAGCATAAAACAGCCATTGGGTGGACCATAGCAGACATCAAAGGAATTAGTCCAAGCATGTGCATGCACCGGATTTTAATGGAAGAAGACAGCAAACCATCTCGTGATGCCCAAAGGAGGCTAAATCCCAACATGAAAGAGGTGGTTAGAGCTGAAGTTTTAAAGCTACTCGATGTAGGAATCATCTACCCAATTTCAGATTCTAAGTGGGTGAGCCCTGTGCAAGTTGTTCCAAAGAAGTCCGGAATCACCGTTGTGAAGAATGAGAAGAATGAGCTAGTTCCTACACGAACTGTCACTGGTTGGAGAGTTTGCATTGATTACAGGAAGTTGAACACATCCACTAGAAAAGATCATTTCCCCTTACCTTTTATTGATCAAATGCTTGAACGTTTATCTGGCCATGCTTACTATTGTTTTCTTGATGGTTTTTCAGGTTATAATCAAATTCCCATTGCTCCGGAAGACCAAGAGAAAACCACATTCACATGCCCATTTGGTACGTTTGCTTATAGAAGGATGCCATTCGGTTTGTGCAATGCCCCAGCAACTTTCCAAAGATGCATGATGTCAATCTTTTCAGATATGGTGGAACGATTCATTGAGGTATTTATGGATGATTTTTCAGTTTTTGGTTCCTCTTTTGATAATTGTCTTCACCACTTGTCTCTAGTGCTTAAAAGATGCCAGGAAACAAATCTGATTTTGAATTGGGAGAAGTGTCACTTCATGGTGAGACAAGGCATTGTACTAGGCCATGTGATTTCAAGCAAGGGAATCGAAGTGGATAAAGCCAAGATCGATCTCATCTCAAATCTTCCACCCCCTACCTCTGTTAAAGGAATTAGAAGCTTTCTAGGTCATGCTGGATTCTATAGAAGGTTCATCAAAAATTTCTCAAGCATTACAAGGCCATTGTGTAATCTCCTTGCTAAGGATGCTGTTTTTGAGTTTAATGAAGCTTGCATGGAAGCTTTTTCTACCTTGAAGAGGGAGCTAACTTCAGCCCCTATTATCATAGCTCCGGATTGGTCTTTACCATTTGAAATAATGTGTGATGCCTCTGACTTTGCTATTGGTGCAGTTTTAGGTCAAAAGAAGAACAAGCTGCCCCATGTGATTCATTATGCTAGCCGGACCTTGAATGATGCTCAAATCAACTACTCCACAACAGAGAAGGAGTTGCTTGCTGTGGTTTTTGCTTTAGAAAAATTTCGTTCTTACCTTGTTGGTTCTAAAGTAATTGTTTATTCTGACCATGCAGCCCTTAGATACTTGCTCACTAAGAAGGATGCCAAACCACGCTTGATTAGATGGATTCTCTTTCTGCAAGAATTCGATTTGGAGATTCGAGATAAGAAGGGATGTGAGAATGTGGTAGCTGATCATTTGAGCCGAATTGTGATTGAAGAAAAAGGAGGAGCTGTGCTACCCTTGAATGAGACTTTCCCTGATGAACAACTATATGCTGCCCAAGTCAAAGAGCCATGGTATGCTGATTTTGTTAATTATCTTGCTTGTGGTGTTCTTAGAAATGATCTAACTTCTCAGGATAAGAAGAAGTTCTTTTCCATGGTGAAACATTATGTCTGGGATGAACCTTTCTTATTCAAGCATTGCCCGGATCAACTCATCAGAAGATGTGTTCCAGAAGAAGAGCAAGAAAGCATACTTAGGCATAGCCACGAATTGGCCTGTGGAGGTCACTTTGGAGCTAAGAAAACAGCACTTAAAATTCTGCAATCTGGTTTCTTTTGGCCCACTCTATTTAAAGATGCATTTAATTTTTGTGTTAAGTGTGATAGGTGCCAAAGGATGGGGAACATAAGTCGCAGGAATGAAATGCCATTGAATAACATACTTGTTGTGGAGCTCTTCGATGTGTGGGGTATTGATTTCATGGGACCATTCCCATCTTCCTTTGGTTATACTTACATACTTGTTGCTGTTGATTATGTGTCTAAATGGGTGGAAGCCATAGCCACCAAAACCAATGATTATAAGGTGGTGCTGAAGTTCTTGAAGGATAATATTTTCACAAGGTTTGGTACTCCAAGGGCTGTCATTAGTGATGGAGGCAGCCACTTCTGTAACAAGCCATTCGAAGCACTCATGAAAAAGTACAACATCACCCATCGAGTCTCTACACCATATCATCCGCAAACTTCTGGTCAAGTGGAAATAAGCAATAGAGAAATTAAGCACATCCTGGAGAAGGTGGTGAACAATACAAGGAAAGATTGGGCAGCCAAGCTCAATGATGCATTATGGGCTTATAGGACTGCATATAAGACTCCCATTGGAATGAGCCCTTATCGTCTTGTGTTTGGGAAAGCTTGTCACCTGCCAATGGAGCTTGAACACAATGCTTTTTGGGCCATCAAGAAGTTGAATTTTGATCTAGACAAGGCAGGCCATGCAAGAAAGTTTCAGCTCAATGAATTGGAAGAAATTAGACATGAGTCTTATGAGAATGCAAAGCTTTACAAAGAACGAACCAAGAGTTACCATGACAGAAACATTCAACGGAAAGAGTTCTCCAAAGGTATGTCAGTTCTTTTGTTTAACTCACGTTTGCGTCTCTTTCCAGGAAAATTGAAGTCTAGATGGCAAGGCCCATTCACCGTGGTCAATGTTTCTCCCTATGGAGCTGTGGAGATTCAAAACCCTAAAGATGGCTCGACTTTCAAAGTAAATGGACAACGTTTAAAGCCATTCTATGAGGGAGTTTCAGCTGGCATCCAAACTGGCCATGTGGTAGATCAACTTCCCTTCGTACCATCAACTTAGCTGATTGCACAATGTCTTGCCAAGACAGTAACTAAGGCGCTTCTTGGGAGGCAACCCATGTGTTCAAGAAGAAGGTGCTTGGTAGTAATCGACCTAATCGCATCAAGGGGGAGCATTTCTATCCTTTCTCTTTACTTGTTTTGTTTTTATTTTAGTCATTTTAAGTTTCTGTTCCTTTTTATAAATAAATAAATATAAAAATAAAATAAAAAATTTCATATAAGCTAACTTTTGGTAACCCCAGTGAGCACCTCCGTCAATACAGTGTCTAGGAGTTCTTTAGGCGACACCTTCGGTGTCTAAGAAGTTTGGGTTTTAAGCGGGACCATTGTGACCCCTCCAACCTTCCCGGATCCCCTGGCTGTGTTTTCTGAGGCCCTTAACTGGTCATCCATGAGTTGCTTATTTATTTATTTTTTTTTATTTTTTATTTTTCCTAAACCTTCTTCTAAACTTTTCCCTTTATCATTTGTTTGTTCTCAATCATCTTTTGTATGCTTTCACATTGAGGACAATGTTTAATTCAGGTCTGGGGGGAAGGTTTTCAATTTCAATTTTCTTATCCATTTGTGTTTTCAATTTTCGTTCTCTTGTCACTATTTTTTTTATTTTTTTTATTTTTATTTTTTTTAAAGAATGTCATACAATCAATGCTATGGAGCTGCTATTTGAGGTTTTCATATCAGAATTTTGCACTTCACAAAGCTTTTGCTCTTAGAATTCTGGTGGCTAAAGTACCATGCTCAAATTCTTGAAGGAAAATAGTGGAGACTACCCTAGTGAGCTATATCGAGCCTAATTGCTTTCTTGAGAGGGTTTAAAGTGTTCTATTTCTCATCCATACTTATTTTCTTCAATTCACTCTAATTGATCTCATCATTTCATTTTGATTGAATACTAAGGATGATTCTCTTTTACAGATATCATGTGCTTGCTCTCATTCATGAATGAACTCATTGAAGTGATGCTAGGCTATGTGTGTATAACTATTCTATGTGCTTTCTTTTCACCCTACCCATATGTGTGTTCCATTAGCCCTCTTGAAGCCAAACACTTAAAGCCTTTTTCTTCTATCACCCTCATCATTTCCCTACCTTTGTATCTCAATCTGAGATACTTGACCTATTGTAGCCATACCCTAGTAACTTAGAAATATACCAAGGTTTGCCAACATAAAGTTTGAAGCAAGGAAGTTGCAGCCATGTACCTAAATAAAATTTTTGTGTGAATCTGTGCAATAAAGTAAAGAAGATGCAGATCAAATCAGCAAAGATGAAAGTGTTTCAATATGATCTAAGTGTGAAAAATAAAGTCTATGCCAGGTGATACCATGAAGTTTGCTGCCATGCCATTCATGGGTGCTGGTAAGTATGTGTGTATCTCTATTCTTAGTATTTAATTCCTTTCATGAGATCTAACCAAATTTGTGCTTCTATTTCATACACTCACTTATGCTTTCTTGAGAGAATTAAAACATAGGTTCTGAGTGATTGAGTGTTATCTGTGAGAATTAGAGTCGAAGCATGTTCTCTATTCAAGGTTTGAGTATGCTTGCTTTGAAACTGTGTGCCTTTGAGCTATAGCTTCCACTTGTACACACTGATTGATGACCTATCTTGGCAACTCTATGGTGTTGGAGGTATGACTAAAGTTTTCTTTCATTTTCATTAGTTGATTTCAAAGTTGTTTTTCTAACCATTTTGTTTTGTAGAGTTAGAAAAACGTTTGTGGGTATCGTATCTGTTAAACCCTCAGGAGACACAACTCCTCCTACTAGGGATGCCTAGAGGTTTAAAGGCTTGTTGCATACGCTCAATGCAATCGAGTTACCTACGAAAGTGGTCTAGTTAGTTTTGTTTTTAACTTTGTTTTGTGTTGTTTTGCTCGAGGACTAGCAAAATCTAGGTTTGGGGGTATTTGATCGGTTCATAATTGTATATCATTTTGTACCCTTCTAGCTTATGATTTGGTTATGTTTTTGAGTTAAACTTGTGCTTTTAATCCTTTTTGTGTTTATCTTTCAGCTTTAGGTAACAATGATGGCTTTGGATATGAAATGATGTAATCCATGTATGTTAAAGCCTGATTTGGATAAAGGGATGAAGAGCTTAAAAGACAAACTCATTTTTCCTACAGTCCAGTTTCGTGGGTCACATTGCAAGATCTGTTTCAGCAACCTACACAGCTCGGATGAGGCTGCATTCTTCATGAAAGTTGTTCCAATGGGTGTGTACTATAACATATCCAAATTGAATAACTCTGGAGGCCGTAACCTAGCAAACACTGAACCATGCTCAGGATGGATTTTTGTCAGCGAGCAAAACGAGTTAGCAATTTGTTTCGGCCTTAACTTCCTCCTCCGAGCTTGGATTGGGCCAATACTTGTGTGGTTGGATCATACACATTCTGAACTTCACAATGGACATCTTAAAGTCATCATTTGCTTAAGAGAAGCCCAAGTTGTAAGCCCTTGAAGTTGCTGGTCATGCTGACATGAGGATGAGCTGGTTGGAAGCTTGGTCATGGTGAGCTAGGCATGAGCTATTGTAGCTAGTTGGAAGCTTGGTCATTGTGACATGAAGATGAGCTAGGGCTGCTGATGGGATTTATTGGTGAAGTGCATCAACCAATTCAGATTTTATAATGCAAGTGTTGTATGCATTAGTGAAGTGCATCAACCAATTCATCTTTTATAATGCAAGTGTTGTATGCATTAGCCATATTGAATTCAGATTTATCACTCCCCTCTCCCTATAAATACCACATCCATTCCACATTCAAGACACAACAAATCCTGGGATTCACAACCCCACAATTCACTCCAACCATCCTCAAACACTCTCACAATCCCAAACACTCCAACAATCACCAAAACAACTCCAGCAAACTTCTCTTCCATTTCCCTACGAATTTCATCTTCCTTAGCCATCACCACTCACTCAAACTCATCCCAAATCACCTCCATATCCTTCATACATCTTTCTAGAAGTGGGGAAGCTCTTGGAGAAGCATTAGAAGTGGAGAAGCACTTGGAGAAGCCTTGGACACCACAAGAACTTCAGAAAAAGGGTTCTTCTACTCTTATTGCATTCATTATGTTTTCTCATTTCTGTTCAAGTCTCTTTTCCATTATGAGTAGCTAAATCCATAACTAGGGCTTCGATGTAACCTAACATGAATATTCTGGGTTTATAAGTTTGGAGTTTCAAGTTTGATTCATGATTCATGTTCTTATTCATTATGCTTATAAGTTAACATGCTTGTTTGAATGATTGATCACCATTAGAACTTGTTTGTTAACTATCTTGGTTTGAATTAAGAGTATACACCATGCTTTAATTCGAATTGAACTATGAATAGGAAGAGTATGTATGGACATTCGACAACAGGGATTAGATACATACTTGGTTGTTTAAAATGTTCTTCTATGCTTAATGGGTTCCTAATGCTTAATTTTAGGTTAGACAACAAATGATCAAATTAGGGAATTAGGAACACAAGGTTAGGACCAAACACCATGGCCTAATCATACTTTAGCTAGAATCAATCTTTGAATCTGAATTAGACTTGTTACTTGAATCTTTATAACCCAGAATTGAATTGTTATGGTGATTCGAATGCCCTAGTCTCAAAATCTGTTTTCCAACTCTTAAAACCACTCTTTGTTACATTTGTTTACTTGTTTTTGTTTGCAATTTCATTTTGCTTCTTTTGTTCAACAATCACAACCACTCTTGTTTTAAATTCTGTTTTAGACATAACCTCCTACTTTCTTGAATTTGGTAATCTAAGTACATAACTAGTTTTAACTTCTCAGTCTTCGTGGGTACGACCTCGTACTTGTCTTGCTATACTACTAATTGCCCCGTACAATTGCGAGTTAACATAATATTAACAACATTGGTGTATTCCATACTTCTAGCGATTGGATTTCACTCAAAACTAACCAAATGACTCCTCCCACCATATTATGATGTTGCCCAAGTTTTGGGCTCGATCCGAAATCAATAGGTGTGAGAAATTGGACAATTCAAGTTAAATGGAAGTTCGTTCCAAATTGGAGTGGTTGGTGTATTACATACTTCTAGAGATTGGATTTCACTCAAAACTCACCAATTGACTCCTCCCACCATATTATGATGTTGCCCAAGTTTTGGGCTCGATTCGTAATCAACAGGTGTGAGAAATTGGACAATTCAAGTTCAACGGCAGTTCGTTCCTAATTGGAGTGGTTGCAATATTCCATACTTCTAGCGATTGGATTTCACTCAAAACTCACCAAATGACTCCTCCCACCATATTATGATGTCGCCCAAGTTTTGGGCTCGATGCGAAATCAATAGGTGTGAGAAATTGGACAATTCAAGTTCAACGGCAGTTCGTTCCTAATTGGAGTGGTTGATGTATTCCATACTTCTAGCGATTGGATTTCACTCAAAACTAACCAAATGACTCCTCCCGCCATATTATGATGTTGCCCAAGTTTTTGGCTCGATCCGAAATCAATAGGTGTGAGAAATTGGACAATTCAAGTTCAACGGCAGTTCGTTCCTAATTCGAGTGGTTGGTGTATTCCATACTTCTAGTGATTCGATTTCACTCAAAACTCACCAAATGAGTCCTCCCACCATATTATGATGTTGCCCTAGTTTTGGGCTCGATCCGAAATCAATAGGTGTGAGAACTTGGACAATTCAAGTTCAACGGCAGTTCGTTCCTAATTGGAGTGGTTGGTGTATTCCATACTTCTGGCGATTGGATTTCACTCAAAACTCGCCAATTGACTCCTACCACCATATTATGCTGTTGCCCAAGTTTTAGGCTCCATCCGTAATCAATAGGTGTTCCAAATTGGACAATTCAAGTTCAACGGCAGTTCGTTCCTAATTGCAGTGGTTGGTGTATTACATACTTCAAGCGATTGGATTTCACTCAAATCCCACCAAATGACTCCTCCCACCATATTATGATGTTGCCCAAGTTTTGGGCTCGATCCAAAATCAATAGGTGTTCCAAATTGGACAATTCAAGTTCAACGGCAGTTCGTTCCTAATTGGAGTGGTTGGTGTATTCCATACTTCTAGCGATTGGATTTCACTCAAATCTCACCAAATGACTCCTCCCACCACATTATGATGTTGCCCAAGTTTTGGGCTCGATACGAAATCAATAGGTGTTCTAAATTGGACAATTCAAGTTCAACGCAGTTCGTTCCTAATTGGGGTGGTTGGTGTATTCCATACTTCTAGCGATTGGATTTCACACAAAACTAACCAAATGACTCCTCCCACCATATTATGATGTTGCCCAAGTTTTGGGCTCGATCCGAAATCAATAGGTGTGAGAAATTGGACAATTCAAGTTCAACGGCAGTTCGTTCCTAATTGGAGTGGTTGGTGTATTCCATACTTCTAGCAATTGGATTTCACTCAAAACTCACCAAATGACTCCTACCACCATATTATGATTTTGCCCAAGTTTTGGGCTCGATCCGAAATCAATAGGTGTGAGAAATTGGACAATTCAAGTTCAACGGCAGTTCGTTCCTAATTGGAGTGGTTGCAGTATTCCAAACTTCTAGCGATTGGATTTCACTCAAAACTCACCAAATTACTCCTCCCACCATATTATCATGTTGCCCAAGTTTGGGGCTCGATCCGAAATCAATAGTTGTGAGAAATTGGACAATTCAAGTTCTACGGCAGTTCATTCCTAATTGGAGTGGTTGGTGTATTCCATACTTCTACGGATTGGATTTCACTCAAAACTTACCAAATGACTCCTCCCACCATATTATAATGTTGCCCAAGTTTTGGGCTCGATCCGAAATCAATAGGTGTTCCAAAGTGGACAATTCAAGTTCAACGGCAGTTCGTTCCAAATTGGAGTGGTTGGTGTATTCCATACTTCTAGCGATTGGATTTCACTCAAAACTCACCAATTGACTACTCCCACCATATTATGATGTTGCCCAAGTTTTGGATACATACTTGGTTGTTTAAATTGTTCTTCTATGCTTAATGGGTTCCTAATGCTTAATTTTAGGTTAGACAACAAATGATCAAATTAGGGAATTAGGAACACAAGGTTATGACCACACACCATGGCTTAATCATACATTAGCTAGAATCAATCCGTTAATCTAATTGAACTTGGAAACTTATCTGCTTGAGTTAGTTATTTTCTTTCTTCCTTGTTTTATTTATTTCCCTTCTTTTTCATTTCTGTTTTGTGTAGGGAAAATGAATTGAATCATTCAATCACCAATCCTCATGGGATCGACCTCGCACTTACATACGCTATACTACCGAACGGCTCGTGCACTTGCGAGTATCACAAGTTGAGGATGCAGCTGAATCCATTGTGGTGCAGCTGTATCCACACAACAAGTTTTTGGGGGTATTGGAGTTTAGCAAGTAAACTTGGTTTTTCTTAAAATTAAAAAAAAAAAAATTTAAATTTCTTTCTTGTTTTGAATCTTGTTTTGTTTAGTCACTTTCCGAACACATTTGATGAGATTGTGATAAATGTTTGCATGACTTAAATGAAAATTGGATTTCATATAAATAAATAATAATAAAAAAAAATTGGCATTGTTCTAGCATGATATGCTTGAAACCTTCTTTACACTTGCCATTTGTTTCATAATTTTCCAATTAAAGGATTTGCATGATCTAAAGAATTGTATGAAGCATAAATTAGACTTATATAACCAACCATATAAAGTGAGCTTTTGAGCCTTGTACTTCAATTCATGAGTGTTATACACATACTCTTAATTTCTTGTCATCTAAGTTGTTGTTTGATCTCATTATTCATTGATTTGGTTGAACACTTAAAAGTCATTTATTCTTATGCAATTTGACTTCACGACATTTAAGAAGTGATATTAAGGCCCTCTTTGGATCGTTTGTGCCTTTCAAGCTAACCTTATGCATGCTTAAGCATGATTTTCCATTGTTAACCATATTGAGCCTACATGTAAACATTTTCTTTCATTTACCAATTATATTTCCTCGCCTTAGCCCGAAAAACAAATATTTACCTTTCTAAGGAACTCATAGGGAATGGGTGTTACATTTCGAAAGAAAATATATATATATATATATATATATATATATATATATATATATATATATCACACAATTGGTGAAAGAAAAGAGAAAAGTTGTGATTAAGTGGTGGTTGAATGAAATTTCATTTTTGGGTTTCATTTTTGGGCCTTCAAAATAAATTGGTGGTTGTTCAGGAAAGGAGTGAATCAATGTAAATGAAGGTATAAGGAGTTTTGATCATGTAAAAGAAAAATAAATTCTCATTGTGATGATTCGAAGTCTTGTAAACAATTGTTTTATGCTCTTATATTTTGAGTTCCTTGGACTTTGTTTTATCCATACCTTTCATTTCTTACTCACCTTACACCCTTGGCCCCATTACAACCTATGTTAAAGACCTAAATTGATCTTAAATGTCATGTGGTTGAATTGCATTCATTTTTCTACTTTTAAGTGTTTGGCATCCTTCTTGAGATCATATTAATGCAAGTTCTTCATCTTTCTATTTCGAGTTAAGTCTTTATGGTTTAACTCTAATCTCATGTTTATAACTGAGTGTTGCATTATAGCCCTCTTCCGAGTGATTCATTTGTGAGAGGACAACTTTGGTGAGATTTGAAGTTGAACTTGTGCTTTGTATGATTTTTGAAATTGTGTGAAAACTAAGATTGGGGAATTTGTTGCATTTGGCTATCACACTACCACACTTTGAGCATATTATGTTTTGAACTTTGCCGCTTTGTGAATAATGTTTAAAATTGAGCTTTTATTGTTAAAACTTTTGAGTCATGTGCATGAGTCATTTCTCTTCAGAAAATGTTCGGAAAGATTGTTTTGAGTTCTTTTTATTTTTGTAATTTTTTTTGTTTTGTTTTGTTATGTTTTTGTTAATGTAATTATTTTTTTTTTGTTTTTGTTTTTTATTTTGCTTAAGGACTAACAATCTTTTAAGTTTTCTAATTACCTTGTTTTACAGAGTCAGTAAAACGTTTGTGGGTATCGTATCTGTTAAACCCTCAGGAGACACAACTCCTCCTACTAGGGATGCCTAGAGGTTTAAAGGCTTGTTGCATTCGCTCAATGCAATCGAGTTACCTACGAAAGTGGTCTAGTTAACTTCTTGTTTTGTTTTTAACTTTGTTTTGTGTTGTTTTGCTCGAGGACTAGCAAAATCTAGGTTTGGGGGTATTTGATCGGTGCATATTTACATATCATTTTGTACCCTTCTAGCTTATGATTTGGTTATGTTTTTGAGTTAAACTTGTGCTTTTAATCCTTTTTGTGTTTATCTTTCAGTTCATTGAGCTTTAGGTAATAATGAGGGCTTTGGATAGTAAATGATGCAATCCATGCATGTTAGGGCCTAATTTGGATGAATGGATGAAGAGCTTAAAGACAAACTCAATTTTGGCTACAGTCCCCTGCCAGCCCAGTTTCGTAGGTCATATTGCAAGCTTTGTTTCAGCAACCTACATAGATCGGATGAGGCCACATTCTTCATGAAAGTTGTTCCAATGGGTGTGTAATATAACATATCCAACATTCAGCCCCATTGGATAAATATGGAGTCTGTTACCTAGCAAACACAGAGCCATGCTCAGGATGGATTTTATCAGCGCGCAAAATGAGTTACCAATTTGTTTTGGCCTTAACTTCCTCCTCCGACCTTGGATTGGCCCAAATGATATATGGCTGGAAAGAAGACATTCTGAACTTCAAGTTTGAGTGCTTAAAGTCTTAATTTGCTTAAGGGAAGCCCAATTCGTAAGCCCTTGAAGTTGCTGGTCATGCTGACCTCAGGATGAGCTATTATTTCTGGTTGGAAGCTTGGTCATGGTGACATGAAGATGAGCTAGGGCTGCTGGTGGGATTTATTAGTGAAGTGCATCAACCATTTCAGATTTTATAATGGAAGTGTTGTATGCATTAGTGAAGTGCATCAACCATTTCAGATTTTATAAAACAAGTGTTGTATGCATTAGCCATACTTAATTCAGATTTTCAGCTTCCTTAGGCCTATATATAGTGAGGTTTCCCAAGCTTGTAAACACACCCCAAGGGGGGGAGCTCTCAAACACTTCTCTAGAGCTCCCTTCCCTTCTCTCCCTCAAATTCTCTTAGTTTCATTTTCTAGTTTTCAATTGTTGTAATGAAATATTTGTGCTGAAATTCTGCTTAAGTATTTCTTAGTTCTACTTTACTTTTCCTTATGTACATTCTTTCTTTAGTTTCAAGTTGAATTAGTTTCCAAGTTTCAATTATGGTTTTTGTTCTTATTCATTATGCTTATAAGTTAATATGCTTGTTTGAATGATTGATCACCATTTAGGCTTGCATGTTAGCTATCTTGGTTTGAATTAAGAGTAGACACCATGCTTTAATTCGAATTGAACTATGAATAGGAAGAGTATGTATGGACATTCGACAACAGGGATTAGATACATACTTGGTTGTTTAAATTGTTCTTCTATGCTTAATGGGTTCCTAATGCTTAATTTTAGGTTAGACAACAAATGATCAAATTAGGGAATTAGGAACACAAGGTTATGACCACACACCATGGCTTAATCATACTTTAGCTAGAATCAATCCATTAATCTAAATTGAACTTGGGAACTTATTTGCTTGAGTTACTTTCTTATTTTCTTCCTTCTTTCATGTTCTTTGTTTTTGTTTCTGTTTTGTGTAGGAAAACTGAATTGGATCATTCAATCACCAATCCTCGTGGGATCGACCTCGCACTTACATATGCTATACTACCAAACGGCTCGTGCACTTGCGAGTATCACAAGTTGAGGATGCAGCTTAATCAATTTTGGTGCAGCTGAAATCCACACAACAATTGGATTTCACTCAAAACTCACCAAATTACTCCTCCCACCATATTATCATGTTGCCCAAGTTTGGGCTCGATCCGAAATCAATAGGTCGGAGAAATTGGACAATTCAAGTTCAACGGCAGTTCGTTCCTAATGGCAGTGGTTGGTGTATTCCATACTTCGAGCGATTGGATTTCACTCAAAACTCACCAAATGACTCCTCCCACCATGTTATGATGTTGCCCAAGTTTTGGTATCGATCCGAAATCAATAGGTCTTCCAAATTTGACAATTAGAGTTCAACGGCAGTTCGTTCCAAATTGGAGTGGTTGGTGTATTCCATACTTCTAGCGATTGGATTTCACTCAAAACTAACCAAATGACTTCGCCCACCATATTATGATGTTGCCCAAGTTTTGGGCTCGATCCGAAATCAAGAGGTGTTCCAAATTGGGCAGTTCAAGTTCAACGGCAGTTCGTTCGTAAATGGAGTGGTTGGTGTATTCCATACTTCAAGCGATTGGATTTCACTCAAAACTAACCAAATGACTCCTCCCACCATATTATGATGTTGCCCAAGTTTTGGGCTCGATCCGAAATCAATAGGTGTTCCAAATTGGACAATTCAAGTTCAACGGCAGTTCGTTCCTAATTGGAGTGGTTGGTGTATTCCATACTTCTAGCGATTGGATTTCACTCAAAACTAACCAAATGACTCCTCCCACCATATTATGATGTTGCCCAAGTTTTGGGCTCGATCCGAAATCAATAGGTGTTCCAAATTGGACAATTCAAGTTCAACGGCAGTTCGTTCCTAATTGGAGTGGTTGGTGTATTCCATACTTCTAGCGATTGGATTTCACTCAAAACTAACCAAATGACTCCTCCCACCATATTATGATGTTGCCCAAGTTTTGGGCTCGATCCGAAATCAATAGGTGTTCCAAATTGGACAATTCAAGTTCAACGGCAGTTCGTTCCTAATTGGAGTGGTTGTTGTATTCCATACTTCTAGCGATTGGATTTCACTAAAAACTCACCGAATGACTCCTTCCACCATATTATGATGTTGCCCAAGTTTTGGGCTCGATCCGAAATCAATAGGTGTGAGAAATTGGACAATTCAAGTTCAACGGCAGTTCGTTCCTAATTGGAGTGGTTGGTGTATTCCATAATTCTAGCGATTGGATTTCACTCAAAACTCACCAAATGACTCCTCCCACCATATTATGATGTTGACCAAGTTTTGGGCTCGATCCGAAATCAATAGGTGTTCCAAATTGGACAATTCAAGTTCAATGACAGTTCGTTCCTAATTGCAGTGGTTGGTGTATTCCATACTTCAAGCGATTGGATTTCACTCAAAACTCATCAAATGACTCCTCCCACCATATTATGATGTTGCCCAAGTTTTGGGATCGATCCGAAATCAATAGGTCTTCCAAATTTGACAATTAGAGTTCAACGGCAGTTCGTTCCTAATTGGAGTGATTGGTGTATTCCATACTTCTAGCTATTGGATTTCACTCAAAACTAACCAAATGACTCCTCCCACCATATTATGATGCTGCCCAAGTTTCGGGCTCGATCCGAAATCACTAGGTGTGAGAAATTGGACAATTCAAGTTAAATGGAAGTTCGTTCCAAATTGGAGTGGTTGGTGTATTCCATACTTCTAGAGATTGGATTTCACTCAAAACTCACCAATTGACTCCTCCCACCATATTATGATGTTGCCCAAGTTTTGGGCTCGATTCGAAATTAACAGGTGTGAGAAATTGGACAATTCAAGTTCAACGGCAGTTCGTTCCTAACTGGAGTGGTTGCAATATTCCATACTTCTAGCGATTGGATTTCACTCAAAACTCACCAAATGACTCCTCCCACCATATGATGATGTCGCCCAAGTTTTGGGCTCGATGCGAAATCAATAGATGTGAGAAATTGGACAATTCAAGTTCAACGGCAGTTCGTTCCTAATTGGAGTGGTTGGTGTATTCCATACTTCTAGAGATTGGATTTCACTCAAAACTAACCAAATGACTCCTCCCACCATATTATGATGTTGCCCAAGTTTTGGGCTCGATCCGAAATCAATAGGTGTTCCAAATTGGACAATTCATGTTCAACGGCAGTTCGTTCCTAATTGGAGTGGTTGTTGTATTCCATACTTCTAGCGATTGGATTTCACTAAAAACTCACCAAATGACTCCTCCCACCATATTATGATGTTGCCCAAGTTTTGGGCTTGATCCGAAATCCATTGGTGTGAGAAATTGGACAATTCAAGTTCAACGGCAGTTCGTTCCTAATTGGCGTGGTTGATGTATTCCATACTTCTAGCAATTGGATTTCACTCAAAACTCACCAAATGACTCCTCCCACCATATTATGATGTTGCCCAAGTTTTGGTATCGATCCGAAATCAATAGGTCTTCCAAATTTGACAATTAGAGTTCAACGGCAGTTCGTTCCTAATTGGAGTGGTTGGTGTATTCCATACTTCTAGCAATTGGATTTCACTCAAAACTAACCAAATGCCTCCTCCCACCATATTATGATGTTGCCCAAGTTTTGGGCTCAATCCGAAATCAATAGGTGTGAGAAATTGGACAATACAAGTTCAACGGCAGTTCGTTCCAAATTGGAGTGGTTGGTGTATTCCATACTTCTAGCGATTGAATTTCACTCAAAACTCACCAAATAACTCCTCCCACCATATTATGATGTTGCCCAAGTTTGGGGCTCGATCCGAAATCAATAGCTGTGAGAAATTGGACAATTCAAGTTCAACGGCAGTTCGTTCCTAATTGGAGTGGTTGGTGTATTCCATACTTCAAGCGATTGGATTTCACTCAAAACTCACCAAATGACTCCTCCCACCATATTATGATGTCGTACAAGTTTGGGGTTCGATCCGAAATCAATAGGTGTTAGAAATTGGACAAGTCAAGTTCAACGGCAGTTCGTTCCTAATGGGAGTTGTTGGTGTATTCCATACTTCTAGCGATTGGATTTCACTCAAAACTCACCAAATGACTCCTCCCACCATATTATGACGTTGCCCAAGTTTTGGGATCGATCCGAAATCAACAGGTGTTAGAAATTGGACAATTCAAGTTCAACGGCAGTTCGTTCCTAATTGGAGTGGTTGGTGTATTCCACACTTGTAGCGATTGAATTTCACTAAAAACTCACCAAATGACTCCTCCCACCATATTATGATGTTGCCCAAGTTTGCGGCTCGATCCGAAATCAATAGCTGTGAGAAATTGGACAACTCAAGTTCAACGGCAGTTCGTTCCTAATTGGAGTGGTTGGTGTATTCCATACTTCTAGCGATTGAATTTCACTCAAAACTCACCAAATGACTCCTCCCACCATATTATGATGTTGCCCAAGTTTGGGGCTCGATCCGAAATCAATAGCTGAGAGAAATTGGACAATTCAAGTTCAACGGCAGTTCGTTCCAAATTGGAGTGGTTGGTGTATTCCATACTTCTAGCGATTGGATTTCATTCAAAACTCACCAAATGACTCCTCCCACCATGTTATGATGTCGTACAAGTTTGGGGTTCGATCCGAAATCAGTAGGTGTTAGAAATTGGACAAGTCAAGTTCAAAGGCAGTTCGTTCCTAATGGGAGTTGTTGGTGTATTCCATACGTCTAGCGATTGGATTTCACTCAAAACTCACCAAATGACTCCTCCCACCATATTATGACGTTGCCTAAGTTTTGGGCTCGATCCGAAATCAACAGGTGTTAGAAATTGGACAATTCAAGTTCAACGGCAGTTCGTTCCTAATTGGAGTGGTTGGTGTATTCCACACTTCTAGCGATTGGATTTCACTCAAAACTCACCAAATGACTCCTCCCACCATATTATGATGTTGCCCAAGTTTTGGGCTCGATCCGAAATCAATAGGTGTGAGAAATGGGACAATTCAAGTTCAACGGCAGTTCATTCCTAATTGGAGTGGTTGGTGTATTCCATACTTCTAGCGATTGGATTTCACTCAAAACTCACAAAATGACTCCTCCCACTATATTATGATGTTGCCCAAGTTTGTGGGTCGATCAGAAATCAATAGGTGTGAGAAATTGGACAATTCAAGTTCAACGGCATTTCGTTCCTAATTGGAGTGGTTGGTGTATTCCATACTTCTAACGATTGGATTTCACTCAAAACTCACCAAATGACTCCTCCCACGGTATCATGATGTTGCACAAGTTTGGGGTTCGATCCGAAATCAATAGGTGTGAGAAATTGGACAATTCAAGTTCAACGGCAGTTCGTTCCTAATTGGAGTGGTTGGTGTATTCCATACTTCTAACGTTTGGATTTCACTCAAAACTCACAAAATGACTCCTCCCACCGTATTATGATGTTGCACAAGTTTGGGGTTCGATCCGAAATCAATAGGTGTGAGAAATTGGACAATTCAAGTTCAAAGGAAGTTCGTTCCTAATTGGAGTGGTTGCTGTATTCCATACTTCTAGCGATCAGATTTCACTCAAAACTCACCAAATGACTCCTCCCACCGTATTATGATGTTGCCCAAGTTTTGGGCTCGATCCGAAATCAATAGGTGTTCCAAATTGGACAATTCAAGTTCAACGGCAGTTCGTTCCTAATTGGAGTGGTTGGTGTATTCCATACTTCTAGCGATTGGATTTCACTCAAAACTCACCAAATGACACCTCCCACCAAATTATGATGTTGCCCAAGTTTGGGGCTCGATCCGAAATCAATAGGTGTTCCAAATTGGACAATTCAAGTTCAACGGCAGTTCGTTCCTAATTGGAGTGGTTGGTGTATTCCACACTTCTAGCGATTGGATTTCACTCAAAACTCACCAAATGACTCCTCCCACCATATTATGATGTTGCCCAAGTTTTGGGCTCGATCCGAAATCAATAGGTGTGAGAAATTGGACAATTCAAGTTCAACGGCAGTTCGTTCCTAATTGGAGTGGTGGTGTATTCCACACTTCTAGCGATTGGATTTCACTCAAAACTCACCAAATGACTCCTCCCACCATATTATGATGTTGCCCAAGTTTTGGGCTCGATCCGAAATCAATAGGTGTTCCAAATTCGACAATTCAAGTTCAACGGCAATTCGTTCCTAATTTGAGTGGTTGGTGTATTCCATACTTCTAGCGATTGGATTTCACTCAAAACTCACCAAATGACACCTCCCACCAAATTATGATGTTGCCCAAGTTTTGGGCTCGATCTGAAATCAATAGGTGTGAGAAATTGGACAACTCAAGTTCAATGGCAGTTCGTTCCTAATTGGAGTGGTTGGTGTATTCCATACTTCTAGCGATTGGATTTCACCCAAAACTCACCAAATGACTCCTCCCACCATATTATGATGTTGCCCAAGTTTGGGGCTCTATCCGAAATCAATAGGTGTGAGAAATTGGACAATTCAAGTTCAACGGCAGTTCGTTCGTACTTGGAGTGGTTGGTGTGTTCCATATTTCTAGCGATTGGATTTCACTCAAAACTCACCAAATGACTCCTCCCACCATATTATGATGTTGCCCAAGTTTTGGGCTCGATCCGAAATCAATAGGTGTTCGATATTGGACAATTCAAGTTCAACGGCAGTTCGTTCCTAATTGGAGTGGCTGGTGTATTCCATACTTCTAGCGATTGGATTTCACTCAAAACTCACCAAATGACTCCTCCCACCATATTATGTTGTTGCCCAAGTTTTGGGCTCGATCCGAAATAAATAGGTTTTCCAAATTGGACAATTCAAGTTCAATGGCAGTTCATTCCTAATTGGAGTGGTTGGTGTATTCCATACTTCTAGCGATTGGATTTCACTCAAAACTCACGAAATGACTCCTCCCACCATATTATGATGTTGCCCAAGTTTTGGGCTCGATACGAAATAAATAGGTTTTCCAAATTGGACAATTCAAGTTCAATGGCAGTTCGTTCCTAATTGGAGTGGTTGGTGTATTCCATACTTCTAGCGATTGGATTTCACTCAAAACTCACCAAATGACTCCTCCCACCATATTATGATGTTGCCCAAGTTTTGGGCTTGATCCAAAATCAATAGGTGTGAGAAATTGGACAATTGAAGTTCAACGGCAGTTCGTTCCTAATTGGAGTGGTTGGTGTATTCCATACTTCTACCGATTGGATTTCACTCAAAACTCACCAAATGACTCCTCCCACCATATTATGATGTTGCCCAAGTTTTGGGCTCGATCCGAAATCAATAGGTGTTCCAAATTGGACAATTCAAGTTCAACGGCAGTTCGTTCCTAATTGGAGTGGTTAGTGTATTCCATACTTCTGGCGATTGGATTTCACTCAAAACTCACCAAATGACTCCTCCCACCATATTATGATGTTGCCCAAGTTTTGGGCTCGATCCGAAATCAATAGGTGTTCCAAATTGGACAATTCAAGTTCAACGGCAGTTCGTTCCTAATTGGAGTGGTTGGTGTATTCCATACTTCTAGCGATTGGCTTTCACTCAAAACTCACCAAATGACTCCACCCACCATATTATGATGTTGCCCAAGTTTTGGGCTCGATCCGAAATCAATAGGTGTTCCAAATTGGACAATTCAAGTTCAACGGCAGTTCGTTCCGAATTGGAGTGGTTGGTGTATTCCATACTTCTAGCGATTGGATTTCACTCAAAACTCACCAAATGACTCCTCCCACCATATTATGATGTTGCCCAGGTTTTGGGCTCGATCCGAAATCAATAGGTGTGAGAAATTGGTCAATACAATTTCAATTACAGTTCGTTCCTAATCGGAGTAGTTGTTCTATTCCATACTTCTTGCGATTGGATTTCACTGAAAACTCACCAAATGTCTCCTCCCACCATATTATCATGTTGCCCAAGTTTTGGGCTCGATCCGAAATCAATAGGTGTGGGAAATTGGACAATTCAAGTTCAACGGCAGTTCGTTCCTAATTGGAATGGTTGGTGTATTCCATAATTGTAGCGATTCGATTTCACTCAAAACTCACCAAATGACTCCTCCCACCATATTATGATGTTGCCCAAGTTTTGGGCTCGATCCGAAATCAATAGGTGTTCTGTTGTGTAGATACAACTGCACCAAAATGGATTCAGCTGCATCCTCAACTTGTGATACTCGCAAGTGCACGAGCCGTTCGGTAGTATAGCGTATGTAAGTGCGAGGTCGATCCCACGAGGATTGGTGATTGAATGATTCAATTCATTTTCCCTACACAAAACAGAAATGAAAAAGAAGGGAAATAAATAAAACAAGGAAGAAAGAAAATAACTAACTCAAGCAGATAAGTTCTCAAGTTCAATTAGATTAACGGATTGATTCTAGCTAATGTATGATTAAGCCATGGTGTGTGGTCATAACCTTGTGTTCCTAATTCCCTAATTTGATCATTTGTTGTCTAACCTAAAATTAAGCATTAGGAACCCATTAAGCATAGAAGAACAATTTAAACAACCAAGCATGTATCTAATCCCTGTTGTCGAATGTCCATACATACTCTTCCTATTCATAGTTCAATTCGAATTAAAGTATGGTGTCTACTCTTAATTCAAACCAAGATAGCTAACATGCAAGCCTAAATGGTGATCAATCATTCAAACTAGCATATTAACTTATAAGCATAATGAATAAGAACAAAAATCATAATTGAAACTTGGAAACTAATCAAACTTGAAACTAAAGAAAAGAATTTACATAACAATGAAAATTAAAGTAGAACATGGAAAGACTTAAAGGAAAATTTCAGCACAAAGATCTCATTATAACAATTGAAAACTAGAAAGAGAAACTAAGAGAATTTGAAGGAGAGAAGGGAAGGGAGCTCTAGAGAAGTGTTTGAGAGCTCCCCCCCTTGGGGTGTGTTTACAAACTTAGAGAACTTCCCTATTTATAGGCCTAGGGGAAGTGAAAATCTGAATTCAATATGGCTAATGCATACAACACTTGTTTTATAAAATCTGAAATGGTTGATGCACTTGTATTAGAAAATCTAAATTGGGTGATGCACTTGTATTAGAAAATCTTGAATTGGTTGATGCACTTCACCAATAGATCCCACCAGCAGCCCTAGCTCATCTTCATGTCACCATGACCAAGCTTCCAACCAGAAATGATAGCTCATACCTAGCTCACCATGACCAAGCATCCAACCAGCACATGCTGAGGTCAGCATGACCAGCAACTTCAAGGGCTTACAACTTGGGCTTCTCTTAATCAAATTAGGACTTTAAGCACTCGAAATTGAAGTTCAGAATGTCTTCGTTCCAGCCATATGTTATTTGGGCCAATCCAAGGTCGGAGGAAGAAGTTAAGGCCAAAACAAATTGCTAACTCATTTTGCGCGCTGATAAAATCCATCCTGAGCATGGATGTGTGTTTGCTAGGTAACAGACTCCATATTTATCCAATGGGGCTGAATTTTGGATATGGTATAGTACACACCCATTGGAACAACTTTCATGAAGAATTCGGCCTCATCCGAGCTGTGTAGTTTGCTGAAACAAAGCTTGCAATGTGACCTACGGAACTGGACTGGCAGGGGGCTGTAGCCAAAATGAGTTTGTCATTAAGCTCTTCTTCCCTTCATCCAAATTAGGCCTTAACATGCTTGAATTGCATGAATTATGCTCTCTTGCTCTATTGGCCTACAAAACACACAAAGGGAGGCAAATCACTTAGAAATCTAGGAAACTAAGCAAAAGAAGTAAGTAAATATGGCATGTATATGTATGAAATTATGAGCTTAACACACCCCCAAACTTAGATTTTGCTAGTCCTCGAGCAAAACAAAAGAAAAACAAAGATAAATAAAAAATAAATTAAAAAATTAAAAAAATTAAAAAAAAAACAAAAAAAACAAGAAGTTAACTAGACCACTTTCGTAGGTAACTCGATTGCATTGAGCGTATGCAACAAGCCTTTAAACCTCTAGGCATCCCTAGTAGGAGGAGTTGTGTCTCCTGAGGGTTTAACAAATACGATACCCACAAACGTTTTACTGACTCTGTAAAACAAAGTAATTAGAAAACTTAAAAGATTTGTTAGTTCTTAAGAAAAACAAAAAAAACAAAAAAAAACAAAAACGTTAACCTTCGAACCGGACAAAAATGTTAAACTTCATAGACATGGCTCAACAAGGAACAAAACAAGCACTAAGGAAGTTCTAAACATGATTCAAGTGCTACCACAATCTCACAAAAATCATGCTCAAGGTGTGTGTGTGAAGTAGCCATGAAGATACAACTCATGCTTCTCAAACAACAATATGAATTCCTGCAAGAATGAACACAAGTTTGCCAAGCTAAACCAAAATCAATAGGACTTTACTCATGGATGTAATGTAATGGTTAGAAAAGGAATGGATAATGAAGCACAAAGTCTAAGGAACAAAGTAGAGCATATCATGTAAACAAGATCATTGACATTTGAAATGTAAGGCACAAATATTGAAAAGCTCACAACACCAGATTTTGCAATTGAATCACTTCAGAAGTAAGTAAATAGGGCATGTATATGTATGAAATTATGAGCTTAACATGTTCCAAATTTGAGAATTCAAGGTCAACGGCAGTTCGTTCCTAATTGAGGTTGTTGGTGTATTCCACACTTCTAGCGATTGGATTTCACTCAAAACTCCCGAAATGACTCCTCCCACCATATTATGATGTTGCCCAACTTTTAGGCTCGATCCGAAATCAATAGGTGTGAGAAATTGGAGAATTCAAGTTCAACGGCAGTTCGTTCCTAATTGGAGTGGTTGGTGTATTCCATACTTCTAGCGTTTGGATTTCACTCAAAACTCACCAAATGACTCCTCCCACCATATTATGATGTTGCCCAAGTTTTGGGCTCGATGCGAAATCAATAGGTGTGAGAAATTGGACAATTCAAATTGAACAGAAGTTCGTTCCTAATTGGAGTGGTTGGTGTATTCTATACTTCTAGCGATTGGATTTCACTCAAAACTCACCAAATGACTCCTCCCACCATATTATGATGTTGCCCAAGTTTTGGACTCGATCCGAAATCAATAGGTCTTCCAAATTTGACAATTTGAGTTCAACGGCAGTTCGTTCCTAATTGGAGTGGTTGGTGTATTCCATACTTCTAGCGATTGGATTTCACTCAAAACTAACCAAATGACTCCTCCCACCATATTATGATGTTGCCCAAGTTTGGGGCTCGATCCGAAATCAATAGGTGTGAGAAATTGGTCAATTCAATTTCAACGACAGTTCGTTCCTAATCGGAGTAGTTGTTGTATTCCATACTTCTAGCGATTGGATTTCACTCAAAACTCACCAAATGTCTCCTCCCACCATATTATGATGTTGCCCAAGTTTGGGGCTCGATCCGAAATCAATACGTGTAAGAAATTGGTCAATTCAATTTCAACGACAGTTCGTTCCTAATCGGAGTAGTTGTTGTATTCCATACTTCTGGCGATTGGATTTCACTCAAAACACACCAAATGTCTCCTCCCACCATATTATGATGTTGCCCAAGTTTTGGGCTCGATCCGAAATCAATAGGTGTGAGAAATTGGACAATTCAAGTTCAACGGCAGTTCGTTCCTAATTGGAGTGGCTGGTTTTTTCCATACTTCTAGCGATTGGATTTTACTCAAAACTCACCAAATGACTCCTCCCACCATATTATGATGTTGCCCAAGTTTTGGGCTCGATCCGAAATCAATAGGTGTGAGAAATTGGACAATTCAAGTTCAACGGAAGTTCATTCCTAATTGGTGTGGTTGGTGTATTCCATACTTCTAACGATTGGATTTCTCTCAAAACTCACCAAATGACTCCTCCCACCATATTATGATGTTGCCCAAGTTTGGGGCTCGATCCGAAATCAATAGGTGTGAGAAATTGGTCAATTCAATTTCAACGACAGTTCGTTCCTAATCGGAGTAGTTGTTGTATTCCATACTTCTAGCGATTGGATTTCACTCAAAACTCACCAAATGTCTCCTCCCACCATATTATGATGTTGCCCAAGTTTGGGGCTCGATCCGAAATCAATAGGTGTAAGAAATTGGTCAATTCAATTTCAACGACAGTTCGTTCCTAATCGGAGTAGTTGTTGTATTCCATACTTCTGGCGATTGGATTTCACTCAAAACACACCAAATGTCTCCTCCCACCATATTATGATGTTGCCCAAGTTTTGGGCTCGATCCAAAATCAATACGTGTGAGAAATTGGACAATTCAAGTTCAACGGCAGTTCGTTCCTAATTGTAGTGGTTGGTGTATTCCATACTTGTAGCGATTGGATTTCACCCAAAACTCACCAAATGACTCCTCCCACCATATTATGATGTTGCCCAAGTTTTGGGCTCGATCTGAAATCAAAAGGTGTTCCAAATTGGACAATTCATGTTCAACGGCAGTTCGTTCCAAATTGGAGCGGTTGGTGTATTCCATACTTCTAGCGATGGGATTTCACTCAAAACTCCCCTCCTCCCACCATATTATGATGTTGCCCAAGTTTTGGGCTCGATCCGAAATCAATAGGTGTGAGAAATTGGACAATTCAAGTTCAACGGAAGTTCAATCCTAATTGATGTGGTTGGTGTATTCCATACTTCTAACGATTGGATTTCTCTCAAAACTCACCAAATGACTCCTCCCACCATATTATGATGTTGCCCAAGTTTGGGGCTCGATCCGAAATCAATAGGTGTGAGAAATTGGTCAATTCAATTTCAACGACAGTTCGTTCCTAATCGGAGTAGTTGGTGTATTCCATACATCTAGCGATTGGATTTCACTCAAAACTCCCCAAATGACTCCTCCCACCATATTATGTTGTTGCCCAAGTTTTTGGCTCGATCCGAAATCAATAGGTGTGAGAAATTGGACAATTCAAGTTCAACGGCCGTTCGTTCCTAATGGGAGTGGTTGGTGTATTCCATACTTCTAGCGATTAGATTTCGCTCAAAACTCACCAAATGACTCCTCCCACCATATTATGATATTGCCCAAGTTTTGGGATCGATCCGAAATCAATAGGTGTGAGAAATTGGACAATTCAAGTTCAACGGCAGTTCGTTCCTAATTGGAGTGGTTGGTGTATTCCATACTTCTAGCAATTGGATTTCACTCAAAACTCACCAAATGACTCCTCCCACCATATTATGATGTTGCCCAAGTTTGGGGCTCGATCCGAAATGAATAGGTGTGAGAAATTGGACAATTCAAGTTCAACGGGAGTTCGTTCCTAATTGGAGTGGTTGGTGTATTCCGTACTTCTAGCGATTGGATTTCACTCAAAACTCACCAAATGACTCCTCCCACCATATTATGATGTTGCCCAAGTTTTGGGCTCGATCCGAAATCAATAGGTGTGAGAAATTGGACAATTCAAGTTCAACGGCAGTTCGTTCCTAATTGGAGTGGTTGGTGTATTCGATACTTCAAGCGATTGGATTTCACTCAAAACTCACCAAATGACTCCTCCCACCATATTATGATGTTCCCAAGTTATGGGCTCGATCCGAAATCAATAGGTGTTCCAAATTGGACAATTCAAGTTCAACGACAGTTCGTTCCTAATTGGAGTGGTTGGTGTATTCCATACTTCTAGCGATTGGATTTCACTCAAAACACACCAAATGACTCCTCCCTCCATATTATGATGTTGCCCAAGTTTTGGGCTCGATCCGAAATCAATAGGTGTTCCAAATTGGACAATTCAAGTTCAACGGCAGTTCGTTCCTAATTGGAGTGGTTGGTGTATTCCATACTTCTAGCGACTGGATTTCACTCAAAACTCACCAAATGACTCCTGCCACCACATTATGATGTTGCCCAAGTTTTGGACTCGATCCGAAATCAATAGGTCTTCCAAATTTGACAATTAGAGTTCAACGGCAGTTCGTTCCTAATTGGAGTGGTTGGTGTATTCCATACTTCTCGCGATTGGATTTCACTCAAAACTAACCAAATGACTCCTCCCACCATATTATGATGTTGCCAAAGTTTTGGGCTCGATCCGAAATCAATAGGTGTGAGAAATTGGACAATTCAAGTTCAACGGCAGTTCGTTCCTAATTGGAGTGGTTGGTGTATTCCATACTTCTAGCGATTGGATTTCACTCAAAACTCACGAAAAGACTCCTGCCACCATATTATGATGGTGCCCAAGTTTTGGGCTCGATCCGAAATCAATTGGTGTGAGAAATTGGACAATTCAAGTTCAACGGCAGTTCGTTCCTAATTGGACTGGTTGGTGTATTCCATACTTCTAGCGATTGGATTTCACTCAAAACTCACCAAATGACTCCTCCCACCATATTATGATGTTGCCCAAGTTTGGGGCTCTATCCGAAATCAATAGGTGTGAGAAATTGGACAATTCATGTTCAACGGCAGTTCGTTCCTAATTGGACTGGTTGGTGTATTCCATACTTCTGGCAATTGGATTTCTCTCAAAACTCACCAAATGACTCCTCCCACCATATTATGATGTTGCCCATGTTTTGGGCTCGATCAGAAATCAATAGGTGTGAGAAATTGGACAATTCAAGTTCAACGGAAGTTCGTTCCTAATTGGAGTGGTTGGTGTATTCCACACTTCTAGCGATTGGATTTCACTCAAAACTCACCAAATGACTCCTCCCACCATATTATGATGTTGCCCAAGTTTTGGACTCGATCCGAAATCAATAGGTCTTCCAAATTTGACAATTAGAGTTCAACGGCAGTTCGTTCCTAATTGGAGTGGTTGGTGTATTCCATATTCTAGCGATTGGATTTCACTCAAAACTCACCAAATAACCCCTCCCACCATATTATGATGTTGCCCAAGTTTTGGGCTCGATCCGAAATCAATAGTTGTTCCAAATTGGACAATTCAAGTTCAACGGCAGTTCGTTCCTAATTGGAGTGGTTGGTGTATTCCATACTTCTAGCGATTGGATTTCACTCAAAACTCCCGAAATGACTCCTCCCACCATATTATGATGTTGCCCAAGTTTTGGGCTCGATCCGAAATCAATAGGTGTGAGAAATTGGACAATTCAAGTTCAACGGCAGTTTGTTCCTAATTGGAGTGGTTGGTGTATTCCATACTTCTAGCGATTGGATTTCACTCAAAACTCACCAAATGACTCCTCCCACCATATTATGATGTTGCCCATGTTTTGGGCTCGATCCGAAATCAATAGGTGTTCCAAATTGGACAATTCAAGTTCAACGGCAGTTCGTTCCTAATTGGAGTGGTTGTTGTATTCCATAATTCTAGAGATTGGATTTCACTTAAAACTCACCAAATGACTCCTCCCGCCATATTATGATGTTGCCCAAGTTTGGGGCTCGATCCGAAATCAATAGTTGTTCCAAATTGGACAATTCAAGTTCAACGGCAGTTCGTTCCTAATTGGAGTGGTTGGTGTATTCCATACTTCTAGCGATTGGATTTCTCTCAAAACTCACCAAATGACTCCTCCCACCATATTATGGTGTTGCCCAAATTTTGGACTCCATCCGAAATCAATAGGTCTTCCAAATTTGACAATTAGAGTTCAACGGCAGTTCGTTCCTAATTGGAGTGGTTGGTGTATTCCATACTTCTAGCGATTGGATTTCACTCAAAACTAACCAAATGACTCCTCCCACCATATTATGATGTTGCCCAAGTTTTGGGCTCGATCCGAAATCAATAGGTGTGAGAAATTGGACAATTCAAGTTCAACGGCAGTTCGTTCCTAATTGGAGTGGTTGGTGTATTCCATACTTCTAGCGATTGGATTTCACTCAAAACTCACCAAATGACTCCTCCCACCATATTATGATGTTCCCAAGTTTTGGGCTCGATCCGAAATCAATAGGTGTTCCAAATTGGACAATTCAAGTTCAACGGCAGTTCGTTCCTAATTGGACTGGTTGGTGTATTCCATACTTCTAGCGATTGGATTTCAATCAAAACTCACCAAATGACTCCTCCCACCATATTATGATGTTGCCCAAGTTTTGGGCTCGATCCGAAATCAATAGGTGTGAGAAATTGGACAATTCAAGTTCAACGGCAGGTCGTTCCTAACTGGAGTTGTTGGTGTATTCCACACTTCTAGCGATTGGATTTCACGCAAAACTCCCCAAATGACTCCTCCCACCATATTATAATGTTGCCCAAGTTTTGGGCTCGATCCGAAATCAATAGGTGTGAGAAATTGGACAATTCAAGTTCAACGGCAGTTTGTTCCTAATTGGAGTGGTTGGCGTATTCCATACTTCTAGCGATTGGATTTCACTAAAAACTCACCAAATGACTCCTCCCACCATATTATGATGTTGCCCAAGTTTTGGGCTCGATCCGAAATCAAAAGGTGTTCCAAATTGGACAATTCATGTTCAACGGCAGTTCGTTCCTAATTGGAGTGGTTGGTGTATTCCATACTTCTAGCGATTGGATTTCACTCAAAACTAACCAAATGACTCCTTCCACCATATTATGATGTTGCCCTAGTTTTGGGCTCGATCCGAAATCAATAGGTGTGAGAAATTGGACAATTCAAGTTCAACGGCAGATCGTTCCTAATTGGAGTGGTTAGTGTAGTCCATACTTCTAGCGATTGGATTTCACTCAAAACTCACCAAATGACTCCTCCCACCATATTATGATGTTGCCCAAGTTTTGGGCTCGATCCGAAATCAATAGGTGTTCCAAAATGGACAATTCAAGTTCAACGGCAGTTCGTTCCTAATTGGAGTGGTTGGTGTATTCCATACTTCTAGCGATTGGATTTCACTCAAAACTCACCAAATGACTCCTCCCACCATATTATGATGTTGCCCAAGTTTTGGGCTCGATCCGAAATCCAAAGGTGTTCCAAATTGGACAATTCATGTTCAACGGCAGTTCGTTCCTAATTGGAGTGGTTGGTGTATTCCATACTTCTAGCGATTGGATTTCACTCAAAACTTCCAAATGACTCCTCCCACCATATTATGATGTTGCCCAAGTTTTGGGCTCGATCCGAAATCAATAGGTGTTCCAAATTGGACAATTCAAGTTCAACGGCAGGTCCTTCCTAATTGGAGTTGTTGGTGTATTCCACACTTCTAGCGATTGGATTTCACGCAAAACTCCCCAAATGACTCCTCCCACCATATTGTAATGTTGCCCAAGTTTTGGGCTCGATCCGAAATCAATAGGTGTGAGAAATTGGACAATTCAAGTTCAACGGCAGTTCGTTCCTAATTGGACTGGTTGGTGTATTCCATACTTCTAGCGATTGGATTTCACTAAAACTCACCAAATGACTCCTCCCACCATATTATGATGTTGCCCAAGTTTTGGGCTCGATCCGAAATCAGTAGGTGTGAGAAATTGGACAATTCAAGTTCAACGGCAGTTCGTTCCTAATTGGAGTGGTTGGTGTATTCCATACTTCTAGCGATTGGATTTCACTCAAAACTCACCAAATGACTCCTCCCACCATATTATGATGTTGCCCAAGTTTTGGGCTCGATCCGAAATCAATAGGTGTTCCAAATTGGAGAATTCAAGTTCAACGGCAGTTCGTTCCTAATTGGAGTGGTTGGTGTATTCAATACTTCAAGAGATTGGATTTCACTCAAAACTCACCAAATGACTCTTCCCACCATATTATGATATTGCCCAAGTTTTGGGCTCGATCCGAAATCAATAGGTGTTCCAAATTGGAGAATTCAAGTTCAACGGCAGTTCGTTCCTAATTGGAGTGGTTGGTGTATTCCATACTTCTAGCGATTGGAGTTCACTCAAAACTAACCAAATGACTCCTCCCACCATATTAATATGTTGCCCAAGTTTTGGGCTCGATCTGAAATCAATAGGTGTAAGAAATTGGAGAATTCAAGTTCAAAGGCAGTTCGTTCCTAATTGGAGTTGTTGGTGTATTCCACACTTCTAGCGATTGGATTTAACTCAAAACTCCCCAAATGACTCCTCCCACCATATTATGATGTTGCCCAAGTTTGGGGCTCGATCTGAAATCAATAGGTGTCAGAAATTGGACAATTCAAGTTCAACGGCAGTTCATTCCTAATTGGACTGGTTGGTGTATTCCATACTTCTAGCGATTGGATTTCATTCAAAACTCACCAAATGACTCCTCCCACCATATTATGCTGTTGCCCAAGTTTTGGGCTCGATCCGAAATCAAAAGGAGTTCCAAATAGTAAAATTCATGTTCAACGGCAGTTCGTTCCTAAATGGAGTGGTTGGTGTATTCCATACTTCTAGCGATTGGATTTCACTCAAAACTAACCAAATGACTACTCCCACCATATTATGATGTTGCCCAAGTTTTGGGCTCGATCCGAAATCAATAGGTGTGAGAAGTTGGACAATTTAAGTTCAACGGCAGTTCGTTCCTAATTGGAGTGGTTGGTGTATTCCATACTTCAAGCGATTGGATTTCACTCAAAACTCACCAAATGACTCCTCCCTCCATATTATGATGTTGCCCAAGTTTTGGGCTCGATCCGAAATGAATAGGTGTGAGAAATTGGACAATTCAAGTTCAACGGCAGTTCGTTCCTAATTGGAGTGGTTGGTGTATTCCATACTTCTAACGATTGGATTTCACTCAAAACTCACCAAATGACTCCTCCCACCATATTATGATGTTGCCCAAGTTTTGGGCTCGATCCGAAATCAATAGGTGTTCCAAATTGGAGAATTCAAGTTCAACGGCAGTTCGTTCCAAATTGGAGTGGTTGGTGTATTAAATACTTCAAGCGATTGGATTTCACTCAAAACTCACCAAATGACTCTTCCCACCATATTATGATATTGCCCAAGTTTTGGGCTCGATCCGAAATCAATAGGTGTTCCAAATTGGACAATTCAAGTTCAACGGCAGTTCGTTCCTAATTGGAGTTGTTGGTGTATTCCACACTTCTAGCGATTGGATTTAACTCAAAACTCCCCAAATGACTCCTCCCTCCATATTATGATGTTGCCCAAGTTTTGGGCTCGATCCGAAATGAATAGGTGTGAGAAATTGGACAATTCAAGTTCAACGGCAGTTCGTTCCTAATTGGAGTGGTTGGTGTATTCCATACTTCTAACGATTGGATTTCACTCAAAACTCACCAAATGACTCCTCCCACCATATTATGATGTTGCCCAAGTTTTGGGCTCGATCCGAAATCAATAGGTGTTCCAAATTGGAGAATTCAAGTTCAACGGCAGTTCGTTCCTAATTGGAGTGGTTGGTGTATTCAATACTTCAAGCGATTGGATTTCACTCAAAACTCACCAAATGACTCTTCCCACCATATTATGATATTGCCCAAGTTTTGGGCTCGATCCGAAATCAATAGGTGTAAGAAATTGGAGAATTCAAGTTCAACGGCAGTTCGTTCCTAATTGGAGTTGTTGGTGTATTCCACACTTCTAGCGATTGGATTTAACTCAAAACTCCCCAAATGACTCCTCCCACCATATTATGATGTTGCCCAAGTTTTAGGCTCGATCCGAAATCAATAGGTGTGAGAAATTGGACAATTCAAGTTCAACGGCAGTTCGTTCCTAATTGGAGTGGTTGGTGTATTCAATACTTCAAGCGATTGGATTTCACTCAAAACTCACCAAATGACTCTTCCCACCATATTATGATATTGCCCAAGTTTTGGGCTCGATCCGAAATCCATAGGTGTTCCAAATTGGACAATTCAAGTTCAACGGCAGTTCGTTCCTAATTGGAGTTGTTGGTGTATTCCACACTTCTAGCGATTGGATTTAACTCAAAACTCCCCAAATGACTCCTCCCACCATATTATGATGTTGCCCAAGTTTTAGGCTCGATCCGAAATCAATAGGTGTGAGAAATTGGACAATTCAAGTTCAACGGCAGTTCGTTCCTAATTGGAGTGGTTGGTGTATTCCATACTTCTAGCGATTGGATTTCACTCACTACTCACCAAATGACTCCTCCCACCATATTATGATGTTGCCCAAGTTTTGGGCTCGATCCGAAATCAATAGGTGTGAGAAATTGGACAATTCAAGTTCAACGGCAGTTCGTTCCTAATTGGAGTGGTTGGTTTTATCCATACTTCTAGCGATTGGATTTTACTCAAAACTCACCAAATCACTCCTCCCACCATATTATGATGTTGCCCAAGTTTTGGGCTCGATCCGAAATCAATAGGTGTGAGAAATTGGACAATTCAAGTTCAACGGAAGTTCATTCCTAATTGGTGTGGTTGGTGTATTCCATACTTCTAACGATTGGATTTCTCTCAAAACTCACCAAATGACTCCTCCCACAATATTATGATGTTGCCCAAGTTTGGGGTTCGATCCGAAATCAATAGGTGTGAGAAATTGGTCAATTCAATTTCAACGACAGTTCGTTCCTAATCGGAGTAGTTGTTGTATTCCATACTTCTAGCGATTGGATTTCACTCAAAACTCACCAAATGTCTCCTCCCACCATATTATGATGTTGCCCAAGTTTTGGGCTCGATCCGAAATCAATAGGTGTGAGAAATTGGACAATTCAAGTTCAACGGCAGTTTGTTCCTAATTGGAGTGGTTGGTGTATCCCATACTTCTAGCGATTGGATTTCACTGAAAACTCAGCAAATGACTCCTCCCACCATATTATGATGTTGCCCAAGTTTTGGGCTCGATCCGAAATCAATAGGTGTTCCAAATTGGACAATTCAAGTTAAACGGCAGTTCGTTCCTAATTGGGGTGGTTGGTGTATTCCATACTTCTAGCGATTGGATTTCAATCAAAACTCACCAAATGACTCTTCCCACCATATTATGATATTGCACAAGTTTTGGGCTCGATCCGAAATCAATAGGTGTGAGAAATTGGACAATTCAAGTTCAACGGCAGTTCGTTCCTAATTGGAGTGGTTGGTGTGTTCCACACTTCTAGCGATTGGATTTCACTCAAAACTCACCAAATGACTCCTCCCACCATATTATGATGTTGCCCATGTTTGGGGCTCAATCCGAAATCAATAGGTTTTCCAAATTGGACAATTCAAGTACAACGGCACTTCGTTCCTAATTGGAGTGGTTGGTGTATTCCATACTTCTAGCGATTGGATTTCACTCACAACTCACCAAATGACTCCTCCCACCATATTATGACGTTGCACAAGTTTGGGGATCGATCCGAAATCAATAGGTGTGAGAAGTTGGACAATTCAAGTTCAACGGAAGTTCGTTCCTAATTGGAGTGGTTGGTGTATTCCATACTTCTAGTGATTGGATTTCACTCAAAACACACCAAATGACTCCTCCCACCATATTATGATGTTGCCCAAGTTTGGGGCTCGATCCGAAATCAATAGGTGTTCCAACTTGGACAATTCAAGTTCAACGGCAGTTCGTTCCTAATTGGAGTGGTTGGTGTATTCCACACTTCTAGCGAATGGATTTCACTCAAAACTCACCAAATGACTCCTCCCACCATATTATGATGTTGCACAAGTTTGGGGTTCGATCCGAAATCAATAGGTGTTAGAAATTGGACAATTCAAGTTCAACGGCAGTTCGTTCCTAATTGGAGTGGTTGGTGTATTCCACACTTCTAGCGATTGGATTTCACTCAAAACTCACCAAATGACTCCTCCCACCATATTATGATGTTGCCCAAGTTTTGGGCTCGATCCGAAATCAATAGGTGTTCCAAATTGGACAATTCAAGTTCAACGGCGATTCGTTCCTAATTGGAGTGGTTGGTGTATTCCATACTTCTAGCGATTGGATTTGACTCAAAACTCACCAAATGACTCCTCCCACCATATTATGCTGCTGCCCAAGTTTTGGGCTCGATCCGAAATCAATAGGTGTGAGAAATTGGACAATTCAATTTCAACGGCTGTTCGTTCCTAATTGGAGTGGTTGGTGTATTCCACAATTTTAGCTATTGGATTTCACTCAATACTCCCCAAATGACTCCTCCCACCATATTATGATGTTGCCCAAGTTTTGGGATCGATCCGAAATCAATAGGTGTTCCAAATTGGACAATTCAAGTTCAACGGCAGTTCGTTCCTAATTGGAGTGGTTGGTGTATTCCATACTTCTAGCGATTGGATTTCACTCAAAACTCACCAAATGACTCCTCCCACCATACCATGATGTTGCCCAAGTTTTGGGCTCGATCCGAAATCAATAGGTGTTCGAAATTTGACAATTCAAGTTCAACGGCAGTTCGTTCCTAATTGGAGTGGTTGGTGTATTCCACACTTCTAGCGAATGGATTTCACTCAAAACTCACCAAATGACTCCTCCCACCATATTATGACGTTGCACAAGTTTGGGGATCTATCCGAAATCAATAGGTGTGAGAAGTTGGACAATTCAAGTTCAACGGCAGTTCGTTCCTAATTGGAGTGGTTGGTGTATTCCATACTTCTAGCGATTGGATTTCACTCAAAACTCACCAAACGACTCCTCCCACCATATTATGATGTTGCCCAAGTTTTGGGCTCGATCCGAAATCAATAGGTGTGAGAAATTGGACAATTCAAGTTCAACGGCAGTTCGTTCCTAATTGGAGTGGTTGGTGTATCCCATACTTCTAGCGATTGGATTTCACTGAAAACTCACCAAATGACTCCTCCCACCATATGATGATGTTGCCCGAGTTTTGGGCTCGATCCGAAATCAATAGGTGTTCCAAATTGGACAATTCAAGTTCAACGGCGATTCGTTCCGAATTGGAGTGGTTGGTGTATTCCATACTTCTAGCGATTGGATTTCACTCAAAACTCACCAAATGATTCCTCCCACCATATTATGATGTTGCCCAAGTTTTGGGCTTGATCCAAAATCAATAGGTGTGAGAAATTGGACAATTCAAGTTCAACGGCAGTTCTTTCCTAATTGGAGTGGTTGGTGTATTCCACACTTCTAGCGATTGGATTTCACTCAAAACTCACCAAATGACTCCTCCCACCATATTATGATGTTGCCCAAGTTTTGGGCTCGATCCGAAATCAATAGGTGTTCGAAATTTGACAATTCAAGTTCAACGGCACTTCGTTCCTAATTGGAGTGGTTGGTGTATTCCATACTTCTAGCGATTGGATTTCACTCAAAACTCACCATATGACTCCTCCCACCATATTATGATGTTGCCCAAGTTTTGGGCTCGATCCGAAATCAATTGCTGTTCCAAATTGGACAATTCAAGTTCAACGGCAGTTCGTTGCTAATTGGAGTGGTTGGTGTATTCCATACTTCTAGCGATTCGATTTGACTCAAAACTCACCAAATGACTCCTCCCACCATATTATGCTGCTGCCCAAGTTTTGGGCTCGATCCGAAATCAATAGGTGTGAGAAATTGGACAATTCAATTTCAACGGCAGTTCGTTCCTAATTGGAGTGGTTGGTGTATTCCACAATTTTAGCTATTGGATTTCACTCAATACTCCCCAAATGACTCCTCCCACCATATTATGATGTTGCCCAAGTTTTGGGCTCGATCCGAAATCAATAGGTGTTCCAAATTTGACAATTCAAGTTCAACGGCAGTTCGTTCCTAATTGGAGTGGTTGGTGTATTCCACACTTCTAGCGAATGGATGATCGGTATTTGATCAGTGCATATTTACATATCATTTTGTACCCTTCTAGCTTATGATTTGGTTATGTTTTTGAGTTAAACTTGTGCTTTTAATCCTTTTTGTGTTTATCTTTCAGTTCATTGAGCTTTAGGTAATAATGAGGGCTTTGGATAGTAAATGATGCAATCCATGCATGTTAGGGCCTAATTTGGATGAATGGATGAAGAGCTTAAAGACAAACTCAATTTTGGCTACAGTCCCCTGCCAGCCCAGTTTCGTAGGTCATATTGCAAGCTTTTTTCAGCAACCTACATAGCTCGGATGAGGCCACATTCTTCATGAAAGTTGTTCCAATGGGTGTGTAATATAACATATCCAACATTCAGCCCCATTGGATAAATATGGAGTCTGTTACCTAGCAAACACAGAGCCATGCTCAGGATGGATTTTATCAGCGCGCAAAATGAGTTACCAATTTGTTTTGGCCTTAACTTCCTCCTCCGACCTTGGATTGGCCCAAATGATATATGGCTGGAAAGAAAACATTCTGAACTTCAAGTTTGAGTGCTTAAAGTCTTAATTTGCTTAAGGGAAGCCCAATTCGTAAGCCCTTGAAGTTGCTGGTCATGCTGACCTCAGGATGAGCTATTATTTCTGGTTGGAAGCTTGGTCATGGTGACATGAAGATGAGCTAGGGCTGCTGGTGGGATTTATTAGTGAAGTGCATCAACCATTTCAGATTTTATAATGGAAGTGTTGTATGCATTAGTGAAGTGCATCAACCATTTCAGATTTTATAAAACAAGTGTTGTATGCATTAGCCATACTTAATTCAGATTTTCAGCTTCCTTAGGCCTATATATAGTGAGGTTTCCCAAGCTTGTAAACACACCCCAAGGGGGGGAGCTCTCAAACACTTCTCTAGAGCTCCCTTCCCTTCTCTCCCTCAAATTCTCTTAGTTACATTTTCTAGTTTTCAATTGTTGTAATGAAATATTTGTGCTGAAATTCTCTTTAAGTCTTTCCAAGTTCTACTTTAATTTTCATTGTTATGTAAATTCTTTTCTTTAGTTTCAAGTTTGATTAGTTTCCAAGTTTCAATTATGGTTCATGTTCTTATTCATTATGCTTATAAGTTAATATGCTAGTTTGAATGATTGATCACCATTTAGGCTTGCATGTTAGCTATCTTGGTTTGAATTAAGAGTATACACCATGCTTAGATACATACTTGGTTGTTTAAAATGTTCTTCTATGCTTAATGGGTTCCTAATGCTTAATTTTAGGTTAGACAACAAATGATCAAATTAGGGAATTAGGAACACAAGGTTATGACCACACACCATGGCTTAATCATACTTTAGCTAGAATCAATCCATTAATCTAAATTGAACTTGGGAACTTATCTGCTTGAGTTAGTTATTTTCTTTCTTTCTTGTTGTATTTATTTCCTTTCTTTTTCATTTCTATTTTGTGTAGGGAAATGAATTGGATCATTCAATCACCAATCCTTGTGGGATCGACCTCGCACTTACATATGCTAAACTACCAACGGCTCGTGCACTTGCGAGTATCACAAGTTGAGGATGCAGCTTAATCCATTTTGGTGTAGCTGAATCTACACAACAATGGATTTCACTCAAAACTCACCAAATGACTCCTCCCACCATATTATGATGTTGCACAAGTTTGGGGTTCGATCCGAAATCAATAGGTGTTAGAAATTGGACAATTCAAGTTCAACGGCACTTCGTTCCTAATTGGAGTGGTTGGTGTATTCCATACTTCTAGCGATTGGATTTCACTCAAAACTCACCATATGACTCCTCCCACCATATTATGATGTTGCCCAAGTTTTGGGCTCGATCCGAAATCAATTGCTGTTCCAAATTGGACAATTCAAGTTCAACGGCAGTTCGTTGCTAATTGGAGTGGTTGGTGTATTCCATACTTCTAGCGATTGGATTTGACTCAAAACTCACCAAATGACTCCTCCCACCATATTATGCTGCTGCCCAAGTTTTGGGCTCGATCCGAAATCAATTGGTGTTCCAAATTGGACAATTCAAGTTCAACGGCAGTTCGTTCCTAATTGGAGTGGTTGGTGTATTCCATACTTCTATCGATTGGATTTCACTCAAAACTCACCAAATGACTCCTCCCACCATATTATGATGTTGCCCAAGTTTTGGGTTCGATCCGAAATCAATTGGTGTTTGAAATTGGACAATTCAAGTTCAACGGCACTTCGTTCCTAATTGGAGTGGTTGGTGTATTCCATACTTCTATCGATTGGATTTCACTCAAAACTCACCAAATGACTCCTCCCACCATATTATGATGTTGCCCAAGTTTTGGGCTCGATCCGAAATCAATAGGTGTTCGAAATTTGACAATTCAAGTTCAACGGCAGTTCGTTCCAAATTGGAGTGGTTGGTGTATTCCACACTTCTAGCGAATGGATTTCACTCAAAACTCACGAAATGACTCCTCCCACCATATTATGATGTTGCACAAGTTTGGGGTTCGATCCGAAATCAATAGGTGTTAGAAATTGGACAATTCAAGTTCAACGGCACTTCGTTCCTAATTGGAGTGGTTGGTGTATTCCATACTTCTAGCGATTGGATTTCACTCAAAACTCACCATATGACTCCTCCCACCATATTATGATGTTGCCCAAGTTTTGGGCTCGATCCGAAATCAATTGCTGTTCCAAATTGGACAATTCAAGTTCAACGGCAGTTCGTTGCTAATTGGAGTGGTTGGTGTATTCCATACTTCTAGCGATTGGATTTGACTCAAAACTTACCAAATGACTCCTCCCACCATATTATGCTGCTGCCCAAGTTTTGGGCTCGATCCGAAATCAATAGGTGTGAGAAATTGGACAATTCAATTTCAACGGCAATTCGTTCCTAATTGGAGTGGTTGGTGTATTCCATACTTCTAGCGATTGGGTTTCACTCAAAACTCCCCAAATGACTCCTCCCACCATATTATGATGTTGCCCAAGTTTTGGGCTCGATCCGAAATCAAGTGGTGTTCCAAATTGGACAATTCAAGTTCAACGGCAGTTCGTTCCTAATTGGAGTGGTTGGTGTATTCCATACTTTTAGCGATTGGATTTCACTCAAAACTCACCAAATGACTCCTCCCACCATATTATGATGTTGCCCAAGTTTTGGGCTCGATCCGAAATCAAATGGTGTTCGAAATTGGACAATTCAAGTTCAACGGCAGTTCGTTCCTAATTGGAGTGGTTGGTGTATTCCATACTTCTAGCGATTGGATTTCACTCAAAACTCACCAAATGACTCCTCCCACCATATGATGATGTTGCACAAGTTTGGGGTTCGATCCGAAATCAATAGGTGTTAGAAATTGGACAATTCAAGTTCAATGGCACTTCGTTCCTAATTGCAGTGGTTGGGGTATTCCATACTTCTAGCGATTGGATTTCACTTAAAACTCACCATATGACTCCTCCCACCATATTATGATGTTTCCCAAGTTTTGGGCTCGATCCGAAATCAATTGGTGTTCCAAATTGGACAATTCAAGTTCAACGGTAGTTCGTTCCTAATTGGAGTGGTTGGTGTATTCCATACTTCTAGCGATTGGATTTCACTCAAAACTCACCAAATGACTACTCCCACCATATTATGATGTTGCCCAAGTTTTGGGCTCGATTCGAAATCAATAGCTTTAAGAAATTGGACAATTCAAGTTCAACGGCAGTTCGTTCCTAATCGGAGTAGTTGTTGTATTCCATGCTTCTAGCGATTGGATTTCACTCAAAACTCACCTAATGACTCCTCCCACCATATTATGATGTTGCCCAAGTTTTGGGCTCGATCCGAAATCAATAGGTGTTCGAAATTGGTAAATTCAATTTCAACGACAGTTCGTTCCTAATTGGAGTGGTTGGTGTATTCCATACGTCCAGCGATTAGATTTCACTCAAAACTCACCAAATGACTCCTCCCACCATATTATGATGTTGCCCATGTTTTGGGCTCGATCCGAAATCAATAGGTGTGAGAAATTGGTAAATTCAATTTCAACGACAGTTCGTTCCTAATTGGAGTGGTTGGTGTATTCCATACGTCTAGCGATTGGATTTCACTCAAAACTCACCAAATGACTCCTCCGACCATATTATAATGTTGCCCAAGTTTTGGGCTCGATCCGAAATCAATAGGTGTGAGAAATTGGACAATTCAAGTTCAACGGCAGTTCGTTCCCAATTGGAGTGGTTGGTGTATTCCATACTTCTAGCGATTTGATTTCACTGAAAACTCAAGAAATGACTCCTCCCACCATATTATGATGTTGCCCATGTTTTGGGCTCGATCCGAAATCAATAGGTGTGAGAAATTGGTAAATTCAATTTCAACGACAGTTCGTTCCTAATTGGAGTGGTTGGTGTATTCCATACGTCTAGCGATTGGATTTCACTCAAAACTCACCAAATGACTCCTCCGACCATATTATAATGTTGCCCAAGTTTTGGGCTCGATTCGAAATCAATAGGTGTGAGAAATTGGACAATTCAAGTTCAACGGCAGTTCGTTCCCAATTGGAGTGGTTGGTGTATTCCATACTTCTAGCGATTTGATTTCACTGAAAACTCAACAAATGACTCCTCCCACCATATTATGATGTTGCCCAAGTTTTGGGCTCGATCCGAAATCAATAGGTGTGAGAAATTGGACAATTCAAGTTCAACGGCAGTTCGTTCCTAATTGGAGTGGTTGGTGTATTCCATACTTCTAGCGACTGGATTTCACTCAAAACTCACCAAATGAGTCCTCCCACCATATTATGATGTTGGCCAAGTTTTGGGCTCGATCCGAAATCAATAGGTGTGAGAAATTGGACAATTCAAGTTCAACGGCAGTTCGTTCCTAATTGGAGTGGTTGGTGTATTCCAAACTTCTAGCGATTGCATTTCACTCAAAACTCACCAAATGACTCCTCCCACCATATTATGATGTTGCCCAAGTTTTGGGCTCGATCCGAAATCAATAGGTGTTCCAAATTGGACAATTCAAGTTCAACGGCAGTTCGTTCCTAATTGGAGTGGTTGGTGTATTCCATACTTCTAGCGATTGGATTTCACTCAAAACTCACCAAATGACTCCTCCCACCATATTATGATGTTGCCCAAATTTTGGGCTCGATCCGAAATCAATAGATGTTCCATATTGGCCAATTCAAGTTCAACGGCTGTTCGTTCCAAATGGGAGTGGTTGGTGTATTCCATACTTCTAGCGATTGGATTTCACTCAAAACTCACCAAATGACTCCTCCCACCATATTATGATGTTGCCCAAGTTTGGGGCTCGATCCGAAATCAATAGGTGTGAGAAATTGGTCAATTCAATTTCAACGATAGTTCGTTCCTAATCGGAGTAGTTGTTGTATTCCATACTTCTAGCGATTGGATTTCACTCAAAACTCACCAAATGACTCCTCCCACCATATTATGATGTTGCCCATGTTTTGGGCTCGATCCGAAATCAATAGGTGTGAGAAATTGGTAAATTCAATTTCAACGACAGTTCGTTCCTAATTGGAGTGGTTGGTGTATTCCATACGTCTAGCGATTGGATTTCACTCAAAACTCACCAAATGACTCCTCCCACCATATTATGATGTTGCCCAAGTTTTGGGCTCGATTCGAAATCAATAGGTGTGAGAAATTGGACAATTGAAGTTCAACGGCAGTTCGTTCCTAATTGGAGTGGTTGGTGTATTCCATACTTCTAGCGATTTGATTTCACTCAAAACTCAACAAATGACTCCTCCCACCATATTATGATGTTTCCCAAGTTTTGGGCTCGATCCGAAATCAATAGGTGTGAGAAATTGGACAATTCAAGTTCAACGTCAGTTCGTTCCTAATGGGAGTGGTTGGTGTATTCCATACTTCTAGCGATTGGATTTCACTCAAAACTCACCAAATGACTCCTCCCACCATATTATGATGTTGCACAAGTTTGGGGTTCGATCCAAAATCAATAGGTGTGAGAAATTGGACAATTCAAGTTCAACGTCAGTTCGTTCCTAATGGGATTGGTTGGTGTATTCCATACTTCTAGCGATTGGATTTCTCTCAAAACTCACCAAATGACTCCTCCCACCATATTATGATGTTGCCCAAGTTTTGGGCTCGATCCGAAATCAATAGGTGTGAGAAATTGGACAATTCAAGTGCATTGGCAGTTCGTTCCTAATTGGAGTGGTTGGTGTATTCCATACTTCTAGCGATTGGATTTCACTGAAAACTCACCAAATGACTCCTCCCACCATATTATGATGTTGCCCAAGTTTGGGGCTCGATCCGAAATCAATAGGTGTGAGAAATCGGACAATTCAAGTTCAACGGCAGTTCGTTCCTAGTTGGAGTGGTTGGTGTCTTCCATACTTCTAGCGAATGGATTTCATTCAAAACTCACCAAATGACTCCTCCCACCATATTATGATGTTGCCCAATGTTGTTAATTATTATGTTAACTCGCAATTGTACGGGGCAATTAGTAGTATAGCAAGACAAGTACGAGGTCATACCCACGAAGACTGAGAAGTTAAAACTAGTTATGTACTTAGCTTACCAAATTCAAGAAAGTAGGAGGTTATGTCTAAAACAGAATTTAAAGCAAGAGTGGTTGTGATTGTTGAACAAAATAAGCAAAATGAAATTGCAAACAAAAACAAGTAAACAAATGTAACAAAGAGTGGTTTTAAGAGATGGAAAACAGATTTGGAGACTAGGGCATTCGTATCGCCATAACAATTCAATTCTGGGTTATAAGGAGTCAAGTAACAAGTCTAATTCAGATTCAAAGATTGATTCTAGCTAAAGTATGATTAGGCCATGGTGTTTGGTCCTAACCTTGTGTTCCTAATTCCCTAATTTGATCATTTGTTGTCTAACCTAAAATTAAGCATTAGGAACCCATTAAGCATAGAAGAACAATTTAAACAACCAAGCATGTATCTAATCCCTGTTGTCGAATGTCCATACATACTCTTCCTATTCATAGTTCAATTCGAATTAAAGCATGGTGTCTACTCTTAATTCAAACCAAGATAGTTAACAAACAAGTTCTAATGGTGATCAATCATTCAAACAAGCATGTTAACTTATAAGCATAATGAATAAGAACATGAATCATGAATCAAACTTGAAACTCCAAACTTCAAACTTATAAACCCAGAATATTCATGTTAGGTTACATCGAAGCCCTAGTTATGGATTTAGCTACTCATAATGGAAAAGAAACTAAAACAGAAATGGGAAAACATAATGAATGCCATAAGAGTAGAAAAACCCTTTTATGAAGTTCTTGTGGTGTCCAATGCTTCTCCAAGAGCTTCTCCACGTCTAGAAGGATGTATGAAGGATATGGAGGTGATTTGGGATGAGTTTGAGTGAGTGGTGATGGCTGAGAAAGAGGAAATTCGTAGGGAAATGGAAGGGAGGTTTTCTGGAGCTGTTTTGGTGATTTTGGGGCAGTTTAGAGTATTGGGTTGATTGCTTGAGTGTTTGGGGTTGTGGAAATGTATGAGGATGATTTCTGGATGTGTTGATGGAATGATGGAAGTGTGGAGGATGGCTGAAGTGAGTTTGTAGCTTGAAGACTCCTCTATTTATAGGGCTAAGAGGGAGGAACATCATGATGAAATCCAACACCACCATTCCTCATTTAATACAACCCATAACTCCCACTTCATCTTGTCTATGTTAGTGTGGTTGGAATCAATCCCATCCCATACTTCTTTTGCTGCACCTCAAGCTTTCTTCACATGGGTGTTCAATTGTGGCTGCCTTTTGCTGCCAACCCATGTGGGTTTTCTTTTGGTTGCTGGAAATAAAAGATGCTGCTGAACCAGGCTTGGTGTATGAAGGCCTGAGATTTCAATATGTATGCAATAGGGCTCAAATTTGGATATGTCATAATAGACACCCATTGGAACAACTTTGATGAAGAATGCATTCCCATCTGAGCAGTATAAGTGTACGTTTTGGGCCTTGCAAGTTGACTGCCGAAAATAGATTGGAATGTATGGTGTGCATTTTGATGGGCCCATGGATTGGGCTTGACTTCATCCATTGATACGTTTTAGCAGTCCATCTTGCAGTTCAGAATCTCTTCTTTCCAACTACATATTAATTGGGCCAATACATGTTGGGAGGAGGAAGTTCAGGCCGAAGAAAATTGCTAACTCAGTCTGCTCATTTTTGCACCATTTTGCATCTTTTCCTATCCAAAGCCACCATTGCTATCTAAGGCCCAATGAACTGAATGATAAACAGAAAAGGGATTAAAAGCACAAGTTTAACTCAACAACATAACCAAATCATAAGCTAGAGGGGTACAAAATGATATACAATTATGAACTGATCACCCAAGTTTTGGGCTCGATCCGAAATCAATAGGTGTTCCAAATTGGACAATTCAAGTTCAACGGCACTTCGTTCCTAATTGGAGTGGTTGGTGTATTCCATACTTCTAGCGATTGGATTTCACTCAAAACTCACCAAATGACTCCTCCCACCATATTATGATGTTGCCCAAGTTTTGGGCTCGATCCGAAAGCAATAGGTGTTCCAAATTGGACAATTCAAGTTCAACGGCAGTTCGTTACTAACTGGAGCGGTAGGTGTATTCCATACTTCTAGCGATTGGATTTCACTCAAAACTCACCAAATGACTCCTCCCACCATATTATGATGTTGCCCAAGTTTTGGGCTCGATCCGAAATCAATAGGTGTGAGAAATTGGGCAATTCAAGTTCAACGGCAGTTCGTTCCTAATTGTAGTGGTTGGTGTATTCCATACTTGTAGCGATTGGATTTCACTCAAAACCCACCAAATGACTCCTCCCACCATATTATGATGTTGCCCAAGTTTTGGGCTCGATCCGAAATCAATAGGTGTTCCGAATTGGACAATTCAAGTTCAACGGCAGTTCGTTCCTAATTGGAGTGGTTGGTGTATTCCATACTTCTAGCGATTGGATTTCACTCAAAACTCACCAAATGACTCCTCCCACCATATTATGATGTTGCCCATGTTTTGGGCTCGATCCGAAATCAATAGGTGTGAGAAATTGGACAATTCAAGTTCAACGGCAGTTCGTTCCTAATTGGAGTGATTGGTGAATTCCATACTTGTAGCAATTTGATTTCACTCAAAACACACCAAATGACTCCTCCCACCATATTATGGTGTTGCCCAAGTTTTGGGCTCGATCCGAAATCAATAGGTGTGAGAAATTGGGCAATTCAAGTTCAACGTCAGTTCGTTCCTAATTGTAGTGGTTGGTGTATTGCATACTTCTAGCGATTGGATTTCACTCAAAACCCACCAAATGACTCCTCCCACCATATTATGATGTTGCCCAAGTTTTGGGCTCGATCCGAAATCAATAGGTGTTCCAAATTGGACAATTCAAGTTCAACGGCAGTTCTTTCCTAATTGGAGTGGTTGGTGTATTCCATACTTCTAGCGATTGGATTTCACTCAAAAATCACCAAATGACTACTCCCACCATATTATGATGTTGCCCAAGCTTTGGGCTCGATCCGAAATCAATAGGTTTTCCAAATTGGACAATTCAAGTTCAACGGCAGTTCGTTCCTAATTGGAGTGGTTGGTGTATTCCATACTTCTAGCAATTGGATTTCACTCAAAACTCACCAAATGACTACTCCCACCATATTATGATGTTGCCGAAGTGTTGGGCTAGATCCGAAATCAATAGGTGTGGGAAATTGGTCAATTCAATTTCAACCACAGTTCGTTCCTGATTGGAGTGGTTGGTGTATTCCATACTTCTAGCGATTGGATTTCACCCAAAACTCACCAAATGACTCCTCCCACCATATTATGATGTGCCCAAGTTTTGGGCTCGATCCGAAATCAATAGGTGTGAGAAATTGGACAATTCAAGTTCAACGGCAGTTCATTCCTAATTGGAGTGGTTGGTGTATTCCATACTTCTAGCAATTGGATTTCACTCAAAACTCACCAAATGACTCCTCCCACCATATTATGATGTTGCCGAAGTGTTGGGCTAGATCCGAAATCAATAGGTGTGGGAAATTGGTCAATTCAATTTCAACCACAATTCGTTCCTGATTGGAGTGGTTGGTGTGTTCCATACTTCTAGCGATTGGATTTCACTCAAAACTCACCAAATGACTACTCCCACCATATTATGAAATTGCCCAAGTTTTGGGCTCGATCCGAAATCAATAGGTGTTCCAAATTGGACATTTCAAGTTCAACGGCAGTTCGTTCCTAATTGGAGTGGTTGGTGTATTCCAGACTTCTAGCGATTGGATTTCACTCAAAACTCACCAAATGACTCCTCCCACCATATAATGATGTTGCCCAAGTTTTGGGATCAATCCGAAATCAATAGGTGTGAGAAATTGGACAATTCAAGTTCAACGGCAGTTCGTTCCTAATTGGAGTGGTTGGTGTATTCCATACTTGTAGCGATTTGATTTCACTCAAAACACACCAAATGACTCCTCCCACCATATTATGATGTTGCCCAAGTTTTGGGCTCGATCCGAAATCAATAGGTGTGAGAAATTGGACAATTCAAGTTCAACTGCAGTTCGTTCCTAATTGGAGTGGTTGGTGTATTCCATACTTCTAGCGATTGGATTTCACTCAAAACTCACCAAATGACTCCTCCCACCATATTATGATGTTGCCCAAGTTTGGGGCTCGATCCGAAATGAATAGGTGTTCCAAATTGGACAATTCAAGTTCAACGGCAGTTCGTTCCTAATTGGAGTGGTTGGTGTATTCCATACTTCTAGCGATTGGATTTCACTCAAAACACACCAAATTTCTCCTCCCACCATATTTTGATGTTGCCCAAGTTTTGGGCTCGATCCGAAATCAATAAGTGTTCCAAATTGGACAATTCAAGTTCAACGGCAGTTCGTTCCTAATTGGAGTGGTTGGTGTATTCCATACTTCTAGCGATTGGATTTCACTCAAAACTCACCAAATGACTACTCCCACCATATTATGATGTTGCCCAAGTTTGGGGCTCGATCCGAAATCAATAGGTGTGAGAAATTGGACCATTGAAGTTCAACGGCAGTTCGTTCCTAATTGTAGTGGTTGGTGCATTCCATACTTCTAGCGATTGGATTTCACTCAAAACTGACAAACTGACTCCTCCCACCATATTATGATGTTGCCCAAGTTTTCGGCTCGATCCGAAATCAATAGGTGTGAGAAATTGGTCAATTAAATTTCAACGACAGTTCTTTCCTAATTGGAGTGATTGGTTTATTCCATACTTCTTGCGATTGGATTTCACTCAAAACTCACCAAATGACTACTCCCACCATGTTATGGTGTAGCCCAAGTTTTGGGCTCGATCCGAAATCAATAGGTGTTCGAAATTGGACAATTCAAGTTCAACGGCAGTTCGTTCCTAATTGGAGTGGTTGGTGTATTCCATACTTCTAGCGATTGGATTTCACTCAAAACTCACCAAATGACTCCACCCACCATGTTATGATGTTGCCCAAGTTTTGGGCTCGATCCGAAATCAATAGGTTTTCCAAATTGGACAATTCAAGTTCAACGGCAGTTCGTTCCTAATTGGAGTGGTTGGTGTATTCCATACTTCTAGCGATTGGATTTCACTCAAAACTCACCAAATGACTACTCCCACCATATTATGATGTTGCCCAAGTTTGGGGCTCGATCCGAAATCAATAGGTGTGAGAAATTGGACCATTGAAGTTCAACGGCAGTTCGTTCCTAATTGTAGTGGTTGGTGCATTCCATACTTCTAGCGATTGGATTTCACTCAGAACTCACCAAATGACTTCTCCCACCATATTATAATGTTGCCCAAGTTTGGGGCTCGATCCGAAATCAATAGGTGTGAGAAATTGGACAATTCAAGTTCAACGGCAGTTCCTTCCTAATGGGGGTGGTTGGTGTATTCCATACTTCTAGCGATTGGATTTCACTCAGAACTCACCAAATGAGTCCTCCCACCATATTATGATGTTGCCCAAGTTTTGTTCTCGATCCGAAATCAATAGGTGTTCCAAATTGGACAATTCAAGTACAACGGCAGTTCGTTCCTAATTGGAGTGGTTGGTGTATTCCATACTTCTAGCGATTGGATTTCACTCAAAACTCAGCAAATGACTCCTCCCACCATATTTTGATGTTGCCCAAGTTTTGGGCTCGATCCGAAATCAATAGGCGTGAGAAATTGGACAATTCAAGTTCAACGGCAGTTCGTTCCCAATTGGAGTGGTTGGTGTATTCCATACTTCTAGAGATTGGATTTCACTCAAAACTCACCAAATGACTCCTCCCACCATATTAAGATGTTGCCCAAGTTTTGGGCTCGATCCAAAATCAATAGGTGTTCCAAATTGGACAATTCAAGTTCAACGGCAGTTCGTTCCAAATTGGAGTGGTAGGTGTATTCCATACTTCTACCGATTGGATATCACTCAAAACTCCCCAAATGACTCCTCCCACCAATTATGATGTTCCCCAAGTTTTGGGCTCGATCCGAAATCAATAGGTGTGAGAAATTGTACAATTCAAGTTCAACGGCAGTTCGTTCCTAATTGGAGTGGTTGGTGTATTCCATACTTCTAGCGATTGGATTTCACTCAAAACTCACCAAATGACTCCTCCCACCATATTATGATGTTGCCCAAATTTTGGGCTCGATCCGAAATCAATAGGTGTTCCATATTGGCCAATTCAAGTTCAACGGCAGTTCGTTCCTAATTGGAGTGGTTGGTGTATTCCATACTTCTAGCGATTGGATTTCACTCAAAACTCACCAAATGACTCCCCCCACCATATTATGATGTTGCCCAAGTTTTGGGCTCGATCCGAAATCAATAGGTGTGAGAAATTGGACAATTCAAGTTCAACGGCAGTTCGTTCCTAACTGGAGTGGTTGGTGTATTCCACACTTCTGGCGATTTGATTTTACTCAAAACTCACCAAATGACTCCCCACACCATATTGTGATGTTGCCCAAGTTTTGGGTTCGATCCGAAATCAATAGGTGTTCCAAATTGGACAATTCAAGTTCAACGACAGTTCATTCCTAATTGCAGTGGTTGGTGTATTCCATACATCTAGCGATTGGATTTCACTCAAAACCCACCAAATGACTCCTCCCACCATATTATGATGTTGCCCAAGTTTTGGGGTCGATCCGAAATCAAGAGGTGTGAGAAATTGGACAATTCACTTTCAACGGCAGTTCGTTCCTAATTGGAGTGGATGGTGTATTCCGTACTTCTAGCGATTGGATTTCACTCAAAACTCACCAAATGACTCCTCCCACCATATTATGATGTTGCCCAAGTTTTGGGGTCGATCCCAAATCAAGAGGTGTGAGAGATTGGACAATTCACGTTCAACGGCAGTTCGTTCCTAATTGGAGTGGTTGGTGTATTCCATACTTCTAGCGATTTGATTTCACTCAAAACTCAACAAATGACTCCTCCCACCATATTATGATGTTGCCCAACTTTTGGGCTCGATCCAAAATCAATAGGTCTTCCAAATTGGACAATTCAAGTTCAACGGCTGTTCGTTTTGAACTGGAGTGGTTGGTGTATTCCATACGTCTAGCAATTAGATTTCACTCAAAACTCACCAAATGACTCCTCCCACCATATTATGATGTTGCCCATGTTTTGGGCTCGATCCGAAATCAATAGGTGTGAGAAATTGGTAAATTCAATTTCAACCACAGTTCGTTCCTAATTGGAGTGGTTGGTGTGTTCCATACTTCTAGCGATTGGATTTCACTCAAAACTCACCAAATGACTCCTCCCACCATATTATGATGTTGCCCTAGTTTTGGGCCCGATCCGAAATCAATAGGTGTGGGAAATTGGACAATTCAAGTTCCACGGCAGTTCGTTCCTAATTGGAGTGGTTGGTGTATTCCATTCTCCTAGCGATTGGATTTCACTCAAAACTCAACAAATGACTCCTCCCACCATATTATGATGTTGCCCTAGATTTGGGCTCGATCCGAAATCAATAGGTGTGAAAAATTGGACAATTCAAGTTCAACGGCAGTTCGTTCCTAATTGGAGTGGTTAGTGTATTCCATACTTCTAGCGACTGGATTCCACTCAAAACTCACCAAATGACTCCTCCCACCATATTATGTTGTTGCCCAAGTTTGGGGCTCGATCCGAAATCAATAGGTGTTCGAAATTGGACAATTCAAGTTCAACGGCAGTTCGTTCCTAATTGGAGTGGTTGGTGTATTCCACACTTCTAGCGATTGGATTTCTCTCAAAACTCGCCAAATGACTCCTCCCACCATATTATGATGTTGCCCAAGTTTTGGGCTCGATCCGAAATCAATAGGTGTGAGAAATTGGTCAATTCAATTTCAACGGCATTTCGTTCCTAATTGGAGTGGTTGTTGTATTCCATACTTCTAGCGATTGGATTTCACTCAAAACTCACCAAATGACTGCTCCCACCATATTATGATGTTGCCCAAGTTTTGGGCTCGATCCGAAATCAATAGGCGTTCCAAATTGGACAATTCAAGTTCAACGGCAGTTCGTTTCGAACTGGAGTGGTTGGTGTATTCCATACGTCTAGCAATTAGATTTCACTCAAAACTCACCAAATGACTCCTCCCACCATATTATGATGTTGCCCAAGTTTGGGGCTCGATCCGAAATCAATAGGTGTTCGAAATTGGACAATTCAAGTTCAACGGCAGTTCGTTCCTAATTGGAGTGGTTGGTGTATTCCATACTTGTAGCGATTTGATTTCACTCAAAACTCACCAAATGACTCCTCCCACCATATTATGATGTTGCCCAAGTTTTGGGCTCGATCCGAAATCAATAGGTGTTCCAAATTGGACAATTCAAGTTCAACGGCAGCTCGTTCCTAATTGGAGTGGTTGGTGTATTCCATACTTCTAGCGATTGGATTTCACTCAAAACTCACCAAATGACTGCTCCCACCATATTATGATGTTGCCCAAGTTTTGGGCTCGATCCGAAATCTATAGGTGTGAGAAATTGGTCAATTCAAATTCAACGACACTTCGTTCCTAATTGGAGTGGTTGGTGTATTCCATACGTCCATTATTAGATTTCACTCAAAACTCACCAAACGACTCCTCCCACCGTATTATGATGTTGCCCATGTTTTGGGCTCGATCCGAAATCAATAGGTGTGAGAAATTGGTAAATTCAATTTCAACGACAGTTCGTTCCTAATTGGAGTGGTTGGTGTATTCCATACGTCTAGCGATTGGATTTCACTCAAAACTCACCAAATGACTCCTCCGACCATATTATGATGTTGCCCAAGTTTTGGGCTCGATCCGAAATCAATAGATGTTCCAAATTGGACAATTCAAGTTCAACGGCAGTTCGTTCCTAATTGGAGTGGTTGGTGTATTCCATACTTCTAGCGATTGGATTTCACTCAAAACTCACCAAATGAGTCCTCCCACCATATTATGATGTTGGCCAAGTTTTGGGCTCGATCCGAAATCAATAGGTGTTAGAAATTGGACAATTCAAGTTCAACGGCAGTTCGTTCCTAATTGGAGTGGTTGGTGTATTCCAAACTTCTAGCGATTGCATTTCACTCAAAACTCACCAAATGACTCCTCCCACCATATTATGATGTTGCCCAAGTTTTGGGCTCGATCCGAAATCAATAGGTGTTCCAAATTGCACAATTCAAGTTCAGCGGCAGTTCGTTCCTAATTGGAGTGGTTGGTGTATGCCATACTTCTAGCGATTGGAGTTCACTCAAAACTCACCTAATGACTCCTCCCACCGTATTATGTTGTTACCCAAGTTTGGGGATCGATCCGAAATCAATAGGTGTTCCAAATTGGACAATTCAAGTTAAACGGCAGTTCGTTCCTAATTGGAGTGGTTGGTGTATTCCATACTTCTAGCGATTGGATTTCACTCAAAACTCACCAAATGACTCCTCCCACCATATTATGATGTTGCCCAAGTTTTGGGCTCGATCCGAAATCAATAGGTGTGAGAAATTGGACAATTCAAGTTCAACGGCAGTTCGTTCCTAATTGGAGTGGTTGGTGTATTCCATACTTCTAGCGATTGGATTTCACTCAAAACTCACCAAATGACTCCTCCCACCATATTATGATGTTGCCCAGGTTTTGGGCTCGATCAGAAATCAATACGTGTGAGAAATTGGACAATTCATTTTCAACGGCAGTTCGTTCCTAATTGGAGTGGTTGGTGTATTCCATACTTCCATCGATTGGATTTCACTCAAAACTCACCAAATGACTCCTCCCACCATATTATGGTGTTGCCCAAGTTTTGGGCTCGATACGAAATCAATAGGTGTTCCAAATTGGACAATTCAAGTTCAAAAGCAGTTCGTTCCTAATTGGAGTGGTTGGTGTATTCCATACTTCTAGCGATTGGATTTCACTCAAAACTCACCAAATGACTCCTCCCACCGTATTATGTTGTTGACCAAGTTTTGGGCTCGATCCGAAATCAATAGGTGTTCCAAATTGGACAATTCAAGTTCAACGGCAGTTCGTTCCTAATTGGAGTGGTTGGTGTATTCCATACTTCTAGCGATTGGATTTCACTGAAAACTCACCAAATGACTCCTCCCACCATATTATGATGTTGCCCAAGTTTTGGGCTCGATCCGAAATCAATTGGTGTGAGAAATTGGACAATTCAAGTTCAACGGCAGTTCGTTCTTAATTGGAGTGGTTGGTGTATTCCATACTTCTAGCGATTGGATTTCAATCAAAACTCAGCAAATGACTCCTTCCACCATATTATGATGTTGCCCAAGTTTTGGGCTCGATCAGAAATCAATACGTGTGAGAAATTGGACAATTCAATTTCAACGGCAGTTCGTTCCTAATTGGAGTGGTTGGTGTATTCCATACTTCTAGCGATTGGATTTCACTCAAAACTCACCAAATGACTCCTCCCACCATATTATGGTGTTGCCCAAGTTTTGGGCTCGATCCGAAATCAATAGGTGTTCCAAATTGGACAATTCAAGTTCAACGGCAGTTCGTTCACAATTGGAGTGGTTGGTGTATTCCATACTTCTAGCGATTGGATTTCACTCAAAACTCACCAAATGACTCCTCCCACCATATTATGATGTTGCCCAAGTTTTGGGCTCGATCAGAAATCAATACGTGTGAGAAATTGGACAATTCAATTTCAACGGCAGTTCGTTCCTAATTGGAGTGGTTGGTGTATTCCATACTTCTAGCGATTGGATTTCACTCAAAACTCACCAAATGACTCCTCCCACCATATTATGGTGTTGCCCAAGTTTTGGGCTCGATCCGAAATCAATAGGTGTTCCAAATTGGACAATTCAAGTTCAACGGCAGTTCGTTCACAATTGGAGTGGTTGGTGTATTCCATACTTCTAGCGATTGGATTTCACTCAAAACTCACCAAATGACTCCTCCCACCATATTATAATGTTGCCCAAGTTTTGGGCTCGATCCGAAATCAATAGGTGTTCCAAATTGGACAATTCAAGTTCAAAAGCAGTTCGTTCCTAATTGGAGTGGTTGGTGTATTCCATACTTCTAGCGATTGGATTTCACTCAAAACTCACCAAATGACTCCTCCCACCATATTATGATGTTGCCCAAGTTTTGGGCTCGATCCGATATCAATAGGTGTGAGAAATTGGACAATTCAAGTTCAACGGCAGTTCGTTCCTAATTGGAGTGGTTGGTGTATTCCATACTTCTAACGATTGGATTTCACTCAAAACTAACCAAATGACTCCTCCCACTATATTATGATGTTGCCCAATTTTTGGGCCCGATCCGAAATCAATAGGTGTTCCAAGTTGGACAATTCAAGTTCAACGGCAGTTCGTTCCTAATTGGAGTGGTTGGTGTATTCCATACTTCTAGCGATTGGATTTCACTCAAAACTCACCAAATGACTCCTCCCACCATATTGTGATGTTGCCCAAGTTTTGGGCGAGATCCGAAATCAATAGGTGTTCCAAATTGGACAATTCAAGTTCAACGGCTGTTCGTTCCTAATTGGAGTGGTTGGTGTATTCAATACTTCTAGCAATTGGATTTCACTCAAAACTCACCAAATGACTCCTCCCACCATATTATGATGTTGCCCAAGTTTTGGGCTCGATCAGAAATCAATACGTGTGAGAAATTGGACAATTCAATTTCAACGGCAGTTCGTTCCTAATTGGAGTGGTTGGTGTATTCCATACTTCTAGCGATTGGATTTCACTCAAAACTCACCAAATGACTCCTCCCACCATATTATGGTGTTGCCCAAGTTTTGGGCTCGATCCGAAATCAATAGGTGTTCCAAATTGGACAATTCAAGTTCAACGGCAGTTCGTTCACAATTGGAGTGGTTGGTGTATTCCATACTTCTAGCGATTGGATTTCACTCAAAACTCACCAAATGACTCCTCCCACCATATTATAATGTTGCCCAAGTTTTGGGCTCGATCCGAAATCAATAGGTGTTCCAAATTGGACAATTCAAGTTCAAAAGCAGTTCGTTCCTAATTGGAGTGGTTGGTGTATTCCATACTTCTAGCGATTGGATTTCACTCAAAACTCACCAAATGACTCCTCCCACCATATTATGATGTTGCCCAAGTTTTGGGCTCGATCCGAAATCAATAGTTGTTCCAAATTGGACAATTCAAGTTCAACGGCAGTTCATTCCTAATTGGAGTGGTTGGTGTATTCCATACTTCTAGCGATTGGATTTCACTCAAACCTCACCAAATGACTCCTCCCACCATATTATGATGTTGCCCAAATTTTGGGCTCGAACCGAAATCAATAGGTGTTCCATATTGGCCAATTCAAGTTCAAAGGCAGTTCGTTCCCAATTGGAGTGGTTGGTGTATTCCATACTTCTAGCGATTGGATTTCACTCAAAACTCACCAAGTGACTCCTCCCACCATATTATGATGTTTCCTAAGTTTTGGGCTCGATCCGAAATAAATAGGTGTGAGAAATTGGACAATTCAAGTTCCACGGCAGTTCGTTCCTAATTGGAGTGGTTGATGTATTCCATACTTCTAGCGATTGGATTTCACTCAAAACTAACCAAATGACTCCTCCCACCATATTATGATGTTGCCCAAGTTTTGGGATCGATCCGAAATCAATAGGTGTTCCAAATTGGACAATTCAAGTTCAACGGCAGTTCGTTCCTCATTGGAGTGGTTGGTGTATTCCACACTTCTAGCGATTGGATTTCACTCAAAACTCACCAAATGACTCCTCCCACCACATTATGATGTTGCCCAAGTTTTGGGCTCGATCCGAAATCAATAGGTGTGAGAAATTGGACAATTCAAGTTCAACGGCAGTTCATTCCTAATTGGAGTGGTTGGTGTATTCCATACTTCTAGCGATTGGATTTCACTCAAAACTCACCAAATGACTCCTCCCACCATATTATGATGTTGCCCAAGTTTTGGGCTCGATCCGAAATCAATAGGTGTTCCAAATTGGACAATTCAAGTTCAACGGCAGTTCGTTCCAAATTGGGGTTGGTGTATTCCATACTTTTAGCGATTGGATTTCACTCAAAACTCACCAAATGACTCCTCCCACCATATTATGATGTTGCCCAAGTTTTGGGCTCGATCCGAAATCAATAGGTGTGAGAAATTAGAAATTGGTCAATTCAATTTCAACGACAGTTCGTTCGTAATTGGAGTGGTTGGTGTATTCCATACTTCTAGCGATTGGATTTCACTCAAAACTCCCCAAATGACTCCTCCCACCGTATTATGATGTTGCCCAAGTTTTGGGCTCGATCCGAATTGAATAGGTGTGAGAAATTGGACAATTCAAGTTCAGCGGCAGTTCGTTCCTAATTGGAGTGGTTGGTGTATTCCATACTTCTAGCGATTGGATTTCACTCAAAACTCACCAAATGACTCCTCCCACCATATTATGATGTTGCCCAAGTTTTTGGCTCGATCCGAAATCAATAGGTGTGAGAAATTGGACAATTCAAGTTCAACGGCAGTTCGTTCCTAATTGGAGTGGTTGGTGTATTTCATACTTCTAGCGATTGGATTTCACTCAAAACTCACCAAATGACTCCTCCCACCATATTATGTTGTTGCCCAAGTTTTTGGCTCGATCCGAAATCAATAGGTGTTCCAAATTGGACAATTCAAGTTCAACGGCAGTTCGTTCCTAATTGGAGTACTTGGTGTATTCCATCCTTCTAGCGATTGGATTTCACTCAAAACTCACCAAATGACTCCTCCCACCGTATTATGATGTTGCCCAAGTTTTGGGCTCGATCCGAAATCAATAGGTGTGAGAAATTGGACAATTCAAGTTCAACGGCAGTTCGTTCCTAATTGGAGTGGTTGGTGTATTCCATACTTCTAGCGATTGGATTTCACACAAAACTCACCAAATGACTCCTCCCACCATATTACGATGTTGCCCAACTTTGGGGCTCGATCCGAAATCAATAGGTGTGAGAAATTGGACAATTCAAGTTCAACGGCAGTTCATTCCTGATTGGAGTGGTTGGTGTATTCCACACTTCTAGCTGTTGGATTTCACACAAAACTCACCAAATGACTCCTCCCACCATATTATGATGTTGTCCAAGTTTGGGGCTCGATCCAAAATCAATAGGTGTGGGAAATTGGACAATTCAAGTTCAATGGCAGTTCGTTCCTAATTGGAGTGGTTGGTGTATTCCAAAGTTCTAGCGATTGGATTTCACTCAAAACTCACCAAAACACTCCTCCCACCATATTATGTTGTTGCCCAAGTTTGGGGCTCGATCCGACATCAATAGGTTTGAGAAATTGGACAATTCAAGTTCAACGGCAGTTCGTTCCTACTTGGAGTGGTTGGTGTATTCCATACTTCTAGCGATTGGATATGACTCAAAACTCACCAAATGACTCCTACCACCATATTATGATGTTGCCCAAGTTTGGAGCTCGATCAGAAATCAATAGGTGTGAGAAATTGGACAATCCAAGTTCAACGGCAGTACGTACCTAATTGGCGTGGTTGGTGTATTCTATACTTTTAGCGATTGGATTTCACTCAAAACTCACCAAATGACTCGTCCCACCATAATATGATGTTGCCCAAGTTTTGGGCTCGATCCGAAATCAATAGGTGTTCCAAATTGGACAATTCAAGTTCAACGGCAGTTCGTTCCTAATTGGAGTGGTTGGTGTATTCCATACTTCTAGCGATTGGATTTCACTCAAAAGTCACCAAATGACTCCTCCCACCATATTATGATGTTGCCCAAGTTTGGGGCTCTATCCGAAATCAATAGGTGTTCCAAATTGGACAATTCAAGTTCAACGGCAGTTCGTTCCTAATTGGAGTACTTGGTGTATTCCATCCTTCTAGCGATTGGATTTCACTCAAAACTCACCAAATGACTCCTCCCACCGTATTATGATGTTGCCCAAGTTTTGGGCTCGATCCGAAATCAATAGGTGTGAGAAATTGGACAATTCAAGTTCAACGGCAGTTCGTTTCTAATTGGAGTGGTTGGTGTATTCCATACTTCTAGCGATTCAATTTCACTCAAAACTCACCAAATGACTCCTCCCACCATATTATGATGTTGCCCAAGTTTTGGGGCTCGATCCGAAATCAATAGGTGTGAGAAATTGGACAATTCAAGTTCAACGGCAGTTCATTCCTGATTGGAGTGGTTGGTGTATTCCATACTTCTAGCTGTTGGATTTCACTTAAAACTCACCAAATGACTCCTCCCACCATATTATGTTGTTGTCCAAGTTTTGGGCTCGATCCGAAATCAATAGGTGTTCCAAATTGGACAATTCAAGTTCAACGGCAGTTCGTTCCTAATTGGAGTGGTTGGTGTATTCCATACTTCTAGCGATTGGATTTCTCTTAAAACTCAGCAAATGACTCCTTCCACCATATTATGATGTTGCCCAAGTTTTGGGCTCGATCCGAAATCAATAGGTGTGAGAAATTGGACAATTCAAGTTCAACGGCAGTTCGTTCCTAATTGGAGTGGTTGGTGTATTCCATACTTCTAGCGATTGGATTTCACTCAAAACTCACCAAATGACTCCTCCCACCATATTATGATGTTGCCCAAGTTTTGGGCTCGGTCCGAAATCAATAGGTGTTCCAAATTGGACAGTTGAAGTTCAGCGGCAGTTCGTTCCAAATTGGAGTGGTTGGTGTATTCCACACTTATAGCGATTGGATTTCAATCAAAACTCACCAAATGACTCCTCCCACCATATTATGATGTTGCCCAAGTTTGGGGCTCGATCCGAAATCAATAGGTGAGAGAAATTGGAGAATTCAAGTTCAACGACAGTTCGTACCCAATTGGAGTGGTTGGTGTAATCCATACTTCTAGCGATTGGATTTCACACAAAACTAACCAAATGACTCCTCCCACCATATTATGATGTTTCCCAAGTTTTGGGCTCGATCCGAAATCAATAGGTGTTCCAAATTAGACAATTCAAGTTCAACGGCAGTTCGTTCCTAATTGGAGTGGTTGATGTATTCCATACTTCTAGCGATTGGATTTCACTCAAAACTAACCAAATGACTCCTCCCACCATATTATGATGTTGCCCAAGTTTTGGGCTCGATCCGAAATCAATAGGTGTTCCAAATTGGACAATTCAAGTTCAACGGCAGTTCGTTCCCAATTGGAGTGGTTGGTGTATTCCATACTTCTAGCGATTGGATTTCACTCAAAACTCCCCAAATGACTCCTCCCACCATATTATGATGTTGCCCAAGTTTTGGGCTCGATCCGAAATCTATAGGTGTGAGAAATTGGACAATTCAAGTTCAACGGCAGTTCGTTCCTGATTGGAGTGGTTGGTGTATTCCATACTTCTAGCTGTTGGATTTCACTTAAAACTCACCAAATGACTCCTCCCACCATATTATGTTGTTGTCCAAGTTTTGGGCTCGATCCGAAATCAATAGGTGTTCCAAATTGGACAATTCAAGTTCAACGGCAGTTCGTTCCTAATTGGAGTGGTTGGTGTATTCCATACTTCTAGCGATTGGATTTCTCTTAAAACTCACCAAATGACTCCTTCCACCATATTATGATGTTGCCCAAGTTTTGGGCTCGATCCGAAATCAATAGGTGTTCCAAATTGGACAATTCAAGTTCAACGGCAGTTCGTTCCTAATTGGAGTGGTTGGTGTATTCCATACTTCTAGCGATTGGATTTCACTCAAAACTCACCAAATGACTCCTCCCACCATATTATGATGTTGCCCAAGTTTTGGGCTCGGTCCGAAATCAATAGGTGTTCCAAATTGGACAATTCAAGTTCAACGGCAGTTCGTTCCTAATTGTAGTGGTTGATGTATTCCATACTTCTAGCGATTGGATTTCACTCAAAAGTCACCAAATGACTCCTCCCACCATATTATGATGTTGCCCAAGTTTTGGGCTCGATCCGAAATCAATAGGTGTGAGAAATTGGTCAATTCAATTTCAACGAAAGTTCGTTCCTAATTGGAGTGGTTGGTGTATTCCATACTTCTAGCGATTGGATTTCACTCAAAACTCACCAAATGACTCCTCCCACCATATTATGTTGTTGCCCAAGTTTTGGGCTCGATCCGAAATCAATAAGTGTTCCAAATTGGACAATTCAAGTTCAACGGCAGTTCGTTCCTAATTGGAGTGGTTGGTGTATTCCATACTTCTAGCGATTGGATTTCTCTTAAAACTCACCAAATGACTCCTTCCACCATATTATGATGTTGCCCAAGTTTTGGGCTCGATCCGAAATCAATAGGTGTTCCAAATTGGTCAATTCAATTTCAACGGCAGTTCGTTCCTAATTGGAGTGGTTGGTGTATTCCATACTTCTAGCGATTGGATTTCACTCAAAACTCACCAAATGACTCCTCCCACCATATTATGTTGTTGCCCAAGTTTTGGGCTCGATCCGAAATCAATAGGTGTTGCAAATTGGACAATTCAAGTTCAACGGCAGTTCGTTCCTAATTGGAGTGGTTGGTGTATTCCATACTTCTAGCGATTGGATTTCACTCAAAACTCACCAAATGACTCCTCCCACCATATTATGATGTTGCCCAAGTTTGGGGCTCGATCAGAAATCAATAGGTGTGAGAAATTGGACAATTCAAGTTCAACGGCAGTACGTACCTAATTGGCGTGGTTGGTGTATTCTATACTTCTAGCGATTGGATTTCACACAAAACTCACCAAATGACTCCTCCCACCATATTACGATGTTGCCCAACTTTGGGGCTCGATCCGAAATCAGTAGGTGTTCTTGGACAATTCAAGTTGAACGGCAGTTCGTTCCTAATAGGAGTGGTTGGTGTATTCCATACTTCTAGCGATTGGATTAAACTCAAAACTCACCAAATGACTCCTCCCACCATATTATGTTGTTGCCCAAGTTTGGGGCTCGATCCGAAATCAATAGGTGTGAGAAATTGGACAATTCAAGTTCAACGACAGTTCGTACCCAATTGGAGTGGTTGGTGTAATCCATACTTCTAGCGATTGGATTTCACAAAAAACTCACCAAATGACTCCTCCCACCATAGTATGATGTTGCGCAAGTTTTGGGCTCGATCTGAAATCAATAGGTGTTCCAAATTGGACAATTCAAGTTCAACGGCAGTTCGTTCCTAATTGGAGTGGTTGATGTATTCCATACTTCTAGCGATTGGATTTCACTCAAAACTAACCAAATGACTCCTCCCACCATATTATTATGTTGCCCAAGTTTTGGGGTCGATCCGAAATCAATAGGTGTTGCAAATTGGACAATTCAAGTTCAACGGCAGTTCGTTCCTAATTGGAGTGGTTGGTGTATTCCATACTTCTAGCGATTGGATTTCACTCAAAACTCACCAAATGACTCCTCCCACCATATTATGATGTTGCCCAAGTTTTGGTCTCAATCCGAAATCAATAGCTTTGAGAAATTGGACAATTCAAGTTCAACGGCAGTTCGTTCCTAATTGGTGTGGTGGGTGTATTCCATACTTCTAGCGATTGGATTTCACTCAAAACTCACTGATAAGCTCATAATTTCATACATATACATGCCCTATTTACTTACTTCTTTTGCTTAGTTTCTTAGATTTCTAAGTTATTTGCCTCCCTTTGTGTGTTTTGTAGGCAAATAGAGCAAGAGAGCATAATCCATGCAATTCAAGCATGTTAAGGCCTAATTTGGATGAATGGATGAAGAGCTTAAAGACAAACTCATTTTGGCTACAGCCCCCTCCCAGTCCAGTTCCGTAGGTCATATTGCAAGCTTTGTTTCAATAACCTACATAGCTCGAATGAGGCCACATTCTTCATGAATGTTGTTCGAATTGGTGTGTACTATAACATATCCAAAATTCAGCCCCATTGGATAAATCTGGAGTCCGTTACCTAGCAAACACAGAACCATGCTCAGGATGGATCTTATCAGCGCGGAAAATGAGTTAGCAATTTGTTTTGGCCTTAACTTCCTCCTCCGACCTTGGATTGGCCCAAATGATATATGGCTGGAAAGAAGCCATTCTGAACTTCAACTTCGAGTGCTTAAAGTCCTAATTTGATTAAGAGAAGCCCAAGTTGTAAGCCCTTGAAGTTGCTGGTCATGCTGACCTCAGCATGTGCTGGTTGGATGCTTGGTCATGGTGAGCTAGGTATGAGCTATCATTTCTGGTTGGAAGCTTGGTCATGGTGACATGAAGATGAGCTAGGGCTGCTGGTGGGATCTATTGGTGAAGTGCATCAACCAATTCAAGATTTTCTAATACAAGTGCATCACCCAATTTAGATTTTCTAATACAAGTGCATCAACCATTTCAGATTTTATAAAACAAGTGTTGTATGCATTAGCCATATTGAATTCAGATTTTCACTTCCCCTAGGCCTATAAATAGGGAAGTTCTCTAAGCTTGTAAACACACCCCAAGGGGGGGAGCTCTCAAACACTTCTCTAGAGCTCCCTTCCCTTCTCTCCCTCAAATTCTCTTAGTTTCATTTTCTAGTTTTCAATTGTTGTAATGAAATATTTGTGCTGAAATTCTTCTTAAGTTTTCTTAGTTCCACTTAACTTTTCATTATGTAAATTCTTTTCTTTAGTTTCAAGTTTGATTAGTTTCCAAGTTTCAATTATGGTTCATGTTCTTATTCATTATGCTTATAAGTTAATATGCTAGTTTGAATGATTGATCACCATTTAGGCTTGCATGTTAGCTATCTTGGTTTGAATTAAGAGTATACACCATGCTTTAATTCGAATTGAACTATGAATAGGAAGAGTATGTATGGACATTCGACAACAGGGATTAGATACATGCTTGGTTGTTTAAAATGTTCTTCTATGCTTAATGGGTTCCTAATGCTTAATTTTAGGTCAGACAACAAATGATCAAATTAGGGAATTAGGAACACAAGGTTATGACCACACAACATGGCTTAATCATACTTTAGCTAGAATCAATCCATTAATCTAAATTGAACTTGGGAACTTATTTGCTTGAGTTACTTTCTTATTTTCTTCCTTCTTTCATGTTCTTTGTTTTTGTTAATGTTTTGTGTAGGAAAACTGAATTGGATCATTCAATCACCAATCCCTGTGGAATCGACCTCGCACTTACATACGCTAAACTACCAACGGTTCGTGCACTTGCGAGTATCACAAGTTGAGGATGTAGCTGAATCCATTTTGGTGCAGCTGAAATCTACACAACACTCACCAAATGACTCCTCCCACCATATTATGATGTTGCCCAAGTTTTGGGCTCGATCCGAAATCAATAGGTTTTCCAAATTGGACAATTCAAGTTCAACGGCAGTTCGTACCTAATTGGAGTGGTTGGTGTATTCCATACTTCTAGCGATTGGATTTCACACAAAACTCACCAAATGACTCCTCCCACCATATTACGATGTTGCCCAACTTTGGGGCTCGATCCGAAATCAATAGGTGTTCTTGGACAATTCAAGTTGAACGGCAGTTCGTTCCTAATAGGAGTGGTTGGTGTATTCCATACTTCTAGCGATTGGATTTCACTCAAAACTCACCAAATGACTCCTCCCACCATATTATGATGTTACCCAAGTTTTCGGCTCGATATGAAATCAATAGGTGTTCCAAATTGGACAATTCAAGTTCAACGGCAGTTCGTTCCTAATTGGAGTGGTTGATGTATTCCATACTTCTAGCGATTGGATTTCACTCAAAACTAACCAAATGACTCCTCCCACCATATTATTATGTTGCCCAAGTTTTGGGGTCGATCCGAAATCAATAGGTGTGAGAAATTGGACAATTCAAGTTCAACGGCAGTTCGTTCCTAATTGGTGTGGTTGGTGTATTCCATAGTTCTAGCGATTGGATTTCACTCAAAACTCACCAAATGACTACTCCCACCGTATTATGATGTTGCCCAAGTTTTGGGCTCGATCCGAAATCAATAGGTTTTCGAAATTGGGCAATTCAAGTACAATGGCAGTTCGTTCCTAATTGGAGTGGTTGGTGTATTCCATACTTCTAGGGATTAGATTTCACTCAAAACTCACCAAATGACTCCTCCCACCATGTTATGATGTTGCCCAAGTTTTGGGCTCGATCCGAAATCAATAGGTGTGAGAAAGTGGACAATTCATGTTCAACGGCAGTTCGTTCCTAATTGGAGTGGTTGGTGTATTCCATACTTCTAGCGATTGGATTTCACTCAAAACTCACCAAATGACTCCTCCCACCATATTATGATGTTGCCCAGGTTTTGGGCTCGATCCAAAATCAATAGGTGTGAGAAATTGGACAATTCAAGTTCAACGGCAGTTTGTTCCTAATTGGAGTGATTGGTGTATTCCATACTTCTAGCGATTGGATTTCACTCAAAACTCACCAAATGACTCCTCCCACCATATTATGTTGTTGCCCAGGTTTTGGGCTCGATCCAAAATCAATAGGTGTGAGAAATTGGACAATTCAAGTTCAACGGCAGTTCGTTCCTAATTGGAGTGGTTGGTGTATTCCATACTTCTAGCGATTGGATTTCACTCAAAACTCACCAAATGACTCCTCCCACCATATTATGATGTTGCCCAGGTTTTGGGCTCGATCCAAAATCAATAGGTGTGAGAAATTGGACAATTCAAGTTCAACGGCAGTTCGTTCCTAATTGGTTGGTGTATTCCATACTTCTAGCGATTGGATTTCACTCAAAACTCACCAAATGACTCCTCCCACCATGTTATGATGTTGCCCAAGTTTTGGGCTCGATCCGAAATCAATAGGTGTGAGAAAGTGGACAATTCATGTTCAACGGCAGTTCGTTCCTAATTGGAGTGGTTGGTGTATTCCATACTTCTAGCGATTGGATTTCACTCAAACCTCACCAAATGACTCCTCCCACCATATTAAGATGTTGCCCAGGTTTTGGGCTCGATCCAAAATCAATAGGTGTGAGAAATTGGACAATTCAAGTTCTACGGCAGTTCGTTCCTAATTGGAGTGGTTGGTGTATTCCATACTTCTAAAGATTGGATTTCAGTCAAAACTCACCAAAAGACTCCTCCCACCATATTATGATGTTGCCCAAGTTTTGGGCTCGATCCGAAATCAGTAGGTGTTCCAAATTGGACAATTCAAGTTCAACGGCAGTTCGTTCCTAATTGGAGTGGTTGGTGTATTCCATACTTCTAGGGATTGGATTTCACTCAAAACTCACCAAATGACTCCTCCCACCATATTATGATGTTGCCCAAGTTTTGGGCTCGATCCGAAATCAATAGGTGTTCCAAATTGGACAATTCAAGTTCAACGGCAGTTCGTTCCTAATTGGAGTGGTTGGTGTATTCCATACTTCTAGCGATTTGATTTCACTCAAAACTCACCAATGACACCTCCCACCATATTATGATGTTGCCCAGGTTTTGGGCTCGATCCGAAATCAATACGTTTTCGAAATTGGACAATTCAAGTTCAACGGCAGTTCGTTCCTAATTGGATTGGTTGGTGTATTCCATACTTCTAGCGATTGAATTTCACTCAAAACTCACCAATGACACCTCCCACCATATTATGATGTTGCCCGGGTTTTGGGCTCGATCCGAAATCAATAGGTGTGAGAAAGTGGACAATTCATGTTCTACGGCAGTTCGTTCCTAATTGGTTTGGTTGGTGTATTCCGTACTTCTAGCGATTGGATTTCACTCAAAACTCACGAAATGACTCCTCCCACCATATTATGATGTTGCCCAAGTTTTGGGCTCGATCCGAAATCAGTAGGTGTTCCAAATTGGACAATTCAAGTTCAACGGCAGTTCGTTCCAAATTGGAGTGGTTGATGTATTCCGTACTTCTAGCGATTGGATTTCACACAAAACTCACCAAATGACTCCTCCCACCATATTATGATGTTGTACAAGTTTGGGGTTCCATCCGAAATCAATAGGTGTGAGAAATTGGACAATTCAAGTTCAACGGCACTTCGTTCCTAATTGGTGTGGTGGGTGTATTCCATACTTCTAGCGATTGGATTTCACTCAAAACTCACCAAATGACTCCTCCCACCATGTTATGATGTTGCCCAAGTTTTGGGCTCGATCCGAAATCAATAGGTGTGAGAAAGTGGACAATTCATGTTCAACGGCAGTTCGTTCCTAATTGGAGTGGTTGGTGTATTCCATACTTCTAGCGATTGGATTTCACTCAAACCTCACCAAATGACTCCTCCCACCATATTAAGATGTTGCCCGGGTTTTGGGCTCGATCCAAAATCAATAGGTGTGAGAAATTGGACAATTCAAGTTCTACGGCAGTTCGTTCCTAATTGGAGTGGTTGGTGTATTCCATACTTCTAAAGATTGGATTTCAGTCAAAACTCACCAAAAGACTCCTCCCACCATATTATGATGTTGCCCAAGTTTTGGGCTCGATCCGAAATCAGTAGGTGTTCCAAATTGGACAATTCAAGTTCAACGGCAGTTCGTTCCTAATTGGAGTGGTTGGTGTATTCCATACTTCTAGGGATTGGATTTCACTCAAAACTCACCAAATGACTCCTCCCACCATATTATGATGTTGCCCAAGTTTTGGGCTCGATCCGAAATCAATAGGTGTTCCAAATTGGACAATTCAAGTTCAACGGCAGTTCGTTCCTAATTGGAGTGGTTGGTGTATTCCATACTTCTAGCGATTTGATTTCACTCAAAACTCACCAATGACACCTCCCACCATATTATGATGTTGCCCAGGTTTTGGGCTCGATCCGAAATCAATACGTTTTCGAAATTGGACAATTCAAGTTCAACGGCAGTTCGTTCCTAATTGGATTGGTTGGTGTATTCCATACTTCTAGCGATTGAATTTCACTCAAAACTCACCAATGACACCTCCCACCATATTATGATGTTGCCCGGGTTTTGGGTTCGATCCGAAATCAATAGGTGTGAGAAAGTGGACAATTCATGTTCTACGGCAGTTCGTTCCTAATTGGTTTGGTTGGTGTATTCCGTACTTCTAGCGATTGGATTTCACTCAAAACTCACGAAATGACTCCTCCCACCATATTATGATGTTGCCCAAGTTTTGGGCTCGATCCGAAATCAGTAGGTGTTCCAAATTGGACAATTCAAGTTCAACGGCAGTTCGTTCCAAATTGGAGTGGTTGATGTATTCCGTACTTCTAGCGATTGGATTTCACACAAAACTCACCAAATGACTCCTCCCACCATATTATGATGTTGTACAAGTTTGGGGTTCCATCCGAAATCAATAGGTGTGAGAAATTGGACAATTCAAGTTCAACGGCACTTCGTTCCTAATTGGTGTGGTGGGTGTATTCCATACTTCTAGCGATTGGATTTCACTCAAAACTCACCAAATGACTCCTCCCACCATATTATGATGTTGCCCAAGTTTTGGGCTTGATCCGAAATCAATACGTTTTCGAAATTGGACAATTCAAGTTCAACGGCAGTTCGTTCCTAATTGGATTGGTTGGTGTATTCCATACTTCTAGCGATTGAATTTCACTCAAAACTCACCAATGACACCTCCCACCATATTATGATGTTGCCCGGGTTTTGGGCTCGATCCGAAATCAATAGGTGTGAGAAAGTGGACAATTCATGTTCTACGGCAGTTCGTTCCTAATTGGTGTGGTTGGTGTATTCCGTACTTCTAGCGATTGGATTTCACTCAAAACTCACGAAATGACTCCTCCCACCATATTATGATGTTGCCCAAGTTTTGGGCTCGATCCGAAATCAGTAGGTGTTCCAAATTGGACAATTCAAGTTCAACGGCAGTTCGTTCCAAATTGGAGTGGTTGATGTATTCCGTACTTCTAGCGATTGGATTTCACACAAAACTCACCAAATGACTCCTCCCACCATATTATGATGTTGTACAAGTTTGGGGTTCGATCCGAAATCAATAGGTGTGAGAAATTGGACAATTCAAGTTCGACGGCAGTTCGTTCCTAAAGGGAGTGGTTGGTGTATTCCATACTTCTAGCGATTGGATTTCACTCAAAACTCACCAAATGACTCTGTTGCTTCGATTCAGCTGCACCAAAATGGTTTCAACTGCATCCTCAACTTGTGATACTCGCAAGTGCACGAGCCGTTTGGTAGTATAGCATATGTCAGTGCGAGGTCGATCCCACGAGGATTGGTGATTGAATGATCCAATTTGTTTCCCCTACACAAAATAGAAATGAAAAAAGAAAATAAATAAAACAAGAAAGAATGAAATAACTCAAGCAAATAAGTTCCCAAGTTCAATTAGATTAACGGATTGATTCTAGCTAAAGTATGATTAAGCCATGGTGTTTGGTCATAACCTTGTGTTCCTAATTCCCTAATTTGATCATTTGTTGTCTAACCTAAAACTAAGCATTAGGAACCCATTAAGCATAGAAGAACAATTTAAACAACCAAGCATGTATCTAATCCCTGTTGTCGAATGTCCATACATACTCTTCTTATCCATAGTTCAATTCGAATTAAAGCATGGTGTCTACTCTTAATTCAAACCAAGATAGCTAACATGCAAGCCTAAATGGTGATCAATCATTCAAACTAGCATATTAACTTATAAGCATAATGAATAAGAACAAAAACCATAATTGAAACTTGGAAACTAATTAAACTTGAATACTTAAGAAAGAATGTACATTACAATAAAAGTAAAGTGGAACTAAGAAAACTTGAAAGAAAATTTAGTAAACTCATTTTGTTACAACAATTGACAACTTGAAAGGAAACTAAGAGAATTTGAGGGAGAGAAGGAAAGGGAGCTCTAGAGAAGTGTTTGAGAGCTCCCCCCCTTGGGGTGTGATTTGAAGCTTGAAGGCTTCTCTATTTATAGGGCTAAGAGGGAGGAACATCATGATGGATTCCCACACCATCCTTCATCTTTTGCTGCTGCACCTCAAGCATCTTCACATGGGTTCAAAGGTGATCAGTTGTGGCTGCCTTTGCTGCCAACCCATGTGGTTGCCTTTTGGTTGCCAACCCATGTGGTTGCCTTTTGGTTGCTGAAAAACGAGTTTTCTGAACCAGTCTTGGTGTAGGAAGGCCAGAGGTTTCAAAACGTATCCAATGGTGCTCAAATATGGATATGTTATACTAGACACCCATTGGAACAACTTCTATGAAGAAAGTATTCCCATCGGAGCAGTAGAAGTGTGCGTTTTGGGCCTTGCAAGTTGTCAGCCGAACAGAGACTGGAATTGACTTCATTTCATTTCTTTGCTTTACATGCATGCACATGCTTTCTCTATAATAACTCCAGCATGTACCAACTTGATCCTTTAGAATTTCATAGCTGGAATGCCTCCCCACTTCACTCATTATGTTGGATCCAAAGTCAGTTGCAGCATGGGTGAGGCACATGGCTTAAAGGAGGAGACAAGGCTCAAAGCTGGCAGCTGCAAATCCTCCTGAGCATGGTTCAGTGTTGGACGGGCTAAGGACTCCAGACATGTTCAATTGGGCTGAAATTTGGATATGTTATAGTACACACCCAATGGAACAACTTTCATGAAGATCTTCACCTCATCCGAGCCCCACAGCATTCTGATCTAAGGCCAAGAAGTTGACCTACGAAACTGGGCTGGAAATGGGCTGTAGCCAAAATTAGTTTGTCTTTAAGCTCATATTCCTCATATGCCAATCAGCCCATAACATGCATGGATTGCATCATTTCCTATCCAAAGTCATCATTGTTACCTAAATGTCAATTAACTGAAAGATAAACACAAAAAGGATTAAAAGCACAAGTTTAACTCAAAAACATAACCAAATCATAAGCTAGAAGGGTACAAAATGATATACAATTATGAACCGATCAAATACCCCCAAACCTAGATTTTGCTAGTCCTCGAGCAAAACAACACAAAACAAAGTTAAAAACAAAAAGTTAACTAAACCACTTTCGTAGGTAACTCGATTGCATTGAGCGTATGCAACAAGCCTTTAAACCTCTAGGCATCCCTAGTAGGAGGAGTTGTGTCTCCTGAGGGTTTAACAGATACGATACCCACAAACGTTTTACTAACTCTACAAAACAAAGTAGTTAGAAAACTTATTAGATTTGTTAGTCCTTAAGCAAAATAAAAGAAAAAACCAAAACCAAAACAAAAATAATTACAAAAACAAAACAAAAATAAAAATAAAAATAAATAAATAAAAACTAAAAACAATCATTCCGAACATTTTCTGAAGAGAAATGACTCATGCACATGACTCAAAAGTAAAAGCTCAGTTTTTAGACAATATTTACAAGGTGGCAAAGTTCAAAACACAACATGCTCAAAGTGTAGTAGTGTGATAGCCAAATGCAACAAATTCCCCAATCTTAGTTTTTACACAATTTCAAAAATCATACCAAACACAAATGCAACTTCAAATCTCACCAAAGTTGTCCTCTCACAAATGAATCACTCAGAAGAGGGCTACAATGCAACACTCAGTTATAAACATGAGATTAGAGTTAAATCATAAGGGACTTAACTCAAAAATAGGAAGATGAAGAACTTGCATTAATATGATCTCAAGAAGGATGCCAAACACTTTAAAGTAAGAAAATGCATGCAATTCAACCATATGACATTTAAGATCAATTTAGGTCTTTATTATAGGTTGTAATAGGGCTAAGGGTGTAAGGTGAGTGAGAAATGAAAGGTATGGATAATACAAAGTCCAAGGAACTCACAATGTAAGAGCATAAAAAAAAGTTTACAAGACTTCGAATCATCACGATTAGATTTTTTTCTTTTACATGATCAAAACTCCTTATACCTTCATTTACAATGGTTTACACTTCTTTCCAAACAACAATTATTTTTGAAGGCCCAAAAATGAATTTTCAATCAACCACCACTTAATCACAACATTTTTTTTTTCTTTTCTTTTCTTTTCTTTCACCAATTGTGTGAATTTCTCTTCTTTTTTTTTTTTTCTTTTTTTTCTTTATGTAATATCCCTTCCCAAACTTAGCATGAAAAACACATCCGAATTAGAGCTCATGAGTTCCTTAGAAAGGTAAATATTTGTTTTTCGGGCTAAGGTGAGGAAATATAATTGGTAAAATGAAAGAAAAGGTTTACTTGTAGGCTCAAAATGGTTAACAATGGAAAGTCATGCTTAAGCATGCATAAGGTTAGCTTGAAAGGCACAAACGATCCAAAGAGGGCCTTAATATCATTTCTTAAATGTCATGAAATCAAATTGCATAAGAATGAATAACTTTTAAGTGTTCAACCAAATCAATGAATAATGAGATCAAACAACAACTTTGATGACAAGAAAATAAGAGTATGTGTATAACACTCATGAAATGAAGAACAAGGCTCAAAAGCTCACATTATATGGTTATATAAGTCTAATTTATGCTTGATACAATTCTTTGGGTCATGCAAATCCTTTAACTGGAGAATTATGAAACAAATGGCAAGTGCAAATATTTTGAACATATCATGCTAGAACAATGCCAATTTTTTTTTTTAATAAAAATTTACAAGGAAAAAATAATAAATAATAAATAAATTTTAATTTTCATTTAAGTCATGCAAACATTTATCACAATCTCATCAAATGTGTTCGGAAAGTGAATAAAATCAAAATCAAAATAAAAATAAAAATAAAAGCAAGACTTAAACAAAATAAAAAAAAAATAAAAACAAGCAAAATAAAAAAAAAAAATTAAATTAAGGAAAAACCAAATTTACATGTTAAACTCCAATACCCCCAAACCTAGAAATGAACATTGTCCTCAATGTTTAAAATTTAGGCACAAGCAATGTCAAAAATAACAAATGAAGGTATTAAAGCAATAAAAAATCACAAAACACACAAGAGTTAAAATACAAAAAACAAAATAATTACAAAATAAAAATTACAAAACAAACAAACAAAAGAAACGAAACAGTAAAACACTCGAAACAGAAAGCCCTAAACAAACAGTCTTACGCAAACCAAAACCCAAACGATTGAAAGCCCAACCCAAAATAAAATTAACTCACTTTGAAACCTAAACAACGGTGAAAACCCGACCCACAATGAAATCCGAAGCCCACACGTTTTTTTATTATTATTTTTTTAATTTTTAATTTTTTAAGAAGAAAAGTGAATTGGGAGCGCAAAGGCGGGATTTCTGAAAAGAGAAAATGTGGTCCCTAATGCCTTGGTTCCTGGGAAGTCACGGGCAAAAGAGGTGAGGGATGTGTCGGCGCGCAGAGGCCACTTTCACATCCCCCAAGCTAGAATTATTGGCCTCTTGGGTGAAGCGGGATGACTTTTTCACTTTGAAGGTGGTGAAAGGTGAAAATGCAATTAAGGGGGGTTGGGAAACGGGTGCGACGACATATAGAGATAAGCCGTAAGGGTCGCACAGTACTCAGAACCGCAGCTGCTAGGGTTTAGCAGACTAAGTCTATAAAAGGTAAAAGAAAGGGTGAAAAACACAAACTCAGAAACACACAAAACAGAAAAGAAAGAAGAACAAAGAGTGAGAAATCAAATGGCCTCTTCCTACCCTTTTTCGTTGGATCTTAACCTAGCTCCACCGACTCAGACACGAGGCCAAGCAGCGGCACCAGTATGGATGCCTTACTTTGCTTCCGCACGGGGGCCTGTGACAGTAACTGACTCAATACTCCTGGACAACGATGTTGCCATTGGAGTGGCTAGAAATTTAGTGACTCCTAAAGATATACGTGTGCTGGGGACAAGGGATGACAACCGGGTCGTGAGCGATGCCCTGGCACTGAGCGTGCAGAGTACGGCAACAGTCGCAAGTTTGGGTCATCGCCTACTTGCGAAGTCCCATGAGGTAGAGGTGCTAAAAGGTCAGTTGGCGGCGGAGCGAAGTATGGTTGAAGAGTGTCAGAGTGCTATAAAAAGCTTGAGAAGGGAGAGGGCAAGGATAGTGGAGGTGAATCGACACCAGCTAGAAGTATTGCGGGACGAGAATAAAAACCTATCAAAAATGGTAGAGTTGTACTCTCGCGACATGCGAAAACAGCTGGAGGACCTAGACCGACCGGGTAAACGCAAGCAAGCAGATCGCGAGAGTAATTACGCTCAAGCTAAGATTGCGATCTTTGGGAGCTCAAGTGATGAGCCCCAAGAGGCTGTGCGTGAAAATCCAGAAGAGGACAGCTATAGGGCCAAACTCAAAGCTCCAATGGTCGAGACACCGAGCACTATGAAGAAATGACTTCTACTGCATTATTGTTGTTTTTATTTTAGAGAAGTGTTTGAGAGCTCCCCCCCTTCTCTCCCTCAAATTCTCTTAGTTTCCTTTCTAGTTTTCAATTGTTGTAATGAAATATTTGTGCTGAAATTCTCCTTAAGTTTTTCAAGTTCTACTTTACTTTTATTTGTAATGTACATTCTTTCTTAAGTATTCAAGTTTAATTAGTTTCCAAGTTTCAATTATGATTTTTGTTCTTATTCATTATGCTTATAAGTTAATATGCTAGTTTGAATGATTGATCACCATTTAGGCTTGCATGTTAGCTATCTTGGTTTGAATTAAGAGTAGACACCATGCTTTAATTCGAATTGAACTATGAATAGGAAGAGTATGTATGGACATTCGACAACAGGGATTAGATACATGCTTGGTTGTTTAAATTGTTCTTCTATGCTTAATGGGTTCCTAATGCTTAGTTTTAGGTTAGACAACAAATGATCAAATTAGGGAATTAGGAACACAAGGTTATGACCAAACACCATGGCTTAATCATACTTTAGCTAGAATCAATCCGTTAATCTAATTGAACTTGGGAACTTATTTGCTTGAGTTATTTCATTACTTGTTGCTTCGATTCAGCTGCACCAAAATGGTTTCAACTGCATCCTCAACTTGTGATACTCGCAAGTGCACGAGCCGTTTGGTAGTATAGCATATGTAAGTGCGAGGTCGATCCCACGAGGATTGGTGATTGAATGATCCAATTTGTTTCCCCTACACAAAATAGAAATGAAAAAAGAAAATAAATAAAACAAGAAAGAATGAAATAACTCAAGCAAATAAGTTCCCAAGTTCAATTAGATTAACGGATTGATTCTAGCTAAAGTATGATTAAGCCATGGTGTTTGGTCATAACCTTGTGTTCCTAATTCCCTAATTTGATCATTTGTTGTCTAACCTAAAACTAAGCATTAGGAACCCATTAAGCATAGAAGAACAATTTAAACAACCAAGCATGTATCTAATCCCTGTTGTCGAATGTCCATACATACTCTTCTTATTCATAGTTCAATTCGAATTAAAGCATGGTGTCTACTCTTAATTCAAACCAAGATAGCTAACATGCAAGCCTAAATGGTGATCAATCATTCAAACTAGCCTATTAACTTATAAGCATAATGAATAAGAACAAAAACCATAATTGAAACTTGGAAACTAATTAAACTTGAATACTTAAGAAAGAATGTACATTACAATAAAAGTAAAGTGGAACTAAGAAAACTTGAAAGAAAATTTAGTAAACTCATTTTGTTACAACAATTGACAACTTGAAAGGAAACTAAGAGAATTTGAGGGAGAGAAGGAAAGGGAGCTCTAGAGAAGTGTTTGAGAGCTCCCCCCCTTGAGGTGTGATTTGAAGCTTGAAGGCTTCTCTATTTATAGGGCTAAGAGGGAGGAACATCATGATGGATTCCCACACCATCCTTCATCTTTTGCTGCTGCACCTCAAGCATCTTCACATGGGTTCAAAGGTGATCAGTTGTGGCTGCCTTTGCTGCCAACCCATGTGGTTGCCTTTTGGTTGCCAACCCATGTGGTTGCCTTTTGGTTGCTGAAAAACGAGTTTTCTGAACCAGTCTTGGTGTAGGAAGGCCAGAGGTTTCAAAACGTATCCAATGGTGCTCAAATTTGGATATGTTATACTAGACACCCATTGGAACAACTTCTATGAAGAAAGTATTCCCATCGGAGCAGTAGAAGTGTGCGTTTTGGGCCTTGCAAGTTGTCAGCCGAACAGAGACTGGAATTGACTTCATTTCATTTCTTTGCTTTACATGCATGCACATGCTTTCTCTATAATAACTCCAGCATGTACCAACTTGATCCTTTAGAATTTCATAGCTGGAATGCCTCCCCACTTCACTCATTATGTTGGATCCAAAGTCAGTTGCAGCATGGGTGAGGCACATGGCTTAAAGGAGGAGACAAGGCTCAAAGCTGGCAGCTGCAAATCCTCCTGAGCATGGTTCAGTGTTGGACGGGCTAAGGACTCCAGACATGTTCAATTGGGCTGAAATTTGGATATGTTATAGTACACACCCAATGGAACAACTTTCATGAAGATCTTCACCTCATCCGAGCCCCACAGCATTCTGATCTAAGGCCAAGAAGTTGACCTACGAAACTGGGCTGGAAATGGGCTGTAGCCAAAATTAGTTTGTCTTTAAGCTCATATTCCTCATATGCCAATCAGCCCATAACATGCATGGATTGCATCATTTCCTATCCAAAGTCATCATTGTTACCTAAATGTCAATTAACTGAAAGATAAACACAAAAAGGATTAAAAGCACAAGTTTAACTCAAAAACATAACCAAATCATAAGCTAGAAGGGTACAAAATGATATACAATTATGAACCGATCAGACTCCTCCCACCATATTATGATGTTGCCCAAGTTTTGGGCACGATCCGAAATCAATAGGTGTGAGAAATTTGACAATTCAAGTTCAACAGCAGTTCGTTCCTAATTGGAGTGGCTGGTGTATTCCATACTTCTGGCGACCCCACAACAAATCCTGGGATTCACAACCCCACAATTCACTCCAGCCATCCTCAAACACTTCCATCATTTTCCCAAACTCAATTCACCAAAACAACTCCAGCAAACCTATCTTCCATTTTCCTACGAATTTCATCTTTCTTAGCCATCACCACTCACTCAAACTCATCCCAAATCACCTCCATATCCTTCATACTTCCGTCTAGACGTGAGAAAGCTCTTGGAGAAGCATTAGACGTGGAGAAGCACTTGGAGAAGTCTTGGACACCACAAGAACTTCAGAAAAGGGGTTTTTTCTACTCTTATTGCATTCATTATGTTTTCTCATTTCTGTTCAAGTCTCTTTTCCATCATGAGTAACTAAATCCATAGCTAGGGTTTCAATGTAACCTGACAAGATAATTTCATGTTTTAAGTTAATGATTAACCTTTGTTGATTACTTTTAATTTTCTGGTCTCATTCACTTGTTCTTAGTTGAATCTTTATGCATGTTTAAATAACTGGCCACTATGAACACATGCATGTTGGTTATCTAGTTCAAGTTTACATAAACACCATATGACTCTTGAACCGATTAGTGAATGAGTGGGTAATGCATTTAGGACAAACACCATGTTCAAATGTTTACTTGGTTCCTTTGTGTTCTTCTTAAGCTTAATGGATTCAGATTCATAGCTTAGACTAAACACCTTAGCTAAGTTGTGTTTTCTGAGTACTTGATTAAAACCAAACACCATATGGATAATCATACATAAGAAAGAACGAACTCCAGAAATTGTAATCAACTTAGGTGATTGTTAACTTGTAGCTTGAAATTGGATTGTCATGGTGAAGTTGAACCCCTAGTGTTTGAGAACATTTCACAACATTCAATTTGCCAACAGAAACTAGGGAATTGCACACACAACATGCAATTGCATTCACAGTTTGCGAAAACCAACTTTCTGATTGTCAATTACAGGAATGCATTTTTAGCTTATTTTCGTAGGTCAACTTCTTAGCTTTGGTAACTTGTTATTTTGCATTCCCTTTTAGTAGTTTTCATTCCACCAAACTCACTCTTGCTTTAAATTCTGTTTTAGACTTAACTTCCTAACTTCTTGAATTTGGTAACCTAAGTACATAACTAATTTTAACTTCTCAGTCCTCGTGGGTACGACCTCGTACTTGTCTTGCTATACTACTGATTGGCACGTACACTTGCGACTTAACATAATAAAACAACAACTCCTCCCACCATATTATGATGTTGCCCAAGTTTTGGGCTTGATCCGAAATCAATAGGTGTGAGAAATTGGACAATTCAAGTTCAACGGCAGTTCGTTCCTAATTGGAGTGGTTGGTGTATTCCATACTTCTAGCGATTGGATTTCTCTCAAAACTCACCAAATGACTCCTCCCCGCATATTATGGTGTTGCCCAAGTTTTGGGCTCGATCCGAAATCAATAGGTATGAGAAATTGGACAATTCAAGTTCAACGGCAGTTCGTTCCTAATTGGAGTGGTTGGTGTATTCCATACTTCAAGCGATTGGATTTCACTCAAAACTAACCAAATGACTCCTCCCACCCTATTATGATGTTGCCCAAGCTTTGGGCTCGATCCGAAATCAATAGGTGTGATAAATTGGACAATTCAAGTTCAACGGCAGTTCGTTCCTAATTGCAGTGGTTGGTGTATTCCATACTTCTAGCGACTGGATTTCACTCAAAACTCACCAAATGACTCCTCCCACCATATTATGATGTTGCCCAAGTTTTGGGCTCGATCCGAATTCAATAGGTCTTCCAAATTTGACAATTAGAGTTCAACGGCAGTTCGTTCCTAATTGGAGTGGTTGGTGTATTCCATACCTCTAGCGATTGGATTTCACTCAATACTAACCAAATGACTCCTCCAACCATATTATGATGTTGCCCAAGTTTTGGGCTCGATCCGAAATCAATAGGTGTGAGAAATTGGACAATTCAAGTTCAACGGCAGTTCGTTCCTAATTGGAGTGGTTGTTGTATTCCATACTTCTAGCGATTGGATTTCACTCAAAACTCACCAAACGACTCCTCTCACCAAATTATGATGTTGCCCAAGTTTTGGGCTTGATCCGAAATCAATACGTGTGAGAAATTGGACAATTCAAGTTCAATGGCAGTTCGTTCCTAATTGCAGTGGTTGGTGTATTCCATACTTCTAGCGATTGGATTTCACTCAAAACGCACCAAATGACTCCTCCCACCATATTATGATGTTGCCCAAGTTTTGGGCTCAATCCGAAATCAATAGGTGTTCCAAATTGGACAATTCAAGTTCAACGGCAGTTCGTTCCTAATTGCAGTGGTTGGTGTATTCCATACTTCTAGCGATTAAATTTCACTCAAAACTCACCAATTGACTCCTCCCACCATATTATGATGTTGCCCAAGTTTTGGGCTCGATCCGAAATCAATAGGTGTGAGAAATTGGACAATTCAAGTTCAACGGCAGTTCGTTCCTAATTGGAGTGGTTGGTGTATTCCATAATTCTAGCGATTGGATTTCACTCAAAACTCCCCAAATGACTCCTCCCACCATATTATGATGTTGCCCAAGTTTTGGGCTCGATCCGAAATCAATAGGTGTTCCAAATTGGACAATTCAAGTTCAACGGCAGTTCGTTCCTAATTGCAGTGGTTGGTGTATTCCATACTTCAAGCGATTGGATTTCACTCAAAACTCATCAAATGACTCCTCCCACCATATTATGATGTTGCCCAAGTTTTGGGCTCGATCCGAAATCAATAGGTCTTCCAAATTTGACAATTAGAGTTCAACGGCAGTTCGTTCCTAATTGGAGTGATTGGTGTATTCCATACTTCTAGCGATTGGATTTAACTCAAAACTAACCAAATGACTCCTCCCACCATATTATGATGTTGCCCAACTTTTGGGCTCGATCCGAAATCAATAGGTGTGAGAAATTGGACAATTCAAGTTCAACGGCAGTTCGTTCCAAATTGGAGTGGTTGGTGTATTCCATACTTCTAGAGATTGGATTTCACTCAAAACCCACCAATTGACTCCTCCCACCATATTATGATGTTGCCCAAGTTTTGGGCTCGATCCGAAATCAACAGGTGTGAGAAATTGGACAATTCAAGTTCAACGGCAGTTCGTTCCTAATTGGAGTGGTTGCTGTATTCCATACTTCTAGCGATTGGATTTCCCTCAAAACTCACCAAATGACTCCTCCCACCATATTATGATGTTGCCCAAGTTTGGGCCTCGATCCGAAATCAATAGGTGTGAGAAATTGGACAATTCAAGTTCAACGGCAGTTCGTTCCTAATTGGAGTGGTTGGTGTATTCCATACTTCTAGCGATTGGATTTCACTCAAAACTAACCAAATGACTCCTCCCACCATATTATGATGTTGCCCAAGTTTTGTGCTCGATCCGAAATCAATAGGTGTTCCAAATTGGACAATTCAAGTTCAACGGCAGTTCGTTCCTAATTGGAGTGGTTGTTGTATTCCATACTTCTAGCGATTGGATTTCACTCAAAACTCACCAAATGACTCCTCCCACCATATTATGATGTTGCCCAAGTTTTGGGCTCGATCCGAAATCAGTAGGTGTGAGAAATTGGACAATTCAAGTTAAACGGCAGTTCGTTCCTAATTGGAGTGGTTGGTGTATTCCATACTTCTAGCGATTGGATTTCACTCAAAACTCACCAAATGACTCTGGCGTGAGAAATAACTAACACACAAATTAAACCCTATGAATTTTGCAATCGTAGTACGAGTAAGTAGGGATCGTTCTATTCCGGGGATTAGGAGGGAAGCTAATCAACACAAATTAACTTATTAAACTGAAAACTAAGTTACGGAAAACAATGATTGGGGGAAATTTGGACGGTTTAGACTAAAGTAATAATGACAGCAGCAAACAACTAAGTTGTGAATGAAGTATGGATTAAGGGATAGCTAGAGGATCCTTCTCCACACATGGAACATATGCATACAAATCGATCTCTAGTTACTCTTTCTATAAAGTATGAATGACAATGCCCCAAATTAATTGTGAATGCACTAATTAACTCTCAGATTTTCCTAAGTTCATTGAATTGGACTCAGCGACACAATCAAATTATTCTCATCAAGTTCCCTATATGAACAGCATGATAAAGATACGTATCAAAGATCATTAAATTCTGTGAAAATCATAAGCATTGACAAAGCATTCGTAACTATGAAAAGCATGATACTCCTGCCAAGAACTTACTTAACTCAATCATGACTAGTGACTTTTACCACTTGTGAATATAAGTTCATAACGATTAGGTGAAATTCCCTTATATTCTAGCATCAAATCCCTGCATACAAACTAAGTATGCATCCTTAATAAGCATACAAGAATAAGTTCTCAATAAAACAGAAAAGTAAATCACATTCATACTTTATAAAACCATAACTGGAAGTAATCAATTCATATTAAACATATGTCCATGGCTTCGAATTCACCCCTAACTAAGAAGAAATTTAGTTACACATGTTCATAATAACTGAAAAGCAATCTAGAATAAACATTTAACTAAAATAGGGAAGAAGAACTCTGAAAACCCCAATGGATGCAGCAGGTTGCGTCTCCAAGTTCTTCTCTCTTTTTCCTCTCTTGCTACGGCCCCAAAAAAACTCATCTTTCCTGCGGCAACCCCCTCCTTTAAATATGTGGTAGATCTAGGGTAAAAGGGCCCAGCAGAAACCCTAGAAATTAGGGTTTGTTTGGCAGATTTCTTCTGGAACAAGGATAGGGCCCAGGCGCCACCTTTTTAGGAGAAAGGTGCGGCCCCAATGCTTTCTTCTAAGAAGCTGATTCTAGAATTAATTTCCCCATCTTTTTAGCACATTCCTAGCTGTTGAGCCTATTCCTAACAACTAAAATGAGTTATTAAAAATAGAAACTTCAATTCTCGCAAGTGCACGAACCATTTATAGTATAGCTTATGAAATACGAGGTCGATCCCACGGAGAATGGTAACTTGGTTGCAAGTTAAACTACTTAGAATGATGGAAAAACTGAAAACAAAGAAACAAACTAACTAACAATTGGCAAGGTCTAGGACAGAATCCTAGCACCACACACGCACTCGAATGGGGGGTTTTTGTTGTTTAAATGAAAACAAGAGAATGAAATGGAAGTGCTGGAAGTAAACAATGGCAGCAATGAACAAGTTGTGAAACAATGATTGAGAAGTGTTAGAGCCTTGGAATCTACCACTAGTCTTCCTATCCAAGTTATGAATGCATAGAAATTGACTCAAGCTTCATTAACAATAGATTATCGCATACAAGCCTATGGTATCTAGGTGCAGGATGCATGATTCTCCTAAGGCATGTAATTGTGCATGGTATCTACACAACACGTGATCTCTAATATGCAACCTAAGCATGGTATCTACTTAGAATAAAGCATATAAGAGTCATTAAGTTCCTTGAGAATATGATAATCACACAAGTCCTAGAACATGGTATCTGTCCTAGTCAACCTATGGTTATTAACCCCTTGAATGATTCTTAGGCCATTCATGTGTTGCTTGTGAAAGGAGAGTAGAATTGGTGAATCTAAACCCCTTCCCAACCTGTGCTAGATGCATAAAATCCTAGTTAGCTACTCCAAGAAAACATACATCAAGCACATAATAAGCTGGAGATTAACAACTTGATAATGAAAGCAAGGAAATCAATTAACTATGAAATCATCCATAACATTGAATATTCATGACTAGGGCTTCATCCTAAGCCCTAACAAAATGGATTAGTTAAACATAATTATGAATACAGAAGATAAGAAATACATAGGTAGAATAAAGAGAATAGAAGAACTAGCTGGTGGCAGCAAGGTAGTTTCCAGGACAGCTCCCAGCTCTCCCTCCTTTGCAGCTAGCTCTCTCTCTCTCTTTGTGGTGAATCTGAATGTGTGTATGGAAGTAATGGATGAAGTGAATTGTGTCTGGGATGTGGAATGGAAGTGGTATTTATAGGGAGAAGGAAAGGGGAATTCTGAATTGAATATGACTAATGCATACAACACTTGTATTTAGATAATCAGAATTGGTTGCTGCACTAATAAATCCCACCAGCAGCCATAGGTCATCTTCATGTCAGCATGATCAAGCATCCATCCAGAAACCAATAGCTCATGCCTAGCTCACCATGACCAAGCATCCATCAGCTCATCCTCATGTCAGCATGATGTGTATTTTGATGGGCTCACGGATTGGGTTTGGCTGAATCCAAATATGACTTTAAGATATCCATTTTGAAGTTCAGAATGTCTCTGATCCAACCACACAAGTATTGGCCCAATCCAAGCTCGGATGAAGAAGATAAGTCCGAAATGAACTTCTAACTCAATATCCAGTTTTTGCACGTTTTGCACCATTTTGCTTCAAAAGCAATCTCTTGCTGCCTTCAACCTATAGAACACACAAACATAGGTAAGTGACTTGAAATAAAGAGAAACTAAACAAAATTACTAAGTAACGAAGGCATGCAAATGTGTGAAATTATGAACTTATCAAATACCCCCAAACTTAGACTTTGCTAGTCCTCGAGCAAACAAAATAAAACTACAACTTAGAAAACAGAAAATAAGCAGCTAGCCTTCCAAACAATATCCTCAAAGAATCATCAAAGTATATGGTTCCAAAGAAACACAACAATCACAATCTAAGTTCCACACATGATTCAAGAGTGTGCAAAGCTTACAATGACATCCTTAAGTGTAGTGTGTGAATGCCAAATCAGAACAACACCTGCAACTCAAATAAGTACATGCGCACACACTTAAAGCACAATCAAGAATTTCGAGCCCCATAAGCTCATTATGAAATCAGCTCTCCACAGTAATACCACACATTACCAAGGATCAAAAGGACTTTACAAGGGTTGTAATGAGGCTTAGGGTAGTGGTTGAATGAAAGAGGAGACATGGAGATATAACAACATTTTGAGCACAACTAAAGCATAGGTAAAAGCATGAGAGATTACTGAACTTTGTAACAAGCAAGGAACACATACATGAGCAGATTTTCAACATAATTTCAGCACCTTCAAATGTGTTATTTGGCCTAATTTTGTGGCTCTTTACCCTAGATCACCATGATCTTTCCTTATAACACCCTAGGGCCGTGACTACATTGGTCACACTTCATTACCTCTTTTGATTAGTTAACAATACCCCAAAACTTATTTCTTTTCAACACTTGGGTTACAGCACTAATGACTCACCTTTGCTCCAAAAACCTTGCAATCTTTATGACTCTCCTTTAAAGATAGCTTTAATTGCTCAAAGAATAGGTAAAGATAAGAAACAGAGATTTATTATGGTAGAAATGGTTTACACAAAGAAAGGCTTAACGTAGGCTCAAATGGATTGACTAGGGATGAATACATGTAGAGGGATGGTTAGAAAGGCTCAAACGATTTAAACATGGCCTAAATCACTTCCTAAGCATTGTATGGCAACAGAATGTCTCAAGAGATATTCAAATAAGTTCTAGAGCATGAAACCAAGATCATGAAATAAGCAGAATTGCATAACATCTCCAAGTAGCAAGAAATTGGACTAACTTGGCAAAGTGCTCAATAAGTGCAAGGATGGCATGCAAGACAAAGTTCACTCAGAATCACACATAGGCCTTAAACAATGACTATCAATTTCTGAAAAAACCATATTAGTATTAAATCCAAGTCTTATCATAGGTGTTTGGAAGGATAACGAAACAACACACAAAATCCTGCGTTATTAGACACTAGACACACTTAAAAATTTTAAAATTTGACAATAAAACAACATAACTGAATCCTTCCCCCCAAACTTAAATGAAACATTGTCCTCAATGTTTAGAGTATAAGAACAAGCAATGCCTCATAAATGAAAGGAAAGAAGATAAGGAAAAGACATAACCAAATGTTAGAGTTCAGAAAACAACTCCCCTTTGAAGCGATTAGGACGCAAGCAAGCTCCTTGCACGTTCTATCTTCTCCTCATCACCTTGGGTTGCCTCCCAAGAAGCGCTAAGTTTTATGTCTTCAGCCGGACGTCCAAACTTTGGTGAGCTTCAAGAGAGTGGTGGAGGCTCCTTGAGTGCTTGAGACTCAATATTGGCATCAAAGTTGGCATCAAAGTAAGGTTTCAACCGATGTCCGTTCACCTTGAAGGTGCTGCCATCCTTAATATTTTGAATCTCCACTGCGCCATGATCAAACACATTAGTAATAACAAAAGGGCCAATCCACCGAGAACGAAGCTTACCTGGGAAGAGCTTAAGGCGTGAATTGAATAAGAGAACCTTCTGCCCTTCCTCAAACGTCTTCCTAAGAATCTTCTTGTCATGATACTGCTTTGTTTTCTCCTTATAAAGCTTAGCGTTCTCATACGCCTCATGTCGCAACTCCTCCAACTCATTGAGTTGAAGCCTCCTCTTTTCACCAGCAGCTTTCATGTCAAAATTGAATGCCTTGATCGCCCAATAAGCCCTGTGCTCAAGCTCCACTGGTAAGTGACAAGGTTTACCAAAAACAAGTCTATATGGAGACATACCTATGGGGGTCTTATAAGCTGTCCTATAAGCCCACAATGCATCCTCCAAACGCATGTACCAATCCTTCCTTGTGGTGTTCACTGTCTTCTCAAGTATGTGCTTAATCTCCCTATTGCTTATCTCAACCTGCCCACTAGTTTGAGGATGGTAGGGTGTTGCCACCTTATGCTTGATTCCATACTTCTTCAAGAGTGCTGCAAAAGCTTGGTTAACAAAATGGGAGCCACCATCACTAATGATTGCTCTTGGTGTGCCAAACCTTGTAAAAATATTTCCTCTGAGAAAACTGATCACAATCTTAGCATCATTAGTTCTAGTGGCAATGGCTTCCACCCATTTGGAAACATAATCGACAGCAACTAATATATATTCAAATCCATAAGAAGTAGGAAAAGGGCCCATGAAATCAATTCCCCAAACATCAAATATATCAATGACTAAGATATTAGTGAGAGGCATTTGATTTCTAGCATGCAAATTACCCATCCGTTGGCATCTATCACATGAAGCACAAAATGTATAAGCATCCTTAAAAAGGGTAGGCCAAAAGAAACCTGATTGTAGCACTTTGTTGGCAGTCTTCTTTGCTCCAAAATGGCCTCCGCATGCATGGGAGTGACAAAACTCTAGAATGCTCTTAAAATCACCTTCAGGCACACACCTTCGAATTACTTGGTCCGGACAATGCTTGAATAGGTATGGATCATCCCAAAAGTAGTATCTTGCTTGTTTCCTAAGCTTGTCACGTTGGAATGTAGATAACCCTGTAGGGAGTTCGTTAGTGCATAAGTAGTTAACAATATCAGCAAACCAAGGCAATGGATTAAGAGAATTCAAAGCACAAATAGAGAAGAGTTGCTCATCAGGGAAGCTTTCACGCAATGGCAGTGAATCCTCCTCTTCATTAGATACATGCACCAATCTACTCAAGTGATCAGCCACCACATTCTCACTTCCTTTCTTATCTTTTATCTCCAAGTCAAACTCTTGCAACAAGAGGATCCATCTAATGAGGCGTGGCTTGGCATCCTTTTTAGCTAACAAGTATTTCAATGCTGCATGATCAGTGTAAACAATGACCTTGTTAGTAATCAAATAAGATCTGAACTTCTCTAAAGCAAATATGACAGCTAATAACTCCTTCTCTGTGGTGGAATAGTTGAGTTGGGCATCGTTGAGGGTTCTACTAGCATAGTAGATGGCATGTGGCTTCTTATCAACTCGCTGCCCCAAAACAGCTCCAACAGCATAATCTGAGGCGTCACACATCAGTTCAAAAGGCAAGCTCCAATCCGGTGGCATAATGATTGGGGCAGTTGTGAGCATCATTTTCAAAGCATTGAAAGCATTCTCACAGTTTTGATCAAACACAAAATCCATGTCCTTGGCAAGGAGATTGCACAAAGGCCTTGCAATCTTAGAAAAATCTTTAATGAAACGCCTATAGAAACCTGCATGGCCAAGGAAAGAACGTACTTCTTTGACAGAAGTAGGTGAGGGCATAGAAGCAATCAAATCAATCTTAGCTTTATCTACCTCAATTCCATTACTAGAGATGACATGACCAAGAACTATGCCTTGGTTAACCATAAAATGACATTTTTCCCAATTAAGCACAAGGTTATTTTGTTCACATCTAGCCAACACCTTAGATAAGTTATGCAAACATTGATCAAAAGAATCACCAAAGACAGAGAAGTCATCCATGAATACCTCAATAAACCTTTCTACCATGTCGGAGAAAATGCTCATCATGCACCTTTGGAAAGTGGCTGGGGCGTTGCAAAGACCAAAGGGCATCCTCCTATAAGCAAAAGTACCAAAGGGACATGTGAAGGTTGTCTTCTCTTGATCTTCTGGGGCTATGGCGATTTGGTTGTAACCTGAATATCCATCAAGGAAACAATAGTGGCTATGGCCAGCCAATCTCTCAAGCATTTGATCAATAAATGGAAGAGGGAAGTGATCCTTGCTTGTTGCTGTGTTGAGCTTCCTATAATCAATGCAAACTCTCCAGCCCGTGGTCATCCGTGTTGGTACAAGCTCGTTTGCTTCATTCTTCACCACTGTGATACCTGATTTCTTGGGGACAACTTGTATTGGGCTCACCCATTTACTGTCAGAAATAGGGTAAATAATACCAACATCTAAAAGCTTCATTACTTCTTTCCTTACCACCTCCTTCATGTTTGGATTGAGACGTCTTTGGGCATCCCTCTTAGGCACTGCATTGTCCTCCAATAGTATCCTATGCATGCACGATGTTGGGCTTATGCCTTTGATATCTGCAATGCTCCATCCAATCGCAGTTTTGTGCTCTTTTAGAACCCTCAAAAGCTTCTTCTCATCATTTGGTTCGAGGTGTGAGGCAATGATAACAGGTAGAGTCTCACTCTCACCTAAATAAGCATATTTAAGGTGTGTTGGCAATTGCTTTAATTCCAACTCCGGTGCCTGCACAATAGAAGGTAAAACCTTATTAGTAGGTGCGGGTAAAGATTCAAATTGGTTTGCATACCTCTTTCCCACTTCTATGTAGCTATCCATGCTGCAAACAAGCTCAAGAAGTAAAGGAGAGATCACAGCCTCTAATCTGTCCACTTCTTCTTTCCTTATGCTTTGTGTGATGCATGCTTCAATAGGCTCCAAATAACTCATTGGCAGTGCTTCTTTCACCATATTATCAATTGCATCAAGCTGGAAAACTTCATGCTCATCACTTGGAAACTTGGAGGCTTCAAACACTTTGAATGCTATTGTCTCATCAAACACGTTCATAGTCAATGTACCCTTCTTCACATCAATAATTGCACCGGCAGTTGCCATGAATGGACGACCAAGAATGAGTGGTAACTGATTGTCATGAATTGGTGCTTCTTCCATTTCCAACACCAAGAAATCAGCTGGCAAAATCAGCTCTTCTACTTTCACCAAAACATCTTCTAGAATGCCCCTAGGGTACCTGATAGTTCTATCTGCCAATTGAATGCTCACAGATGTGGCTTGCAACTCACCAAGGTTAAGTTTCTCATAAACATGATATGGCATAAGGTTAATGGATGCACCAAGATCAAGCAAAGCTTTTTGAAACTTAAAATCACCAACTATACAAGGTATAGAAAATGAACCTGGATCCTTTAGCTTTGGAGGTAGCTTTCTTTGTAAGACTGCACTAACCTCTTCACTTAATGCAACCTGTTCATGCTCTTTGAATCTCCTCTTGTTAGTGCATAGATCCTTCAAAAATTTTGCATATTTTGGAATCTGAGCAATGGCATTGAGCAATGGGATGTTGATTTGCACTTTCTTGAATATTTCCATTATCTCATCCAAGCCTTGATCTTTCTTTGACTTTGATAACCTGCTGGGAAAGGGTGCAATAGGCCTAAAAGCATTAGATGAAATTGGAACTTGATTAGCATTAGATGATACCTTAGGGCCTGTGCTCTTTCCAAGAGAATTGAGGGGCTGTTTGGTGGAACCTGTGGGCTGCCCTTGTGGTGGCTGAATGATCTCCACGTTTTCTCCATCTTCTTGCTCTTCATTGGCATCTCCAACCTTATTATCAACTTGTTTACCACTTCTCAAGATGTGCACTGCTTTAACTTGCTCATGATGCCTTGGATTCACCTCCGTTTGGCTTGGAAAAGTTCCGGATGCTCTATTGCTCATGGAGGATGCAATCTGCCCAACTTGCACTTCTAGTTTGTTCACTGCATTTTGAAGATTCTGATTGGTTTGCATCTGTTGCCCCATGAACTTCTTGAACATGTCTTGCAATTCTCCCATTTGATCACCCCTTTGCTCTTGTACTTGTTGGGGAGCTTGCTGGAATTGCCTTTGTTGTATTTGAAATCCTGGGGGAGGTCCTTGAGATTGTTGCACATTTGAATTATTGCTCCACCTGAAATTAGGATGATTTCTCCACCCCGGATTGTATGTGTTTGAGTAAGGATCATTCTGAGGATTCCTTCCTTGAAGGGCATTTGCTTGCTCTAGCATGTGCTTTGCAAAAGATTGGTCTTGAACTTCCTCTTTGCTTCCTAGAGGGCCAGTCACTGCCTGTTGAAGCAAAGAACACATAACATCAAGTTTTGCATTAATCTCATTATTAGTACTTACCTCAGAGACCACAGCTTTCATAGGAGCTCCTCTTCCTTTATTGTAGCTCCATTGTTGAGAGTTGGTACTCAAAGATTCAAAGAGAGTAAAAGCCTCATCTGCTGTTTTGTTCATCAGTCCTTCTCCACTTGTTGCATCTACCATCATCCTTTCGGAATCAAGCAAACCTTCATAGAAAGATTGCATTTGCATCCAACTCTCTATATTGTGGTGTGGGCAAGAACTCATCATCTCCTTGTACCTCTCCCAGCATTCATGAAAAGCTTCTCCTTCTCTTTGTGTGAAACCAAGAATTTCCTTTCTAATCTTGTTAGTCTTTTGAGCTGGAAAGAATTTCTGCAAAAACTTATTAGAAAGCTCATCCCAAGTACGAATTGAAGCATTAGGCAAAGAGTATAACCATGACTTAGCCTTATCTTTTAAACTGAATGGGAATAGCCTCATCTTAATCTGCTCATCATCAAGTCCTTGAATTTTGATTGTAGCACATATTTCAAAGAATTGCTTAACATGCATGTAAGGATCCTCAGTGGTATTACCATAATAAGTTGGAAGAAGATGAATCATACCACTTCTAAGCTCAAACCTGTCAATTGTGAGTTGAGGATAGACGATGCACGAAGGTTGATCAGTGACTTTGGGGATGGAAAATTCACGCAGGGGTTTCCTAGGTTGGACAACAAGCGCACCACCTCCTTCATCATTATTGTTGTTGTTTGGAATCTCTGCCATCTTGCTTGAACCTTCAGATTCGTAGCTCTCAGATTCAGCACTTAAAGAACTATAATTCCTCCTCAAACCAACACGTACAGCAAAAGTTCCTGGTGAAATTGGCTCAGAATCAGATTCGGACATATATGCACACACAAGAAACCAATTAGTGCCTTCAAATGGAGATAACAACTAAAAAGAAAAACAGAATACAGAAATAAAAACCAACGAAAACAAAAACAAAAACACTCAAAGTAATCTAACTATAGCACCATCGTTACCGGTTCCCCGGCAACGGCGCCAAAAACTTGTTGAGCCTATTCCTAACAACTAAAATGAGTTATTAAAAATAGAAACTTCAATTCTCGCAAGTGCACGAACCATTTATAGTATAGCTTATGAAATACGAGGTCGATCCCACGGAGAATGGTAACTTGGTTGCAAGTTAAACTACTTAGAATGATGGAAAAACTGAAAACAAAGAAACAAACTAACTAACAATTGGCAAGGTCTAGGACAGAATCCTAGCACCACACACGCACTCGAATGGGGGGTTTTTGTTGTTTAAATGAAAACAAGAGAATGAAATGGAAGTGCTGGAAGTAAACAATGGCAGCAATGAACAAGTTGTGAAACAATGATTGAGAAGTGTTAGAGCCTTGGAATCTACCACTAGTCTTCCTATCCAAGTTATGAATGCATAGAAATTGACTCAAGCTTCATTAACAATAGATTATCGCATACAAGCCTATGGTATCTAGGTGCAGGATGCATGATTCTCCTAAGGCATGTAATTGTGCATGGTATCTACACAACACGTGATCTCTAATATGCAACCTAATCTACCCAACCATATTATGATGTTGCCCAAGTTTGGGGCTCGATCCGAAATCAATAGGTGTGAGAAATTGGACAATTCAAGTTCAATGGCAGTTCGTTCCTAATTGGAGTGGTTGGTGTATTCCACACTTCTAGCGATTGGATTTCACTCAAAACTCACCAAATGACTCCTCCCACCATATTATGATGTTGCCCAAGTTTTGGGCTCGATACGAAATCAATAGGTGTACAATTTGGACAATTCAAGTTCAACGGCAGTTCGTTCCCAATTTTAGTTGTTGGTGTATTCCATACTTCTAGCGATTGGATTTCACTCAAAACTCACCAAATGACTCCTCCCACCATATTATGATGTTGCCCAAGTTTTGGGCTCGATCCGAAATCAATAGGTGTTCCAAATTGGACAATTCAAGTTCAACGGCAGTTCGTTCCTAATTGGAGTGGTTGGTGTATTCCATACTTCTAGCGATTGGATTTCACTCAAAACTCACCAAATGACTCCTCCCACCATGTTATGATGTTGCCCAAGTTTTGGGCTCGATCCGAAATCAATAGGTGTTCCAAATTGGACAATTCAAGTTCAACGGCAGTTCGTTCCTAATTGGAGTGGTTGGTGTATTCCATACTTCTAGCGATTGGATTTCACTCAAAACTCACCAAATGACTACTCCCACCATATTATGATGTTGCCCAAGTTTGGGGCTCGATCCGAAATCAATAGGTGTGAGAAATTGGACCATTGAAGTTCAACGGCAGTTCGTTCCTAATTGGAGTGGTTGGTGTATTCCATACTTCTAGCGATTGAATTTCACTCAAAACTCACCAAATGACTTCTCCCACCATATTATGATGTTGCCCAAGTTTGGGGCTCGATCCGAAATCAATAGCTGTGAGAAATTGGACAATTCAAGTTCAACGGCAGTTCCTTCCTAATTGGAGTGGTTGGTGTATTCCATACTTCTAGCGATTGGATTTCACTCAAAACTCACCAAATGACTCCTCCCACCATATTATGATGTTGCCCAAGTTTTGTTCTCGATCCGAAATCAATAGGTGTTCCAAATTGGACAATTCAAGTACAACGGCAGTTCGTTCCTAATTGGAGTGGTTGGTGTATTCCGTACTTCTAGCGATTGGATTTCACTCAAAACTCAGCAAATGACTCCTCCCACCATATTTTGATGTTGCCCAAGTTTTGGGCTCGATCCGAAATCAATAGGCGTGAGAAATTGGACAATTCAAGTTCAACGGCAGTTCGTTCCCAATTGGAGTGGTTGGTGTATTCCATACTTCTAGAGATTGGATTTCACTCAAAACTCACCAAATGACTCCTCCCACCATATTATGATGTTGCCCAAGTTAGGGGCTCGATCCGAAATCAATAGGTGTGAGAAATTGGACAATTCAAGTTCAACGGCAGTTCATTCCTAATTGGAGTGGTTGGTGTATTCCATACTTCTAGAGATTGGATTTCACTCAAAACTCCCCAAATGACTCCTCCCACCAATTACGATGTTCCCCAAGTTTTGGGCTCGATCCGAAATCAATAGGTCTGAGAAATTGGACAATTCAAGTTCAACGGCAGTTCGTTCCTAATTGGAGTGGTTGGTGTATTCCATACTTCTAGCGATTGGATTTCACTCAAAACTCACCAAATGACTACTCCCACCATATTATGATGTTGCCCAAGTTTGGGGCTCGATCCGAAATCAATAGGTGTGAGAAATTGGACCATTGAAGTTCAACGGCAGTTCGTTCCTAATTGGAGTGGTTGGTGTATTCCATACTTCTAGCGATTGAATTTCACTCAAAACTCACCAAATGACTTCTCCCACCATATTATGATGTTGCCCAAGTTTGGGGCTCGATCCGAAATCAATAGGTGTGAGAAATTGGACAATTCAAGTTCAACGGCAGTTCCTTCCTAATTGGAGTGGTTGGTGTATTCCATACTTCTAGCGATTGGATTTCACTCAAAACTCACCAAATGACTCCTCCCACCATATTATGATGTTGCCCAAGTTTTGTTCTCGATCCGAAATCAATAGGTGTTCCAAATTGGACAATTCAAGTACAACGGCAGTTCGTTCCTAATTGGAGTGGTTGGTGTATTCCATACTTCTAGCGATTGGATTTCACTCAAAACTCAGCAAATGACTCCTCCCACCATATTTTGATGTTGCCCAAGTTTTGGGCTCGATCCGAAATCAATAGGCGTCAGAAATTGGACAATTCAAGTTCAACGGCAGTTCGTTCCCAATTGGAGTGGTTGGTGTATTCCATACTTCTAGAGATTGGATTTCACTCAAAACTCACCAAATGACTCCTCCCACCATATTATGATGTTGCCCAAGTTAGGGGCTCGATCCGAAATCAATAGGTGTGAGAAATTGGACAATTCAAGTTCAACGGCAGTTCGTTCCTAATTGGAGTGGTTGGTGTATTCCATACTTCTAGAGATTGGATTTCACTCAAAACTCCCCAAATGACTCCTCCCACCAATTACGATGTTCCCCAAGTTTTGGGCACGATCCGAAATCAATAGGTCTGAGAAATTGGACAATTCAAGTTCAACGGCAGTTCGTTCCTAATTGGAGTGGTTGGTGTATTCCATACTTCTAGCGATTGGATTTCACTCAAAACTCACCAAATGGCTCCTCCCACCATATTAAGATGTTGCCCATGTTTTGGGCTCGATCCAAAATCAATAGGTGTTCCAAATTGGACAATTCAAGTTCAACGGCAGTTCGTTCCAAATTGGAGTGGTAGGTGTATTCCATACTTCTAGCGATTGGATATCACTCAAAACTCCCCAAATGACTCCTCCCACCAATTATGATGTTCCCCAAGTTTTGGGCTCGATCCGAAATCAATAGGTGTGAGAAATTGTACAATTCAGGTTCAACGGCAGTTCGTTCCTAACTGGAGTGGTTGGTGTATTCCATACTTCTAGCGATTGGATTTCACTCAAAACTCACCAAATGACTCCCCACACCATAGTATGATGTTGCCCAAGTTTTGGGTTTGATCCGAAATCAATAGGTGTGAGAAATTGGTCAATTCAATTTCAACGACAGTTCGTTCCTAATTGGAGTGGTTGGTGTATTCCACACATCTAGCGATTGGATTTCACTCAAAACCCTCCAAATGACTCCTCCCACCATATTATGATGTTGCCCAAGTTTTGGGGTCGATCCGAAATCAAGAGGTGTGAGAAATTGGGCAATTCACGTTCAACAGCAGTTCGTTCCTAATTGGAGTGGTTGGTGTATTCCGTACTTCTAGCGATTGGATTTCACTCAAAACTCACCAAATGACTCCTCCCACCATATTATGATGTTGCCCAAGTTTTGGGGTCGATCCGAAATCAAGAGGTGTGAGAAATTGGACAATTCACGTTCAACGGCAGTTCGTTCCTAATTGGAGTGGTTGGTGTATTCCGTACTTCTAGCGATTGGATTTCACTCAAAACTCACCAAATGACTCCTCCCACCATATTATGATGTTGCCCAAGTTTTGGGCTCGATCCGAAATCAATAGGTGTTCCAAATTGGACAATTCAAGTTCAACGGCTGTTCGTTCCTAATTGGAGTGGTTGGTGTATTCCATACTTCTAGCGATTTGATTTCACTCAAAACTCAACAAATGACTCCTCCCACCATATTATGATGTTGCCCAAGTTTTGGGCTCGATCCGAAATCAATAGGTGTTCCAAATTGGACAATTCAAGTTCAACGGCAGTTCGTTTTGAACTGGAGTGGTTGGTGTATTCCATACGTCTAGCGATTGGATTTCACTCAAAACTCACCAAATGACTCCTCCCACCATATTATGATGTTGCCCTAGTTTTGGGCCCGATCCGAAATCAATAGGTGTGGGAAATTGGACAATTCAAGTTCCACGACAGTTCGTTCCTAATTGGAGTGGTTGGTGTATTCCATACTCCTAGCGATTGGATTTCACTCAAAACTCAACAAATGACTCCTCCCACCATATTATGATGTTGCCCTAGATTTGGGCTCGATCCGAAATCAATAGGTGTGGGAAATTGGACAATTCAAGTTCAACGGCAGTTCGTTCCTAATTGGAGTGGTTGGTGTATTCCATACTTCTAGCGATTGGATTTTACTCAAAACTATCCAAATGACTCCTCCCACCATATTATGATGTTGCCCAAGTTTGGGGCTCGATCCGAAATCAATAGGTGTGAAAAATTGGACAATTCAAGTTCAACGGCAGTTCGTTCCTAATTGGAGTGGTTTGTGTATTCCACACTTCTAGCGATTAGATTTCACTCAAAACTCACCAAATGACTCCTCCCACCATATTATGATGTTGCCCAAGTTTGGGGCTCGATCCGAAATCAATAGGTGTTCGAAATTGGACAATTCAAGTTCAACGGCAGTTCGTTCCTAATTGGAGTGGTTGGTGTATTCCATACTTGTAGCGATTTGATTTCACTCAAAACTCACCAAATGACTCCTCCCACCATATTATGATGTTGCCCAAATTTTGGGCTCGATCCGAAATTAAAAGGTGTTCCAAATTGGACAATTCAAGTTCAACGGCAGCTCGTTCCTAATTGGAGTGGTTGGTGTATTCCATACTTCTAGCGATTGGATTTCACTCAAAACTCACCAAATGACTCCTCCCACCATATTATGATGTTGCCAAAATTTTGGGCTCGATCCGAAATCAATAGGTGTTCGGAATTGGACAATTCAAGTTCAACGGCAGTTCGTTCCTAATTGGAGTGGTTGGTGTATTCCATACTTGTAGCGATTTGATTTCACTCAAAACTCACCAAATGACTCCTCCCACCATATTCTGATGTTGCCCAAGTTTTGGGCTCGATCCGGAATCAATAGGTGTTCGAAATTGGACAATTCAAGTTCAACGGCAGTTCGTTCCTAATTGTAGTCGTTGGTGTATTCCACACTTCTAGCGATTTCATTTCACTCAAAACTCACCAAATGACTCCTCCCACCATATTATGATGTTGCCCAAGTTTTGGGCTCGATCCGAAATCAATAGGAGTTCCAAATTGGACAATTGAAGTTCAACGGCAGTTCGTTCCTAATTGGAGTGGTTGGTGTATTCCATACGTCCAGCGATTAGATTTCACTCAAAACTCACCAAATGACTCCTCCCACCATATTATGATGTTGCCCATGTTTTGAGCTCGATCCGAAATCAATAGGTGTGAGAAATTGGTAAATTCAATTTCAACGACAGTTCATTCCTAATTGGAGTGGTTGGTGTATTCCATACGTCCAGCGATTGGATTTCACTCAAAACTCACCTAATGACTCCTCCCACCGTATTATGATGTTACCCAAGTTTGGGGATCGATCCGAAATCAATAGGTGTTCCAAATTGGACAATTCAAGTTCAACGGCAGTTCGTTCCTAATTGGAGTGGTTGGTGTATGCCATACTTCTAGCGATTGGATTTCACTCAAAACTCACCAAATGACTCCTCGCACCATATTATGATGTTGCCCAAGTTTTGGGCTCGATCCGAAATCAATAGGTGTTCCAAATTGGACAATTCAAGTTCAACGGCAGTTCGTTCCTAATTGGAGTGGTTGGTGTATTCCATACTTCTAGCGATTGGATTTCACTCAAAACTCACCAAATGACTCCTCCCACCATATTATTATGTTGCCCTAGTTTTGGGCTCGTTCCGAAATCAATAGGTGTTCGAAATTGGACAATTCAAGTTCAACGGCAGTTCGTTCCTAATTGGAGTGGTTGGCGTATTCCATACTTCTAGCGATTGGATTTCACTCAAAACTCACCAAATGACTCCTCCCACCATATTATGATGTTGCCCAAGTTTTGGGCTCAATCAGAAATCAATAGGCGTTCCAAATTGGACAATTCAAATTCAACAGCAGTTCGTTCCTAATTGGAGTGGGTGGTGTATTCCATTCTTCTAGCGATTGGATTTCACTCAAAACTCACCAAATGACTCCCACCATATTATGATGTGGCCCAAGTTTTGGGCTCGATCCGAAATCAATAGGTGTGAGAAATTGGACAATTCAAGTTCAACGGCAGTTCGTTCCTAATTGGAGTGGTTGGTGTGTTCCATACTTCTAGCGATTGGATTTCACTCAAAACTCACCAAATGACTACTCCCACCATATTATGATGTTGCCCAAGTTTTGGGATCGATCCGAAATCAATAGGTGTTCGAAATTGGACAATTCAAGTTCAACGGCAGTTCGTTCCTAATTGGAGTGGTTGGTGTATTCCATACTTCTAGCGATTGGATTTCACTCAAAACTCCCCAAATGACTCCTCCTACCATATTATGATGTTGCCCAAGTTTTGGGCTCGATCCGAAATCAATAGTTGTTCCAAATTGGACAATTCAAGTTCAACGGCAGTTCGTTCCTAATTGGAGTGGTTGGTGTATTCCATACTTCTAGCGATTGGATTTCACTCAAAACTCACCAAATGACTCCTCCCACCATATTATGATGTTGCCCAAGTTTTGGGTTCGATCCGAAATCAATAGGTGTGAGAAATTGGTCAATTCAATTTCAACGGCATTTCATTCCAAATTGGAGTGGTTGGTGTATTCCATACTTCTAGCGATTGGATTTCTCTCAAAACTCACCAAATGACTCCTCCCACCATATTATGATGTCGCCCAAGTTTGGGGCTCGATCCGAAATCAATAGGTGTGAGAAATTGGACAATTCAATTTCAACGGCAGTTCGTTCCTAATTGGAGTGGTTGGTGTATTCCATACTTCTATCAATTGGATTTCACTCAAAACTCACCAAATGACTCCTCCCACCATATTATGGTGTTGCCCAAGTTTTGGGCTCGATCCGAAATCAATAGGTGTTCCAAATTGGACAATTCAAGTTCAAAAGCAGTTCGTTCCTAATTGGAGTGGTTGGTGTATTCCATACTTCTAGCGATTGGATTTCACTCAAAACTCACCAAATGACTCCTCCCAACGTATTATGTTGTTGCCCAAGTTTTGGGCTCGATCCGAAATCAATAGGTGTTCCAAATTGGACAATACAAGTTCAACGGCAGTTCGTTCTTAATTGGAGTGGTTTGTGTATTCCATACTTCTAGCGATTGGATTTCACTGAAAACTCACCAAATGACTCCTCCCACCATATTATGATGTTGCCCAAGTTTTGGGCTCGATCCGAAATCAATTGGTGTGCGAAATTGGACAATTCAAGTTCAACGGCAGTTCGTTCCTAATTGGAGTGGTTGGTGTATTCCATACTTCTAGCGATTGGATTTCACTGAAAACTCACCAAACGACTCCTCCCACCATATTATGATGTTGCCCAAGTTTTGCGCTCGATCCGAAATCAATTGGTGTGAGAAATTGGACAATTCAAGTTCAACGGCAGTTCGTTGCTGATTGGAGTGGCTAGTGTATTCCATACTTATAGCGATTGGATTTCACTCAAAACTCACCTAATGCCTCCTCCCACCGTATTATGATGTTACCCAAGTTTTGGGCTCGATCCGAAATTAATAGGTGTTCAAAATTGGACAATTCAAGTTCAACGGCAGTTCGTTCCTAATTGGAGTATTTGGTGTATTCCATACTTCTAGAGATTGGATTTCACTCAAAACTCACCAAATGACTCCTCCCACCATATTATGATGTTGCCCAAGTTTTGGGCTTGATCCGAACTCAATAGGGGTTCCAAATTGGACAATTCAAGTTCAACGGCAGTTCGTTCCTAGTTGGAGTTGTTGGTGTATTCAATACTTCTAGCGATTGGATTTCACTCAAAACTAACCAAATGACACCTCCCACCATATTATGATGTTGCCCAAGTTTTGGGCTCGATCCGAACTCAATAGGGGTTCCAAATTGGACAATTCAAGTTCAACGGCAGTTCGTTCCTAATTGGAGTGGTTGGTGTATTCCATACTTCTGGCGATTGGATTTCACTCAAAACTAACCAAATGACTCCTCCCACCATATTATGATGTTGCCCAAGTTTTGTGCTCGATCCGAAATCAATAGGTGTGAGAAATTGGACAATTCAAGTTCAACGGCAGTTCGTTCCTAATTGGTGTGGTTAGTGTATTCCATACTTATAGCGATTGGGTTTCACTCAAAACTCACCTAATGAGTCCTCCCACCGTATTATGATGTTACCCAAGTTTGGGGCTCGATCCGAAATCAATAGGTGTTCCAAATTGGACAATTCAAGTTCAACGGCAATTCGTTCCTAATTGGAGTGGTTGGTGTATGCCATACTTCTAGCGATTGGATTTCACTCAAAACTCACCAAATGACTCCTCCCACCATACTATGGTGTTGCCCAAGTTTTGGGCTCGATCCGAAATCAATAGGTGTTCCAAATTGGACAATTCAAGTTCAACGGCAGTTCGTTCACAATTGGAGTGGTTGGTGTATTCCATACTTCTAGCGATTGGATTTCATTCAAAACTAACCAAATGACTCCTCCCACCATATTATGATGTTGCCCAAGTTTTGGGCTCGATCCGAAATCAATAGGTGTGAGAAATTGGACAATTCAAGTTCAACGGCAGTTCGTTGCTGATTGGAGTGGTTAGTGTATTCCATACTTATAGCGATTGGATTTCACTCAAAACTCACCTAATGCTTCCTCCCACCGTATTATGATGTTACCCAAGTTTTGGGCTCGATCCGAAATTAATAGGTGTTCAAAATTGGACAATTCAAGTTCAACGGCAGTTCGTTCCTAATTGGAGTATTTGGTGTATGCCATACTTCTAGCGATTGGATTTCACTCAAAACTCACCAAATGACTCCTCCCACCACATTATGATGTTGCCGAAGTTTTGGGCTCGATCCGAAATCAATAGGTGTTCGAAATTGGACAATTCAGGTTCAACGGCAGTTCGTTCCTAATTGGAGTGGTTGGTGTATTCCATACTTCTAGCGATTGGATTTCACTCAAAACTCACCAAATGACTCCTCCCACCATATTATGATGTTGCCCAAGTTTTTGGCTCGATCCGAAATCAATAGGTGTTCCAAATTGGACAATTCAAGTTTAACGGCAGTTCGTTCCTAATTGGAGTGGTTGGTGTTTTCCACACTTCTAACGATTGGATTTCACTCAAAACTCACCAAATGACTCCTCCCACCGTATTGCGATGTTGCCCAAGTTTTGGGCTCGATCCGAAATCAATAGGTGTTCCAAATTGGACAATTCAAGTTCAACGGCAGTTCGTTCTTAATTGGAGTGGTTTGTGTATTCCATACTTCTAGCGATTGGATTTCACTGAAAACTCACCAAATGACTCCTCCCACCATATTATGATGTTGCCCAAGTTTTGGGCTCGATCCGAAATCAATAGGTGGGAGAAATGGAACAATTCAAGTTCAACGGCAGTTTGTTCCTAATTGGAGTGGTTGGTGTATTCCATACTTCTAGCGATTGGATTTCACTCAAATATACCAACTGACTCCTTCCACCATATTATGATGTTGCCCAAGTTTTGGGCTCGATCCGAAATCAATAGGTGTGAGAAATTGGACAATTCAAGTTCAACGGCAGTTCGTTCCTAATTGGAGTGGTTAGTGTTGTCCATACTTCTAGCGATTGGATTTCACTCAAAACTCACCAAATGACTCCTCCCACCATATTATGATGTTGCCCAAGTTTTGGGGTCGTTCCGAAATTAATAGGTGTTCGAAATTGGACAATTCAAGTTCAACGGCAGTTCGTTCCTAATTGGAGTGGTTAGTGTATTCCATACTTATAGCGATTGGATTTCACTCAAAACTCACCTAATGACTCCTCCCACCGTATTATGATGTTACCCAAGTTTGGGGCTCGATCCGAAATCAATAGGTGTTCCAAATTGGACAATTCAAGTTCAACGGCAGTTCGTTCCTAATTGGAGTGGTTGGTGTATGCCATACTTCTAGCGATTGGATTTCACTCAAAACTCACCAAATGACTCCTCCCACCATAATATGATGTTGCCCAAGTTTTGGGCCCGATCCGAAATCAATAGGTGTTCGAAATTAGACAATTCAAGTTCAATGGCAGTTCGTTCATAATTGGATTGGTTGGTGTATTCCATACTTCTAGAGATTGGATTTCACTCAAAACTCACCAAATCACTCCGCCCACCATATTATGATGTTGCCCAAGTTTTGGGCTCGATCCAAAATCAATAGGTGCGAGAAATTGGACAATTCAAGTTCAACGACAGTTCGTTCCTAATTGGAGTGGTTGGTGCATTCCATACCTTTAGCGATTGAATTTCACTCAAAACTCACCAAATGAAACCTCCCACCATATTATGATGTTTCCCAAGTTTTGGGCTCGATCAGAAATCAATACGTGTGAGAAATTGGACAATTCAAGTTCAACGGCAGTTCGTTCCTAATTGGAGTGGTTGGTGTATTCCATACTTCTAGTGATTGGATTTCACTCAAAACTCACCAAATGACTCCTCCCACCATATTATGATGTTGCCCAAGTTTTGGGCTTGATCCGAACTCAATAGGGGTTCCAAATTGGACAATTCAAGTTCAACGACAGTTCGTTCCTAATTGGAGTGGTTGGTGCATTCCATACCTTTAGCGATTGAATTTCACTCAAAACTCACCAAATGAAACCTCCCACCATATTATGATGTTTCCCAAGTTTTGGGCTCGATCAGAAATCAATACGTGTGAGAAATTGGACAATTCAAGTTCAACGGCAGTTCGTTCCTAATTGGAGTGGTTGGTGTATTCCATACTTCTAGTGATTGGATTTCACTCAAAACTCACCAAATGACTCCTCCCACCATATTATGATGTTGCCCAAGTTTTGGGTTCGATCCGAAATCAATAGGTGTGAGAAATTGGTCAATTCAATTTCAACGGCATTTCATTCCAAATTGGAGTGGTTGGTGTATTCCATACTTCTAGCGATTGGATTTCTCTCAAAACTCACCAAATGACTCCTCCCACCATATTATGATGTCGCCCAAGTTTGGGGCTCGATCCGAAATCAATAGGTGTGAGAAATTGGACAATTCAATTTCAACGGCAGTTCGTTCCTAATTGGAGTGGTTGGTGTATTCCATACTTCTATCAATTGGATTTCACTCAAAACTCACCAAATGACTCCTCCCACCATATTATGGTGTTGCCCAAGTTTTGGGCTCGATCCGAAATCAATAGGTGTTCCAAATTGGACAATTCAAGTTCAAAAGCAGTTCGTTCCTAATTGGAGTGGTTGGTGTATTCCATACTTCTAGCGATTGGATTTCACTCAAAACTCACCAAATGACTCCTCCCAACGTATTATGTTGTTGCCCAAGTTTTGGGCTCGATCCGAAATCAATAGGTGTTCCAAATTGGACAATACAAGTTCAACGGCAGTTCGTTCTTAATTGGAGTGGTTTGTGTATTCCATACTTCTAGCGATTGGATTTCACTGAAAACTCACCAAATGACTCCTCCCACCATATTATGATGTTGCCCAAGTTTTGGGCTCGATCCGAAATCAATTGGTGTGCGAAATTGGACAATTCAAGTTCAACGGCAGTTCGTTCCTAATTGGAGTGGTTGGTGTATTCCATACTTCTAGCGATTGGATTTCACTGAAAACTCACCAAACGACTCCTCCCACCATATTATGATGTTGCCCAAGTTTTGCGCTCGATCCGAAATCAATTGGTGTGAGAAATTGGACAATTCAAGTTCAACGGCAGTTCGTTGCTGATTGGAGTGGCTAGTGTATTCCATACTTATAGCGATTGGATTTCACTCAAAACTCACCTAATGCCTCCTCCCACCGTATTATGATGTTACCCAAGTTTTGGGCTCGATCCGAAATTAATAGGTGTTCAAAATTGGACAATTCAAGTTCAACGGCAGTTCGTTCCTAATTGGAGTATTTGGTGTATTCCATACTTCTAGAGATTGGATTTCACTCAAAACTCACCAAATGACTCCTCCCACCATATTATGATGTTGCCCAAGTTTTGGGCTTGATCCGAACTCAATAGGGGTTCCAAATTGGACAATTCAAGTTCAACGGCAGTTCGTTCCTAGTTGGAGTTGTTGGTGTATTCAATACTTCTAGCGATTGGATTTCACTCAAAACTAACCAAATGACACCTCCCACCATATTATGATGTTGCCCAAGTTTTGGGCTCGATCCGAACTCAATAGGGGTTCCAAATTGGACAATTCAAGTTCAACGGCAGTTCGTTCCTAATTGGAGTGGTTGGTGTATTCCATACTTCTGGCGATTGGATTTCACTCAAAACTAACCAAATGACTCCTCCCACCATATTATGATGTTGCCCAAGTTTTGTGCTCGATCCGAAATCAATAGGTGTGAGAAATTGGACAATTCAAGTTCAACGGCAGTTCGTTCCTAATTGGTGTGGTTAGTGTATTCCATACTTATAGCGATTGGGTTTCACTCAAAACTCACCTAATGAGTCCTCCCACCGTATTATGATGTTACCCAAGTTTGGGGCTCGATCCGAAATCAATAGGTGTTCCAAATTGGACAATTCAAGTTCAACGGCAATTCGTTCCTAATTGGAGTGGTTGGTGTATGCCATACTTCTAGCGATTGGATTTCACTCAAAACTCACCAAATGACTCCTCCCACCATACTATGGTGTTGCCCAAGTTTTGGGCTCGATCCGAAATCAATAGGTGTTCCAAATTGGACAATTCAAGTTCAACGGCAGTTCGTTCACAATTGGAGTGGTTGGTGTATTCCATACTTCTAGCGATTGGATTTCATTCAAAACTAACCAAATGACTCCTCCCACCATATTATGATGTTGCCCAAGTTTTGGGCTCGATCCGAAATCAATAGGTGTGAGAAATTGGACAATTCAAGTTCAACGGCAGTTCGTTGCTGATTGGAGTGGTTAGTGTATTCCATACTTATAGCGATTGGATTTCACTCAAAACTCACCTAATGCTTCCTCCCACCGTATTATGATGTTACCCAAGTTTTGGGCTCGATCCGAAATTAATAGGTGTTCAAAATTGGACAATTCAAGTTCAACGGCAGTTCGTTCCTAATTGGAGTATTTGGTGTATGCCATACTTCTAGCGATTGGATTTCACTCAAAACTCACCAAATGACTCCTCCCACCACATTATGATGTTGCCGAAGTTTTGGGCTCGATCCGAAATCAATAGGTGTTCGAAATTGGACAATTCAGGTTCAACGGCAGTTCGTTCCTAATTGGAGTGGTTGGTGTATTCCATACTTCTAGCGATTGGATTTCACTCAAAACTCACCAAATGACTCCTCCCACCATATTATGATGTTGCCCAAGTTTTTGGCTCGATCCGAAATCAATAGGTGTTCCAAATTGGACAATTCAAGTTTAACGGCAGTTCGTTCCTAATTGGAGTGGTTGGTGTTTTCCACACTTCTAACGATTGGATTTCACTCAAAACTCACCAAATGACTCCTCCCACCGTATTGCGATGTTGCCCAAGTTTTGGGCTCGATCCGAAATCAATAGGTGTTCCAAATTGGACAATTCAAGTTCAACGGCAGTTCGTTCTTAATTGGAGTGGTTTGTGTATTCCATACTTCTAGCGATTGGATTTCACTGAAAACTCACCAAATGACTCCTCCCACCATATTACGATGTTGCCCAAGTTTTGGGCTCGATCCGAAATCAATAGGTGGGAGAAATGGAACAATTCAAGTTCAACGGCAGTTTGTTCCTAATTGGAGTGGTTGGTGTATTCCATACTTCTAGCGATTGGATTTCACTCAAATATACCAACTGACTCCTTCCACCATATTATGATGTTGCCCAAGTTTTGGGCTCGATCCGAAATCAATAGGTGTGAGAAATTGGACAATTCAAGTTCAACGGCAGTTCGTTCCTAATTGGAGTGGTTAGTGTTGTCCATACTTCTAGCGATTGGATTTCACTCAAAACTCACCAAATGACTCCTCCCACCATATTATGATGTTGCCCAAGTTTTGGGGTCGTTCCGAAATTAATAGGTGTTCGAAATTGGACAATTCAAGTTCAACGGCAGTTCGTTCCTAATTGGAGTGGTTAGTGTATTCCATACTTATAGCGATTGGATTTCACTCAAAACTCACCTAATGACTCCTCCCACCGTATTATGATGTTACCCAAGTTTGGGGCTCGATCCGAAATCAATAGGTGTTCCAAATTGGACAATTCAAGTTCAACGGCAGTTCGTTCCTAATTGGAGTGGTTGGTGTATGCCATACTTCTAGCGATTGGATTTCACTCAAAACTCACCAAATGACTCCTCCCACCATAATATGATGTTGCCCAAGTTTTGGGCCCGATCCGAAATCAATAGGTGTTCGAAATTAGACAATTCAAGTTCAATGGCAGTTCGTTCATAATTGGATTGGTTGGTGTATTCCATACTTCTAGAGATTGGATTTCACTCAAAACTCACCAAATCACTCCGCCCACCATATTATGATGTTGCCCAAGTTTTGGGCTCGATCCAAAATCAATAGGTGCGAGAAATTGGACAATTCAAGTTCAACGACAGTTCGTTCCTAATTGGAGTGGTTGGTGCATTCCATACCTTTAGCGATTGAATTTCACTCAAAACTCACCAAATGAAACCTCCCACCATATTATGATGTTTCCCAAGTTTTGGGCTCGATCAGAAATCAATACGTGTGAGAAATTGGACAATTCAAGTTCAACGGCAGTTCGTTCCTAATTGGAGTGGTTGGTGTATTCCATACTTCTAGTGATTGGATTTCACTCAAAACTCACCAAATGACTCCTCCCACCATATTATGATGTTGCCCAAATTTGGGGCTCGATCCGAAATCAATAGTTGTGAGAAATTGGACAATTCAAGTTCAATGGCAGTTCGTTCCTAATTGGAGTGGTTGGTGTATTCCATACTTCTAGCGATTGGATTTCACTCAAAACTCACCAAATGACTCCTCCCACCATAATATGATGTTGCCCAAGTTTTGGGCTCGATCCGAAATCAATAGGTGTGAGAAATTGGACAATTCAAGTTCAACGGCAACCACTCCAATTAGGAACACCTATTGACTCAAATTGTCCAATTTGGAACACCTATTGATTTCGGATCAAGCCCAAAACTTGGGCAACATCATAATATGGTGGGAGGGGTCATTTGGTGAGTTTTGAGTGAAATCCAATCGCTAGAAGTATGGACTACACCAACCACTCCAATAAGGAACGAACTGCCGTTGAACTTGAATTGTCCAATTTGGAACACTTATTGATTTCGGATCGGGCCCAAAACTTGGGCAACATCATAATATGGTGGGAGGAGTCATTTGGTGAGTTTTCAGGGAAATCCAATCGCTAGAAGTATGGAATACACCAACCACTCGAATTAGGAACGAACTGCCAATGCACTTGAATTGTCCAATTTCTCACACCTATTGATTTCGGATCGAGCCCAAAACTTGGGCAACATCATAATACGGTGGGAGGAGTCATTTGGTGAGTTTTGAGTGAAATCCAACCGCTAGAAGTATGGAATACACCAACCACTCCAATTAGGAACGAACTGCCGTTGAACTTGAATTGTCCAATTTCGAACACCAATGGATTACGGATCGAGCCCAAAACTTGGGCAACCCCATAATATGGTGGGAGGAGTCATTTGGTGAGTTTTCAGTGAAATCCATTCGGTAGAAGTATGGAAGACACAAACCACTCCAATTAGGAACGAACTGCCGGTGAACTTGAAGTGTACAATTTCTCACACCTATTGATTTCGGATCGAGCCCCAAGCTTGGGCAACATCATAACATGGTGGGAGGAGTCATTTGGTGAGTTTTGAGTCAAATCCAATCGCTAGAAGTATGGAATACACCAACCACTCCACTTAGGAACGAACTGCCGTTCAACTTGAATTGTCCAATTTCTCACACCTATTGATTTCGTATCGAGCCCAAAACTTGGGCAACATCACAATATGGTGCGACGGGTCATTTGGTGAGTTTTGAGTGAAATCCAATCGCTAGAAGTATGGAATACACCAACCACTCCAATTTGGAACGAACTGCCGTTGAACTTGAATTGTCCAATTTCGAACACCTATTGATTTCGGATCGAGCCCAAAACTTGGGCAACATCATAATATGGTGGGAGGAGTCATTTGGTGAGTTTTGAGTGAAATCCAATCGCTAAAAGTATGGAATGCACCAACCACTCCAATTAGGAACGAACTGTCGTTGAACTTGAATTGTCCAATTTCTCGCACCTATTGATTTCGGATCGAGCCCAAAACTTGGGCAACATCATAATATGGTGGGCGGAGTCATTTGGTGAGTTTTGAGTGAAGTCCAATCGCTAGAAGTATGGAATACACCAACCACTCCAATTTGGAACGAACTGCCGTTGAACTTGAATTGTCCAATTTGGAACACCTATTGATTTCGGATCGAGCCCAAAACTTGGGCAACATCATAATATGGTGGGAGGAGTCATTTGGTGAGTTTTGAGTGAAATTGAATCGCTAGAAGTATGGAATACACCAACCACTCCAGTTAGGAACGAACTGCCGTTGAACTTGAATTGTCCAATTTGGAACACCTATTGATTTCGGATAGAGCCCAAAACTTGGGCAACGTCATAATATGGTGGGCGGAGTCATTTGGTGAGTTTTGAGTGAAATCCAATCGCTAGAAGTATGGAATGCACCAACCACTCCAATTAGGAACGAACTGTCGTTGAACTTGAATTGTCCAATTTCTCGCACCTATTGATTTCGGATCGAGCCCAAAACTTGGGCAACATCATAATATGGTGGGCGGAGTCATTTGGTGAGTTTTGAGTGAAGTCCAATCGCTAGAAGTATGGAATACACCAACCACTCCAATTTGGAACGAACTGCCGTTGAACTTGAATTGTCCAATTTGGAACACCTATTGATTTCGGATCGAGCCCAAAACTTGGGCAACATCATAATATGGTGGGAGGAGTCATTTGGTGAGTTTTGAGTGAAATCGAATCGCTAGAAGTATGGAATACACCAACCACTCCAATTAGGAACGAACTGCCGTTGAACTTGAATTGTCCAATTTGGAACACCTATTGATTTCGGATAGAGCCCAAAACTTGGGCAACGTCATAATATGGTGGGAGGAGTCATTTGGTGAGTTTTGAGTGAAATCCAATCGCTAGAAGTATGGAATACACCAACCACTCCAATTGGGAACGAACTGCCGTTGAACTTGAATTGTCCAACTTGGAACACCTATTGATTTCGGATCGAGCCCAAAACTTGGGCAACACCATAATATGGTGGGAGGAGTCATTTGGTGAGTTTTGAGTGAAATCCAATCGCTAGAAGTATGGAATACACTAACCACTCCAATTAGGAACGAACTGCCGTTGAAATAGAATTGTCCAATTTCTCACACGTATTGATTTCTGATCGAGCCCAAAACTTGGGCAACATCATAATATGGTGGGAGGAGTCATTTGGTGAGTTTTGAGTGAAATCCAATCGCTAAAAGTACGGAATACACCAACCACTCCAATTTGGAACGAACTTCCGTTGAACTCGGATTGTCCAATTTCTCACACCTATTGATTTCGGATCGAGCCCAAAACTTGGGCAACATCATAATATGGTGGGAGGAGTCATTTGGTGAGTTTTGAGTGAAATCCAATCGCTAGAAGTCTGGAATACACCAACCACTCCAATTAGGAATGAAATGCCGTTGAAATTGAGTAGACCAATTTCTCACACCTATTGATTTCGGATAGAGCCCAGAACTTGGTCAACATCATAATATGGTGGGAGGAGTCATTTGGTGAGTTTTGAGTGAAATCGAATCGCTAGAAGTATGGAATACACCAACTACTCCAATTAGGAACGAACTGCCGTTGAACTTGAATTGTCCAATTTCTCACACCTATTGATTTCGGATCGAGCCCAAAACTTGGGCAACATCATAATATGGTGGGAGGAGTCATTTGGTGAGTTTTGAGTGAAATCCAATCGCTAGAAGTATGGAATACACCAACCACTCCGATTAGGAAAGAACTGCCGTTGAACTTGAATTGTCCAATTTGGAACACCTATTGATTTCGGATCGAGAGCAAAACTAGGGCAACATCATAATATGGTGGGAGGAGTCATTTGGTGAGTTTTGAGTGAAGTCCAATCGCTAGAAGTATGGAATACACCAACCACTCCAATTAGGAACGAACTACCGTTGAACTTGAGTTGTCCAATTTCCCACACCTATTGATTACGGATCGAGCCCAAAACTTGGGCAACATCATAATATGGTGGGATTATTCATTCGGTGAGTTTTGAGTGAAATCCAATCGCTAGAAGTATGGAATACACCAACCACTCCAATTGGGAACGAACTGCCGTTGAACTTGAATTGTCCAATTTGGAACACCTATTGATTTCGGATCGAGCCCAAAACTTGGGCAACATTATAATATGGTGGGAGGAGTCATTTGGTGAGTTTTGAGTGAAATCCAATCGCTAGAAGTATGGAATACACCAACTTCTCCAATTAGGAACGAACTGCCGTTGAACTTGAATTGTCCAATTTCTCACACCTATTGATTTCTGATTGAGCCCAAAACATGGGCAACATCATAATATGGTGGGAGGAGTCATTTGGTGAGTTTTGAGTGAAATCCAATCGCTAGAAGTATGGAATACACCAACCACTCCGATTAGGAACGAACTGCCGTTGAACTTGAATTGTCCAATTCGGAACACGTATTGATTTCGGATCGAGCCCAATACTAGGGCAACATCATAATATGGTGGGAGGAGTCATTTGGTGAGTTTTGAGTGAAATCCAATCGCTAGAAGTATGGAATACACCAACCGCTCCAATTAGGAACGAACTGCCGTTCAACTTGAATTGTCCAATTTCCCACAACTATTGATTTCAGATCGAGCCCAAAACTTGGGCAACATCATAATATGGTGGGATTATTCATTTGGTGAGTTTTGAGTAAAATCCAATCGCTAGAAGTATGGAATACACCAACCACTCCAATTGGGAACGAACTGCCGTTGAACTTGAATTGTCCAATTTGGAACACCTATTGATTTCGGATCGAGCCCAAACCTTGGGCAACATTATAATATGGTGGGAGGAGTCATTTGGTGAGTTTTGAGAGAAATCCAATCGCTAGAAGTATGGAATACACCAACCACTCCAATTAGGAACGAACTGCCGTTGAAATTGAATTCTCCAATTTCTCACACGTATTGATTTCTGATCGAGCCCAAAACTTGGGCAACATCATAATATGGTGGGATTATTCATTTGGTGAGTTTTGAGTGAAATCCAATCGCTAGAGGTGTGGAATACACCAACCACTCCCATTGGGAACGAACTGCCGTTGAACTTGAATTGTCCAATTTGGAACACCTATTGATTTCTGATCGAGCCCAAAACTTGGGCAACACCATAATATGGTGGGAGGAGTCATTTGGTGAGTTTTGAGTGAAATCCAATCGGTAGAAGTATGGAATACACCAACCACTCCAATTAGGAACGAACTGCCGTTGAAATTGAATTGTCCAATTTCTCACACGTATTGATTTCTGATCGAGCCCAAAACTTGAGCAACATCATAATATGGTGGGAGGAGTCATTTGGTGAGTTTTGAGTGAAATCCCATCACTAGAAGTATGGAATACACCAACCACTCCAATTAGGAACGAACTGCCGTTGAACTTGAATTGACCAATTTCTCACACCTATTGATTTCGGATTGAGCCCAAAACTTGGGCAACATCATAATATGGTGGGAGGAGTCATTTGGTGAGTTTTGAGTGAAATCCAATCGCTTGAAGTATGGAATACACCAACCACTCCAATTAGGAACGAACTGCCGTTGAACTTGAATTGTCCAATTTCGAACACCTATTGATTCCGGATCGAGCCCAAAACTTGGGCAACATCATAATATGGTGGGAGGAGTCATTTGGTGAGTTTTGAGTGAAATCCAATCGCTAGAAGTATGGAATACACCAACCACTCCAATTAGGAACGAACTGCCGTTGAACTTGAATTGACCAATTTCTCACACCTATTGATTTCGGATCGAGCCCAAAACTTGGGCAACATCATAATATGGTGGGAGGAGTCATTTGGTGAGTTTTGAGTGAAATCCAATCGCTTGAAGTATGGAATACACCAACCACTCCAGTTAGGAACGAACTGCCGTTGAACTTGAATTGTCCAATTTCCCACACCAATTGATTTCGGATCGAGCCCCAAACTTGGGCAACATCATAATATGGTGGGAGGAGTCATTTGGTGAGTTTTGAGTGAAATCCAATCGCTAGAAGTATGGAATACACCAACCACTCCGATTAGGAACGAACTGCCGTTGAACTTGAATTGTCCAATTTGGAACACGTATTGATTTCGGATCGAGCCCAATACTAGGGCAACATCATAATATGGTGGGAGGAGTCATTTGGTGAGTTTTGAGTGAAATCCAATCGCTAGAAGTATGGAATACACCAACCGCTCCAATTAGGAACGAACTGCCGTTGAACTTGAATTGTCCAATTTCCCACAACTATTGATTTCAGATCGAGCCCAAAACTTGGGCAACATCATAATATGGTGGGATTATTCATTTGGTGAGTTTTGAATAAAATCCAATCGCTAGAAGTATGGAATACACCAACCACTCCAATTGGGAACGAACTGCCGTTGAACTTGAATTGTCCAATTTGGAACACCTATTGATTTCGGATCGAGCCCAAACCTTGGGCAACATTATAATATGGTGGGAGGAGTCATTTGGTGAGTTTTGAGAGAAATCCAATCGCTAGAAGTATGGAATACACCAACCACTCCAATTAGGAACGAACTGCCGTTGAAATTGAATTCTCCAATTTCTCACACGTATTGATTTCTGATCGAGCCCAAAACTTGGGCAACATCATAATATGGTGGGATTATTCATTTGGTGAGTTTTGAGTGAAATCCAATCGCTAGAGGTGTGGAATACACCAACCACTCCCATTGGGAACGAACTGCCGTTGAACTTGAATTGTCCAATTTGGAACACCTATTGATTTCTGATCGAGCCCAAAACTTGGGCAACACCATAATATGGTGGGAGGAGTCATTTGGTGAGTTTTGAGTGAAATCCAATCGGTAGAAGTATGGAATACACCAACCACTCCAATTAGGAACGAACTGCCGTTGAAATTGAATTGTCCAATTTCTCACACGTATTGATTTCTGATCGAGCCCAAAACTTGAGCAACATCATAATATGGTGGGAGGAGTCATTTGGTGAGTTTTGAGTGAAATCCCATCACTAGAAGTATGGAATACACCAACCACTCCAATTAGGAACGAACTGCCGTTGAACTTGAATTGACCAATTTCTCACACCTATTGATTTCGGATTGAGACCAAAACTTGGGCAACATCATAATATGGTGGGAGGAGTCATTTGGTGAGTTTTGAGTGAAATCCAATCGCTTGAAGTATGGAATACACCAACCACTCCAATTAGGAACGAACTGCCGTTGAACTTGAATTGTCCAATTTCGAACACCTATTGATTCCGGATCGAGCCCAAAACTTGGGCAACATCATAATATGGTGGGAGGAGTCATTTGGTGAGTTTTGAGTGAAATCCAATCGCTAGAAGTATGGAATACACCAACCACTCCAATTAGGAACGAACTGCCGTTGAACTTGAATTGACCAATTTCTCACACCTATTGATTTCGGATCGAGCCCAAAACTTGGGCAACATCATAATATGGTGGGAGGAGTCATTTGGTGAGTTTTGAGTGAAATCCAATCGCTTGAAGTATGGAATACACCAACCACTCCAGTTAGGAACGAACTGCCGTTGAACTTGAATTGTCCAATTTCCCACACCAATTGATTTCGGATCGAGCCCCAAACTTGGGCAACATCATAATATGGTGGGAGGAGTCATTTGGTGAGTTTTGAGTGAAATCCAATCGCTAGAACTATGGAATACACCAACCACTCCAATTAGGAACGAAATGCCGTTGAAATTGAATTGACCAATTTCTCACACCTATTGATTTCGGATTGAGCCCTAAACTTGGGCAACATCATAATATGGTGGGAGGAGTCATTTGGTGAGTTTTGAGTGAAATCCAATCGCTAGAAGTATGGAATACACCAACCACACCAATTAGGAACGAACTGCCGTTGAACTTGAATTGTCCAATTTCGAACACCTATTGATTCCGGATCGAGCCCAAAACTTGGGCAACATCATAATATGGTGGGAGTCATTTGGTGAGTTTTGAGTGAAATCCAATCGCTAGAAGTATGGAATACACCAACCACTCCAATTAGGAACGAACTGCCGTTGAACTTGAATTGTCCAATTTCTCACAACAATTGATTTCGGATCGAGCCCAAAACTAGGGCAACATCATAATATGGTGGGAGGAGTCATTTGGTGAGTTTTGAGTGAAATCCAATCGCTAGAAGTATGGAATACACCAACCACTCCAATTGGGAACGAACTGCCGTTGAACTTGAATTGTCCAATTTGGAACACCTATTGATTTCGGATCGAGCCCAAAACTTGGGCAACACCATAATATGGTGGGAGGAGTCATTTGGTGAGTTTTGAGTGAAATCCAATCGATAGAAGTATGGAATACACCAACCACTCCAATTAGGAACGAACTGCCGTTGAAATTGAATTGTCCAATTTCTCACACGTATTGATTTCTGATCGAGCCCAAAACTTGAGCAACATCATAATATGGTGGGAGGAGTCATTTGGTTAGTTTTGAGTGAAATCCCATCACTAGAAGTATGGAATACACCAACCACTCCAATTAGGAACGAACTGCCGTTGAACTTGAATTGACCAATTTCTCACACCTATTGATTTCGGATTGAGCCCAAAACTTGGGCAACATCATAATATGGTGGGAGGAGTCATTTGGTGAGTTTTGAGTGAAATCCAATCGCTTGAAGTATGGAATACACCAACCACTCCAATTAGGAACGAACTGCCGTTGAACTTGAATTGTCCAATTTCGAACACCTATTGATTCCGGATCGAGCCCAAAACTTGGGCAACATCATAATATGGTGGGAGGAGTCATTTGGTGAGTTTTGAGTGAAATCCAATCGCTAGAAGTATGGAATACACCAACCACTCTAATTAGGAACGAACTGCCGTTGAACTTGAATTGACCAATTTCTCACACCTATTGATTTCGGATCGAGCCCAAAACTTGGGCAACATCATAATATGGTGGGAGGAGTCATTTGGTGAGTTTTGAGTGAAATCCAATCGCTTGAAGTATGGAATACACCAACCACTCCAGTTAGGAACGAACTGCCGTTGAACTTGAATTGTCCAATTTCCCACACCAATTGATTTCGGATCGAGCCCCAAACTTGGGCAACATCATAATATGGTGGGAGGAGTCATTTGGTGAGTTTTGAGTGAAATCCAATCGCTAGAACTATGGAATACACCAACCACTCCAATTAGGAACGAAATGCCGTTGAAATTGAATTGACCAATTTCTCACACCTATTGATTTCGGATTGAGCCCTAAACTTGGGCAACATCATAATATGGTGGGAGGAGTCATTTGGTGAGTTTTGAGAGAAATCCAATCGCTAGAAGTATGGAATACACCAACCACTCCAATTAGGAACAAACTGCCGTTGAACTTGAATTGTCCAATTTGGAACACCTATTGATTTCGGATCGAGCCCAAAACTTGGGCAACATCTTAATATGGTGGGAGGAGTCATTTGATGAGTTTTGAGTGAAATCCAATCGCTAGAAGTATGGAATACAACAACCACTCCAATTAGGAACGAACTGCCGTTGAACTTGAATTGTCCAATTTCTCACACCTATTGATTTCGGATCGAGCCCAAAACTTGGGCAACGTCATAATATGGTGGGCGGAGTCATTTGGTGAGTTTTGAGTGAAATCCAATCGCTAGAAGTATGGAATGCACCAACCACTCCAATTAGGAACGAACTGTCGTTGAACTTGAATTGTCCAATTTCTCGCACCTATTGATTTCTGATCGAGCCCAAAACTAGGGCAACATCATAATATGGTGGGAGGAGTCATTTGGTGAGTTTTGAGTGAAATCCAATCGCTAGAAGTATGGAATACACCAACCACTCCAATTAGGAACGAAGTGCTGTTGAACTTGAATTGTCCAATTTGGAACGCCTATTGATTTCGGATCGAGCCCAAAACTTGGGCAACATCATAATATGGTGGGAGGAGTCATTTGGTGAGTTTTGAGTGAAATCCAATCGCTAGAAGTATGGAATACACCAACCACTCCAATTGGGAACGAACTGCCGTTGAACTTGAATTGTCCAATTTGGAACACCTATTGATTTCGGATCGAGCCCAAAACTTGGGCAACACCAAAATATGGTGGGAGGAGTCATTTGGTGAGTTTTGAGTGAAATCCAATCGATAGAAGTATGGAATACACCAACCACTCCAATTAGGAACGAACTGCCGTTGAAATTGAATTGTCCAATTTCTCACACGTATTGATTTCTGATCGAGCCCAAAACCTGGGCAACATCATAATATGGTGGGAGGAGTCATTTGGTGAGTTTTGAGTGAAATCCAATCGCTAGAAGTATGGAATACACCAACCACTCCATTTAGGAACGAACTGCCGTTGAACTTGAATTGTCCAATTTCTCACACCAATTGATTTCGGATCGAGCCCCAAACATGGGCAACATCATAATATGGTGGGAGGAGTTATTTGGTGAGTCTTGGGTGAAATCCAATAGCTAGAAGTATGGAATACACCAACCACTCCAATTAGGAACGAACTGCCGTTGAACTTGAATTGTCCACTTTGTAACACCTATTGATTTCGGATCGAGCCCAAAACTTGGGCAACATCATAATACGGTGGGAGGAGTCATTTGGTGAGTTTTGAGAGAAATCCAATCGCTAGAAGTATGGAATACACCAACAACTCCAATTAGGAACGAACTGCCGTTGAACTTGAATTGTCCAATTTGGAACACCTATTGATTTCGGATCGAGCCCAAAACTAGGGCAACATCATAATATGGTGGGAGGAGTCATTTGGGGAGTTTTGAGTGAAATCCAATCGCTAGAAGTATGGAATACACTAACCACTCCAATTAGGAACGAACTGCCGTTGAACTTGAATTGTCCAATTTCTCACACCTACTGATTTCAGATCGAGCCCCAAACTTGGGCAACATCATAATATGGTGGGAGGATTCGTTTGGTGAGTGTTGAGTGAAATCCAATAGCTAGAAGTATGGAATACACCAACCACTCCAATTAGAAACGAACTGCCGTTGAACTTGAATTGTCCAATTTGGAACCCCTATTGATTTCGGATCGAGCCCAAAACATGGGCAACATCATAATACGTTGGGAGGAGTCATTTGGTGAGTTTTGAGTGAAATCCAATCGCTAGAAGTATGGAATACACCAACCACCCCAATTAGGAACGCACTGCCGTTGAACTTGAATTGTCCAATTTCTCACACCAATTGATTTCGGATCGAGCCCCAAACTTGGGCAACATCATAATATGGTGGGAGGAGTTATTTGGCGAGTTTTGAGTGAAATCCAATCGCTAGAAGTATGGAATACACCAACCACTCCAATTAGGAACGAACTGCCGTTGAACTTGAATTGTCCAATTTGAAACACCTATTGATTTCGGATCGAGCCCAAAACTTGGGCAACAACATAATATGGTGGGAGGAGTCATTTGGTGAGTTTTGAGTGAAATCCAATCGCTAGAAGTATGGAATACACCAACCACTCCAATTAGGAACGAAATGCCGTTGAACTTGAATTGTCCAATTTGGAACACCTATTGATTTCGGATCGAGCCCCAAACTTTGGCAACATCATAATATGGTGGGAGGAGTCATTTGGTGAGTTTTTAGTGAAATCCAATCGCTAGAAGTATGGAATACACCAACCACACCAATTAGGAACGAACTGCCGTTGAACTTGAATTGTCCAATTTCGAACACCTATTGATTTCGGATCGAGCCCAAAACTTGGGCCACGTCATAAAATGGTGGGAGGAGTCATTTGGTGAGTTCTGAGTGAAATCCAATCGCTAGAAGTTTGGAATACACCAACCACTCCCATTCGGAATGAACTACCGTTGAACTTGAATTGTCCAATTTCTCACACCTATTGGTTTCGGATCGAGCCCAAAACTTGGGCCACAACATAATATGGTGGGAGTAGTCATTTGGTTAGTTTTGAGTGAAATCCAATTGCTAGAAGTATGGAATACACCAACCACTCCAATTAGGAACGAACTGCCGTTGAACTTGAATTGTCGAATTTCTCACACCTAATGATTTCGGATCGAGCCCCAAACTTGGGCAACATCATAATATGGTGGGAGGAGTCATTTGGTTAGTTTTGAGTGAAATCCAATCGCTAGAAGTGTGGAAAACACGAACCACTCCCATTCGGAACGAACTACCGTTGAACTTGAATTGTCCAATTTCTCACACCTATTGATTTCGGATCGAGCCCAAAACTTGGGCCACATCATAATATGGTGGGAGGAGTCATTTGGTGAGTTCTGAGTGAAATCCAATCGCTAGAAGTTTGGAATACACCAACCACTCCCATTCGGAATGAACTACCGTTGAACTTGAATTGTCCAATTTCTCACACCTATTGGTTTCGGATCGAGCCCAAAACTTGGGCCACAACATAATATGGTGGGAGTAGTCATTTGGTTCGTTTTGAGTGAAATCCAATTGCTAGAAGTATGGAATACACCAACCACTCCAATTAGGAACGAACTGCCGTTGAACTTGAATTGTCGAATTTCTCACACCTAATGATTTCGGATCGAGCCCCAAACTTGGGCAACATCATAATATGGTGGGAGGAGTCATTTGGTTAGTTTTGAGTGAAATCCAATCGCTAGAAGTGTGGAAAACACGAACCACTCCCATTCGGAACGAACTACCGTTGAACTTGAATTGTCCAATTTCTCACACCTATTGATTTCGGATCGAGCCCAAAACTTGGGCCACATCATAATATGGTGGGAGGAGTCATTTGGTTAGTTTTGAGTGAAATCCAATTGCTAGAAGTATGGAATACACCAACCACTCCAATTAGGAACGAACTGCCGTTGAACTTGAATTGTCCAATTTCTCACACCTATTGATTTCGGATCGAGCCCAAAACTTGGGCAACATCATAATATGGTGGGAGGAGTCATTTGGGGAGTTTTGAGTGAAATCCAATCGCTAGGAGTGTGGAATACACCAGCAACTCCAATTAGGAACGAACTGCCGTTGAACTTGAATTGTCCAATGTCGAACACCTATTGATTTCGGATCAAGCCCAAAACTTGGGCCACATCATAATATGGTGGGAGGAGTCCTTTGGTAAGTTTTGAGTGAAATCCAATCGCTAGAAGTTTGGAATACACCAACCACTCCCATTCGGAACGAACTACCGTTGAACTTGACTTGTCCAATTTCTCACACCTATTGATTTCGGATCGAGCCCAAAACTTGGGCCACAACATAATATGGTGGGACGATTCATTTGGTTAGTTTTGAGTGAAATCCAATTGCTAGAAGTATGGAATACACCAACCACTCCAATTAGGAACGAACTGCCGTTGAACTTGAATTGTCCAATTTCTCACACCTATTGATTTCGGATCGAGCCCAAAACTTGGGCAACATCATAATATGGTGGGAGGAGTCATTTGGTTAGTTTTGAGTGAAATCCATTCGCTAGAAGTATGGAATACACCAACCACTCCAATTAGGAACGAACTGCCGTTGAACTTGAATTGTCCAATTTGGAACACCTATTGATTTCGGATCGAGCCCAAAACTTGGGCAACATCATAATATGGTGGGAGGATTCATTTGGTGAGTTTTGAGTGAAATCCAATCGCTAGAAGTATGGAATACACCAACCACTCCCATTAGGAACGAACTACCGTTGAACTTGAATTCTCCAATTTCTCACACCTATTGATTTCGGATCGGGCACAAAACTTGGGCAACATCATAATATGGTGGGAGGAGTCATTTGGTGAGTTTTGAGTGAAATCCAATCGCTAGAAGTATGGAATACACCAACCACTCCAATTAGGAACGAACTGTGGTTGAAATTGAATTGACCAATTTCCCACACCTATTGATTTCGGATCGAGCCCAACACTTAGGCAACATCATAATATCGTGGGAGGAGTCATTTGGTGAGTTTTGAGTGAAATCCAATCGCTAGAAGTATGGAATACACCAACCACTCCAATTAGGAACGAACTGCCGTTGAACTTGAATTGTCCAATTTCGAACACCTATTGATTTCGGATCGAGCCCAAAACATGGGCAACATCATAATATGGTGGGAGTAGTCATTTGGTGAGTTTTGAGTGAAATCCAATCGCTAGAATTATGGAATACACCAACCACTCCAATTAGGAACGAACTGCCGTTGAACTTGAATTGTCGAATTTCTCACACCTAATGATTTCGGATCGAGCCCCAAACTTGGGCAACATCATAATATGGTGGGAGGAGTCATTTGGTTAGTTTTGAGTGAAATCCAATCGCTAGAAGTGTGGAAAACACGAACCACTCCCATTCGGAACGAACTACCGTTGAACTTGAATTGTCCAATTTCTCACACCTATTGATTTCGGATCGAGCCCAAAACTTGGGCCACATCATAATATGGTGGGAGGAGTCATTTGGTTAGTTTTGAGTGAAATCCAATTGCAAGAAGTATGGAATACACCAACCACTCCAATTAGGAACGAACTGCCGTTGAACTTGAATTGTCCAATTTCTCACACCTATTGATTTCGGATCGAGCCCAAAACTTGGGCAACATCATAATATGGTGGGAGGAGTCATTTCGGGAGTTTTAAGCGAAATCCAATCGCTAGAAGTGTGGAATACACCAACCACTCCAATTAGGAACGAACTGCCGTTGAACTTGAATTGTCCAATTTCTCACACCTATTGATTTCGGATCGAGCCCAAAACTTGGGCAACATCATAATATGGTGGGAGGAATCATTTCGTTAGTTTTGAGTGAAATGCAATCGCTAGAGAATACACCAACCACTCCAATTAGGAACGAACTGCCGTTGAACTTGAATTGTCCAATTTGGAACACCTATTGATTTCGGATCGAGCCCAAAACTTGGGCAACATCATAATATGGTGGGAGGAGTCATTTCGGGAGTTTTAAGTGAAATCCAATCGCTAGAAGTGTGGAATACACCAACCACTCCAATTAGGAACGAACTGTCGTTGAACTTTAATTGTCCAATTTCTCACACCTATTGATTTCGGATCGAGCCCAAAACTTGGGCAACATCATAATATGGTGGCAGGAATCATTTGGTTAGTTTTGAGTGAAATCCAATCGCTAGAAGTGTGGAATACACCAACCACTCCAATTAGGAACGAACTGCCGTTGAACTTGAATTGTCCAATTTCTCACACCTATTGATTTCGGATCGTGCCCAAAACTTGGGCAACATCATAATATGGTGGGAGGGGTCATTTGGTTAGTTTTGAGTGAAATCCAATCGCTAGAAGTATGGAATACACCAACCACTCCAATTAGGAACGAACTGCCGTTGAACTTGAATTCTCCAATTTGAAACACCTATTGATTTCGGATCGAGCCCAAAACTTGGGCAACATCATAATATGGTGGGAGGAGTCATTTGCTGTGTTTTGAGTGAAATCCAATCGCAAGAAGTATGGAATACACCTACCACTCCAATTAGGAACGAAATGCCGTTGAACTTGAATTGTCCAATTTGGAACACCTATTGATTTCGGATCGAGCCCCAAACTTGGGCAACATCATAATATGGTGGGAGGAGTCATTTGGTTAGGTTTAAGTGAAATCCAATCGCTTGAAGTATGGAATACACCAACCACTCCAATTAGGAACGAACCGCCGTTGAACTCTAATTGTCAAATTTGGAAGACCTATTGATTTCCGATCGAGTCCAAAACTTGGGCAACATCCTAATATGGTGGGAGGAGTCATTTGGTGAGTTTTGAGTGAAATCCAATCGCTAGAAGTATCGAATACACCAACCACTCCAATTAGGAACGAACTGCCGTTGAACTTGAATTGTCCAATTTCGAACACCTATTGATTTCGGATCGAGCCCAAAACTTGGGCCACATCATAATATGGTGGGAGGAGTCATTTGGTGAGTTTTGAGTGAAATCCAATCCCTAGAAGTTTGGAATACACCAACCACTCCCATTCGGAACGAACTACCGTTGAACTTGAATTGTCCAATTTCTCACACCTATTGATTTCAGATCGAGCCCAAAACTTGGGCCACAACATAATATGGTGGGAGGAGTCATTTGGTTAGTTTTGAGTGAAATCCAATCGCTAGAAGTATGGAATACACCAACCACTCCAATTAGGAACGAACTGCCGTTGAACTTGAATTGTCCGAGTGAATCCCAGGATTTGTTGTGTCTTGAATGTGGAATGGATGTGGTATTTATAGGGAGAGGGGAGTGATAAATCTGAATTCAATATGGCTAATGCATACAACACTTGCATTATAAAAGATGAATTGGTTGATGCACTTCACTAATGCATACAACACTTGCATTATAAAATCTGAATTGGTTGATGCACTTCACCAATAAATCCCACCAGCAGCCCTAGCTCATCTTCATGTCACCATGACCAAGCTTCCAACCAGCTACAATAGCTCATGCCTAGCTCACCATGACCAAGCTTCCAACCACCTCATCCTCATGTCAGCATGACCAGCAACTTCTTGGGCTTACGAATTGGGCTAGGCTGAATCAAATGATGACTTTAAGATGTCTATTGTGAAGTTCAGAATGTGTTTGATCCAACCACACAAGTATTGGCCCAATCCAAGCTCGGATGAAGAAGTTAAGGCCAAAACAAATTGCTAACTCGTTTTGCTCGCTGACAAAATCCATCCTGAGCATGGTTCTGTGTTTGCTAGGTAACGGACTCCAGATTTATCCAATGGGGCTGAATTTTGGATATGTTATAGTACATACCCATTGGAACAACTTGCATGAAGAATTCTGCCTCATCCGAGCTGTGTAGGTTGCTGAAACAAAGCTTGCAATATGACCTACGGAACTGGACTGGCAGGGGGCTGTAGCCAAAATGAGTTTGTCTTTAAGCTCTTCTTCCATTCATCCAAATCAGGCCTAAACATGCTTGAATTGCATGAATTATGCTCTCTTACTCTATTGGCCTACAAAACACACAAATAGAGGCAAATAACTCAGAATTATAGGAAACTAAGCAAAAGAAGTAAGTAAATTGGGCATGTATATGTATGAAATTATGAGCTTAACACACCCCCAAACCTAGATTTTGCTAGTCCTCGAGCAAAACAAAAGAAAAACAAAGGTAAAAACAAAACAAGAAGTTAACTAGACCACTTTCGTAGGTAAATCAATTGCATTGAGCGTATGCAACAAGCCTTTAAACCTCTAAGCATCCCTAGTAGGAGGAGTTGTGTCTCCTGAGGGTTTAACAGATACGATACCCACAAACGCTTTACTGAGTCTACAAAACAAAGTGGTTAGAAAAATAAACTTTGAAATCAACTAATGAAAATGAAAGAAAACTTTAGTCATACCTCCAACACCATAGAGTTGCCAAGATATGTGATCAATCAGTGTGTACAAGTGGAAGCTATAGCTCAAAGGCACACGGTTTCAAAGCAAGCACACTCAAACCTTGAATAGAGAATATGCATTGACTCTAATTCTCACAGAAAACACTCAATCACTCAGAACCTATGGTTTAATTCTCTCAAGAAAGCATAAGTGAGTGTAAGAAATAGAAGCACAAATTGGGTTAGATCTCATGAAAGGAATCAAATACTAAGAATAGAGATACACACATACTTACCATCACACATGAATACATCCTCAAAGATCAGCTAGGTCTTTCACAAGGTTGTAATGAAAGCCTAAGGTTTAGGGGAAATGGAAGAATTGGAAGGAAAAACAAGTAACTTAAGAACACACCAAGGTTGCATGCTTCATTAATCTGCAAGGTATCATTGATTTATAATGGCATGGCTGCAAACTTCATGGTACCACCTGGCATAGACCTTATATTTCACACTTAGATCAAATCGACACACTTTCTCTTTATCTTTCTTATTTGCTGATTTGATCTGCTACTTCTTTAACTTTATTGCACAGACTCACACCAATTTTCATTTAGGTACACGGCAGCAACTTCCTTGCTTTAAACTTTATCTTGGCACACCTTGGTATATTTCTAAGATATAGGGTATGGCTACAATAGGTCAAGTATCTCAGATTGAGATACAAAGGTAGGGAAATGATGAGGGTGATAGAAGAAAAAAAACTTTGAGTGTTTGGCTTCAAGAGGGCTAATGGAACACACATATGGGTAGGGTGAAAAGAAAGCACATAGAATGGTTATACACACATAGCCTAGCATCACTTCAATGAGTTCATTCATGAATGAGAGCAAGCATATGATATCTGCAAAAGAGAATCATCCTTAATATTCAATCAAAATGAAATGATGAGATCAATTAGAGTGAATCGAAGAAAATAAGTATGGATGAGAAATAGAACACTTTAAACCCTCTCAAGAAAGCAATTAGGCTCGATATAGCTCACTAGGGTAGTCTCCACTATTTTCCTTCAAGAATTTGAGCATGGTACTTTGATCGGTTCATAATTGTATATCATTTTGTACCCTTCTAGCTTATGATTTGGTTATGTTTTTGAGTTAAACTTGTGCTTTTAATCCTTTTTGTGTTTATCTTTCAGTTCATTGAGCTTTAGGTAATAATGATGGCTTTAGAGAGCATAATTCATGCAATTCAAGCATGTTAAGGCCTAATTTGGATGAATGGATGAAGAGCTTAAAGACAAACTCATTTTGGCTACAGCCCCCTGCCAGTCCAGTTTCGTAGGTCATATTGAAGCTTTGTTTCAGCAACCAACATAGCTCGGATGAGGCCACATTCTTCATGAAAGTTGTTCCAATGGGTGTGTACTATAACATATCCAAACTTCAGCCCCATTGGATAAATATGGAGTCTGTTACCTAGCAAACACAGAACCATGCTCAGGATGGATCTTATCAGCGCGGAAAATGAGTTAGAAATTTGTTTTGGCCTTAACTTCCTCCTCCGACCTTGGATTGGCCCAAATGATATATGGATGGAAAGAAGACATTCTGAACTTCAATTTTGAGTGCTTAAAGTCTTAATTTGCTTAAGGGAAGCCCAATTCGTAAGCCCTTGAAGTTGCTGGTCATGCTGACCTCAGGATGAGCTATTATTTCTGGTTGGAAGCTTGGTCATGGTGACATGAAGATGAGCTAGGGCTGCTGGTGGGATTTATTAGTGAAGTGCATCAACCATTTCAGATTTTATAATGGAAGTGTTGTATGCATTAGTGAAGTGCATCAACCATTTCAGATTTTATAAAACAAGTGTTGTATGCATTAGCCATACTTAATTCAGATTTTCAGCTTCCTTAGGCCTATATATAGTGAGGTTTCCCAAGCTTGTAAACACACCCCAAGGGGGGGAGCTCTCAAACACTTCTCTAGAGCTCCCTTCCCTTCTCTCCCTCAAATTCTCTTAGTTTCATTTTCTAGTTTTCAATTGTTATAATGAGATCTTTGTGCTGAAATTTTCCTTTAAGTCTTTCCAGTTCTACTTTAATTTTCATTGTTATGTAAATTCTTTTCTTTAGTTTCAAGTTTGATTAGTTTCCAAGTTTCAATTATGGTTTTTGTTCTTATTCATTATGCTTATAAGTTAATATGCTAGTTTGAATGATTGATCACCATTTAGGCTTGCATGTTAGCTATCTTGGTTTGAATTAAGAGTAGACACCATGCTTTAATTCGAATTGAACTATGAATAGGAAGAGTATGTATGGACATTCGACAACAGGGATTAGATACATGCTTGGTTGTTTAAATTGTTCTTCTATGCTTAATGGGTTCCTAATGCTTAATTTTAGGTTAGACAACAAATGATCAAATTAGGGAATTAGGAACACAAGGTTATGACCAAACACCATGGCTTAATCATACATTAGCTAGAATCAATCCGTTAATCTAATTGAACTTGGGAACTTATCTACTTGAGTTAGTTATTTTCTTTCTTTCTTGTTTTATTTATTTCCTTTCTTTTTCATTTATGCTTTGTGTAGGGAAAATGAATTGAATCATTCAATCACCAATCCTCGTGGGATCGACCTCGCACTTACATACGCTATACTACCGAACGGCTCGTGCACTTGCGAGTATCACAAGTTGAGGATGCAGCTGAATCCATTTTGGTGCAGCTGTATCTACGCAACATACTTTAGCCACCAGAATTCTAAGAGCAAAAGCTTTGTGAAGTGCAAAATTCTGATATGAAAACTTCAAATAGCAGCTCCATAGTATTGATTGTATGACATTCTTAAAAAAAAAAAAATTAGTGACAAGAGAACGAAAATTGAAAACACAAATTTAAAATTAAAAACCTTCCCCCCAGACCTGAATTGAACATTGTCCTCAATGTTAAAGCATACAAAAGATGATTGAGAACAAGCAAATGATAAAGGGAAAAGTTAAGAAGAAGGTTTAGAGAAAAAAAAAAAAAAAAAAAAAAAAAAAAAAAAAAACGAATATATAAGCAACTCACGGATGACCAGTTAAGGGCCTCAGAAAACACAGCCAGGGGATCCGGGAAGGTTGGAGGGGTCACAATGGTCCCGCTTAAAACCCAAACTTCTTAGACACCGAAGGTGTCGCCTAAAGAACTCCTAGACACTGTGTTGACGTAGGTGCTCATTGGGGTTACCAAGAGTTAGCTTATATGAAAAAAAAAAAAAAAAAAAAAAAAAATCTTTTTTTTTTTTATATAAATTTATTTATTTATTTATAAAAAGAAACAGAAACTTAAAATGACTAAAATAAAAACAAAACAAGTAAAGAGAAAGGATTGAAATGCTCCCCCCTGATGCGATTAGGTCGACCGCTAACAAACACCTTCTTCTTGAACACATGGGTTGCCTCCCAAGAAGCGCCTTAGTTAATGTCTTGGCAAGACATTATGCAATCAGATTATGATGAGTTGGGGGGTTTCGGATCAATCGTCTCAAGATAGTTCACCCAACTTCTTCTCCTCTTCCTTTTCCTTTTCTTTTTCTTCAAGTGTGCAAGGGGTGTAACTTTGAACATGCCATTGGATGGTTCCACTTTCGTAGAGCATGGATCAAGGGGCTCAAGTAGTAACCCAGAAATTGGTGGAAATGGATGGAACACTTCTAGGGCAGCTACCACTTCTTGGAACTTTGGTTCAACTTGTTCTTCCTCTGCTTGTGCAATGACAACTTCTATAGCATCAGTGGGCTGTTTCTGCAAACTCTTAGAAGAAACTTCATCATTCACAACATCAATTGAAAAACAAGTATCAAGAGAGATAGAAGGTTGAGATGGAGGATCAAACACTTTAAATTCAGCAGTTTCACCCAACACAGTCATGGAGAGGGTGCCATCTTTCATATTGATAATTGTGTTTGTTGTGGCCATGAATGGTCGTCCTAAAAGAATGGGATCAACACGATCTCCATTTGGAATACACCAACCACTCCAATTAGGAACGAACTGCCGTTGAACTCTAATTGTCAAATTTGGAAGACCTATTGATTTCGGATCGAGCCCAGAACTTGGGCAACATCATAATATGGTGGGAGGAGTCATGTGGTGAATTTTGAGTGAAATCCAATCGCTAGAAGTATGGAATACACCAACCACTCCAATTAGGAACGAACTGCCGTTGAACTTGAATTGTCCAATTTCTCACACCTATTAATTTCGGATCGAGCCCAAAACTTGGGCAACATCATAATATGGTGGGAGGAGTCATTTGGTGAGTTTTGAGTGAAATCCAATCCCTAGAAGTATGGAATACACCAACCACTCCAATTAGGAACGAACTGCCGTTGAACTTGAATTGTCCAATTTCTCACACCTATTGATTTCGGATCGAGCCCCAAACTTGGGCAACACCATAATATGGTGGGAGGAGTCATTTGGTGAGTTTTTAGTGACATCCAACCGCTAGAAGTATGGAATACACCAACGACTCCAATTAGGAACGAACTGCCGTTGAACTTGAATTGTACAATTTTTCACACCCATTGATTTCGGATCGAGCCCAAAACTTGGGCAACATCATAATATGGTTGGAGGAGTCATTTGGTGAGTTTTGAGTGAAATCCAATCGCCAGAAGTATGGAATACACCAACCACTCCAATTTGGAACGAACTGCCGTTGAACTTGAATTGTCCAATTTCTCACACCTATTGATTTTGGATCGAGCCCAAAACTTGGGCAACATCATAATATGGTGGGAGGAGTCATTTGGTGAGTTTTGAGTGAAACCAATCGCTGGAAGTATGGAATACACCAACCATTCCAATTAGGAACGAACTGCCGTTGAACTTGAATTGTCCAGTTTCTCACACCTATTGATTTCGGATCGAGCCCAAAACTTGGGCAACATCATAATATGGTGAGAGGAGTCATTTGGTGAGTTTTGAGTGAAATCCAATCGCCAGAAGTATGGAATACACCAACCACTGCAATTTGGAACGAACTGTCGTTGAAATTGAATTTACCAATTTCTCACACCTATTGATTTCGTATCGAGCCCAAAACTTGGGCAACATCATAATATGGTGGGAGGTGTCATTTGGGGAGTTTTGAGTGAAATCCAAACGCTAGAAGTATGGAATACCCCAACCACTCCAATTAGGAACGAACTGCCGTTGAACATGAATTGTCCACTTTCTCACACCTATTGATTTCGGATCGAGCCCAAAACTTGGGCAACATCATAATATGGTGGGAAGTCATTTGGTTAGTTTTGAGTGAAATCCAATAGCTAGAAGTATGGAATACACCAACCACTCCAATTAGGAACGAACTGCCGTTGAACTTGAATTGTCCAATTTCGAACACCTATTGATTTCGGATCGAGCCCAAAACTTGGGCAACATCATAATGTGGTGGGAGGAGTCCTTTGGTGAGTTTTGAGTGAAATCCAATCGCTAGAAGTATGGAATACACCAACCACTCCAATTAGGAACGAACTGCCGTTGAACTTGAATTGTCCAATTTGGAACACCTACTAATTTCGGATCGAGCCCCAAACTTCGGCAACATCATAATATGGTGGGAGGTGTCATTTGGGGAGTTTTGAGTGAAATCCAATCGCTAGAAGTATGGAATACACCAACCACTCCAATTAGGAACGAACTGCCGTTGAACTCGAATTGTCCAATTTTGAACACCTATTGATTTCGGATCGAGCCCAAAACTTGGGCAACATCATAATATGGTGGGACGAGTCATTTGGTGAGTTTTGAGTGAAATCCAATAGCTAGAAGTATGGAATACACCAACCACTCCAATTAGGAACGAACGGCCGTTGAACTTGAATTGTCCAATTTCGAACACCTATTGATTTCGGATCGAGCCCAAAACTTGGGCAACATCATAATGTGGTGGGAGGAGTCCTTTGGTGAGTTTTGAGTGAAATCCAATCGCTGGTAGTATGGAATACACCAACCACTCCAATTAGGAACGAACTGCCGTTGAACTTGAATGGTCCAATTTCTCACACCTATTGATTTCGGATCGAGCCCCAAACTAGGGCAACATCATAATATGGTGGGAGGAGTCATTTGGTGAGTTTTGAGTGAAATCCAATCGCTAGAAGTATGGAATACACCAACCACTCCAATTAGGAACGAACTGCCGTTGAACTCGAATTGTCCAATTTTGAACACCTATTTATTTCGGATCGAGCCCAAAACTTGGGCAACATCATAATATGGTGGGACGAGTCATTTGGTGAGTTTTGAGTGAAATCCAATAGCTAGAAGTATGGAATACACCAACCACTCCAATTAGGAACGAACGGCCGTTGAACTTGAATTGTCCAATTTCGAACACCTATTGATTTCGGATCGAGCCCAAAACTTGGGCAACATCATAATGTGGTGGGAGGAGTCCTTTGGTGAGTTTTGAGTGAAATCCAATCGCTAGAAGTATGGAATACACCAACCACTCCAATTAGGAACGAACTGCCGTTGAACTTGAATTGTCCAATTTGGAACACCTACTAATTTCGGATCGAGCCCAAAACATGGGCAACGTCATAATATGGTGGGAGGAGTCATTTGGTGAGTTTTGAGTGAAATCCAATCGCTAGAAGTATAGAATACACCAACCACTCCAATTAGGAACGAACTGCCGTTGAACTTGAATGGTCCAATTTCTCACACCTATTGATTTCGGATCGAGCCCCAAACTAGGGCAACATCATAATATGGTGGGAGGAGTCATTTGGTGAGTTTTGAGTGAAATCCAATCGCTAGAATTATGGAATACACTAACCACTCCAATTAGGAACGAACTGCCGTTGAACTTGAATTGTCCAATTTCTCACACCGATTGGTTTTGGATCGAGCCCAAAACCTGGGCAACATCATAATATGGTGGGAGGAGTCATTGGTGAGTTTTGAGTGAAATCTAATCGCTAGAAGTAACCACTCCAATTAGGAACGAACTGCCGTTGAACTTGAATTGTCCAATTTCTCACACCTATTGATTTCGGATCGAGCCCAAAACTTGGGCAGCATCATAATATGGTGGGAGGAGTCATTTGCTGAGTTTTGAGTGAAATCCAATCGCTAGAAGTATGGAATACACCAACCACACCAATTAGGAACGAACTGCCGTTGAACTTGAATTGTCCAATTTCGAACACCTACTAATTTCGGATTTAGCCCAAAACTTGGGCAACATCATAATATGGTGGGAGGATTCATTTGGTGAGTTTTGAGTGAAATCCAATCGCTAGAAGTATGGAATACACCAACCACTCCAATTAGGAACGAACTGCCGTTGAACTTGAATGGTCCAATTTCTCACACCTATTGATTTCGGATCGAGCCCCAAACTAGGGCAACATCATAATATGGTGGGAGGAGTCATTTGGTGAGTTTTGAGTGAAATCCAATCGCTAGAAGTATGGAAAACACCAACCACTCCACTTAGGAACGAACTGCCGTTGAACTTGAATTGTCCAATTTCGAACACCTATTGATTTCAGATCGAGCCCAAAACTTGGGCAACATCATAATATGGTGGGAGGAATCATTTGGTGAGTTTTGAGTGAAATCCAATAGGTAGAGAAGTATGGAATACACCAACCACTCCAATTAGGAACGAACTGTCGTTGAACTTGAATTGTCCAATTTGGGACACCTATTGATTTCGGATCGTGCCCCAAACTTGTGCAACATCATAATATGGTGGGAGGAGTCATTTGGTGAGTTTTGAGTGAAATCCAATCGCTAGAAGTATGGAATACACCAACCACTCCAATTAGGAACGAACTGCCGTTGAACTTGAATTGTCCAATTTCTCACACCTATTGATTTTGGATCGAGCCCAAAACCTGGGCAACATCATAATATGGTGGGAGGAGTCATTTGGTGAGTTTTGAGTGAAATCCAATCGCTAGAAGTATGGAATACACCAACCACGCCAATGAGGAACGAACTACTGTTGAACTTGAATTGTCCAATTTGGAACACCTACTGATTTCGGATCGAGCCCAAAAGTTGGGCAACATTATAATATGGTGGGAGGAGTCATTTGTTGAGTTTTGAGTGAAATCCAATCGGTAGAAGTATGGAATACACCAACCACTCCAATTAGGAACGAACTGCCGTTGAACTTGAATTGTCCAATTTCTCACACCTATTGATTTCGGATCGATCCCAAAAGTTGGGCAACATCATAATATGGTGGGAGGAGTCATTTGGTGAGTTTTGAGTGAAATCCAATCGGTAGAAGTTTGGAATACACCAACCCCTCCAATTAGGAACGAACTGCCGTTGAACTTGAATTGTCCAATTTCGAACACCTATTGATTTCAGATCGAGCCCAAAACTTGGGCAACATCATAATATGGTGGGAGGAATCATTTGGTGAGTTTTGAGTGAAATCCAATAGCTAGAGAAGTATGGAATACACCAACCACTCCAATTAGGAACGAACTGTCGTTGAACTTGAATTGTCCAATTTGGGAGACCTATTGATTTCGGATCGTGCCCCAAACTTGTGCAACATCATAATATGGTGGGAGGAGTCATTTGGTGAGTTTTGAGTGAAATCCAATCGCTAGAAGTATGGAATACACCAACCACTCCAATTAGGAACGAACTGCCGTTGAACTTGAATTGTCCAATTTCTCACACCTATTGATTTTGGATCGAGCCCAAAACCTGGGCAACATCATAATATGGTGGGAGGAGTCATTTGGTGAGTTTTGAGTGAAATCCAATCGCTAGAAGTATGGAATACACCAACCACGCCAATGAGGAACGAACTGCTGTTGAACTTGAATTGTCCAATTTGGAACACCTACTGATTTCGGATCGAGCCCAAAAGTTGGGCAACATTATAATATGGTGGGAGGAGTCATTTGTTGAGTTTTGAGTGAAATCCAATCGGTAGAAGTATGGAATACACCAACCACTCCAATTAGGAACGAACTGCCGTTGAACTTGAATTGTCCAATTTCTCACACCTATTGATTTCAGATCGATCCCAAAAGTTGGGCAACATCATAATATGGTGGGAGGAGTCATTTGGTGAGTTTTGAGTGAAATCCAATCGGTAGAAGTTTGGAATACACCAACCCCTCCAATTAGGAACGAACTGCCGTTGAACTTGAATGGTCCAACTTCTCACACCTATTGATTTCGGATCGAGCCTCATACTAGGGCAACATCATAATATGGTGGGAGGATTTATTTGGTGAGTTTCGAGTGAAATCCAATCGCTAGAAGTATGGAATACACCAACCACTCCAATTAGGAACGAACTGCCGTTGAACTTGAATTGTCCAATTTGGAACACCTATTGATTTCGGATCGAGCCCAGAACTTGGGCAACATCATAATATGGTGGGAGGAGTCATGTGGTGAATTTTGAGTGAAATCCAATCGCTAGAAGTATGGAATACACCAACCACTCCAATTAGGAACGAACTGCCGTTGAACTTAAATTGTCCAATTTGTCACACCTATTGATTTCGGATCGAGCCCAAAACTTGGGCAACATCATAATATGGTGGGAGGAGTCATTTGGTGAGTTTTGAGTGAAATCCAATCGCTAGAAGTATGGAATACACCAACCCCTCCAATTAGGAACGAACTGCCCTTGACATTGAATTGTCCAATTTCTCACACCTATTGATTTCGGTTCGGGCCCAAAACTTGGGCAACATCATAATGTGGTGGGAGGAGATATTTGGTGAGTTTTGAGTGAAATCCAATCGCTAGAAGTATGGAATACACCAACCACTCCAAGTAGGAACGAACTGCCGTTGACATTGAATTGTCCAATTTCTCACACCTATTGATTTCGGATCGAGCCCAAAACTTGGGCAACATCATAATATGTTGGGAGGAGTCATTTTGGGAGTTTTTAGTGAAATCCTATCGCTAGAAGTATGGAATACACCAACCACTCCAATTAGGAACCAACTGCCGTTGAACTTGAATTGTCCAATTTCTCACACCTATGGATTTCGGATCGATCCCAAAAGTTGGGCAACATCATAATATGGTGGGAGGAGTCATTTGGTGAGTTTTGAGTGAAATCCAATCGCTAGAAGTATGGAATACACCAACCACTCCAATTAGGAAAGAACTGTCGTTGAAATTGAATTGACCAATTTCTCACACCTATTGAATTCGGATCGAGCCCAAAACTTGGGCAACATCATAATATGGTGGGAGGAGTCATTTGGTGAGTTTTGAGTGAAATCCAATCGCTAGAAGTATGGAATACACCAACCCCTCCAATTAGGAACGAACTGCCGTTGACATTGAATTGTCCAATTTCTCACACCTATTGATTTCGGTTCGAGCCCAAAACTTGGGCAACATCATAATGTGGTGGGAGGAGTCATTTGGTGAGTTTTGAGTGAAATCCAATCGCTAGAAGTATGGAATACACCAACCACTCCAAGTAGGAACGAACTGCCGTTGACATTGAATTGTCCAATTTCTCACACCTATTGATTTCGGATCGAGCCCAAAACATGGGCAACATCATAATATGTTGGGAGGAGTCATTTTGGGAGTTTTTAGTGAAATCCTATCGCTAGAAGTATGGAATAAACCAACCACTCCAATTATGAACGAACTGTCGTTGAAATTGAATTGACCAATTTCTCACACCTATTGATTTCGGATCGATCCCAAAAGTTGGGCAACATCATAATATGGTGGGAGGAGTCATTTGGTGAGTTTTGAGTGAAATCCAATTAGGAAAGAACTGTCGTTGAAATTAAATCGCTAGAAGTATGGAATACACCAACCACTCCAATTAGGAAAGAACCGTCGTTGAAATTGAATTGACCAATTTCTCACACCTATTGATTTCGGATCGAGCCCAAAACTTGGGCAACATCATAATACGGTGGGAGGAGTCATTTGGGGAGGTTTGAGTGAAATCCAATCGCTAGGAGTATGGAATACACCAACCACTCCAATTACGAACGAACTGTTGTTGAAATTGAATTGACCAATTTCTCACACCTATTGATTTCGGATCGATCCCAAAACTTGGGCAACATCATAATATGGTGGGAGGAGTCATTTGGTAAGTTTTGACTGAAATCCAATCGCTAGAAGTATGGAATACACCAACCACTCCAATTAGGAAAGAACTGTCGTTGAAATTGAATTGACCAATTTCTCACGCCTATTGAATTCGGATCGAGCCCAAAACTTGGGCAACATCATAATATGGTGGTAGGAGTCATTTGGTGAGTTTTGAGTGATATCCAATCGCTAGAAGTATGGAATACACCAACCACTCCAATTAGGAACGAACTGCCATTGAACTTGAAGTGTCAAATTTGGAACACCTATTGATTTCGGATCGAGCCCAAAACTTGGGAAACATCATATTATGGTGGGAGGAGTCCTTTGGTGAGTTTTGAGTGAAATCCAATCGCTAGAAGTACGGAATACAACAACCACTCCAGTTAGGAACGAACTGCCGTTATACTTGAACTTTCCAATTTGGAACACCTATTGATTTCGGATCGAGCCCAAAACTTGGGCAACAGCATAATATGGTGGGAGGAGTCATTTGGTGAGTTTTGAGTGAAATCCAATCGCTAGAAGTATGGATTACACCAACCACTCCAATTAGGAACGAACTGCCGTTGAACTTGAATTGTCCAATTTCCCACACCTATTGATTTCAGATCGAGCCCAAAACTTGGGCAACATCATAATATTGTGGGAGGAGTCATTTGGTGAGTTTCGAGTGAAATCCAAACGCTAGAAGTATGGAATACACCAACCACTCCAATTAGGAACAAACTGCCGTTGAACTTGAATTGTCCAATTTCCCACACCTATTGATTTCGGATCGACCCCAAAACTTGGGCAACATCATAATATGGTGGGATTATTCATTTGGTGAGTTTTGAGTGAAATCCAATCGCTAGAAGTATGGAATACACCAACCACTCCAATTGGGAACGAACTGCCGTTGAACTTGAATTGTCCAATTTGGAACACCTATTGATTTCGGATGTTGCCCAAAACTTGGGCAACACCATAATATGGTGGGAGGAGTCATTTGGTGAGTTTTGAGTGAAATCCGATCGCTAGAAGTATGGAATACACCAACCACTCCAATTAGGAACGAACTGCCGTTGAAATTGAATTGTCCAATTTCTCACACGTATTGATTTCTGATCGAGCCCAAAACTTGGCCAACATCATAATATGGTGGGAGGAGTCGTTTGGTGAGTTTTGAGTGAAATCCAATCGCTAGAAGTATGGAATACACCAACCACACCAATTAGGAACGAACTGCCGTTGAACTTGAATTGTCCAATTTCTCACACCTATTGATTTCGGATCGAGCCCCAAACTTGGGCAACATCATAACATGGTGTGAGGAGTCATTTGGTGAGTTTTGAGTGAAATCAAATCGCTAGAAGTATGGAATACACCAACCACTCCAATTAGGAATGAACTGCCGTTGAACTTGAATTGTCCAATTTGGAACACCTATTAATTTCGGATGGAGCCCAAAACTTGGGCAACATCATAATATGGTGGGAGGAGTCATTTGGTGAGTTTTGAGTGAAATCCAATCGCTAGAAGTGTGGAATACACCAACCACTCCAATTAGGAACGAACTGCCGTTGAACATGAATTGTCCAATTTGGAACACCTATTGATTTCGGATCGAGCCCAAAACTAGGGCAACATCATAATATGGTGGGAGGAGTCATTTGGTGAGTTTTGAGTGAAATCCAATCGCTAGAAGTATGGAATACACCAACCACTCCAATTAGGAACGAACTGCCGTTGAACTTGAATTGTCCAATTTCTCACACCTATTGATTTCAGATCGAGCCCAAAATTTGGGCAACATCATAATATGGTGGGAGGAGTCATTTGGTGAGTTTTGAGTGAAATCCAATCGCTAGAAGTATGGATTACACCAACCACTCCAATTAGGAACGAACTGTCGTCGAAATTGAATTGACCAATTTCTCACACCTATTGAATTCGGATCGAGCCCAAAACTTGGGCAACAGCATAATATGGTGGGAATCATTTGGTGAGTTTTGAGTGAAATCCAATCGCTAGAAGTATGGAATACACCAACCACTCCAATTAGGAACGAACTGCCGTTGAACTTGAATTGTCCAATTTCTCACACCTATTGATTTCGGATCGAGCCCAAAACTTGGGCAACATCATAATATGGTGGGAGGAGTCATTTGGTGAGTTTTGAGTGAAATCCAATTAGGAAAGAACTGTCGTTGAAATTAAATTGACCAATATCTCACACCTATTGAATTCGGATCGAGCCCAAAACTTGGGCAACATCATAATATGGTGGGAGGAGTCATTTGGTGAGTTTTGAGTGAAATCCAATCGCTAGAAGTATGGAATACACCAACCACTCCAATTAGGAAAGAACTGTCGTTGAAATTGAATTGTCCAATTTCTCACACCTATTGATTTCGGATCGAGCCCCAAACTTGGACATCATAATATGGCGGGAGGAGTCATTTGGTGAGTTTTGAGTGAAATCCAATCGCTTGAAGTATGGAATACACCAACCACTCCAATTAGGAACGAACTGCCGTTGAAGTTGAATTGTCCAATTTGGAACACCTATTGATTTCGGATCGAGGCCAAAACTTGGGCAACATCATAATATGGTGGGAGGAGTCATTTGGTGAGTTTTGAGTGAAATCCAATCATTAGAAGTATGGAATACACCAACCACTCCAATTAGGAACGAACTGCCGTTGAACTTGAATTGTCCAATTTCTCACACCAATAGATTTCGGATCGAGCCCAAAAATTGGGCAACATCATAATATGGTGGGAGGAGTCATTTGGGGAGGTTTCAGTAAAATCCAATCGCTAGAAGTATGGAATACACCAACCACTCCAATTAGGAACGAACTGCCGTTGAACTTGAATTGTCCAATTTGGAACACCTATTGATTTCGGATCGAGCCCAAAACTTGGGCAACATCATAATATGGTGGGAGGAGTAATTTGTTGAGTTTTGAGTGAAATCCAATCGCTAGAAGTATGGAATACACCAACCACTCCAATTAGGAACGACCTGCCGTTGAAATTGAATTGTCCAATTTCTCACACGTATTGATTTCTGATCGAGCCCAAAACTTGGGCAACATCATAATATGGTGCGAGGAGTCATTTGGTGAGTTTTGAGTGAAATCCAATCGCTAGAAGTATGGAATACACCAACCACTCCAATTAGGAACGAACTGCCGTTGAAATTGAATTGTCCAATTTCTCACACCAATTGATTTCGGATCGAGCCCAAAACTTGGGCAACATCATAATATGGTGGGAGGAGTCATTTGGGGAGGTTTCAGTAAAATCCAATCGCTAGAAGTATGGAATACACCAACCACTCCAATTAGGAACGAACTGCCGTTGAACTTGAATGGTCCAATTTGGAACACCTATTGATTTCGGATCGAGCCCAAAACTAGGGCAACATCATAATATGGTGGGAGGAGTCATTTGGTGGGTTTTGAGTGAAATCCAATCGCTAGAAGTATGGAATACACCAACCACTCCAATTAGGAACGAACTGCCGTTGAAATTGAATTGTCCAATTTCTCACACCAATTGATTTCGGATCGAGCCCAAAACTTGGGCAACATCATTATATGGTGCGAGGAGTCATTTGGTGAGTTTTGAGTGAAATCCAATTGCTAGAAGTATGGAATACACCAACCACTCCAATTAGGAACGAACTGCCGTTGAACTTGAATTGTCCAATTTCCCACACCTATTGATTTCAGATCGAGCCCAAAACTTGGGCAACATCATAATATTGTGGGAGGAGTCATTTGGTGAGTTTCGAGTGAAATCCAATTGCTAGAAGTATGGAATACACCAACCACTCCAATTAGGAACAAACTGCCGTTGAACTTGAATTGTCCAATTTCCCACACCTATTGATTTCGGATCGACCCCAAAACTTGGGCAACATCATAATATGGTGGGATTATTCATTTGGTGAGTTTTGAGTGAAATCCAATCGCTAGAAGTATGGAATACACCAACCACTCCAATTGGGAACGAACTGCCGTTGAACTTGAATTGTCCAATTTGGAACACCTATTGGTTTCGGATGTTGCCCAAAACTTGGGCAACACCATAATATGGTGGGAGGAGTCATTTGGTGAGTTTTGAGTGAAATCCGATCGCTAGAAGTATGGAATACACCAACCACTCCAATTAGGAACGAACTGCCGTTGAAATTGAATTGTCCAATTTCTCACACGTATTGATTTCTGATCGAGCCCAAAACTTGGCCAACATCATAATATGGTGGGAGGAGTCGTTTGGTGAGTTTTGAGTGAAATCCAATCGCTAGAAGTATGGAATACACCAACCACACCAATTAGGAACGAACTGCCGTTGAACTTGAATTGTCCAATTTCTCACACCTATTGATTTCGGATCGAGCCCCAAACTTGGGCAACATCATAACATGGTGGGAGGAGTCATTTGGTGAGTTTTGAGTGAAATCAAATCGCTAGAAGTATGGAATACACCAACCACTCCAATTAGGAATGAACTGCCGTTGAACTTGAATTGTCCAATTTGGAACACCTATTAATTTCGGATGGAGCCCAAAACTTGGGCAACATCATAATATGGTGGGAGGAGTCATTTGGTGAGTTTTGAGTGAAATCCAATCGCTAGAAGTGTGGAATACACCAACCACTCCAATTAGGAACGAACTGCCGTTGAACATGAATTGTCCAATTTGGAACACCTATTGATTTCGGATCGAGCCCAAAACTAGGGCAACATCATAATATGGTGGGAGGAGTCATTTGGTGAGTTTTGAGTGAAATCCAATCGCTAGAAGTATGGAATACACCAACCACTCCAATTAGGAACGAACTGCCGTTGAACATGAATTGTCCAATTTGGAACACCTATTGATTTCGGATCGAGCCCAAAACTAGGGCAACATCATAATATGGTGGGAGGAGTCATTTGGTGAGTTTTGAGTGAAATCCAATCGCTAGAAGTATGGAATACACCAACCACTCCAATTAGGAACGAACTGCCGTTGAACTTGAATTGTCCAATTTCGAACACCTATTGATTTCGGATCGAGCCCAAAACTTGGGCAACATCATAATATGGTGGGAGGAGTCATTTGGGGAGTTTTGAGTGAAATCCAATCGCTAGAAGTAAGGAAACACCAACCACTCCAATTAGGAACGAACTGCCGTTGAACTTGAATTTTCCAATTTCCCACACCTATTGATTTCGGATCGAGCCCAAAACTTGGGCAACATCATAATATGGTTGGATTATTCATTTGGTGAATTTTGAGTGAAATCCAATCGCTAGAAGTATGGAATACACCAACCACTCCAATTGGGAAAGAACTGCCGTTGAACATGAATTGTCCAATTTGGAACACCTATTGATTTCGGATCGAGCCCAAAACTAGGGCAACATCATAATATGGTGGGAGGAGTCATTTGGTGAGTTTTGAGTGAAATCCAATCGCTAGAAGTATGGAATACACCAACCACTCCAATTAGGAACGAACTGCCGTTGAACTTGAATTGTCCAATTTGGAACACCTATTGATTTCGGATCGAGCCCAAAACTTGGGTAACATCATAATACGGTGGGAGGAGTCATTTGGTGAGTTTTGAGTGAAATCCAATCGCTATAAGTATGGAATACACTAACCACTCCAATTAGGAACGAACTGCCGTTGAACTTGAATTATCCAATTTCGAACACCTATTGATTTCGGATCGATCCCAAAACTTGGGAAACATCATAATATGGTGGGAGTAGTCATTTGGTGAGTTTTGAGAGAAAGCCAATCGCTAGAAGTATGGAATACACCAACCACTCCAATTAGGAACGAACTGCGTTGAACTTGAATTGTTCGATTTGGAACACCTATTGATTTCGGATCGAGCCGAAAACGTGGGCAACATCATAATATGGTGGGAGGAGTCATTTGGTGAGTTTTGAGTGAAATCCAATCGCTAGAAGTATGGAATACACCAACCATTCCAATTAGGAACGAACTGCCGTTGAACTTGAATTGTCCAATTTGGAACACCTATTGATTTCTTATCGAGCCCAAAACTAGGGCAACATCATAATATGGTGGGAGGAGTCATTTGGTGAGTTTTGAGTGAAATCCAATCGCTAGAAGTATGGAATACATCAACCACTCCAATTAGGAACAAACTGCCGTTGAACTTGAATAGTCCAATTTCTCACACCAATTAATTTCGGATCGAGCCCAAAACTTGGGCAACATAATAATATGGTGGGAGGAGTCATTTGGTGAGTTTTGAGTGAAATCCAAACGCTAGAAGTATGGAATACACCTATTGGGAACGAACTGCCGTTGAACTTGAATTGTCCAATTTGGAACACCTATTGATTTCGGATCGAGCCCAAAACTTGGGCAACACCATAATATGGTGGGAGGAGTCATTTGGTGAGTTTTGAGTGAAATCCAATCGCTAGAAGTATGGAATACACCAACCACTCCAATTAGGATCGAACTGCCGTTGAACTTGAATTGTCCAATTTCTCACACCAATTGATTTCGGATCGAGCCCAAAACTAGGGCAACATCATAATATGGTGGGAGGAGTCATTTGGTGAGTTTTGAGTGAAATCCAATCGCTAGAACTATGGAATACACCAACCACTCCAATTAGGAACGAACTGCCGTTGAACTTGAATTGTCCAATTTGGAATACCTATTGATTTCGGATCGAGCCCAAAACTTGGGCAACATCATAATATGGTGGGAGGAGTCCTTCGGTGAGTTTTGAGTGAAATCCAATCACTGGAAGTATGGAATACACCAACCAGTCCAATTAGGAACGAACTGCCGTTGAACTTGAATAGTCAAATTTCTCACACCAATTAATTTCGGATCGAACCCAAAACTTGGGCAACATAATAATATGGTGGGAGGAGTCATTTGGTGAGTTTTGAGTGAAATCCAAACGCTAGAAGTATGGAATACACCAATTCGGAACGAACTGCCGTTGAACTTGAATTGTCCAATTTGGAACACCTATTGATTTCAGATCAAGCCCAAAACTTGGGCAACACCATAATATGGTGGGAGGAGTCATTTGGTGAGTTTTGAGTGAAATCCAATCGCTAGAAGTATGGAATACACCAACCACTCCAATTAGGAACGAACTGCCGTTGAAATTGAATTGTCCAATTTGGAACACGTATTGATTTCTGATCGAGCCCAAAACTTGGGCAACATCATAATATGGTGGGAGGAGTCATTTGGTGAGTTTTGAGTGAAATCCAATCGCTAGAAGTATGGAATACACCAACCACTCCAATTAGGAACGAACTGCCGTTGAACTTCAATTGTCCAATTTCGAACACCTATTGATTTCGGATCGATCCCAAAACTTGGGCAACATCATAATATGGTGGGAGTAGTCATTTGGTGAGTTTTGAGTGAAATCCAATCGCTAGAAGTATGGAATACACCAACCACTCCAATTAGGAACGAACTGCCGTTGAACTTGAATTGTCCAATTTCTCACACGTATTGATTTCTGATCGAGCCCAAAACTTGGGCAACATCATAATATGGTGGGAGGAGTCATTTGGTGAGTTTTGAGTGAAATCCAATCACTAGAAGTATGGAATACACCAACCACTCCAATTAGGAACGAACTGCCGTTGAACTTGAATTGTCCAATTTGGAACACCTTTTGATTTCGGATCGAGCCCACAACTTGGGCAACATCATAATATGGTGGGAGTCATTTGGTGAGTTTTGAGTGAAATCCAATCGCTAGAAGTATGGAATACACTGTTAAGCTCATAATTTCATACATATACATGCCCTATTTACTTACTTCTTTTGCGTAGTTTCTTAGATTTCTAAGTTATTTGCCTCCCTTTGTGTGTTTTGTAGGCAAATAGAGCAAGAGAGCATAATTCATGCAATTCAAGCATGTTAAGGCATAATTTGGATGAATGGATGAAGAGCTTAAAAGACAAACTCATTTTGGCTACAGCCCCCTGCCATTCCAGTTCCGTAGGTCATATTGCAAGCTTTGTTTCAGCAACCTACACAGCTCGGATGAGGCAGCATTCTTCATGACAGTTGTTCCAATGGGTGTGTACTATAACATATCCAAAATTCAGCCCCATTGGATAAATATGGAGTCTGTTACCTAGAAAACACAGAGCCATGCTCAGGATGGATTTTATCAGCGCGCAAAATGAGTTAGCAATTTGTGTTGGCCTTAACTTCCTCCTCCGACCTTGGATTGGCCCAAATGATATATGGATGGAAAGAAGACATTCTGAACTTCAAGTTTGAGTGCTTAAAGTCTTAATTTGCTTAAGGGAAGCCCAATTCGTAAGCCCTTGAAGTTGCTGGTCATGCTGACCTCAGGATGAGCTATTGTTTCTGGTTGGAAGCTTGGTCATGGTGAGCTAGGCATGAGCTATTGAGCTGATTGGAAGCTTGGTCATGGTGACATGAAGATGAGCTAGGGCTGCTGGTGGGATTTATTGGTGAAGTGCATCAACCAATTCAAATTTTCTAATACAAGTGCATCAACCATTTCAGATTTTATCAAAACAAGTGTTGTATGCATTAGCCATATTGAATTCAGATTTTTCACTTCCTTAGGCCTATAAATAGGGAGGTTCTCTAAGCTTGTAAACACACCCCAAGGGGGGGAGCTCTCAAACACTTCTCTAGAGCTCCCTTCCCTTCTCTCCCTCAAATTCTCTTAATTTTGCTTTCTAGTTCTCAATTCTAGCTTTCCTTTTGCTTCTTAGTTGTAATTTATTTTTCATTATGTAAATTCTTTTCTTTAGTTTCAAGTTTGATTAGTTTCCAAGTTTCAATTATGGTTCATGTTCTTATTCATTATGCTTATAAGTTAATATGCTAGTTTTGAGATCACCATTTAGGCTTGCATGTTAGCTATCTTGGTTTGAATTAAGAGTATACACCATGCTTTAATTCGAATTGAACTATGAATAGGAAGAGTATGTATGGACATTCGACAACAGGGATTAGATACATGCTTGGTTGTTTAAATTGTTCTTCTATGCTTAATGGGTTCCTAATGCTTAATTTTAGGTTAGACAACAAATGATCAAATTAGGGAATTAGGAACACAAGGTTATGACCACACACCATGGCTTAATCATACTTTAGCTAGAATCAATCCATTAATCTAATTGAACTTGGGAACTTATCTGCTTGAGTTAGTTATTTTCTTTCTTTCTTGTTGTATTTATTTCCTTTCTTTTTCATTTCTATTTTGTGTAGGGAAATGAATTGGATCATTCAATCACCAATCCTCGTGGGATCGACCTCGCACTTACATACGCTACACTACCGAACGGCTCGTGCACTTGCGAGTATCACAAGTTGAGGATGCAGCTTAATCCATTTTGGTGCAGCTGTATCTACACAACATACACCAACCACTCCAATTAGGAACGAACTGCCGTTGAACTTGAATTGTCCAATTTCTCACACCAATTGATTTCGGATCGAGCCCAAAACTAGGGCAACATCATAATATCGTGGGAGGAGTCATTTGGTGAGTTTTGAGTGAAATCCAATCGCTAGAAGTATGGAATACACCAACCACTCCAATTAGGAACGAACCGTCGTTGAACTTGAATTGTCCAATTTGGAACACCTATTGATTTCGGATCGAGCCCAAAACTTGGGCAACATCATAATATGGTGGGAGGAGTCATTTGGTGAGTTTTGAGTGAAATCCAATCGCTAGAAGTATGGAATACACCAACCACTCCAATTGGGAACGAACTGCCGTTGAACTTGAATTGTCCAATTTCGAACACCTATTGATTTCGGATCGAGCCCAAAACTTGGGCAACATCATAATATAGTGGGAGGAGTCATTTGGTTAGTTTTGAGTGAAATCCAATCGCTAGAAGTATGGAATACACCAACCACTCCAATTAGGAACGAACTGCCGTTGAACTTGAATTGTCCAATTTCCCACACCTATTGATTTCGGATCGAGCCCAAAACAAGGGCAACATCATAATATGGTGGGAGGAGTCATTTGTTTAGTTTTGAGTGAAATCCAATCGCAATAAGTATGGAATACACTAACCACTCCAATTGGGAACGAACTGCCGTTGAACTCATTGTCCAATTTCTCACACCTATTGATTTCGGATCGAGCCCAAAACTTGGGCAACATCATAATATGGTGGGAGGAGTCATTTGGTGAGTTTTGAGTGAAATCCAATCGCTAGAAGTATGGAATACACCAACCACTCCAATTAGGAACGAACTGCCGTTGAACTTGAATTGTCCAATTTGGAACACCTATTGATTACCGATCGAGCCCAAAACTTGGGCAACATCATAACATGGTGGGAGGAGTCATTTGGTGAGTTTTGAGTGAAATCCAATCGCTTGAAGTATGGAATACACCAACCACTCCAATTAGGAACGAACTGCCGTTGAACTTGAATTGTCGAATTTCTCACACCTATGGATTTCGGATCGAGCCCAAAACTTGGGCAACATCGTAATATGGTGGGAGGAGTCATTTGGTGAGTTTTGAGTGAAATCCAATCGCTAGAAGTATGGAATACACCAACCACACCAATTAGGAATGAACTGCCGTTGAACTTGAATTGTCCAATTTCGAACACCTATTGATTCCGTATCGAGCCTAAAACTTGGGCAACATCATAATATGGTGGGAGAAGTCATTTGGTGAGTTTTGAGTGAAATCCAATCCCTAGAAGTATGGAATACAACAACCACTCCAATTAGGAACGAACTGCCGTTGAACTTGAATTGACCAATTTCTCACACCTATTGATTTCGGATCGAGCCCAAAACTTGGGCAACATCATAATATGGTGGGAGGAGTCATTTGGTGAGTTTTGAGTGAAATCCAATCCCTAGAAGTATGGAATACACCAACCACTCCAATTAGGAACGAACTGCCGTTGAACTTGAATTGTCCAATTTCCCACACCTAATGATTTCGAATCGAGCCCAAACCTAGGGCAACATCATAACATGGTGGGAGGAGTCATTTGGTTAGTTTTGAGTGAAATCCAATCGCTATAAGTATGGAATACAATAACCACTCCAATTAGGAACGAACTGCCGTTGAACTTGAATTGTCCAATTTCTCACAACTATGGATTTCGGATCGAGCCCAAAACTTGGGCAACATCATAATATGGTGGGAGGAGTCATTTGGAGAGTTTTGATTGAAATCCAATCGCTAGAAGTATGGAATACACCAATCACTACAACTAGGAACGAACTGCCGTTGAACTTGAATTGTCCAATTTGGAACACCTATTGATTTCGGATCGATCCCAAAACTTGGGCAACATCATAATATGGTGGGAGTAGTCATTTGTTGAGTTTTGAGTGAAATCCAATCGCTACAAGTATGGAATACACCAACCACTCCAATTAGGAACGAACTGCCGTTGAACTTGAATTGTCCAATTTCCACCTATTGATTTCGGATAGAGCCCAAAACTTGGGCCACATCATATTATGGTGGGAGTCATTTGGTGAGTTTTGAGTGAAATCCAATCGCTAGAAGTATGGAATACACCAACCACTCCAATTAGGAACGAACTGCCGTTGAACTTGAATTGTCCAATTTCTCACACCAATTGATTTCGGATCGAGCCCAAAACTTGGGCAACATCGTAATATGGTGGGAGGAGTCATTTGGTGAGTTTTGAGTGAAATCCAATCGCTAGAAGTATGGAATACACCAACCACTCCAATTGGGAACGAACTGCCGTTGAACTTGAATTGTCCAATTTGGAACACCTATTGATTTCGGATCGATCCCAAAACTTGGGCAACATCATAATATGGTGGGAGGAGTCATTTGGTGAGTTTTGAGTGAAATCCAATCGCTAGAAGTATGGAATACACCAACCACTCCAATTAGGAACGAACTGCCGTTGAACTTGAATTGTCCAATTTCTCACACCAATTGATTTTGGATCGAGCCCAAAACTAGGGCAACATCATAATATGGTCGGAGAAATCATTTGGTGAGTTTTGAGTGAAATCCAATCGATAGAAGTATGGAATACACCAACAAATTCAATTAGGAACGAACTGCCGTTGAAATTGAATTGTCCAATTTCTCACACGTATTGATTTCTGATCGAGCCCAAAACCTGGGCAACATCATAATATGGTGGGAGGAGTCATTTGGTGAGTTTTGAGTGAAATCCAATCGCTAGAAGTATGGAATACACCAACCACTCCAATTAGGAACGAACTGCCGTTGAACTTGAATTGTCGAATTTCTCACACCTATGGATTTCGGATCGAGCCCAAAACTTGGGCAACATCGTAATATGGTGGGAGGAGTCATTTGGTGAGTTTTGAGTGAAATCCAATCGCTAGAAGTATGGAATACACCAACCACTCCAATTAGGAACGAACTGCCGTTGAACTTGAATTGTCCAATTTCTCACACCTATTGATTTCGGATCGAGCCCAAAACTTGGGCAACATCATAATATGGTGGGAGGGGTCATTTGGTTAGTTTTGAGTGAAATCCAATCGCTAGAGGTATGGAATACACCAACCACTCCAATTAGGAATGAACTGCCGTTGAACTTGAATTGTCCAATTTGGAACACCTATTGATTTTGGATCGAGCCCAAAACTAGGGCAACATCATAATATGGTGGGAGGAGTCATTTGGAGAGTTTTGAGTGAAATCCAATCGCTAGAAGTATGGACTACACTAACCACTCCAATTAGGAACGAACTGCCGTTGAACTTGAATTGTCCAATTTCTCACACCTATTGATTTCGGATCGAGCCCAAAACTTGAGCAACATCATAATACGGTGGGAGGAGTTATTTGGTGAGTTTTGAGTGACATCCAATCGTTAGAAGTATGGAAAACACCAACCACTCCAATTAGGAACGAACTGCCGTTGAACTTGAATTGTCCAATTTCTCACACCTATTGATTTCGGATCGAGCCCAAAACTTGGGCAACATCATAATATGGTGGGAGGGGTCATTTGGTTAGTTTTGAGTGAAATCCAATCGCTCGAGTTATGGAATACACCAACCACTCCAATTAGGAACGAACTGCCGTTGAACTTGAATTGTCCAATTTGGAACACCTATTGATTTCGGATCGAGCCCAAAACTTGGGCAACATCATAATATGGTGGGAGGAGTCATTTGGAGAGTTTTGAGTGAAATCTAATCGCTAGAAGTATGGACTACACTAACCACTCCAATTAGGAACGAACTGCCGTTGAACTTGAATTGTCCAATTTCTCACACCTATTGATTTCGGATCGAACCCAAAACTTGGGCAACATCATAATATGGTGGAAGGAGTCATTTGGTTAGTTTTGAGTGAAATCCAATCGCTAGAAGTATGGAATACACCGACCACTCCAATTAGGAACGAACTGCCGTTGAACTTGAATTGTCCAATTTGGAACACCTATTGATTTCGGATCGAGCCCAAAACTTGGGCAACATCATAATACGGTGGGAGGAGTCATTTGGTGAGTTTTGAGTGACATCCAATCGTTAGAAGTATGGAAAACACCAAACACTCCAATTAGGAACGAACTGCCGTTGAACTTGAATTGTCCAATTTGGAACACCTATTGATTTCGGATCGAGCCCAAATCTTGGGCAACATCATAATATGGTGGGAGGATTCGTTTGGTGAGTTTTGAGTGAAATCCAATCGCTAGAAGTATGGAATACACTAACCACTCCAATTAGGAACGAACTGCCTTTGAACTTGAATTGTCCAATTTCTCACACCTATTGATTTCGGATCGAGCCCAAAACTTGGGCAACATCATAATATGGTGGGAGGAGTCATTTGGTTAGTTTTGAGTGAAATCCAATCTCTAGAAGTATGGAATACACCAATCACTCCAATTAGGAACGAACTGCCGTTGAACTTGAATTGTCCAATTTGGAACACCTATTGATTTCGGATCGAGCCCAAAACTTGGGTAACATCATAATACGGTGGGAGGAGTCATTAGGTGAGTTTTGAGTGAAATCCAATCGCTATAAGTATGGAATACACTAACCACTCCAATTAGGAACGAACCGCCGTTGAACTTGAATTGTCCAATTTCTCACACCTATTGATTTCGGATCGAGCCCAAAACTTGGGCAACATCATAATATGGTGGGAGGAGTCATTTGGTTAGTTTTGAGTGAAATCCAATCTCTAGAAGTATGGAATACACCAATCACTCCAATTAGGAACGAACTGCCGTTGAACTTGAATTGTCCAATTTGGAACACCTATTGATTTTGGATCGAGCCCAAAACTTGGGTAACATCATAATACGGTGGGCGGAGTCATTAGGTGAGTTTTGAGTGAAATCCAATCGCTATAAGTATGGAATACACTAACCACTCCAATTAGGAACGAACCGCCGTTGAACTTGAATTGTCCAATTTCTCACACCTATTGATTTCGGATCGAGCCCAAAACTTGGGCAACATCATAATATGGTGGGAGGAGTCATTTGGTTAGTTTTGAATGAAATCCAATCGCTAGAAGTATGGAATACACCAACCACTCGAATTAGGAACGAACTGCCGTTGAACTTGAATTGTCCAATTTGGAACACCTATTGATTTCGGATCGATCCCAAAACTTGGGCAACATGATCGGTTCATAATTGTATATCATTTTGTACCCTTCTAGCTTATGTTTTGGTTATGTTATTAAGTTAAACTTGTGCTTTTAATCCATTTTCTGTTTTGATAAGTCCATAATTTCATACACTTGCTTGCCTTCTTTACTTAGTGATTTTGCTTAGTTTCTCTTTATTTTGAGTCACTTACCTCTATTTGTGTGTTTTGTAGGTTAAGATAGCAAGAGATCACATTTGATGCAATCCATGCATGTTAAGGGCTGATTGGCAAAGAGCAAGAGCTTAAAGACAAAACCAAAGTTGGGCCACACTTCTTGTCAGTCCAGTTTCGTAAGTCACCTTGCAGGTCTCATTTCAGCAATCTGCACAATTCGGATGAGGAGACATTCTTCACAGAAGTTGTTCAATTGGGTGTCTAGTATAACATATCCAAAATGCAGCCCAATTGAACATATGTGGAGTCCTTAGCCCGTCCAACACTGAACCATGCTCAGGAGGATTTGCAGCTGCCAGCTTTGAGCCTTGTCTCCTCCTTTAAGCCATGTGCCTCACCCATGCTGCAACTGACTTTGGATCCAACATAATGAGTGAAGTGGGGAGGCATTCCAGCTATGAAATTCTAAAGGAGCAAGTTGGTACATGCTGGAGTTATTATAGAGAAAGCATGTGCATGCATGTAAAGCAAAGAAATGAAATGAAGTCAATTCCAGTCTCTGTTCGGCTGCCAACTTGCAAGGCCCAAAACGCACACTTCTACTGCTCCGATGGGAATACTTTCTTCATATAAGTTGTTCCAATGGGTGTCTAGTATAACATATCCAAATTTGAGCACCATTGGATACGTTTTGAAACCTCTGGCCTTCCTACACCAAGACTGGTTCAGAAAACTCGTTTTTCAGCAACCAAAAGACAACCACATGGGTTGGCAACCAAAAGGCAACCACATGGGTTGGCAGCAAAGGCAGCCACAACTGATCACCTTTGAACCCATGTGAAGATGCTTGAGGTGCAGCAGCAAAAGATGAAGGATGGTGTGGGAATCCATCATGATGTTCCTCCCTCTTAGCCCTATAAATAGAGAAGCCTTCAAGCTTCAAATCACACCCCAAGGGGGGGAGCTCTCAAACACTTCTCTAGAGCTCCCTTCCCTTCTCTCCCTCAAATTCTCTTAGTTTCTCTTTCTAAGTTTTCAATTGTTGTAATGAAATTCTGATTAAGTTTTTCTTAGTTTCACTTTACTTTTCATTGTAATGTACATTCTTTCTTAAGTTTCAAGTTTAATTAGTTTCCAAGTTTCAATTATGGTTTTTGTTCTTATTCATTATGCTTATAAGTTAATAGGCTAGTTTGAATGATTGATCACCATTTAGGCTTGCATGTTAGCTATCTTGATTTCGGATCGAGCCGAAAACTTGGGCAACATCATAATATGGTGGGAGGAGTAAATTGGTGAGTTTTGAGTGAAATCCAATGGCTAGAAGTGTGGAATACAGCAACCACTCCAATTAGGAACGAACTGCCGTTGAACTTGAATTGTCCAAATTCTCACACCTATTGATTTCGGATCGTGCCCAAAACTAGGGCAACATCATAATATGGTGGGAGGAGTCATTTGGTTAGTTTTGAGTGAAATCCAATCGCGCTAGAAGTATGGCAAACACCTACCAGTCCAATTAGGAACGAACTGCCGTTGAACTCTAATTGTCAAATTTGGAAGACCTATTGATTTCGGATCGACCCCAAAACTTGGGCAACATCATAATATGGTGGGAGGAGTCATTTGGAGAGTTTTGAGTGAAATCCAGTCTTTAGAAGTATGGAATACACCAACCACTCCAATTAGGAACGAACTGCCGTTGAACTTGAATTGTCGAATTTCTCACACCTATTGATTTCGGATCGAGCCCCAAACTTGGGCAACATCATAATATGGTGGGAGGAGTCATTTGGTGAGTTTTGAGTGAAATCCAATCGCTAGAAGTATGGAATACACCAACCACTCCAATTAGGAACAAACTGCCGTTGAACTTGAATTGTCCAATTTGGAACACCTATTGATTTCGGATCGAGCCCCAAACTTGGGCAACAACATAATATGGTGGGAGGAGTCATGTGGTGAGTTTTGAGTGAAATCGAAGCGCTGGAAGTATGGAATACACCAACCACTCCAATTAGGAACGAACTGCCGTTGAACTTGAATTGTCCAATTTCTCACACCAATTGATTTCGGATCGAGCCCAAAACTTGGGCAACATCATAATATGGTGGGAGGAGTCATTTGGTGAGTTTTGAGTGAAATCAAATCGCTAGAAGTGTGGAATACACCAACCACTCCAATTAGGAACGAACTGCCGTTGAACTTGAATTGTCCAATTTCTCACAACTATTGATTTCGGATCGAGCCCAAAACTTGGGCAACATCATAATATGGTGGGAGGAGTCATTTGGTGAGTTTTGAGTGAAATCCAATCGCTAGAAGTATGGAATACACCAACCACTCCAATTAGGAACGAACTGCCGTTGAACTTGAATTGTCCAATTTCGAACACCAATTGATTTCGGATCAAGCCCAAAACTTGGGCAGTATCATAGTATGGTGGGAGGAGTCATGTCGTGAGTTTTGAGTGAAATACAATCGCTAGAAGTATGGAATACACCAACCACTCCAATTAGGAACGATCTGCCGTTGAACTTGAATTGTCCAATTTCTAAAACCTATTGATTTCGGATCGAGCCCCACACTTGGGCAACATCATAATACGGTGGGAGAAGTCATTTGGTGAGTTTTGAGTGAAATCCAATCGCTAGAAGTATGGAATACACCAACCACTCCAATTAGGAACAAACTGCCGTTGAACTTGAATTGTCCAATTTGGAACACCTATTGATTTCGGATCGAGCCCCAAACTTGGGCAACAACATAATATGGTGGGAGGAGTCATGTGGTGAGTTTTGAGTGAAATCGAAGCGCTGGAAGTATGGAATACACCAACCACTCCAATTAGGAACGAACTGCCGTTGAACTTGAATTGTCCAATTTCTCACAACTATTGATTTCGGATCGAGCCCAAAACTTGGGCAACATCATAATATGGTGGGAGGAGTCATTTGGTGAGTTTTGAGTGAAATCCAATCGCTAGAAGTATGGAATACACCAACCACTCCAATTAGGAACGAACTGCCGTTGAACTTGAATTCTCCAATTTCGAACACCTATTGATTTCGGATCGAGCCCCAAACATGGGCAACATCATAATATGGTGGGAGGAGTCATTTCGTGAGTTTTTAGTGAAATCCAATCGCTAGAAGTGTGGAATACACCAACCACTCCAATTAGGAACGAACTGCCGTTGAACTTGAATTGTCCAATTTTTCACACCTATTAATTTTGGATCGAGCCCAAAACTTGGGCAACATCATAATATGGTGGGAGGAGTCATTTGGTGAGTTTTGAGTGAAATCCAATCGCAAGAAGTGTGGAATACATCAACCACTCCAATTAGGAACGAACTGCCGTTGAACTTGAATTGTCCAATTTCTCACACCTATTGATTTCAGATCGAGCCCAAAACTTTGGCAACATCATAATATGGTGGCAGGAGTCATATGGTAAGTTTTGAGTGAAATCCAATCCCTAGAAGTATGGAATACACCAACCACTCCCATTAGGAACGAACTACCGTTGAACTTGAATTGTCCAATTTCCAACACCTATTGATTTCGGATCGAACCCCAAACTTGTGCAACATCATAATATGGTGGGAGGAGTCATTTGGTGAGTTTTGAGTGAAATCCAATCGCTAGAAGTATGGAACACACCAACCACTCCAATTAGGAACGAACTGCCGTTGAACTTGAATTGTCCAATTTGTCACACCTATTGATTTCGGATCGAGCCCAAAACTTTGGCAACATCATAATATGATGGCAGGAGTCATATGGTAAGTTTTGAGTGAAATCCAATCGCTAGAAGTGTGGAATAAACCAACCACTCCAATCAGGAACGAACTGTCGTTGCACTTGAATTGTCCAATTTCTCACACCTATTGATTTCGGATCGCGCCCAAAACTTGGGCCACATCATAATATGGTGGGAGGAGTCATTTGGTTAGTTTTGAGTGAAATCCAATCGCTAGAAGTATGAAATACACCAACCACTCCAACTAGGAACGAACTGCCGTTGAACTTGAATTGTCCAATTTCGAACACCTATTGATTTCGGATCGAACCCCAAACTTGTGCAACATCATAATATGGTGGGAGGAGTCATTTGGTGAGTTTTGAGTGAAATCCAATCGCTAGAAGTATGGAATACACCAACCACTCTAATTAGGAACGAACTGCCGTTAAACTTGAATTGTCGAATTTGGAACAACTATTGACTTCGGTTCGAGCCCAAAACTTGGGCAACGTCATAATATGGTGGGAGGAGTCATTTGGTGAGTTTTGAGTGAAATCCAATCGCTAGAAGTACGGAATACAGCATCCACTCCAATTAGGAATGAACTGCCGTTGAACTTGAATTGTCCAATTTCTCACACCTATTGATTTCAGATCGAGCCCCAAACTTGGGCAACATCATAATATGGTGGGAGGAGTCATTAGGTGAGTTTTGAGTGAAATCCAATCACTAGAAGCATGGAATACAACAACTACTCCGATTACGAACGAACTGTCGTTGAAATTGAATTGTCCAATTTTTCACACCCATTGATTTCGGATCGAGCTCAAAACTTGGGCAACATCATAATATGGTGGGTGGAGTCATTTGGGGAGTTTTGAGTGAAATCCAGTCGCTAGAAGTGTGGAAAACACCAACCACTCCAATTAGGAACGAACTGCCGTTGAACTTGAATTCTCCAATTTCGCACACCTATTGATTTCGGATCGAGCCCAAAACTTGGGCAACATCACAATATGGTGGGAGGAGTAATTTGGTTAGTTTTGAGAGAAATCCAATCGCTAGAAGTATGAAATACACCAACCATTCCAATTAGGAAACAACTGTCGTTGAAATTGAATTTACCAATTTCTCACACCTATTGAATTCGGATCGAGCCCAAAACTTGGGCAACATCATAATATGGTGGGAGGAGTCATTTGGTGAGTTTTGAGTGAAATCCAATCGCTAGAATTATGGAATACACCGACCACTCCAATTAGGAACGAACTGCCGTTGAACTTGAATTGTCCAATTTCTCACACCTATTGATTTCGGATCGTGCCCAAAACTTGTGCAACATCATAATATGATGGGAGGAGTCATTTGGTGAGTTTTGAGTGAAATCCAATCGCTAGAAGTATGGAATACACCAACCACTCAAATTAGGAACGAACTGCCGTTGAACTTGAATTGTCCAATTTGGAACACCTATTGATTTAGGATCGAGCCCCAAAACTTGGGCAACATCATAATATGGTGGTAGGAGTCATTTGGTGAGTTTTGAGTGAAATCCAATCGCTAGAAGTATGGAATACACCAACCACTCCAATTAGGAACGAAATGCCGTTGAAATTGAATTGGCCAATTTCTCCCACGTATTGATTTCGGATCGAGCCCAAAACTTGGGCAACATCATAATATTTTGGGAGGAGTCATTTGGTGAGTTTCGAGTAAAATCCAATCGCTAGAAGTATGGAATACACCAACCACTCCAATTAGGAACGAAATGCCGTTGAAATTGAATTGACCAATTTCTCACAGCTATTGAGATCGGATCGAGCCCAAAACTTGGGCAACATCATAATATGGTGGGAGGAGCCATTTGGTGAGTTTTTAGTGAAATCCAAACGCGAGAAGTGTGGAATACACCAAGCACTCCAATTAGGGACGAACTGCCGTTGAACTTGAATTGTCCAATTTCGAACACCTATTGATTTCGGATCGAGCCCAAAACTTGGGCAACATCATAATATGGTGGGAGGAGTCATTTGGTGAGTTTTGAGTGAAATCCAATCGCTAGAAGTATGGTATACACCAACCACTCCAATTAGGAACGAACTGCCGTTAAACTTGAATTGTCGAATTTGGAACAACTATTGACTTCGGTTCGAGCCCAAAACTTGGGCAACGTCATAATATGGTGGGAGGAGTCATTTGGTGAGTTTTGAGTGAAATCCAATCGCTAGAAGTACGGAATACAGCATCCACTCCAATTAGGAATGAACTGCCGTTGAACTTGAATTGTCCAATTTCTCTCACCTATTGATTTCGAATCGAGCCCCAAACTTGGGCAACATCATAATATGGTGGGAGGAGTCATTTGGTGAGTTTTGAGTGAAATCCAATCGCTAGAAGTATGGAATACACCAACCACTCCAATTAGGAACGAACTGCCGTTGAACTTGAATTGTCCAATTTCGAACACCTATTGATTTCGGATCGAGCCCAAAACTTGGACAACATCATAGTATGGTGGGAGGAGTCCTTTGGTGAGTTTTGAGTGAAATCCAATCGCTAGAAGTATGGAATACACCAACCACTCCTATTAGGAACGAACTGCCGTTGAACTTGAATTGTCGAATTTGGAACACCTATTGATTTCGGTTTGAGCCCAAAACTTGGGCAACGTCATAATATGGCGGGAGGGGTCATTTGGTGAGTTTTGAGTGAAATCCAATCGCTAGAAGTACGGAATACAGCAACCACTCCAATTAGGAACGAACTGCCGTTGAACCTGAATTGTCCAATTTCTTACAAATATTGATTTCGGATCGAGCCCCAAACTTGGGCAACCTCATAATATGGTGGGAGGAGTCATTTGGTGAGTTTTGAGTGAAATCCAATCGCTAGAAGTATGGAATACACCAACCACTCCAATTAGGAACGAACTGCCGTTGAACTTAAATTGTCCAATTTCGAACACCTATTGATTTCGGATCGAGGCCAAAACTTGGGCAACATCATAATATGGTGGGAGGAGTCCTTTGGTGAGTTTTGAGTGAAATCCAATCGCTAGAAGTATGGAATACACCAACCACTCCAATTAGGAATGAAGTGCCGTTGAACTTGAATTGTCCAATTTCGAACACCTATTGATTTCGGATCGAGCCCCAAACATGGGCAACATCATAATATGGTGGGAGGAGTCATTAGGTGAGTTTTGAGTGAAATCAAATCGCTAGAAGTATGGAATACACCAACCACTCCAATTAGGAACGAACTGCCGTTGAACTTGAATTGTCCAATTTCTCACACCTATTGATTTCGGATCGAGCAAAAAACTTGGGCAACATCATAATATGGTGGGAGGAGTCATTTGGTGAGTTTTGAGTGAAATCCAATCGCTAGAAGTATGGAATACACCAACCACTCCAATTAGGAACGAACTGCCGTTGAACTTGAATTGTCGAATTTCGAACACCTATTGATTTCGGATCGAGCCCCAAACTTGGGCAACATCATAATATGGTGGGAGGAGTCATTTCGTGAGTTTTGAGTGAAATCCAATCGCTAGAAGTATGGAATACACCAACCACTCCAATTAGGAACGAACTGCCGTTGAACTTGAATTGTCCAATTTCTCACACCTATTGATTTCGGATCGAGCAAAAAACTTGGGCAACATCATAATATGGTGGGAGGAGTCATTTGGTGAGTTTTGAGTGAAATCCAATCGCTAGAAGTATGGAATACACCAACCACTCCAATTAGGAACGAACTGCCGTTGAACTTGAATTGTCGAATTTCGAACACCTATTGATTTCGGATCGAGCCCCAAACTTGGGCAACATCATAATATGGTGGGAGGAGTCATTTCGTGAGTTTTGAGTGAAATCCAATCGCTAGAAGTATGGAATACACCAACCACTCCAATTAGGAACGAACTGCCGTTGAACTTGAATTGTCCAATTTCGAACACCTATTAATTTCGGATCGAGCCCCAAACTTGGGCAACATCCAAATATGGTGGGAGGAGTCATTGGGTGAGTTTTGAGTGAAATCCAATCGCTAGAAGTATGGAATACACCAACCATTCCAATTAGGAACGAACTGCCGTTGAACTTGAATTGTACAATTTCGAACACCTATTGTTTTCGGATGAAGCCCAAAACTTGGGCAACATCACAATATGGTGGGAGGAGTCATTTGGTGAGTTTTGAGTGAAATCCAATCGCTAGAAGTATGGAATACACCAACCACTCCAATTAGGAACGAACTGCCGTTGAGCTTGAATTGTCCAATTTCGAACACGAATTGATTTCGGATCGAGCCCAAAACTTGGGCAACATCATAATATCATGGGAGGAGTCATTTGGTGAGTTTTGAGTGAAATCCAATCGCTAGAAGTATGTAATACACCAACCACTCCTATTAGGAACGAACTGCCAATGCACGTGAATTGTCCAAGTTCTCACACCTATTGATTTCGGATCGAGCCCAAAACTTGGGCAACATCATAATATGGTGGGAGGAGTCATTTGGTGAGTTTTCAGGGAAATCCTATCGCTAGAAGTATGGAATACACCAACCACTCCTATTAGGAACGAACTGCCAATGCACTTGAATTGTCCAATTTCTCACACCAATTGATTTCGGATCGAGCCAAAACTTGGGCAACATCATAATATGGTGGGAGGAGTCATGTGATGAGTTGTGAGTGAAATCCAATCGCTAGAACTATGGAATACACCAACCACTCCAATTAGGAACGAACTGCCGTTGAACTTGAATTGTCCAATTTCTCACACCCATTGATTTCGGATCGAGCCCCAAATTTGGGCAACATCATAATATGGTGGGAGGAGTCATTTGGTGAGTTTTGAGTGAAATCCAATCGCTAGAAGTATGGAATACACCAACCACTCCAATTAGGAACGAACTCCCGTTGAACTTGAATTGTCCAATTTCTCACACCTATTGATTTCGAATGGAGCCCAAAACTTGGGCAACATCATAATACGGTGGGAGGAGTCATTTGGTGAGTTTTGAGTGAAATCCAATCGCTAGAAGTATGGAATACAACAACTACTCCGATTAGGAACGAACTGTCGTTGAAATTGAATTGACCAAGTTCTCACACCTATTGATTTCGGATCGAGCCCAAAACTTGGGCAACATCTTAATATGGTGGGAGGAGTCATTTGGTGAGTTTTGAGTGAAATCCAATCGCTAGAACCACCAACCACTACAATTAGGAACGAACTGCCGTTGAACTTGAATTCCCCAATTTCTCACACCTATTGATTTCGGATCGAGCCCAAAACTTGGGCAACATCATAATATGGTGGGAGGAGTCATTTGGTGAGTTGTGAGTGAAATCCAATCGCTAGAAGTATGGAATACAACAACTACTCTGATTAGGAACGAACTGTCGTTGAAATTGAATTGACCAATTTCTCACACCTATTGATTTCGGATCGAACCCAAAACTTGGGCAACGTCATAATATGGTGGGAGGAGTCCTTTGGTGAGTTTTGAGTGAAATCCAATCGCTAGAAGTATGGAATACACCAACCACTCCAATTAGGAACGAACTGCCGTTGAGCTTGAATTGTCCAATTTCGAACACGAATTGATTTCGGATCGAGCCCAAAACTTGGGCAACATCATAATATCATGGGAGGAGTCATTTGGTGAGTTTTGAGTGAAATCCAATCGCTAGAAGTATGTAATACACCAACCACTCCTATTAGGAACGAACTGCCAATGCACGTGAATTGTCCAATTTCTCACACCTATTGATTTCGGATCGAGCCCAAAACTTGGGCAACATCATAATATGGTGGGAGGAGTCATTTGGTGAGTTTTCAGGGAAATCCTATCGCTAGAAGTATGGAATACACCAACCACTCCTATTAGGAACGAACTGCCAATGCACTTGAATTGTCCAATTTCTCACACCAATTGATTTCGGATCGAGCCAAAACTTGGGCAACATCATAATATGGTGGGAGGAGTCATGTGAAGAGTTGTGAGTGAAATCCAATCGCTAGAACTATGGAATACACCAACCACTCCAATTAGGAACGAACTGCCGTTGAACTTGAATTGTCCAATTTCTCACACCCATTGATTTCGGATCGAGCCCCAAATTTGGGCAACATCATAATATGGTGGGAGGAGTCATTTGGTGAGTTTTGAGTGAAATCCAATCGCTAGAAGTATGGAATACACCAACCACTCCAATTAGGAACGAACTCCCGTTGAACTTGAATTGTCCAATTTCTCACACCAATTGATTTCGAATGGAGCCCAAAACTTGGGCAACATCATAATACGGTGGGAGGAGTCATTTGGTGAGTTTTGAGTGAAATCCAATCGCTAGAAGTATGGAATACAACAACTACTCCGATTAGGAACGAACTGTCGTTGAAATTGAATTGACCAAGTTCTCACACCTATTGATTTCGGATCGAGCCCAAAACTTGGGCAACATCTTAATATGGTGGGAGGAGTCATTTGGTGAGTTTTGAGTGAAATCCAATCGCTAGAAGTATGTAATACACCAACCACTCCTATTAGGAACGAACTGCCAATGCACGTGAATTGTCCAATTTCTCACACCTATTGATTTCGGATCGAGCCCAAAACTTGGGCAACATCATAATATGGTGGGAGGAGTCATTTGGTGAGTTTTCAGGGAAATCCTATCGCTAGAAGTATGGAATACACCAACCACTCCTGTTAGGAACGAACTGCCAATGCACTTGAATTGTCCAATTTCTCACACCAATTGATTTCGGATCGAGCCAAAACTTGGGCAACATCATAATATGGTGGGAGGAGTCATGTGGTGAGTTGTGAGTGAAATCCAATCGCTAGAACTATGGAATACACCAACCACTCCAATTAGGAACGAACTGCCGTTGAACTTGAATTGTCCAATTTCTCACACCCATTGATTTCGGATCGAGCCCCAAATTTGGGCAACATCATAATATGGTGGGAGGAGTCATTTGGTGAGTTGTGAGTGAAATAAAATCGCTAGAAGTATGGAATACAACAACTACTCTGATTAGGAACGAACTGTCGTTGAAATTGAATTGACCAATTTCTCACACCTATTGATTTCGGATCGAACCCAAAACTTGGGCAACGTCATAATATGGTGGGAGGAGTCCTTTGGTGAGTTTTGAGTGAAATCCAATCGCTAGAAGTATGGAATACACCAACCACTCCAATTAGGAACGAACTGCCGTTGAGCTTGAATTGTCCAATTTCGAACACGAATTGATTTCGGATCGAGCCCAAAACTTGGGCAACATCATAATATCATGGGAGGAGTCATTTGGTGAGTTTTGAGTGAAATCCAATCGCTAGAAGTATGTAATACACCAACCACTCCTATTAGGAACGAACTTCCAATGCACGTGAATTGTCCAATTTCTCACACCTATTGATTTCGGATCGAGCCCAAAACTTGGGCAACATCATAATATGGTGGGAGGAGTCATTTGGTGAGTTTTCAGGGAAATCCTATCGCTAGAAGTATGGAATACACCAACCACTCCTATTAGGAACGAACTGCCAATGCACTTGAATTGTCCAATTTCTCACACCAATTGATTTCGGATCGAGCCAAAACTTGGGCAACATCATAATATGGTGGGAGGAGTCATGTGGTGAGTTGTGAGTGAAATCCAATCGCTAGAACTATGGAATACACCAACCACTCCAATTAGGAACGAACTGCCGTTGAACTTGAATTGTCCAATTTCTCACACCCATTGATTTCGGATCGAGCCCCAAATTTGGGCAACATCATAATATGGTGGGAGGAGTCATTTGGTGAGTTTTGAGTGAAATCCAATCGCTAGAAGTATGGAATACACCAACCACTCCAATTAGGAACGAACTCCCGTTGAACTTGAATTGTCCAATTTCTCACACCTATTGATTTCGAATGGAGCCCAAAACTTGGGCAACATCATAATACGGTGGGAGGAGTCATTTGGTGAGTTTTGAGTGAAATCCAATCGCTAGAAGTATGGAATACAGCAACTACTCCGATTAGGAACGAACTGTCGTTGAAATTGAATTGACCAAGTTCTCACACCTATTGATTTCGGATCGAGCCCAAAACTTGGGCAACATCTTAATATGGTGGGAGGAGTCATTTGGTGAGTTTTGAGTGAAATCCAATCGCTAGAACCACCAACAACTACAATTAGGAACGAACTGCCGTTGAACTTGAATGGCCCAATTTCTCACACCTATTGATTTCGGATCGAGCCCAAAACTTGGGCAACATCTTAATATGGTGGGAGGAGTCATTTGGTGAGTTTTGAGGGAAATCCAATCGCTAGAAGTATGTAATACACCAACCACTCCAATTAGGAACGAACTTCCAATGCACTTGAATTGTCCAATTTCTCACACCTATTGATTTCGGATCGAGCCCAAAACTTGGGCAACATCATAATATGGTGGGAGGAGTCATTTGGTGAGTTTTGAGTGAAATCCGATCGCTAAAAGTATGGAATACACCAACCACTCCAATTAGGAACGAACTGCCGTTGAACTTGAATTGTCCAATTTCGAACACCAATTGATTTCGGATCGAGCCTAAAAGTTGGGCAACATCATAATATGGTGGGAGGAGTCATTTGGTGAGTTTTGAGGGAAATCCAATCGCTAGAAGTATGGAATACACCAACCGCTCCAATTAGGAACGATATGCCGTTGAACTTGAATTGTCCAATTTCTCACACCTATTGATTTCGGATCGAGCCCCAAACTTGGGCAACATCATAATATGGTGGGAGGAGTCATTTGGTGAGTTTTCAGGGAAATTCAATCGCTAGAAGTATGGAATACACCAACCACTCCAATTAGAAACGAACTGCCATAGAACTTGAATTGTCCAATTTCGAACACCAATTGATTTCGGATCGAGCCCAAAACTTGGGCAACATCATAATATGGTGGGAGGAGTCATTTGGTGAGTTTTGAGTGAAATCCAATCGCTAGAAGTATGGAATACACCAACCACTCCAATTAGGAACGAACTGCCGTTGAACATGAATTGTCCAATTTGGAACACCTATTGATTTCGGATCGAGCCCAAAACTTGGGAAACATCATAATATGGTGGGAGGAGTCATTTGGTGAGTTTTGAGTGAAATCCAATCGCTAGAAGTATGGAATACACCAACCACTCCAATTCGGAACGAATCGCCGTTGAACTTGAATTGTCCAATTTGGAACACCTATTGATTTCGGATCGAGCCCAAAACTCGGGCAACATCATAATATGGTGGGAGGAGTCATTTGGTGAGTTTTCAGTGAAATCCAATCGCTAGAAGTATGGAAGACACCAACCACTCCAATTAGGAACGAACTGCCGTTGAACTTGAATTGTCCAATTTCTCACACCTATTGATTTCGGATCGAGCCCCAAACTTGGGCAACATCATAATATGGTGGGAGGAGTCATTTGGTGAGTTTTGAGTGAAATCCAATCGCTAGAAGTATGGAATACACCAACCACTGCAATTTGGAACTAAGTGCCGTTGAACTTGAATCGTCCAATTTCTAACACCTATTGATTTCGGATCGAACCCCAAACTTGTGCAACATCATAATATGGTGGGAAGAGTCATTTGGTGAGTTTTGAGTGAAGTCCAATCGCTAGAAGTATGGAATACACCAACCACTCCAATTAGGAATGAACTGCCGTTGAACTTGAATTGTCCAATTTCGAACACCAATTGATTTCGGATCGAGCCCAAAACTTGGGCAACATCATAATATGGTGGGAGGAGTCATTTGGTGAGTTGTGAGTGAAATGCAATCGCTAGAAGTATGGAATACACCAACCACTCCAACTAGGAACGAACTGCCGTTGAACTTGAATTGTTCAATTTGGAACACCAATTGATTTCGGATCGATCCCAAAACTTGGGCAACATCATAATATGGTGGGAGGAGTCATTTGGGGAGTTTTGAGTGAAATCCAATCGCTAGAAGTATGGAATACACCAACCACTCCAATTAGGAACGAACTGCCGTTGAAATTGAATTGTCCAATTTCTCACACCTATTGATTTCGGATCGAGCCCAAAACTTGGGCAGCAGCATAATATGGTGGGAGGAGTCATTTGGTGAGTTTTGAGTGAAATCCAATTGCTAGAAGTATGGAATACACCAACCACTCCAATTCGGAACGAATCGCCGTTGAACTTGAATTGTCCAATTTGGAACACCTATTGATTTCGGATCGAGCCCAAAACTCGGGCAACAACATAATATGGTGGGAGGAGTCATTTGGTGAATTTTCAGTGAAATCCAATCGCTAGAAGTATGAGATACACCAACCACTCCAATTAGGAACGAACTGCCGTTGAACTTGAATTGTCCAATTTCTCACACCAATTGATTTCGGATCGATCCCAAAACTTGGGCAACAACATAATATGGTGGGAGGAGTCATTTGGTGAGTTTTGAGTGAAATCCAATCGCTAGAAGTATGGAATACACCAACCACTCCAATTAGGAACGAACTGCCGTTGAACTTGAATTGTCCAATTTGGAACACATCTTGATTTCGGATCGAGCCCAAAACTTGGGCAACATCATAATATCGTGGGAGGAGTCATTTGGTGAGTTTTGAGTGAAATCCAATCGATAGAAGTATGGAATACACCAACCACTCCAATTAGGAACGAACTGCCGTTGAACTTGAATTGTCAAATTTGGAACACCGATTGATTTCGGATCGAGCCCAAAACTTGGGCAACATCATAATATGGTGGGAGGAGTCATATGGTGAGTTTTAAGTGAAATCCAATCGCTAGAAGTATGGAATACAACAACCACTCCAATTAGGAACGAAGTGCCATTGAACTTGAATTGTCCAATTTCTAACACCTATTGATTTCGGATCGAACCCCAAACCTGTGCAACATCATAATATGGTGGGAGGAGTCATTTGGTGAGTTTTGAGGGAAATCCAATCGCTAGAAGTATGGAATACACCAACCACTCCAATTAGGAACGAACTGGCGTTGAACTTGAATTGTCCAATTTGGAACACCAATTGATTTCGGATCGAGCCCAAAACTTGGGCAACATCATAATATGGTGGGAGGAGTCATTTGGTGAGTTTTGAGTGAAATCCAATCGCTAGAAGTGTGGAATACACCAACCACTCCAATTAGGAACGAACTGCCGTTGAACTTGAATTGTCCAATTTCTCACACCTATTGATTTCGGATCAAGCCCAAAACTTGGGCAACACCATAATATGGTGGGAGGAATCATTTGGTGAGTTTTGAGTGAAATCCAATCGCTAGAAGTATGGAATACACCAACCACTCCAATTCGGAACGAATCGCCGTTGAAGTTGAATTGTCCAATTTGGAACACCTATTAATTTCGGATCGAGCCCAAAACTCAGGCAACATCATAATATGGTGGGAGGAGTCATTTGGTGAGTTTTCAGTGAAATCCAATCGCTAGAAGTATGGGATACACCAACCACTCCAATTAGGAACGAACTGCCGTAGAACTTGAATTGTCCAATTTCTAACACCTATTGATTTCGGATCGAGCCCCAAACTTGGGCAACATCATAATATGGTGGGAGGAGTCATTTGGTGAGTTTTGAGTGAAATCCAATCGCTAGAAGTGTAGAATACACCAACCACTCCAATTAGGAACGAACTGCCGTTGAACTTGAATTGTCCAATTTGGAACACCTATTGATTTCGGATCGAGCCCCAAACTTGGGGAACATCATAATATGGTGGGAGGAGTCATTTGGTGTGTGTTGAGTGAAATCCAATAACTAGAAGTATGGAATACACCAACCACTCCAATTAGGAACGAACTGCCGTTGAACTTGAATTGTCCAATTTGGAACATCTATTGATTTCGGATCGAGCCCAAAACTTGGGCAACATCATAATATGGTGGGAGGAGTCATTTGGTGTGTTTTGAGTGAAATCCAATCACTAGAAGTATGGAATACACCAACCACTCCAATTAGGAACGAACTTCCGTTGAACTTGAATTGTCCAACTTCTCACACCTATTGATTTCGGATCGATCCCCAAACTTGTGCAACATCATAATATGGTCGGCGGAGTCATTTGGTGAGTTTTGAGTGAAATCCAATCGCTAGAAGTATGGAATACACCAACCACTCCAATTACGAACGAACTGCCGTTGAACTTGAATTGTCTAATTTGGAACACCTATTGATTTCGGATCGAGCCCAAAACTTGTGCAATATCATAATATGGTGGGAAGAGTCATTTGGTGAGTTTTGATTGAAATCCAATTGCTTGAAGTATGGAATACACCAACCACTCCAATTAGGAACGAACTGCCGTTTAACTTGAATTGTCCAATTTGGAACACCTATTGATTTCGGATCGAGCCCAAAACTTGGGGAACATCATAATATGGTGGGAGGAGTCATTTGGTGAGTTTTCAGTGAAATCCAATCGCTAGAAGTATGGGATACACCAACCACTCCAATTAGGAACGAACTGCCGTTGAACTTGAATTGTCCAATTTCTCACACCTATTGATTTCGGATCGAGCCCCAAACTTGGGCAACATCATAATATGGTGGGAGGAGTCATTTGGTGAGTTTTGAGTGAAATCCAATCACTAGAAGTGTGGAATACACCAACCACTCCAATTAGGAACGAACTTCCGTTGAACTTGAATTGTCCAATTTCTGACACCTATTGATTTCGGATCGAGCCCAAAACTTGGGCAACATCATAATATGGTGGGAGGAGTCATTTGGTGAGTTTTGAGTGAAATCCAATCGCTAGAATTATGGAATACACCAACCACGGCAATTAGGAACGAACTGCCGTTGAACTTGAATTGTCCAATTTGGAACACCTATTGATTTCGGATCGAGCCCAAAACCTGGGCAACATCATAATATGGTGGGAGGAGTCATTTGGTGAGTTTTGAGTGAAATCCAATCGCTAGAAGTATGGAATACACCAACCACTCCAATTAGGAACGAACTGCCGTTGAACTTGAATTGTCCAATTTGGAACACCTATTGATTTCGGATCGAGCCCCAAACTTGGGGAACATCATAATATGGTGGGAGGAGTCATTTGGTGTGTGTTGAGTGAAATCCAATAACTAGAAGTATGGAATACACCAACCACTCCAATTAGGAACGAACTTCCGTTGAACTTGAATTGTCCAACTTCTCACACCTATTGATTTCGGATCGATCCCCAAACTTGTGCAACGTCATAATATGGTGGGCGGAGTCATTTGGTGAGTTTTGAGTGAAATCCAATCTCTAGAAGTATGGAATACACCAACCACTCCAATTACGAACGAACTGCCGTTGAACTTGAATTGTCCAATTTGGAACACCTATTGATTTCGGATCGAGCCCAAAACTTGTGCAATATCATAATATGGTGGGAAGAGTCATTTGGTGAGTTTTGATTGAAATCCAATCGCTTGAAGTATGGAATACACCAACCACTCCAATTAGGAACGAACTGCCGTTTAACTTGAATTGTCCAATTTGGAACACCTATTGATTTTGGATCGAGCCCAAAACTTGGGGAACATCATAATATGGTGGGAGGAGTCATTTGGTGAGTTTTCAGTGAAATCCAATCGCTAGAAGTATGGGATACACCAACCACTCCAATTAGGAACGAACTGCCGTTGAACTTGAATTGTCGAATTTGGAACACCTATTGATTTCGGATCGAGCCCAAAACTTGGGCAACATCATAATATGGTGGGAGGAGTCATTTGGTGAGTTTTGAGTGAAATCCAATCGCTAGAAGTATGGAATACCCCAACCACTCCAATTAGGAACGAACTGCCGTTGAACTTGAATTGTCCAATTTCTCACACCTATTGATTTCGGATCGAGCTCAAAACTTGGGCAACATCATAATATGGTGGGAGGAGTCATTTGGTGAGTTTTGAGTGAAATCCAATCGCTAGAAGTGTGGAATACACCAACCACTCCAATTAGGAACGAACTGCCGTTGAACTTGAATTGTCCAATTTCTCACACCTATTGATTTCGGATCGAGCCCCAAACGTGGGCAACATCATAATATGGTGGGAGGAGTCATTTGGTGAGTTTTGAGTGAAATCCAATCGCTAGAAGTATGGAATACTGTTAAGCTCATAATTTCATACATATACATGCCCAAATTTACTTACTTCTTTTGCTTAGTTTCCTAGATTTCTATGTTATTTGCCTCTCTTTGTGTGTTTTGTAGGCAAAAAGAGTAAGAGAGCATAATTCATGCAATGCAAGCATGTTAAGGCCTAATTTGGATGAATCGATGACGAGCTTAAAGACAAACTCATTTTGGCTACAACCCCCTGCCAGTCCAGTTTCGTAGGTCATATTGTAAGCTTTGTTTCAGCAACCTACATAGCGCGGATGAGGCAACATTCTTCATGAACGTTGTTTCAATGGGTGTATACTATAATATATCCAAAATTCAGCCCCATTGGATAAATATGGAGTCTGTTACCTAGCAAACACAGAACCATGATCAGGATGGATTTTGTCAGCGAGCAAAAACGAGTTAGCAATTTGTTTTGGCCTTAACTTCTTCATCCGAGCTTGGATTGGGCCAATACTTGTATGGTTGGATCAGACACATTCTGAACTTCAATGTGGAGTGCTTAAAGTCGTCATTTGCGTAAGCGAAGCCCAATTTGTAAGCCCTTGAAGTTGCTGGTCATGCTGACCTCAGGATGAGCTATTGTTTCTAGTTGGAAGCTTGGTCATGGTGACATGAAGATGAGCTAGGGCTGCTGGTGGGATTTATTGGTGAAGTGCATCAACCAATTCTGATTTTCTAATACAAGTGCATCAACCAATTCAAATTTTCTAATACAAGTGCATCAACCAATTCAAGATTTTATAATACAAGTGTTGTTTGCATTAGCCATATTGAATTCAGATTTTCACTTCCCCTAGGCCTATAAATAGGGATGTTCTCTAAGCTTGTAAACACACCCCAAGGGGGGAGCTCTCAAACACTTCTCTAGAGCTCCCTTCCCTTCTCTTCCTCAAATTCTCTTAATTTTGCTTTCTAGTTCTCAATTCTAGCTTTCCTTTTGCTTCTTAGTTGTAATTTATTTTTCTTTGTAATGTAAATTCTTTTCTTAAGTTTTCAAGTTTAATTAGTTTCCAAGTTTCATTATGCTTATAAGTTAATATGCTAGTTTGAATGATTGATCACCATTTAGGCTTGCATGTTAGCTATCTTGGTTTGAATTAAGAGTATACACCACGCTTTAATTCGAATTGAACTATGAATAGGAAGAGTATGTATGGACATTCGACAACAGGGATTAGATACATACTTGGTTGTTTAAATTGTTCTTCTATGCTTAATGGGTTCCTAATGCTTAATTTTAGGTTAGACAACAAATGATCAAATTAGGGAATTAGGAACACAAGGTTATGACCACACACCATGGCTTAATCATACTTTAGCTAGAATCAATCCATTAATCTAATTGAACTTGGGAACTTATATGCTTGAGTTAGTTATTTTCTTTCTTTCTTGTTGTATTTATTTCCTTTCTTTTTCATTTCTGTTTTGTGTAGGAAAACTGAATTGGATCATTCAATCACCAATCCTCGTGGGATCGACCTCGCACTTACATATGCTATACTACCAAACGGCTCGTGCACTTGCGAGTATCACAAGTTGAGGATGAAGCTTAATCCATTTTGGTGCAGCTGAAATCTACACAACAAATACACCAACCACTCCAATTAGGAACGAACTTCCGTTGAACTTGAATTGTCCAATTTCTCACACCTATTGATTTCGGATCGAGAACAAAACTTGGGCAACATCATAATATGGTGGGAGGAGTCATTTGGTTAGTTTTGAGTGAAATCCAATCGCTAGAAGTATGGAATACACCAACCACTCCAATTAGGAACGAACTGCCGTTGAACTTGAATTGTCCAATTTGGAACACCTATTGATTTCGGATCGAGCCCAAAACTTGGGCAACATCATAATATGGTGGGAGAAGTCATTTGGTGAGTTTTGAGTGAAATCCAATCGCTAGAAGTACGGAATACACCAACCACTCCAATTAGGAACGAACTGCCGTTGAACTTGAATTGTCCAATTTCTCACACCTATTGATTTCGGATCGAGCCCCAAACTAGGGCAACATCATAATATGGTGGGAGGAGTCATTTGGTGAGTTTTGAGTGAAATCCAATCGCTAGAAGTATGGAATACACCAACCACTCCAATTAGGAACGAACTGCCGTTGAACTTGAATTGTCGAATTTGGAACACCTATTGATTTCGGATCGAGTCCAAAACTTGGGCAACAGCATAATATGGAGGGATGAGTCATTTGGTGAGTTTTGAGTGAAATCCAATCGCTAGAAGTATGGAATACACCAACCACTCCAATTAGGAACGAACTTCCGTTCAATTTGAATTGTCCAATTTCTCACACCTATTGATTTCGGATCGAGCCCCAAACTTGGGCAACATCATAATATGGTGGGAGGAGTCATTTGGTTAGTTTTGAGTGAAATCCAATCGCTAGAAGTATGGAATACACCAACCACTCCAATTAGGAATGAACTGCCGTTGAAATCTAATTGTCAAATTTGGAAGACCTATTGATTTCGGATCGTGTCCAAAACATGGGCAACATCACAATATGGTGGGAGGAGTCATTTGGTGAGTTTTGAGTGAAATCCAATCGCTAGAAGTATGGAATACACCAACCACTCCAATTAGGAACGAACTGCCGTGGAACTTGAATTGTCCAATTTCTCGCACCTATTGATTTCGGATCGCGCCCAAAACTTGGGCATCATCATAATATGGTGGGACGAGTCATTTGGGGAGTATTGGGTGAAATCCATTCGCTAGAAGTGTGGAATACACCAACAACTCCAATTAGGAACGAACTGCCGTTGAACTTGAATTCTCCAATTTCTCACACCTATTGATTTGGGATAGAGCCCAAAACTTGGGCAACATCATAATATGGTTGGAGGACTCATTTGGTTAGTTTTGAGTGAAATCCAATCGCTAGAATTATGGAATACACCAACCACGGCAATTAGGAACGAACTGCCGTTGAACTTGAATTGTCCAATTTGGAACACCTATTGATTTCGGATCGAGCCCAAAACTTGGGCACCATCATAATATGGTGGGAGGAGTCATTTGGTGTGTTTTGAGTGAAATCCAATTGCTAGAACTATGGAATACACCAACCACTCCAATTAGGTACGAACTGCCGCTGAACTTGAATTGTCCAATTTCTCACACCTATTGATTTCAGATCGAGCCCCAAACAATTTCTCACACATATTGATTTTGTATCGAGCCCCAAACTTGGGCAACATCATAATATGGAGGGAGGAGTCATTTGGTGAGTTTTGAGTGAAATCCAATCGCTAGAAGTATGGAATACACTAACCACTCCAATTAGGAACGAACTGCCGTTGAACTTGAATTGTCCAAATTGGAACACCTATTGATTTGGGATCGAGCCCAAAACTTGGGCAACATCATACTATTTTGGGAGGAGTTATTTGGTGAGTTTTGAGTGAAATCCAATCGCTAGAAGTATGGAATACACCAACCACTCCAATTAGGAACGTACTGCCGTTCAACTTGAATTGTCCAATTTATCACACCTATTGATTTTGGATCGAGCCCAAAACTAGGGCAACATCATAATATGCTGGGAGGAGTCATTTGGTTAGTTTTGAGTGAAATCCAATCGCTAGAAGTATGGAATACACCAACCACTCCAATTAGGAACGAACTGCCGTTGAACTTGAATTGTTCAATTTCTCACACGTATTGATTTCGGATCGAGCCCAAAACTTGGGCAACATCATAATATGGTGGAAGGTGTCATTTGGTGAGTTTTGAGTGAAATCCAATCGCTAGAAGTGTGGAATACACCAACCACTCCCATTAGGAACGAACTGCCGTCGAACTTGAATTGTCCAATTTCTCACACCTATTGATTTCGGATCGAACCCCAAACTTGTGCAACATCATAATATGGTGGGAGGTGTCATTTGGTGAGTTTTGAGTGAAATCCAATCGCTAGAAGTGTGGAATACAACAACCACTCCAATTAGGAACCAACTGCCGTTGAACTTGAATTGTCCAATTTCTCACACCTATTGATTTCGGATCGAGCCCAAAACTAGGGCAACATCATAATATGGTGGGAGGAGTCATTTGGTTAGTTTTGAGTGAAATCCAATCGCTAGAAGTATGGAATACACCAACCAGTCCAATTAGGTACGAACTGCCGTTGAACTCTAATTGTCAAATTTGGAAGACCTATTGATTTCGGATCGACCCTAAAACTTGGGCAACATCATAATATGGTGGGAGGAGTCATTTGGTGAGTTTTGAGTGAAATCCAATCGCTAGAAGTATGGAATACACCAACCACTCCAATTGGGAACGAACTGCCATTGAACTTGAATGGTCCAATTTCTCACACCTATTGATTTCGGATCGAGCCCAAAACTTGGGCAACATCATAATATGGTGGGAGGAGTCGTTTTGTGAGTTTTGAGTGAAATCCAATCGCTAGAAGTGTGGAATACACCAACCACTCCAATTAGGAACGAACTGCCGTTGAACTTGAATTGTCCAATTTCTCACACCTATTGATTTCGGATAGAGCCCAAAACTTGGTCAACATCATAATATGGTGGGAGGAGTCATTTGGTGAGTTTTGAGTGAAATCCAACCGCTAGAAGTATGGAATACAACAACCACTAAAATTGGGAACGAACTGCCGTTGAACTTGAATTGTCCAATTTCGAACACCTATTTATTTGGGATCGAGCCCAAAACTTGGGCAACAACATACTATGGTGGGAGTAGTTATTTGGTGAGTTTTCAGTGAAATCCAATCGCTAGAAGTATGGAATACACCAACCACTACAATTAGGAACGAACTGCCGTTGAACTTGAATTCTCCAGTTTCCCACACCTATTGATTTCGGATCGAGCCCAAAACTTGGGCAACATCATAATATGGTGGGAGGAGTCATTTGGTGAGTTTTCAGTGAAATCAAATCGCTAGAAATATGGAATACACCAACCACTCCAATTAGGAACGAACTGCCGTTGAACTCTAATTGTCAAATTTGGAAGACCTATTGATTTCGGATCGACCCCAAAACTTGGGCAACAACATAATATGGTGGGAGGAGTCATTTAGTGAATTTTGAGTGAAATCCAATCACTAGAAGTATGGAATACACCAACCACTGCAATTAGGAACGAACTGCCGTTGAACTTGAATTCTCCAATTTGGAACACCTATTGATTTCGGATCGAGCCCAAAACTTGGGCAACATCACAATATGGTGGGAGTCATTTGGTGAGTTTTGAGTGAAATCCAATCGCTAGAAGTATGGAATACACCAACCACTCCAATTAGGAACGAACTGCCGTTGAACTCTAATTGTCAAATTTGGAAGACCTATTGATTTCGGATCGACCCCAAAACTTGGGCAATATCATAATATGGTGGGAGGAGTCATTTAGTGAGTTTTGAGTGAAATCCAATCGCTAGAAGTATGGAATACACCAACCACTGCAATTAGGAACGAACTGCCGTTGAACTTGAATTCTCCAATTTGGAACACCTATTGATTTCGGATCGAGCCCAAAACTTGGGCAACATCACAATATGGTGGGAGTCATTTGGTGAGTTTTGAGTGAAATCCAATCGCTAGAAGTATGGAATACTCCAACCACTCCAATTAGGAACGAACTGCCGTTGAACTTGAATTGTCCAATTTCTCACACCTATTGATTTCGGATCGAGCCCAAAACTTGGGCAACATCATAATATGGTGGGAGGAGTCATTTGGTGAGTTTTGAGTGAAATCCAATCGCTAGAAGTATGGAATACACCAACCACTCCAATTAGGAACGAACTGCCGTTGAACTTGAATTGTCCAATTTCTCACACTTATTGATTTCGGATCGAGCCCAAAACTTGGGCAACATCATAATATGGTGGGAGGAGTCATTTGGTGAGTTTTGAGTGAAATCCAATCGCTAGAAGTGTGGAATACACCAACCACTCCAATTAGGAACGAACTGCCGTAGAACTTGAATTGTCCAATTTGGAACACCTATTGATTTCGGATCGAGCCCCAAACTTGGGCAACAACATAATATGGTGGGAGGAGTCATGTGGTGAGTTTTGAGTGAAATCGAAGCGCTGGAAGTATGGAATACACCAACCACTCCAATTAGGAATGAATTGCCGTTGAACTTGAGTTGTCCAATTTCTCACACCTATTGATTTCGGATCGAGCCTAAAACTTGGGCAACATCATAATATGGTGGGAGGAGTCATTTGGTGAGTTTTGAGTGAAATCCAATCGCCAGAAGTATGGAATACACCAACCACTCCAATTAGGAACGTACTGCCGTTCAACTTGAATTGTCCAATTTATCACACCTATTGATTTCGGATCGAGCCCCAAACTTGGGCAACGTCATAATATGGTGGGAGGAGTCATTTGGTGAGTTTTGAGTGAAATCCAATCGCTAGAAGTATGGAATCCACTAACCACTCCAATTGGGAACGAACTGCCGTTGAACTTGAATTGTCCAATTTCTCACGCCTATTAATTTCGGATCGAGCCCAAAACTTGGGCAACATCATAATATTGTGGGAGGAGTCATTTGGTGAGTTTTGAGTGAAATCCAATCGCTAGAAGTGTGGAATACACCAACCACTCCAATTAGGAACGAACTGCCGTTGAACTTGAATTGTCCAATTTCGAACACCTATTGATTTCGGATCGAGCCCAAAACTTGGGCAACATCATAATATGGTGGGAGGAGTCATTTGGTGAGTTTTCAGTGAAATCAAATCGCTAGAAGTATGGAATACACCAACCACTCCAATTAGGAACGAACTGCCGTTGAACTCTAATTGTCAAATTTGGAAGACCTATTGATTTCGGTTCGACCCCAAAACTTGGGCAACAACATAATATGGTGGGAGGAGTCATTTAGTGAATTTTGAGTGAAATCCAATCACTAGAAGTATGGAATACACCAACCACTGCAATTAGGAACGAACTGCCGTTGAACTTGAATTCTCCAATTTGGAACACCTATTGATTTCGGATCGAGCCCAAAACTTGGGCAACATCACAATATGGTGGGAGTCATTTGGTGAGTTTTGAGTGAAATCCAATCGCTAGAAGTATGGAATACACCAACCACTCCAATTAGGAACGAACTGCCGTTGAACTCTAATTGTCAAATTTGGAAGACCTATTGATTTCGGATCGACCCCAAAACTTGGGCAATATCATAATATGGTGGGAGGAGTCATTTAGTGAGTTTTGAGTGAAATCCAATCGCTAGAAGTATGGAATACACCAACCACTGCAATTAGGAACGAACTACCGTTGAACTTGAATTCTCCAATTTGGAACACCTATTGATTTCGGATCGAGCCCAAAACTTGGGCAACATCACAATATGGTGGGAGTCATTTGGTGAGTTTTGAGTGAAATCCAATCGCTAGAAGTATGGAATACTCCAACCACTCCAATTAGGAACGAACTGCCGTTGAACTTGAATTGTCCAATTTCTCACACCTATTGATTTCGGATCGAGCCCAAAACTTGGGCAACATCATAATATGGTGGGAGGAGTCATTTGGTGAGTTTTGAGTGAAATCCAATCGCTAGAAGTATGGAATACACCAACCACTCCAATTAGGAACGAACTGCCGTTGAACTTGAATTGTCCAATTTCTCACACTTATTGATTTCGGATCGAGCCCAAAACTTGGGCAACATCATAATATGGTGGGAGGAGTCATTTGGTGAGTTTTGAGTAAAATCCAATCGCTAGAAGTGTGGAATACACCAACCACTCCAATTAGGAACGAACTGCCGTTGAACTTGAATTGTCCAATTTGGAACACCTATTGATTTCGGATCGAGCCCCAAACTTGGGCAACAACATAATATGGTGGGAGGAGTCATGTGGTGAGTTTTGAGTGAAATCGAAGCGCTGGAAGTATGGAATACACCAACCACTCCAATTAGGAATGAATTGCCGTTGAACTTGAGTTTTCCAATTTCTCACACCTATTGATTTCGGATCGAGCCTAAAACTTGGGCAACATCATAATATGGTGGGAGGAGTCATTTGTTGAGTTTTGAGTGAAATCCAATCGCTAGAAGTGTGGAATACACCAACCACTCCAATTAGGAACGAACTGCCGTTGAACTTGAATTTTCCAATTTCTCACACCTATTGATTTCGGATCGAGCCCAAAACTTCGGCAACATCATAATATGGTGGGAGGAGTCATTTTCTGAGTTTTGAGTGAAATCCAATCGCTAGAAGTATGGAATACACCAACCACTCCCATTAGGAACGAACTGCCGTTGAACTTCAATTGTCGAATTTCTCACACCTATTGATTTCGGATCGGGCACAAAACTTGGGCAACATCATAATATGGTGGGAGGAGTCATTTGGTGAGTTTTGAGTGAAATCCAATCGCTAGAAGTGTGGAATACACCAACCACTCCAATTAGGAACGAACTGCCGTTGAACTTGAATTGTCTAATTTCTCACACCTATTGATTTCGGATCGAGCCCAAAACTTGGGCAACATCATAATATGGTGGGAGGAGTCATTTGGAGAGTTTTGAGTGAAATCTAATCGCTAGAAGTATGGAATACACCAACCACTCCAATTAGGAACGAACTGCCGTTGAACTTGAATTGTCCAATTTGGAACACCAATTGATTTCGGATCGAGCCCCAAACTTGGGCAACATCATAATATGGTGGGAGGAGTCATTTGGTGAGTTTTTAGTGAAATCCAATCGCTAGAAGTAAGGAATACACCAACCACTCCAATTAGGAACGAACTGCCGTTGAACTTGAATTGTCCAATTTCGAACACCTATTGATTTCGGATCGAGCCCAAAACGTGGGCAACATCATAATACGGTGGGAGGAGTAATTTGGTGAGTTTTGAGTGAAATCCAATCGCTAGAAGTATGGAATACACCAACCACTCCAATTAGGAACGAACTGCCGTTGAACTTGAATTGTCCAATTTGGAACACCTATTGATTTCGGATCGAGCCCCAAACTTGGGCAACATCATAATATGGTGGGAGGAGTCATTTGGTGAGTTTTGAGTGAAATCCAATCGCTAGAAGTATGGAATACACCAACCACTCCAATTAGGAACGAACTGCCGTTGCACTTGAATTGTCCAATTTGGAACACCTATTGATTTCGGATCGAGCCTCAAACTTGGGCAACAACATAATATGGTGGGAGGAGTCATGTGGTGAGTTTTGAGTGAAATCGAAGCGCTGGAAGTATGGAATACACCAACCACTCCAATTAGGAATGAATTGCCGTTGAACTTGAGTTGTCCAATTTCTCACACCTATTGATTTCGGATCGAGCCTAAAACTTGGGCAACATCATAATATGGTGGGAGGAGTCATTTGTTGAGTTTTGAGTGAAATCCAATCGCTAGAAGTGTGGAATACACCAACCACTCCAATTAGGAACGAACTGCCGTTGAACTTGAATTGTCCAATTTCTCACACCTATTGATTTCGGATCGAGCCCAAAACTTGGGCAACATCATAATATGGTGGGAGGAGTCATTTGGTGAGTTTTGAGTGAAATCCAATCGCTAGAAGTATGGAATACACCAACCACTCCAATTAGGAACGAACTGCCGTTGAACTTGAATTCTCCAATTTCTCACACCTATTGATTTCGGATCGAGCCCAAAACTTCGGCAACATCATAATATGGTGGGAGGAGTCATTTTCTGAGTTTTGAGTGAAATCCAATCGCTAGAAGTATGGAATACACCAACCACTCCCATTAGGAACGAACTGCCGTTGAACTTCAATTGTCGAATTTCTCACACCTATTGATTTCGGATCGGGCACAAAACTTGGGCAACATCATAATATGGTGGGAGGAGTCATTTGGTGAGTTTGGAGTGAAATCCAATCGCTAGAAGTGTGGAATACACCAACCACTCCAATTAGGAACGAACTGCCGTTGAACTTGAATTGTCCGATTTGGAACACCTATTGATTTCGGATCGAGCCCAAAACTTGGGCAATATCATAATATGGTGGGAGGAGTCATTTGGTGAGTTTTGAGTGAAATCCAAACGCTAGAAGTATGGAATACACCAACCACTCCAATTAGGAACGAACTGCCGTTGAACCTGAATTGTCCAATTTCTCACACCTATTGATTTCGGATCGGGCACAAAACTTGGGCAACATCATAATATGGTGGGAGGAGTCATTTGGTGAGTTTTGAGTGAAATCCAATCGCTAGAAGTGTGGAATACACCAACCACTCCAATTAGGAACGAACTGCCGTTGAACTTGAATTGTCCAACTTCTCACACCTATTGACTTCGGATCGACCCCAAAACTTGGGAAACATCATAATATGGTGGGAGGAGTCATTTGGTGAGTTTTGAGTGAAATCCAATCGCTAGAAGTATGGAATACACCAACCACTCCAATTAGGAACGAACTGCCGTTGAACTTGAATTGTCCAATTTCTCACACCTATTGATTTCGGATCGAGCCCAAAACTTGGGCAACATCATAATACGGTGGGAGGAGTCATTTGGTGAGTTTTGAGTGAAATCCAACCGCTAGAAGTATGGAATACACCAACCACTCCAATTAGGAACGAACTGTGGTTGAAATTGAATTGTCCAATTTCCCACACCTATTGATTTTGGATCGAGCCCAAAACTTGGGCAATATCATAATATGGTGGGTGTTGCTTCGATTCAGCTGCACCAAAATGGTTTCAACTGCATCCTCAACTTGTGATACTCGCAAGTGCACGAGCCATTTGGTAGTATAGCATATGTAAGTGCGAGGTCGATCCCACGAGGATTGGTGATTGAATGATCCAATTTGTTTCCCCTACACAAAATAGAAATGAAAAAAGAAAATAAATAAAACAAGAAAGAATGAAATAACTCAAGCAAATAAGTTCCCAAGTTCAATTAGATTAACGGATTGATTCTAGCTAAAGTATGATTAAGCCATGGTGTTTGGTCAAAACCTTGTGTTCCTAATTCCCTAATTTGATCATTTGTTGTCTAACCTAAAATTAAGCATTAGGAACCCATTAAGCATAGAAGAACAATTTAAACAACCAAGCATGTATCTAATCCCTGTTGTCGAATGTCCATACATACTCTTCCTATTCACAGTTCAATTCGAATTAAAGCATGGTGTCTACTCTTAATTCAAACCAAGATAGCTAACATGCAAGCCTAAATGGTGATCAATCATTCAAACTAGCATATTAACTTATAAGCATAATGAATAAGAACAAAAACCATAATTGAAACTTGGAAACTAATTAAACTTGAATACTTAAGAAAGAATGTACATTACAAATAAAACTAAAGTAGAACTTGAAAACTTGAAGGAAAATTTAGTAAACTCATTTTGTTACAACAATTGACAACTTGAAAGGAAACTAAGAGAATTTGAGGGAGAGAAGGGAAGGGAGCTCTAGAGAAGTGTTTGAGAGCTCCCCCCCTTGGGGTGTGATTTGAAGCTTGAAGGCTTCTCTATTTATAGGGCTAAGAGGGAGGAACATCATGATGGATTCCCACACCATCCTTCATCTTTTGCTGCTGCACCTCAAGCATCTTCACATGGGTTCAAAGGTGATCAGTTGTGGCTGCCTTTGCTGCCAACCCATGTGGTTGCCTTTGGGTTGCTGAAAAACGAGTTTTCTGAACCAGTCTTGGTGTAGGAAGGCCAGAGGTTTCAAAACGTATCTAATGGTGCTCAAATTTGGATATGTTATACTAGACACCCATTGGAACAACTTCTATGAAGAAAGTATTCCCATCGGAGCAGTAGAAGTGTGCGTTTTGGGCCTTGCAAGTTGGCAGCCGAACAGAGACTGGAATTGACTTCATTTCATTTCTTTGCTTTACATGCATGCACATGCTTTCTCTATAATAACTCCAGCATGTACCAACTTGCTCATTCAGAAATTAATAGCTGGAAAGCCTCCCAAATTCACTCATTATGTTGGGTACAAAGTCAGTTGCAGCTGGGGTGAGGCACATGGCTAAAAGGAGGCACATGACTAAATGCCGGCAGCTGCAAATCTTGCTGAGCAAGGTTGGGTGTTGGACGGGCTGAGCACTCCACAAATGTCCAATTGGGATGAAATTTGGATATGTTGTAGTAGACACCCATTGGAACAAGTTTCATGAAGATCTTCACCTCATTCGAGCCCAATAGCATGCTGATCCAAGGCCAAGAAGTTGACCTACGAAATTGGGCTGGAAAGGGGTTGTAGCCAAAATGTGTTTGTCTTTAAGCTCATATTCCTCATATGCCAATCAGCCCTTAACATGCATGGATTGCATCAAATGTTATCTCTTGCTATCTTAACCTACAAAACACACAAACATAGGTAAGTGACTCAAAATAAAGAGAAACTAAGCAAAATCACTAAGTAAAGAAGGCATGCAAGTGTATAAAATTATGGACTTATCAAAATAGAAAATGAATTAAAAGCACAAGTTTAACTCAATAATTATGGACTTATACAATTATGAACCGATCAGTGGGAGGAGTCATTTGGTGAGTTTTGAGTGAAATCCAATCGCTAGAAGTGTGGAATACACCAACCACTCCAATTAGGAACGAACTGCCGTTGAATTTGAATTGTCCAATTTCTCACACCTATTGATTTCGGATCGAGCCCCAAACTTGAGAAACATCATAATATGGTGGGAGGAGTCATTTGGGGAGTTTTGAGTGAAATCCAATCGCTAGAAGTGTGGAATACACCAACAACTCCAATTAGGACCGAACTGCCGTTGAACTTGAATTGTCCAATTTCTCACACCTATTGATTTCGGATCAAGCCCAAAACAAGGGCAACATCATAATATGGTGGGAGGACGCATTTGGTTGGCTTTGAGTGAACTCCAATCGCTAGAAGTATGGAATACACCGACCACTCCAATTAGGAACGAACTGCCGTTGAACTTGAATTGTCCAATTTCTCACACCTATTGATTTCGGATCGAGCCCAAAACTTGGGCAACATCATAATATGGTGGGAGGAGTGATTTCGGGAGTTTTAAGTGAAATCCAATCGCTAGAAGTGTGGAATACACCAACCACTCCAATCAGGAACGAACTGCCGTTGAACTTGAATTGTCCAATTTCTCACTCCTATTGATTTTGGATCGAGCCCAAAACTTGGGCAACATCATAATATGGTGGGAGGAATCGTTTGGTTAGTTTTGAGTGAAATCCAATCGCTAGAAGTATGGAATACACCAACCACTCCAATTATGAATGAACTGCCGTTGAACTTGAATTGTCCAATTTGGAACACCTATTGATTTCGGATCGACCCCAAAACTTGGGCAACATCATAATATGGTGGGAGGAGTCATTTGGTGAGTTTTGAGTGAAATCCAATCGCTAGAAGTATGGAATACACCAACCACTCCAATTAGGAACGAACTTCCGTTGAATTTGAATTGTCCAATTTCTCACACCTATTGATTTCGGATCGAGCCCCAAACTTGGGCAACATCATAATATGGTGGGAGGAGTCATTTGGTGAGTTTTGAGTGAAATCCAATCGCTAGAAGTATGGAATACACCAACCACTCCAATTAGGAACGAACTGCTGTTGAACTTGAATTTTCCCATTTCTCACACCTATTGATTTCGGATCGAGCCCAAAACTTGGGCAACATCATAATATGGTGGGAGGAGTCATTTGGGGAGTTTTGAGTGAAATCCAATCGCTAGAAGTGTGGAATACACCAACAACTCCAATTAGGAACGAACTGCCGTTGAACTTGAATTGTCCAATTTCTCACACCTATTGATTTCGGATCAAGCCCAAAACAAGGGCAACATCATAATATGGTGGGAGGACGCATTGGGTTGGCTTTGAGTGAACTCCAATCGCTAGAAGTATGGAATACACCGACCACTCCAATTAGGAACGAACTGCCGTTGAACTTGAATTGTCCAATTTCTCACACCTATTGATTTCGGATCGAGCCCAAAACTTGGGCAACATCATAATATGGTGGGAGGAGTGATTTCGGGAGTTTTAAGTGAAATCCAATCGCTAGAAGTGTGGAATACACCAACCACTCCAATCAGGAACGAACTGCCGTTGAACTTGAATTGTCCAATTTCTCACTCCTATTGATTTTGGATCGAGCCCAAAACTTGGGCAACATCATAATATGGTGGGAGGAATCGTTTGGTTAGTTTTGAGTGAAATCCAATCGCTAGAAGTATGGAATACACCAACCACTCCAATTATGAATGAACTGCCGTTGAACTTGAATTGTCCAATTTGGAACACCTATTGATTTCGGATCGACCCCAAAACTTGGGCAACATCATAATATGGTGGGAGGAGTCATTTGGTGAGTTTTGAGTGAAATCCAATCGCTAGAAGTATGGAATACACCAACCACTCCAATTAGGAACGAACTTCCGTTGAATTTGAATTGTCCAATTTCTCACACCTATTGATTTCGGATCGAGCCCCAAACTTGGGCAACATCATAATATGGTGGGAGGAGTCATTTGGTGAGTTTTGAGTGAAATCCAATCGCTAGAAGTATGGAATACACCAACCACTCCAATTAGGAACGAACTGCTGTTGAACTTGAATTTTCCCATTTCTCACACCTATTGATTTCGGATCGAGCCCAAAACTTGGGCAACATCATAATATGGTGGGAGGAGTCATTTGGGGAGTTTTGAGTGAAATCCAATCGCTAGAAGTGTGGAATACACCAACAACTCCAATTAGGAACGAACTGCCGTTGAACTTGAATTGTCCAATTTCTCACACCTATTGATTTCGGATCAAGCCCAAAACAAGGGCAACATCATAATATGGTGGGAGGACTCATTTGGTTGGTTTTGAGTGAACTCCAATCGCTAGAAGTATGGAATACACCGACCACTCCAATTAGGAACGAACTGCCGTTGAACTTGAATTGTCCAATTTCTCACACCTATTGATTTCGGATCGAGCCCAAAACTTGGGCAACATCATAATATGGTGGGAGGAGTGATTTCGGGAGTTTTAAGTGAAATCCAATCGCTAGAAGTGTGGAATACACCAACCACTCCAATCAGGAACGAACTGCCGTTGAACTTGAATTGTCCAATTTCTCACACCTATTGATTTTGGATCGAGCCCAAAACTTGGGCAACATCATAATATGGTGGGAGGAATCGTTTGGTTAGTTTTGAGTGAAATCCAATCGCTAGAAGTATGGAATACACCAACCACTCCAATTATGAACGAACTGCCGTTGAACTTGAATTGTCCAATTTGGAACACCTATTGATTTCGGATCGACCCCAAAACTTGGGCAACATCATAATATGGTGGGAGGAGTCATTTGGTGAGTTTTGAGTGAAATCCAATCGCTAGAAGTATGGAATACACCAACCACTCCAATTAGGAACGAACTGCCGTTGAATTTGAATTGTCCAATTTCTCACACCTATTGATTTCGGATCGAGCCCCAAACTTGGGCAACATCATAATATGGTGGGAGGAGTCATTTGGTGAGTTTTGAGTGAAATCCAATCGCTAGAAGTATGGAATACACCAACCACTCCAATTATGAACGAACTGCCGTTGAACTTGAATTGTCCAATTTGGAACACCTATTGATTTCGGATCGAGCCCAAAACTTGGGCAACATCACAATATGGTGGGAGGACTCATTTGGTTGGTTTTGAGTGAACTCCAATCGCTAGAAGTATGGAATACACCAACCACTCCAATTAGGAACGAACTGCCGTTGAACTGGAATTTTCCAATTTCTCACACCTATTGATTTCGGATCGAGCCCAAAACTTGGGCAACATCATAATATGGTGGGAGTAGTCATTTCGGGAGTTTTTAGTGAAATCCAATCGCTAGAAGTGTGGAATACACCAACCACTCCAATTAGGAACGAACTTCCGTTAAACTTGAATTGTCCAATTTGGAACACCTATTGATTTCGGATCGAGCCCAAAACTTGGGCAACATCATAATATGGTGGGAGGAGTCATTTGGTGAGTTTTGAGTGAAATCCAATCGCTAGAAGTATGGAATACACCAACCACTCCAATTAGGAACGAACTTCCGTTCAACTTGAATTGTCCAATTTCTGGTACCTATTAATTTCGCATCGAGCCCAAAACTTGGGCAACATCATAATATGGTGGGAGGAGTCATTTGGTGAGTTTTGAGTGAAATCCAATCGCTAGAAGTATGGAATACACCAACCACTGCAATTAGGAACGAACTGCCGTTGAACTTGAATTTTTCAATTTCTCACACCTATTGATTTCGGATCGAGCCCAAAACTTGGGCAACAACATAATATGGTGCGAGGAGTCATTTGGGGAGTTTTGAGTGAAATCCAATCGCTAGAAGTGTGGAATACACCAACAACTCCAATTAGGAACGAACTGCCGTTGAACTTGAATTCTCCAATTTCTCACACCTATTGATTTCGGATCGAGCCCAAAACTTGGGCAACATCATAATATGGTGGGAGGACTCATTTGGTTCGTTTTGAGTGAACTCCAACCGCTAGAAGTATGGAATACACCAACCACTCCAACTAGGAACGAACTGCCGTTGAACTGGAATTTTCCAATTTCTCACACCTATTAATTTCGGATCGAGCCCAAAACTTGGGCAACATCATAATATGGTGGGAGGAGTCATTTGGGGAGTTTTGAGTGAAATCCAATCGCTACAAGTATGGAATACACCAACGACTCCAACTAGGAACGACCTGCCATTGAACTTGAATTGTACAATTTCTCACACCTATTGATTTCGGATCGAGCCCAAAACTTGGGCAACATCATAATATGGTGGGAGGAGTCATTTGGTGAGTTTTGAGTGAAATCCAATCGCTAGAAGTGTGGAATACACCAACCACTCCAATTAGGAACGAACTGCCGTTGAACTTGAATTGTCCAATTTCTCACACCTATTGATTTCTGATCGTGCCCAAAACTTGGGCCACATCATAATATTGTGGGAGGAGTCATTTGGTTAGTTTTGAGTGAAATCCAATCGCTAGAAGTATGGAATACAGCAACCACTCCAATTAGGAACGAACTGCCGTTGAACTTGAATTGTCCAATTTCTCACACCTATTGATTTCGGATCGGGCCCAAAACTTGGGCCACATCATAATATTGTGGGAGGAGTCATTTGGTTAGTTTTGTGTGAAATCCAATCGCTAGAAGTCTGGAATACACCAACCACTCCAATTAGGAACGAACTGCCGTTGAACTCTAATTGTCAAATTTGGAAGACCTATTGATTTCGGATCGAGTCCAAAACTTGGGCAACATCATAATATGGTGGGAGGATTCATTTGTTAGTTTTGAGTGAAATCCAATCCCTAGAAGTATGGAATACACCAACCACTCCAATTAGGAACGAACTGCCGTTGAACTTTAATTGTCCAATTTCTCACACCTATTGATTTCGGATCAAGCCCCAAACTTGGGCAACATCATAATATGGTGGGAGGAGTCATTTGGTTAGTTTTAAGTGAAATCCAATCGCTAGAAGTATGGAATACACCAACCACCCCAATTAGGAACGAACTGCCGTTGAACTTGAATTGTCCAGTTTCTTCCACCTATTGATTTCGGATCGAGCCCAAAACTTGGGCAACATCATAATATGGTGGGAGGAGTCATTTGGTTAGTTTTGAGTGAAATCCAATCGCTAGAGGTCTGGAATACACCAACCACTCCAATTAGGAACGAACTGCCGTGGAACTCTAATTGTCAAATTTGGAAGACCTATTGATTTCGGATCGAGTCCAAAACTTGGGCAACATCATAATATGGTGGGAGGATTTATTTGGTTAGTTTTGAGTGAATTCCAATCGCTAGAAGTATGGAATACACCAACGACTCCAATTAGGAACGAACTGCCGTTGAACTTGAATTGTCCAATTTCTCATAACCATTGATTTCGGATCGAGCCCAAAACTTGGGCAACATCATAATATGGTGGGAGGAGTCATTTGGTGAGTTTTCAGAAAAATCCAATCGCTAGAAGTATGGAATACACCAACCACTCCAATTTGGAACGACCTGCCGTTGAACTTGAATTGTCCAATTTGGAACACCTATTGATTTTGGATCGAGCCCAAAACTTGGGCAACATCATAATATGGTGGGAGGAGTCATTTGGTTAGTTTTGAGTGAAATCCAATCGCTGGAAGTATGGAATACACCGACCACTCCAATTAGGAACGAACTGCCGTTGATGTTGAATTATCCAATTTCTCACACCTATTGATTTCGGATTGAGACCAAAACTTGGCCAACATCATAATATGGTGGGAGGAGTCATTTGGTTTGTTTTGAGTGAAATCCAATCGCTAGAAGTATGGAATACACCAACCACTCCAATTAGGAACGAACTGCCCTTGAACTTGAATTGTCCAATTTCTCACACCTATTGATTTCGGATCGAGCCCCAAACTTGGGCAACATCATAATATGGTGGGAGGACTCATTTGGTGTGTTTTGAGTGAAATCCAATCGCTAGAAGTATGGAATACACCAACCACTCCAATTAGGAACGAACTGCCGTTGAACTTGAATTGTCCAATTTCTCACACCTATTGATTTCGGATCGAGCCCAAAACTTGGGCAACATCATAATATGGTGGGAGAAGTCATTTGGTGAGTTTTGAGTGAAATCCAATCGCTAGAAGTATGGAATACACCAACCACTGCAATTAGGAACGAACTGCCGTTGAACTTGAATTGTCCAATTTCGAACACCTATTGATTTCGGATCGAGCCCAAAACTTGGGCAACATCACAATATGGTGGGAGGACTCATTTGGTTGGTTTTGAGTGAACTCCAATCGCTAGAAGTATGGAATACACCAACCACTCCAATTAGGAACGAACTGCCGTTGAACTGGAATTTTCCAATTTCTCACACCTATTGATTTCGGATCGAGCCCAAAACTTGGGCAACATCATAATGTGGTGGGAGGAGTCATTTCGGGAGTTTTTAGTGAAATCCAATCGCTAGAAGTGTGGAATACACCAACCACTCCAATTAGGAACGAACTTCCGTTAAACTTGAATTGTCCAATTTGGAACACCTATTGATGTCGGATCGAGCCCAAAACTTGGGCAACATCATAATATGGTGGGAGGAGTCATTTGGTGAGTTTTGAGTGAAATCCAATCGCTAGAAGTATGGAATACACCAACCACTCCAATTAGGAACGAACTTCCGTTCAACTTGAATTGTCCAATTTCTGAAACCTATTAATTTCGCATCGAGCCCAAAACTTGGGCAACATCATAATATGGTGGGAGGAGTCATTTGGTGAGTTTTGAGTGAAATCCAATCGCTAGAAGTATGGAATACACCAACCACTGCAATTAGGAACGAACTGCCGTTGAACTTGATTTGTCCAATTTCTCACACCTATTGATTTCTGATCGTGCCCAAAACTTGGGCCACATCATAATATTGTGGGAGGAGTCATTTGGTTAGTTTTGAGTGAAATCCAATCGCTAGAAGTATGGAATACAGCAACCACTCCAATTAGGAACGAACTGCCGTTGAACTTGAATTGTCCAATTTCTCACACCTATTGATTTCGGATCGGGCCCAAAACTTGGGCCACATCATAATATTGTGGGAGGAGTCATTTGGTTAGTTTTGAGTGAAATCCAATCGCTAGAAGTCTGGAATACACCAACCACTCCAATTAGGAACGAACTGCCGTTGAACTCTAATTGTCAAATTTGGAAGACCTATTGATTTCGGATCGAGTCCAAAACTTGGGCAACATCATAATATGGTGGGAGGATTCATTTGTTAGTTTTGAGTGAAATCCAATCCCTAGAAGTATGGAATACACCAACCACTCCAATTAGGAACGAACTGCCGTTGAACTTTAATTGTCCAATTTCTCACACCTATTGATTTCGGATCAAGCCCCAAACTTGGGCAACATCATAATATGGTGGGAGGAGTCATTTGGTTAGGTTTAAGTGAAATGCAATCGCTAGAAGTATGGAATACACCAACCACCCCAATTAGGAACGAACTGCCGTTGAACTTGAATTGTCCAATTTCTTCCACCTATTGATTTCGGATCGAGCCCAAAACTTGGGCAACATCATAATATGGTGGGAGGAGTCATTTGGTTAGTTTTGAGTGAAATCCAATCGCTAGAGGTCTGGAATACACCAACCACTCCAATTAGGAACGAACTGCCGTGGAACTCTAATTGTCAAATTTGGAAGACCTATTGATTTCGGATCGAGTCCAAAACTTGGGCAACATCATAATATGGTGGGAGGATTCATTTGGTTAGTTTTGAGTGAATTCCAATCGCTAGAAGTATGGAATACACCAACGACTCCAATTAGGAACGAACTGCCGTTGAACTTGAATTGTCCAATTTCTCATAACCATTGATTTCGGATCGAGCCCAAAACTTGGGCAACATCATAATATGGTGGGAGGAGTCATTTGGTGAGTTTTCAGAAAAATCCAATCGCTAGAAGTATGGAATACACCAACCACTCCAATTTGGAACGACCTGCCGTTGAACTTGAATTGTCCAATTTGGAACACCTATTGATTTTGGATCGAGCCCAAAACTTGGGCAACATCATAATATGGTGGGAGGATTCATTTGGTTAGTTTTGAGTGAAATCCAATCGCTGGAAGTATGGAATACACCGACCACTCCAATTAGGAACGAACTGCCGTTGATGTTGAATTATCCAATTTCTCACACCTATTGATTTCGGATTGAGACCAAAACTTGGCCAACATCATAATATGGTGGGAGGAGTCATTTGGTTTGTTTTGAGTGAAATCCAATCGCTAGAAGTATGGAATACACCAACCACTCCAATTAGGAACGAACTGCCCTTGAACTTGAATTGTCCAATTTCTCACACCTATTGATTTCGGATCGAGCCCCAAACTTGGGCAACATCATAATATGGTGGGAGGACTCATTTGGTGTGTTTTGAGTGAAATCCAATCGCTAGAAGTATGGAATACACCAACCACTCCAATTAGGAACGAACTGCCGTTGAACTTGAATTGTCCAATTTCTCACACCTATTGATTTCGGATCGAGCCCAAAACTTGGGCAACATCATAATATGGTGGGAGAAGTCATTTGGTGAGTTTTGAGTGAAATCCAATCGCTAGAAGTATGGAATACACCAACCACTGCAATTAGGAACGAACTGCCGTTGAACTTGAATTGTCCAATTTCGAACACCTATTGATTTCGGATCGAGCCCAAAACTTCGGCAACATCATAATATGGTGGGAGGAGTCATTTGGTGAGTTTTGAGTGAAATCAAATCGCTAGAAGTATGGAATACACCAACCACTCCAATTAGGAACGAACTGCCGTTGAACTTGAATTGTCCAATTTCGAACACCTATTGATTTCGGATCGAGCCCAAAACTTGGGCAACATCATAATATGGTGGGAGTAGTCATTTCGGGAGTTTTAAGTGAAATCCAATCGCTAGAAGTGTGGAATACACCAACCACTCCAATTAGGAACGAACTGCCGTTGAACTTGAATTGTCCAATTTCTCACACCTATTGATTTCGGATCGAGCCCAAAACTTGGGCAACATCATAATATGGTGGGAGGAGTCATTTGGTGAGTTTTGAGTGAAATCCAATCGCTAGAAGTATGGAATACACCAACCACTCCAATTAGGAACGAACTGCCGTTGAACTTGAATTGTCCAATTTGGAACACCTATTGATTTCGGATCGAGCCCCAAACTTGGGCAACATCATAATATGGTGGGAGGAGTCATTTGGTGAGTTTTGAGTGAAATCCAATCGGTAGAAGTATGGAATAGACCAACCACTCCAGTTAGGAACGAACTGACGTTGAACATGAATTCTCCAATTTGGAACACCTTTTGATTTCGTATCGAGCCCAACACTTGGGCAACAGCATAATATGGTGGTAGGAGTCAATTGGTGGGTTTTGAGTGAAATCCAATCTCTAGAAATATGGAATACACAAACCACTCCAATTAGGAACGAACTGCCGTTGAACTTGAATTGTCCAATTTCTCACACCTATTGATTTCGGATCGAGCCCAAAACTCGGGCAACAACATAATATGGTGGGAGGAGTCATTTGGTGTGTTTTGAGTGAAATCCAATTGCTAGAACTATGGAATACACCAACCACTCCATTTAGGAACGAACTGCGGCAAAACTTGAATTGTCCAATTTCTCACAGCTATTGATTTCGGATCGAGCCCCAAACTTGGGCAACATCATAATATGGTGGGAGGAGTCATTTGGTTAGTTTTGAGTGAAATCCAATCGCTAGAAGTATGGAATACACCAACCAGTCCAATTAGGAACGAACTGCCGTTGAACTCTAATTGTCAAATTTGGAAGACCTATTGATTTCGGATCGAGCCCAAAACTTAGGCAACATCATAATGTGGTGGGAGGGGTCATTTGGTGAGTTTTGAGTGAAATCCAATCGCTAGAAGGATGGAATACACTAACCACTCCAATTAGGAACGAACTGCCATTGAACTTGAATTGTCCAATTTCTCACACCTATTGATTTCGGATCGAGCCCAAAACTTGGGCAACATCATAATACGGTGGGAGGAGTCATTTGGTGAGTTTTGAGTGAAATCCAATCGCTAGAAGTATGGAATACACCAACCACTCCAATTAGGACCGAACTGCCTTTGAACTTGAATTGTCCAATTTCTCACACCTATTGATTTCGGATCGAGCCCAGAACTTGGGCAACATCATAATATGGTGGGAGGAGTCATTTGGTGAGTTTTGAGTGAAATCCAATCGCTAGAAGTATGGAATACACCAACCACTCCAATTAGGAACGAATTGCCGTTGAACTTGAATTGTCCAATTTCTCACACCTATTGATTTCGGATCGAGCCCCAAACTTGGGCAACATCATAATATGGTGGGAGGAGTCATTTGGTGAGTTTTGAGTGAAATCCAATCGCTAGAAGTATGGAATACACCAACCACTCCAATTAGGAAGAAACTGCCGTTGAACTTGAATTGTCCAATTTCTCACACCTATTGATTTCGGATCGAGCCCAAAACTTGGGTAACATCATAATATGGTGGGAGGAGTCATTTGGTGAGTTTGGAGTGAAATCCAATCGGTAGAAGTATGGAATAGACCAACCACTCCAGTTAGGAACGAACTGACGTTGAACTTGAATTGTCCAATTTGGAACACCTATTGATTTCGAATCGAGGCCCAAACTTGGGCAACATCATAATACGGTGGGAGGAGTCATTTGGTGAGTTTTGAGTGAAATCCAATCGCTAGAAGTATGGAATACACCAACCACCCCAATTAGGAACGAACTACGTTGAACTTGAATTTTCCAATTTCTCACACCTATTGATTTCGTGTCGAGCCCAAAACTTGGGCTACATCATAATGTGGTGGGAGGAGTCATTTGGTGAGATTTGAGTGAAATCCAATCGCTGGAAGTATGGAATACACCAACCACTCCAATTAGGAACGAACTGCCGTTGAACTTGAATTGTCCAATTTGGAAGACCTATTGATTTCGGATCGAGCCCAAAACTTGGGCAACAACATAATATGGTGGGAGGAGTCATTTGGTGAGTTTTGAGTGAAATCAAATCGCTAGAAGTATGGAATACACCAACCACCCCAATTAGGAACGAACTGCCGTTGAACTTGAATTGTCCAATTTGGAAGACCTATTGATTTCGGATCGAGCCCAAAACTTGGGCAACAACATAATATGGTGGTAGGAGTCATTTGGTGAGTTTTGAGTGAAATCCAATCGCTAGAAGTATGGAATACACCAACCACCCCAATTAGGAACGAACTGCCGCTGAACTTGAATTGTCCAATTTGGAACACCTATTGATTTCGGATCGAGCCCAAAACTTGGGCAACATCATAATATGGTGGGAGGAATCATTTGGTGAGTTTTGAGTGAAATCCAATCGCTAGAAGTATGGAATACACCAACCACTCCAATTAGGAACGAACTGCCGTTGAACTTGAATTGTCCAATTTCTCACACCTATTGATTTCGGATCGAGCCCCAAACTTGGGCAACATCATTATATGGTTGGAGGAGTCATTTGGTGGGTTTTGAGTGAAATCCAATCGCAAGAAGTATGGAATACACTAACCACTCCAATTAGGAACGAACTGCCGTTGAACTTGAATTGTCCAATTTCTCACACCTATTGATTTCGGATCGAGCCCAAAACTTGGGCAACATCATAATATGGTGGGAGGAGTCATTTGGTTAGTTTTGAGTGAAATCCAACCGCTAGAAGTATGGAATACACCAACCACCCCAATTAGGAACGAACTGCGTTGAACTTGAATTGTCCAATTTGTCATACCTATTGATTTCGTGTCGAGCCCAAAACTTGGGCAACATCATAATGTGGTGGGAGGAGTCATTTGGTGAGATTTGAGTGAAATCCAATCGCTAGAAGTACGGAATACACCAACCACTCCAATTAGGAACGAACTGCCGTTGAACTTGAATTGTCCAATTTCTCAGACCTATTGATTTCGGATCGAGCCCAAAACTTGGCCAACATCATAATATGGTGGGAGGAGTCATTTGGTGAGTTTTGAGTGAAATCCAATCGCTAGAAGTATGGAATACACCAACCACCCCAATTAGGAACGAACTGCCGCTGAACTTGAATTGTCCAATTTGTCACACCTATTGATTTCGTGTCGAGCCCAAAACTTGGGCAACATCATAATGTGGTGGGAGGAGTCATTTGGTGAGATTTGAGTGAAATCCAATCGCTAGAAGTACGGAATACACCAACCACTCCAATTAGGAACGAACTGCCGTTGAACTTGAATTGTCCAATTTCTCAGACCTATTGATTTCGGATCAAGCCCAAAACTTGGGCAACATCATAATATGGTGGGAGGAGTCATTTGGTGAGTTTTGAGTGAAATCCAATCGGTAGAAGTATGGAATAGACCAACCACTCCAGTTAGGAACGAACTGACGTTGAACTTGAATTGTCCAATTTGGAACACCTATTGATTTCGGATCGAGGCCCAAACTTGGGCAACATCATAATACGGTGGGAGGAGTCATTTGGTGAGTTTTGAGTGAAATCCAATCGCTAGAAGTATGGAATACACCAACCACCCCAATTAGGAACGAACTGCGTTGAACTTGAATTGTCCAATTTGTCACACCTATTGATTTCGTGTCGAGCCCAAAACTTGGGCAACATCATAATGTGGTGGGAGGAGTCATTTGGTGAGATTTGAGTGAAATCCAATCGCTAGAAGTACGGAATACACCAACCACTCCAATTAGGAACGAACTGCCGTTGAACTTGAATTGTCCAATTTCTCAGACCTATTGATTTCGGATCGAGCCCAAAACTTGGCCAACATCATAATATGGTGGGAGGAGTCATTTGGTGAGTTTTGAGTGAAATCCAATCGCTAGAAGTATGGAATACACCAACCACCCCAATTAGGAACGAACTGCGTTGAACTTGAATTGTCCAATTTCTCACACCTATTGATTTCGTGTCGAGCCCAAAACTTGGGCAACATCATAATGTGGTGGGAGGAGTCATTTGGTGAGATTTGAGTGAAATCCAATCGCTAGAAGTACGGAATACACCAACCACTCCAATTAGGAACGAACTGCCGTTGAACTTGAATTGTCCAATTTCTCAGACCTATTGATTTCGGATCGAGCCCAAAACTTGGCCAACATCATAATATGGTGGGAGGAGTCATTTGGTGAGTTTTGAGTGAAATCCAATCGCTAGAAGTATGGAATACACCAACCACTCCAATTAGGAACGAACTGCCGTTGAACTTGAATTGTCCAATTTGGAACACCTATTGATTTCGTATCGAGCCCAAAACTTAGGCAACATCATAATATGGTGGGAGGAGTCATTTGGTGAGTTTTGAGTGAAATCCAATCGCTAGAAGTACGGAATACACCAACCACTCCAATTAGGAACGAACTGCCGTTGAACTTGAATTGTCCAATTTGGAACACCTATTGATTTCGGATCGAGCCCCAAACTTGGGCAACATCATAATATGGTGAGAGGAGTCATTTGGTGAGTTTTGAGTGAAATCCAATCGCTAGAAGTATGGAATACACCAACCACTCCAATTAGGAACGAACTGCCGTTGAACTCTAATTGTCAAATTTGGAAGACCTATTGATTTCGGATCGATACCAAAACTTGGGCAACATCATAATATGGTGGGAGGAGTCATTTGGTGAGTTTTGAGTGAAATCCAATCGCAAGAAGTATGGAATACACCAACCACTCCAATTAGGAATGAACTGCCGTTGAACTTGAATTGTCCAATTTCTCACACCTATTGATTTCGGATCGAGCCCAAAACTTGGGCAACATCATAATATGGTGGGAGGAGTCATTTGGTTAGTTTTGAGTGAAATCCAACCGCTAGAAGTGTGGAATACACCAACCACCCCAATTAGGAACGAACTGCGTTGAACTTGAATTGTCCAATTTGTCACACCTATTGATTTCGTGTCGAGCCCAAAACTTGGGCAACATCATAATGTGGTGGGAGGAGTCATTTGGTGAGATTTGAGTGAAATCCAATCGCTAGAAGTACGGAATACACCAACCACTCCAATTAGGAACGAACTGCCGTTGAACTTGAATTGTCCAATTTGGAACACCTATTGATTTCGGATATAGCCCAAAACTTTGGCAACATCATAATATGGTGGGAGGAGTCATTTGGAGAGTTTTGAGTGAAATCCAATCGCTAGAAGTATGGAATACACCAACCACTCCAATTAGGAACGAACTGCCGTTGAACTTGAATTGTCCAATTTCTCACACCTATTGATTTCGGATCGAGCCCCAAACTTGGGCAACATCATAATATGGTGGGAGGAGTCTGATAGGAGCGTATTTATGCGACTTTGCTATCTTATTTCTTTGCATTTACTTAGTTAATTCCCATTTGTTAGAGTGATTTAGCTTATTTTCGTACTATTGTAGGTCCAGATGGCAAGATTGGTAAGAAAGGGCATTTTGGTGCATTTTGTAGCAGTTTTGGACTTCGAATGGTTAGCGTATGCATGGGGCAAGATGGATGGACGTGTTTGAAGTTCAAAGAGGCTAGGAATGTGCTAAAAAGATGGGGAAATTAATTCAAGAATCAGCTTCTTAGAAGAAAGCATTGGGGCCGCACCTTTCTCCTAAAAAGGTGGCGCCTGGGCCCTATCCTTGTTCCAGAAGAAATCTGCCAAACAAACCCTAATTTCTAGGGTTTCTGCTGGGCCCTTTTACCCTAGATCTACCACATATTTAAAGGAGGGGGTTGCCGCAGGAAAGAGGAGTTTTTTTGGGGCCGTAGCAAGAGAGGAAAAAGAGAGAAGAACTTGGAGACGCAACCTGCTGCATCCATTGGGGTTTTCAGAGTTCTTCTTCCCTATTTTAGTTAAATGTTTATTCTAGATTGCTTTTCAGTTATTATGAACATGTGTAACTAAATTTCTTCTTAGTTAGGGGTGAATTCGAAGCCATGGACATATGTTTAATATGAATTGATTACTTCCAGTTATGGTTTTATAAAGTATGAATGTGATTTACTTTTCTGTTTTATTGAGAACTTATTCTTGTATGCTTATTAAGGATGCATACTTAGTTTGTATGCAGGGATTTGATGCTAGAATATAAGGGAATTTCACCTAATCGTTATGAACTTATATTCACAAGTGGTAAAAGTCACTAGTCATGATTGAGTTAAGTAAGTTCTTGGCAGGAGTATCATGTGCTTTTCATAGTTACGAATGCTTTGTCAATGCTTATGATTTTCACAGAATTTAATGATCTTTGATACGTATCTTTATCATGCTGTTCATATAGGGAACTTGACGAGAATAATTTGATTGTGTCGCTGAGTCCAATTCAATGAACTTAGGAAAATCTGAGAGTTAATTAGTGCATTCACGATTAATTTGGGGCATTGTCATTCATACTTTATAGAAAGAGTAACTGGAGATCGATTTGTATGCATATGTTCCATGTGTGGAGAAGGATCCTCTAGCTATCCCTTAATCCATACTTCATTCACAACTTAGTTGTTTGCTGCAGTCATTATTACTTTAGTCTAAACCGTCCAAATTTCCCCCAATCATTGTTTTCCTTAACATAGTTTTCAGTTTAATAAGTTAATTTGTGTTGATTAGCTTCCCTCCTAATCCCCGGAATAGAACGATCCCTACTTACTCGTACTACGATTGCATAATTCATAGGGTTTAATTTGTGTGTTAGTTATTTCTCACGCCAGAGTCATTTGGTGAGTTTTGAGTGAAATCCAATCGCTAGAAGTATGGAATACACCAACCACTCCAATTAGGAACGAACTGCCGTTTAACTTGAATTGTCCAATTTCTCACACCTATTGATTTCGGATCGAGCCCAAAACTTGGGCAACACCATAATATGGTGGGAGGAGTCACTTGGTGAGTTTTGAGTGAAATCCAATCGCTAGAAGTATGGAATACAACAACCACTCCAATTAGGAACGAACTGCCGTTGAACTTGAATTGTCCAATTTGGAACACCTATTGATTTCGGATCGAGCACAAAACTTGGGCAACATAATAATATGGTGGGAGGAGTCATTTGGTGAGTTTTGAGTGAAATCCAATCGCTAGAAGTATGGAATACACCAACCACTCCAATTAGGAACGAACTGCCGTTGAACTTGAATTGTCCAATTTCTCACACCTATTGATTTCGGATCGAGGCCCAAACTTGGGCAACATCATAATATGGTGGGAGGAGTCATTTGGTGAGTTTTGAGGGAAATCCAATCGCTAGAAGTATGGAATACAGCAACCACTCCAATTAGGAACGAACTGCCGTTGAATTTGAATTGTCCAATTTCTCACACCTGTTGATTTCAGATCGAGCCCAAAACTTGGGCAACATCATAATATGGTGGGAGGAGTCAATTGGTGAGTTTTGAGTGAAATCCAATCTCTAGAAGTATGGAATACACCAACCACTCCAATTTGGAACGAACTGCCGTCGAACTTGAATTGTCCAATTTCTCACACCTATTGATTTCGGATCGAGCCCAAAAGTTGGGCAACATCATAATATGGTGGGAGGAGTCATTTGGTTAGTTTTGAGCGAAATCCAATCGCTAGAAGTATGGAATACACCAATCACTCCAATTAGGAACGAACTGCCGTTGAACTCTAATTGTCAAATTTGGAAGACCTATTGACTTCGGATCGAGCCCAAAACTTGGGCAACATCATAATATGGTGGGAGGAGTCACTTGACGAGTTTTGAGTGAAATCCAATCGCTTGAAGTGTGGAATACACCAACCACTGCAATTAGGAACGAACTGCCGTTGAACTTGAATTGTCCAATTTGGAACACCTATTGATTTCGGATCGAGCCCAAAACTTGGGCAACATCATAATATGGTGGGAGGAGTCATTTGGGGAGTTTTGAGTGAAATCCAATCGCTAGAATTATGGAATACACCAACCACTCCAATTAGGAACGAACTGCCGTTGAACTTGAATTGTCCAATTTCTCACACCTATTGATTTCGGATCGAGCCCCAAACTTGGGCAACATCATAATATGGTGGGAGGAGTCAATTGGTGAGTTTTGAGTGAAATTTAATCGCTAGAAGTATGGAATACACCAACCACTGCAATTAGGACCGAACTGCCGTTGAACTTGAATTGTCCAATTTGGAACACCTATTGATTTCGGATCGAGCCCAAAACTTGGGCAACATCATAATATGGTGGGAGGAGTCATTTGGTGAGTTTTGAGTGAAATCCAATCGCTAGAAGTATGGAATACAACAACCACTCCAATTAGGAACGAACTGCCGTTGAACTTGAATTGTCCAATTTGGAACACCTATTGATTTCGGATCGAGCACAAAACTTGGGCAACATAATAATATGGTGGGAGGAGTCATTTGGTGAGTTTTGAGTGAAATCCAATCGCTAGAAGTATGGAATACACCAACCACTCCAATTAGGAACGAACTGCCGTTGAACTTGAATTGTCCAATTTCTCACACCTATTGATTTCGGATCGAGGCCCAAACTTGGGCAACATCATAATATGGTGGGAGGAGTCATTTGGTGAGTTTTGAGGGAAATCCAATCGCTAGAAGTATGGAATACAGCAACCACTCCAATTAGGAACGAACTGCCGTTGAATTTGAATTGTCCAATTTCTCACACCTGTTGATTTCAGATCGAGCCCAAAACTTGGGCAACATCATAATATGGTGGGAGGAGTCAATTGGTGAGTTTTGAGTGAAATCCAATCTCTAGAAGTATGGAATACACCAACCACTCCAATTTGGAACGAACTGCCGTCGAACTTGAATTGTCCAATTTCTCACACCTATTGATTTCGGATCGAGCCCAAAAGTTGGGCAACATCATAATATGGTGGGAGGAGTCATTTGGTTAGTTTTGAGCGAAATCCAATCGCTAGAAGTATGGAATACACCAATCACTCCAATTAGGAACGAACTGCCGTTGAACTCTAATTGTCAAATTTGGAAGACCTATTGACTTCGGATCGAGCCCAAAACTTGGGCAACATCATAATATGGTGGGAGGAGTCACTTGACGAGTTTTGAGTGAAATCCAATCGCTTGAAGTGTGGAATACACCAACCACTGCAATTAGGAACGAACTGCCGTTGAACTTGAATTGTCCAATTTGGAACACCTATTGATTTCGGATCGAGCCCAAAACTTGGGCAACATCATAATATGGTGGGAGGAGTCATTTGGGGAGTTTTGAGTGAAATCCAATCGCTAGAATTATGGAATACACCAACCACTCCAATTAGGAACGAACTGCCGTTGAACTTGAATTGTCCAATTTCTCACACCTATTGATTTCGGATCGAGCCCCAAACTTGGGCAACATCATAATATGGTGGGAGGAGTCAATTGGTGAGTTTTGAGTGAAATTTAATCGCTAGAAGTATGGAATACACCAACCACTGCAATTAGGACCGAACTGCCGTTGAACTTGAATTGTCCAATTTGGAACACCTATTGATTTCGGATCGAGCACAAAACTTGGGCAACATAATAATATGGTGGGAGGAGTCATTTGGTGAGTTTTGAGTGAAATCCAATCGCTAGAAGTATGGAATACACCAACCACTCCAATTAGGAACGAACTGCCGTTGAACTTGAATTGTCCAATTTCTCACACCTATTGATTTCGGATCGAGGCCCAAACTTGGGCAACATCATAATATGGTGGGAGGAGTCATTTGGTGAGTTTTGAGGGAAATCCAATCGCTAGAAGTATGGAATACAGCAACCACTCCAATTAGGAACGAACTGCCGTTGAATTTGAATTGTCCAATTTCTCACACCTGTTGATTTCAGATCGAGCCCAAAACTTGGGCAACATCATAATATGGTGGGAGGAGTCAATTGGTGAGTTTTGAGTGAAATCCAATCTCTAGAAGTATGGAATACACCAACCACTCCAATTTGGAACGAACTGCCGTCGAACTTGAATTGTCCAATTTCTCACACCTATTGATTTCGGATCGAGCCCAAAAGTTGGGCAACATCATAATATGGTGGGAGGAGTCATTTGGTTAGTTTTGAGCGAAATCCAATCGCTAGAAGTATGGAATACACCAATCACTCCAATTAGGAACGAACTGCCGTTGAACTCTAATTGTCAAATTTGGAAGACCTATTGACTTCGGATCGAGCCCAAAACTTGGGCAACATCATAATATGGTGGGAGGAGTCACTTGACGAGTTTTGAGTGAAATCCAATCGCTTGAAGTGTGGAATACACCAACCACTGCAATTAGGAACGAACTGCCGTTGAACTTGAATTGTCCAATTTGGAACACCTATTGATTTCGGATCTAGCCCAAAACTTGGGCAACATCATAATATGGTGGGAGGAGTCATTTGGGGAGTTTTGAGTGAAATCCAATCGCTAGAATTATGGAATACACCAACCACTCCAATTAGGAACGAACTGCCGTTGAACTTGAATTGTCCAATTTCTCACACCTATTGATTTCGGATCGAGCCCCAAACTTGGGCAACATCATAATATGGTGGGAGGAGTCAATTGGTGAGTTTTGAGTGAAATTTAATCACTAGAAGTATGGAATACACCAACCACTGCAATTAGGACCGAACTGCCGTTGAACTTGAATTGTCCAATTTGGAACACCTATTGATTTCGGATCGAGCCCAAAACTTGGGAAACATCATAATATGGTGGGAGGAGTCATTTGGTGAGTTTTGAGTGAAATCCAATCGCTAGAAGTATGGAATACAACAACCACTCCAATTAGGAACGAACTGCCGTTGAACTTGAATTGTCCAATTTGGAACACCTATTGATTTCGGATCGAGCACAAAACTTGGGCAACATAATAATATGGTGGGAGGAGTCGTTTGGTGAGTTTTGAGTGAAATCCAATCGCTAGAAGTATGGAATACACCAACCACTCCAATTAGGAACGAACTGCCGTTGAACTTGAATTGTCCAATTTCTCACACCTATTGATTTCGGATCGAGGCCCAAACTTGGGCAACATCATAATATGGTGGGAGGAGTCATTTGGTGAGTTTTGAGGGAAATCCAATCGCTAGAAGTATGGAATACAGCAACCACTCCAATTAGGAACGAACTGCCGTTGAATTTGAATTGTCCAATTTCTCACACCTGTTGATTTCAGATCGAGCCCAAAACTTGGGCAACATCATAATATGGTGGGAGGAGTCAATTGGTGAGTTTTGAGTGAAATCCAATCTCTAGAAGTATGGAATACACCAACCACTCCAATTTGGAACGAACTGCCGTCGAACTTGAATTGTCCAATTTCTCACACCTATTGATTTCGGATCGAGCCCAAAAGTTGGGCAACATCATAATATGGTGGGAGGAGTCATTTGGTTAGTTTTGAGCGAAATCCAATCGCTAGAAGTATGGAATACACCAATCACTCCAATTAGGAACGAACTGCCGTTGAACTCTAATTGTCAAATTTGGAAGACCTATTGACTTCGGATCGAGCCCAAAACTTGGGCAACATCATAATATGGTGGGAGGAGTCACTTGACGAGTTTTGAGTGAAATCCAATCGCTTGAAGTGTGGAATACACCAACCACTGCAATTAGGAACGAACTGCCGTTGAACTTGAATTGTCCAATTTGGAACACCTATTGATTTCGGATCGAGCCCAAAACTTGGGCAACATCATAATATGGTGGGAGGAGTCATTTGGGGAGTTTTGAGTGAAATCCAATCGCTAGAATTATGGAATACACCAACCACTCCAATTAGGAACGAACTGCCGTTGAACTTGAATTGTCCAATTTCTCACACCTATTGATTTCGGATCGAGCCCCAAACTTGGGCAACATCATAATATGGTGGGAGGAGTCAATTGGTGAGTTTTGAGTGAAATTTAATCGCTAGAAGTATGGAATACACCAACCACTGCAATTAGGACCGAACTGCCGTTGAACTTGAATTGTCCAATTTGGAACACCTATTGATTTCGGATCGAGCCCAAAACTTGGGCAACATCATAATATGGTGGGAGGAGTCATTTGGTGAGTTTTGAGTGAAATCCAATCGCTAGAAGTATGGAATACAACAACCACTCCAATTAGGAACGAACTGCCGTTGAACTTGAATTGTCCAATTTGGAACACCTATTGATTTCGGATCGAGCACAAAACTTGGGCAACATAATAATATGGTGGGAGGAGTCATTTGGTGAGTTTTGAGTGAAATCCAATCGCTAGAAGTATGGAATACACCAACCACTCCAATTAGGAACGAACTGCCGTTGAACTTGAATTGTCCAATTTCTCACACCTATTGATTTCGGATCGAGGCCCAAACTTGGGCAACATCATAATATGGTGGGAGGAGTCATTTGGTGAGTTTTGAGGGAAATCCAATCGCTAGAAGTATGGAATACAGCAACCACTCCAATTAGGAACGAACTGCCGTTGAATTTGAATTGTCCAATTTCTCACACCTGTTGATTTCAGATCGAGCCCAAAACTTGGGCAACATCATAATATGGTGGGAGGAGTCAATTGGTGAGTTTTGAGTGAAATCCAATCTCTAGAAGTATGGAATACACCAACCACTCCAATTTGGAACGAACTGCCGTCGAACTTGAATTGTCCAATTTCTCACAACTATTGATTTCGGATCGAGCCCAAAAGTTGGGCAACATCATAATATGGTGGGAGGAGTCATTTGGTTTGTTTTGAGCGAAATCCAATCGCTAGAAGTATGGAATACACCAATCACTCCAATTAGGAACGAACTGCCGTTGAACTCTAATTGTCAAATTTGGAAGACCTACTGAATTCGGATCGAGCCCAAATTTTGGGCAACATCATAATATGGTTGGAGGAGTCATTTGGTTAGTATTGAGTGAAATCCAATCGCTAGAAGTATGGAACACACCAACCACTCCAATTAGGAATGAACTGCCGTTGAACTTGAATTGTCCAATTTGTCACACTTATTGATTTCGGATCGAGCCCAAAACTTGGGCAACATCATAATATGGTGGGAGGAGTCATTTGGTGAGTTTTGAGTGAAATCCAATCGCTAGAAGTATGGAATACACCAACCACTCCAATTAAGAACGAACTGCCGTTGAACTTGAATTGTCCAATTTCTCACACCTATTGATTTCGGATCGAACCCCAAACTCGGGCAACATCATAATACGGTGGGAGGAGTCATTTGGTGAGTTTTGAGTGAAATCCAATCGCTAGAAGTATGGAATACACCAACCACTCCAATTAGGAACGAACTGCCGCTGAACTTGAATTGTCAAATTTGTCACACTTATTGATTTCGGATCGAGCCCAAAACTTGGGCAACATCATAATATGGTGGGAGGAGTCATTTGGTGAGTTTTGAGTGAAATCCAATCGCTAGAAGTACGGAATACACCAACCACTCCAATTAGGAACGATCTGCCGTTGAACTTGAATTGTCCAATTTCTCACACTTATTGATTTCGGATCGTGCCCAAAACTTGGGCAACATCATAATATGGTTGGAGGAGTCATTTGGTTAGTATGGAACACACCAACCACTCCAATTTGGAACGAACTGCCGTTGAACTCTAATTGTCAAATTTGGAAGACCTATTGAATTCGGATCGAGCCCAAAACTTGGGCAACATCATAATATGGTGGGAGGAGTCATTTGGTTAGTTTTGAGTGAAATCCAATCGCTAGAAGTATGGAATACACCAACCACTGCAATTAGGAACGAACTGCCGTTGAACTTGAATTGTCCAATTTGGAACACCTATTGATTTCGGATCGAGCCCAAAACTTGGGCAACATCATAACATGGTGGGAGGAGTCATTTGGGGTGTTTTGAGTGACATCCATTCGCTAGAAGTATGGAATACACCAACCACTCCAATTAGGAACGAACTGCCGTTGAACTTGAATTGTCCAATTTCGCACACCTATTGATTTCGGATCGAGCCCAAAACTAGGGCAACATCATAATTTGGTGAGAGGAGTCATTTGGTGAGTTTTGAGTGAAATCCAATCGCTAGAAGTATGGAATACAACAACCACTCCAATTACGAACGAACTGCCGTTGAACTTGAATTGTCCAATTTCTCACACCTATTGATTTCGGATCGAGCCCAAAACTTGGGCAACATCATAATTTGGTGAGAGGAGTCATTTGGTGAGTTTTGAGTGAAATCCAATCGCTAGAAGTATGGAATACAACAACCACTCCAATTAGGAACGAACTGCCGTTGAACTTGAATTGTCCAATTTCTCACACCTATTGATTTCGGATCGAGCCCAAAACTTGGGCAACCCCATAATATGGGGGAAGGAGTCATTTGGTGAGTTTTGAGAGAAATCCAATCGCTAGAAGTATGGAATACACCAACCACTCCAATTAGGAACGAACTGCGGTTGAACTTGAATTGTCCAATTTCTCACACCTATTGATTTCGGATCGAGCCCAAAACGTGGGCAACATCATAATATGGTGGGAGGAGTCATTTGGTGAGTTTTGAGTGAAATCCAATCGCTAGAAGTATGGAATACACCAACCACTCCAATTAAGAAGGAACTACCGTTGAACTTGAATTGTCCAATTTCTCACACCTATTGATTTCGGATCGAACCCCAAACATGGGCAACATCATAATATGGTGCGAGGAGTCATTTGGTGAATTTTGAGTGAAATCCAATCGCTAGAAGTATGGAATACGCCAACCACTCAAATTAGGAACGAACTGCCGTTGAACTTAAATTGTCCAATTTCGCACACCTATTGATTTCGGATCGAGCCCAAAACTTGGGCAACATCATAATATGGTGGGAGGAGTCATTTGGGGTGTTTTGAGTGAAATCCAATCGCTAGAAGTATGGAATACACCAACCACTCCAATTAGGAACGAACTGCCGTTGAACTTGAATTGTCCAATTTCGCACACCTATTGATTTCGGATCGAGCCGAAAACTTGGGCAACATCATAATTTGGTGAGAGGAGTCATTTGGTGAGTTTTGAGTGAAATCCAATCGCTAGAAGTACGGAATACAACAACCCCTCCAATTACGAACGAACTGCCGTTGAACTTGAATTGTCCAATTTCTCACACCTATTGATTTCGGATCGAGCCCAAAACTTGGGCAACACCATAATATGGGGGAAGGAGTCATTTGGTGAGTTTGGAGAGAAATCCAATCGCTAGAAGCATGGAATACACCAACCACTCCAATTAGGAACGAACTGCGGTTGAACTTAAATTGTCCAATTTCTCACACCTATTGATTTCGGATCGAGCCCAAAACTTGGGCAACATCATAATGTGGTGGGAGGAGTCATTTGGTGAGTTTTGAGTGAAATCCAATCGCTAGAAGTATGGAATACACCAACCACTCCAATTAAGAATGAACTGCCGTTGAACTTGAATTGTCCAATTTCTCACACCTATTGATTTCGGATCGAGCCCAAAACATGGGCAACATCATAATATCGTGCGAGGAGTCATTTGGTGAATTTTGAGTGAAATCCAATCGCTAGAAGTATGGACCACACTAACCACTCCAATTAGGAACGAACTGCCGTTGAACTTGAATTGTCCAATTTCGAACACCTATTGATTTCGGATCGAGCCCAAAACTTGGGCAAAATCATAATGTGGTGGGAGGAGTCATTTGGTCAGTTTTGAGTGAAATCCAATCGCTAGAAGTATGGCGTACACCAAATACTCCAATTAGGAACGAACTGCCGTTGAACTTGAATTGTCCAATTTGGAACACCTATTGATTTCGGATCGAGCCCAAAACTTGGGTAACATCATAATACGGTGGGAGGAGTTATTAGGTGAGTTTTGAGTGAAATCCAATCGCTATAAGTATGGAATACACCAACCACTCCAATTAGGAACGAACTGCCGTTGAACTTGAATTGTCCAATTTGGAACACCTATTGATTTCGGATCCAGCCCAAAACTAGGGCAACATCATAATATGGTGGGAGGAGTCATTTGGAGATTTTTGAGTGAAATCCAATCGCTAGAAGTATGGACTACACTAACCACTCCAATTAGGAACGAACTGCCGTTCAACTTGAATTGTCCAATTTCGAACACCTATTGATTTCGGATCGAGCCCAAAACTTGGGCAACATCATAATGTGGTGGGAGGAGTCATTTGGTCAGTTTTGAGTGAAATCCAATCGCTAGAAGTGTGCCATACACCAAATACTCCAATTAGGAACGAACTGCCGTTGAACTTGAATTGTCCAATTTGGAACACCTATTGATTTCGGATCGAGCCCAAAACTTGGGTAACATCATAATACGGTGGGAGGAGTCATTAGGTGAGTTTTGAGTGAAATCCAATCGCGATAAGTATGGAATACACTAACCACTCCAATTAGGAACGAACTGCCGTTGAACTTGAATTGTCCAATTTCTCACACCTATTGATTTCGGATCGAGCCCAAAACTTGGGCAACATCATAATATGGTGGGAGGAGTCATTTGGTTAGTTTTGAGTGAAATCCAATAGCTAGAAGTATGGAATACACCAACCACTCCAATTAGGAACGAACTGCCGTTGAACTTGAATTGTCCAATTTGGAACACCTATTGATTTCGGATCGAGCCCAAAACTTGGGCAACATCATAATACGGTGGGAGGAGTCATTTGGTGAGTTTTGAGTGCAATCCAATCGTTAGAAGTGTGGAAAACACCAACCACTCCAATTAGGAACGAACTGCCGTTGAACTTGAATTGTCCAATTTGGAACACCTATTGATTTCGTATCGAGCCCAAAACTTGGGCAACATCATAATATGGTGGGAGGAGTCATTTGGTGAGTTTTGAGTGAAATCCAATCGCTAGAAGTATGGAATACACCAACGACTCCAATTAGGAACGAACTGCCATTGAACTTGAATTGTCCAATTTCTCACACCTATTGATTTCGGATCGAGCCCAAAACTTGGGCAACATCATAATATGGTGGGAGGAGTCATTTGGTTAGTTTTGAGTGAAATCCAATCGCTAGAAGTATGGAATACACCAACCAATCCAATTAGGAACGAACTGCCGTTGAACTTGAATTGTCCAATTTCTCACACCTATTGACTTCGGATCGAGCCCCAAACTTGGGCAACATCATAATATGGTGGGAGGAGTCATTTGGTGAGTTTTGAGTGAAATCCAATCGCTAGAAGTACGGAATACACCAACCACTCCAAGTAGGAACGAACTGCCGTTGAACTTGAATTGTCCAATTTGGAACACCTATTGATTTCGGATCGAGGCGAAAACTTGGGCAACATCATAATATGGTGGGAGGAGTCATTTGGTGAGTTTTGAGTGAAATCCAATCGCTAAAAGTATGGAGTATACCAACCACTCCAATTAGGAACGAACTGCCGTTGAACTTGAATTGTCCAATTTCGAACACCTATTGATTTCGGATCGAGCCCAAAACTTGGGCAACATCATAATATGGTGGGAGGAGTCATTTGGTGATTTTTGAGTGAAATCCAATCGCTAGAAGTATGGAATACACCAACCACTCCAATTAGGAACGAACTGGCGTTGAACTTGAATTGTCCAATTTCGAACACCAATTGATTTCGGATCGAGCCCAAAACTTGGGCAACATCATAATGTGGTGGGAGGAGTCATTTGGTGAGTTTTGAGTGAAATCCAATCGCTAGAAGTATGGACTACACGAACCACTCCAATTAGGAACGAACTGCCGTTGAACTTGAATTGTCCAATTTGGAACACCTATTGATTTCGGATCGAGCCCAAAACTTGGGCAACATCATAATATGGTGGGAGGAGTCATTTGGTTAGTTTTGAGTGAAATCCAATCGCTAGAAGTATGAAATACACCAACCACTCCAATTAGGAACGAACTGCCGTTGAACTTGAATTGTCCAATTTCGAACACCTACTGATTTCGGAACGAGCCCAAAGCTTGGGCAACATCATAATATGGTGGGAGGAGTCATTTGGTGAGTTTTGAGTGAAATCCAATCGCTAGAAGTATGGTATACACCAACCACTCCAATTAGGAACGAACTGCCGTTGAACTTGAATTGTCCAATTTGGAACACCTATTGATTTCGGATCGAGCCCCAAACTTGGGTAACATCATAATACGGTGGAAGGAGTCATTAGGTGAGTTTTGAGTGAAATCCAATCGCTATATGTATGGAATACACTAACCACTCCAATTAGGAACGAACTGTCGTTGAACTTGAATTGTCCAATTTCTCACACCTATTGATTTCGGATCGAGCCCAAAACTTGGGCAACATCATAATATGGTGGGAGGAGTCATTTGGTGAGTTTTGAGTGAAATCCAATCGCTAGAAGTATGGAATACACCAACCACTCCAATTAGGAACGAACTGGCGTTGAACTTGAATTGTCCAATTTCGAACACCAATTGATTTCGGATCGAGCCCAAAACTTGGGCAACATCATAATGTGGTGGGAGGAGTCATTTGGTGAGTTTTGAGTGAAATCCAATCGCTAGAAGTATGGACTACACGAACCACTCCAATTAGGAACGAACTGCCGTTGAACTTGAATTGTCCAATTTGGAACACCTATTGATTTCGGATCGAGCCCAAAACTTGGGCAACATCATAATATGGTGGGAGGAGTCATTTGGTTAGTTTTGAGTGAAATCCAATCGCTAGAAGTATGAAATACACCAACCACTCCAATTAGGAACGAACTGCCGTTGAACTTGAATTGTCCAATTTCGAACACCTACTGATTTCGGAACGAGCCCAAAGCTTGGGCAACATCATAATATGGTGGGAGGAGTCATTTGGTGAGTTTTGAGTGAAATCCAATCGCTAGAAGTATGGTATACACCAACCACTCCAATTAGGAACGAACTGCCGTTGAACTTGAATTGTCCAATTTGGAACACCTATTGATTTCGGATCGAGCCCCAAACTTGGGTAACATCATAATACGGTGGAAGGAGTCATTAGGTGAGTTTTGAGTGAAATCCAATCGCTATATGTATGGAATACACTAACCACTCCAATTAGGAACGAACTGTCGTTGAACTTGAATTGTCCAATTTCTCACACCTATTGATTTCGGATCGAGCCCAAAACTTGGGCAACATCATAATATGGTGGGAGGAGTCATTTGGTGAGTTTTGAGTGAAATCCAATCGCTAGAAGTATGGTATACACCAACCACTCCAATTTGGAACGAACTGCCGTTGAACTTGAATTATCCAATTCCGAACACCTATAGATTTCGGATCGAGCCCAAAACTTGGGCCACATCATAATATGGTGGGAGGAGTCATCTTATGAGTTTTGAGTGAAATCCAATCGCTAGAAGTATGGCATACACCAACCACTCCAATTAGGAATGAACTGCCGTTGAACTTGAATTGTCCAATTTGGAACACCTATTGATTTCGGATCGAGCCCAAAACTTGGGTAACATCATAATACGGTGGGAGGAGTCATTAGGTGAGTTTTGAGTGAAATCCAATTGCTATAAGTATGGAATACACTAACCACTCCAATTAGGAACGAACTGCCGTTGAACTTGAATTGTCCAATTTCTCACACCTATTGATTTCGGATCGAGCCCAAAACTTGGGCAACATCATAATATGGTGGGAGGAGTCATTTGGTGAGTTTTGAATGAAATCCAATCGCTAGAAGTATGGAATACACCAACCACTCCAATTAGGAACGAACTGCCGTTGAACTTGAATTGTCCAATTTGGAACACCTATTGATTTCGGATCGAGCCCAAAACATGGGCAACATGATAATACGGTGGGAGGAGTCATTTGGTGAGTTTTGAGTGAAATCCAATCGCTAGAAGTATGGAATACACCAACCACTCCAATTAGTAACGAACTGCCGTTGAACTTGAATTGTCCAATTTGGAACACCTATTGATTTCGGATCGAGCCCGAAACTTGGGCTACATCATAATATGATGGGAGGATTCATTTGGTGAGTTTTGAGTGAAATCCAATCGCTAGAAGTATGGAATACACCAACCAGTCCAATTAGGAATGAACTGCCGTTGAACATGAATTGTCCAATTTGGAACACCTATTGATTTCGGATTGAGCCCAAAACTTGGGCAACATCATAATATGGTGGGAGGAGTCATTTGGTGAGTTTTGAGTGAAATCCAATCGCTAGAAGTATGGAATACACCAACCACTCCAATTAGGAACGAACTGCCGTTGAACTTGAATTGTCCAATTTCTCACACCTATTGATTTCGGATCGAGCCCAAAACTTGGGCAAAAACATAATATGGTGGGAGGAGTCATTTGGTGAGTTTTGAGTGAAATCCAAACGCTAGAAGTATGGAATACACCAACCACTCCAATTAGGAACGAACTGCCGTTGAACTTGAATTGTCCAATTTGGAACACCTATTGATTTCGGATCGAGACCAAAACTTGGGCAACATCATAATATGGTGGGAGGAGTCATTTGGTGAATTTTGAGTGAAATCCAATCGCTAGAAGTATGGAATACACCAACCACTCCAATTAGGAACGAACTGCCGTTGAAATTGAATTGTCCAATTTCTCACACCAACTGATTTCGGATCGAGCCCAAAACTTGGGCAACATCATAATATGGTGGGAGGAGTCATTTGGTGAGTTTTCAGTGAAATCCAATAGCTAGAAGTATGGAATACACCAACCACTCCAATTAGGAACGAACTGCCGTTGAACTTGAATTGTCCAATTTGGAACCCCTATTGATTTCGGATCTAGCGCAAAACTTGGGCAACATCATAATATGGTGGGAGGAGTCATTTGGTGAGTTTTGAGTGAAATCCAATCGCTAGAGGTATGGAAAACACCAACCACTCCAATTAGGAATGAAATGCCGTTGAAATTGAATTGACCAATTTCTCACACCTATTGATTTCGGATCGAACCCAAAACTTGGGCAACATCATAATATGGTGGGAGGAGTCATTTGGTGAGTTTTGAGGGAAATCCAATCGCTAGAGGTATGGAATACACCAACCACTCCAATTAGGAACGAACTGCCGTTGAACTTGAATTGTCCAATTTTGAACACCCATTGATTTCGGATCGAGACCAAAATTTGGGCAACATCATAATATGGTGGGAGGAGTCATTTGGTGAGTTTTGAGTGAAATCCAATCGCTAGAAGTATGGAATACACCAACCACTCCAATTAGGAACGAACTGCCGTTGAACTTGAATTGTCCAATTTCGAACACCTATTGATTTCGGATCGATCCCAAAACTTGGGCAACATCATAATACGGTGGGAGGAGTCATTTGGTGAGTTTTGAGTGAAATCCAATCGCTAGAAGTATGGCATACACGAACCACTCCAATTAGGAACGAACTGCCGTTGAACTTGAATTGTCCAATTTCTCACACCTGTTGATTTCGGATCGAGCCCAAAACTTGGGCAACATCATAATATGGTGGGAGGAGTCATTTGGTGAGTTTTGAGTGAAATCCAATCGGTAGAAGTATGGAATACACCAACCACCCCAATTAGGAACGAACTGCCGTTGAACTTGAATTGTCCAATTTCTCACACCTATTGATTTCGGATCGAGCCCAAAACTTGGGCAACAACATAATATGGTGGGAGGAGTCATTTGGTGAGTTTTGAGTGAAATCCAAACGCTAGAAGTATGGAATACACCAACCACTCCAATTAGGAACGAACTGCCGTTGAACTTGAATTGTCCAATTTGGAACACCTATTGATTTCGGATCGAGACCAAAACTTGGGCAACATCATAATTTGGTGGGAGGAGTCATTTGGTGAATTTTGAGTGAAATCCAATCGCTAGAAGTATGGAAAACACCAACAACTCCAATTAGGAACGAACTGCCGTTGAAATTGAATTGTCCAATTTCTCACACGTTTTGATTTCTGATCGTGCCCAAAACTTGGGCAACATCATAATATTGTGGGAGGAGTCATTTGGTGAGTTTTGAGTGAAATCCAATCGCTAGAAGTATGGAATACACCAACCACTCCAATTAGGAACGAACTGCCGTTGAACTTGAATTGCCCAATTTCTCACACCTATTGATTTCGGATCGAGCCCAAAACTTGGGCAACATCATAATATGGTGGGAGGAGTGATTTGGTCAGTTTTGAGTGAAATCCAATCACTAGAAGTATGGAATACACCAACCACTCCAATTAGTAACGAGCTGCCGTTGGACTTGAATTGTCCAATTTGGAACACCTGTTGATTTCGGATCGATCCCAAAACTAGGGCAACATCATAATATGGTGGGAGGTGTCATTTCGAGAGTTTTGAGTGAAATCCAATCGCTAGAAGTATGGAATACACTAACCACTCCAGTTAGGAACGAACTGCCGTTGAACTTGAATTGTCCAATTTCTTACACCTAGTGATTTCGGATCGAGCCCCAAACTTGGGCAACATCATAATATGGTGGGAGGACTCATTTGGTGAGTTTTGAGTGAAATCCAATCGCTAGAAGTATGGACTACACTAACCACTCCAATTAGGAACGAACTGCCGTTGAACTTGAATTGTCCAATTTCGAACACCTATTGATTTCGGATCGAGCCCAAAACTTGGGCAACATCATAATGTGGTGGGAGGAGTCATTTGGTCAATTTTGAGTGAAATCCAACCGCTAGAAGTATGGCATACACCAAATACTCCAATTAGGAACGAACTGCCGTTGAACTTGAACTGTCTAATTTGGAACACCTATTGATTTCGGATCGAGCCCAAAACTTGGGTAACATCATAATACGGTGGGAGGAGTCATTAGGTGAGTTTTGAGTGAAATCCAATCGCTATAAGTATGGAATACACCAACCACTCCAATTAGGAACGAACTGCCGTTGAACTTGAATTGTCCAATTTGGAACACCTATTGATTTCGGATCGAGCCCAAAACTAGGGCAACATCATAATATGGTGGGAGGAGTCATTTGGAGAGTTTTGAGTGAAATCCAATCGCTAGAAGTATGGACTACACTAACCACTCCAATTAGGAACGAACTGCCGTTGAACTTGAATTGTCCAATTTCGAACACCTATTGATTTCGGATCGAGCCCAAAACTTGGGCAACATCATAATGTGGTGGGAGGAGTCATTTGGTCAGTTTTGAGTGAAATCCAATCGCTAGAAGTATTACATACACCAAATACTCCAATTAGGAACGAACTGCCGTTGAACTTGAATTGTCCAATTTGGAACACCTATTGATTTCGGATCGAGCCCAAAACTTGGGCAACATCATAATATGGTGGGAGGATTCATTTGGTGAGTTTTGAGTGAAATCCAATCGCTAGAAGTATGGAATACACCAACCCCTCCAATTAGGAACGAACTGCCGTTGAACTTGAATTGTCCAATTTCTCACACCTATTGATTTCGGATCGAGCCCAAAACTTGGGCAACTTCATAATATGGTGGGAGGAGTTATTTGGTTAGTTTTGAATGAAATCCAATCGCTAGAAGTATGGAATACACCAACCATTCCAATCAGGAAGGAACTGCCGTTGAACTTGAATTCTCCAATTTGGAACACCTATTGATTTCGGATCGAGCCCAAAACTAGGGCAACATCATAATATGGTGGGAGGAGTCATTTGGCGAGTTTTGAGTGAAATCCAATCGCTAGAAGTATGGAATACACTAACCACTCCAATTAGGAACGAACTGCCGTTGAACTTGAATTGTCCAATTTCTCACACCTATTGATTTCGGATCGAGCCCCAAACTTGGGCAACATCATAATATGGTGGGAGGAGTCATTTGGTGAGTTTTGAGTGAAATCCAATCGCTAGAAGTATGGAATACACCAACCACTCCAATTAGGAACGAACTGCCGTTGAACTTGAATTGTCCAATTTGGAACACCTATTGATTTCGGATCGAGCCCAAAACTAGGGCAACATCATAATATGGTGGGAGGAGTCATTTGGAGAGTTTTGAGTGAAATCCAATCGCTAGAAGTATGGACTACACTAACCACTCCAATTAGGAACGAACTGCCGTTGAACTTGAATTGTCCAATTTCGAACACCTATTGATTTCGGATCGAGCCCAAAACTTGGGCAACATCATAATGTGGTGGGAGGAGTCATTTGGTCAGTTTTGAGTGAAATCCAATCGCTAGAAGTATTACATACACCAAATACTCCAATTAGGAACGAACTGCCGTTGAACTTGAATTGTCCAATTTGGAACACCTATTGATTTCGGATCGAGCCCAAAACTTGGGCAACATCATAATATGGTGGGAGGATTCATTTGGTGAGTTTTGAGTGAAATCCAATCGCTAGAAGTATGGAATACACCAACCCCTCCAATTAGGAACGAACTGCCGTTGAACTTGAATTGTCCAATTTCTCACACCTATTGATTTCGGATCGAGCCCAAAACTTGGGCAACTTCATAATATGGTGGGAGGAGTTATTTGGTTAGTTTTGAATGAAATCCAATCGCTAGAAGTATGGAATACACCAACCATTCCAATCAGGAAGGAACTGCCGTTGAACTTGAATTCTCCAATTTGGAACACCTATTGATTTCGGATCGAGCCCAAAACTAGGGCAACATCATAATATGGTGGGAGGAGTCATTTGGCGAGTTTTGAGTGAAATCCAATCGCTAGAAGTATGGAATACACTAACCACTCCAATTAGGAACGAACTGCCGTTGAACTTGAATTGTCCAATTTCTCACACCTATTGATTTCGGATCGAGCCCCAAACTTGGGCAACATCATAATATGGTGGGAGGAGTCATTTGGTGAGTTTTGAGTGAAATCCAATCGCTAGAAGTATGGAATACACCAACCACTCCAATTAGGAACGAACTGCCGTTGAACTTGAATTGTCCAATTTCGAACACCTATTGATTTCGGATCGAGCCCAAAACTTGGGCAACATCATAATGTGGTGGGAGGAGTCATTTGGTCAGTTTTGAGTGAAATCCAATCGCTAGAAGTATGGCATACACCAAATACTCCAATTAGGAACGAACTGCCGTTGAACTTGAACTGTCCAATTTGGAACACCTATTGATTTCGGATCGAACCCAAAACTTGGGTAACATCATAATACGGTGGGAGGAGTCATTAGGTGAGTTTTGAGTGAAATCCAATCGCTATAAGTATGGAATACACCAACCACTCCAATTAGGAACGAACTGCCGTTGAACTTGAATTGTCCAATTTGGAACACCTATTGATTTCGGATCGAGCCCAAAACAAGGGCAACATCATAATATGGCGGGAGGAGTCATTTGGAGAGTTTTGAGTGAAATCCAATCGCTAGAAGTATGGACTACACTAACCACTCCAATTAGGAACGAACTGCCGTTGAACTTGAATTGTCCAATTTCGAACACCTATTGATTTCGGATCGAGCCCAAAACTTGGGCAACATCATAATGTGGTGGGAGGAGTCATTTGGAGAGTTTTGAGTGACATCCAATCGCTAGAAGTATGGACTACACTAACCACTCCAATTAGGAACGAACTGCCGTTGAACTTGAATTGTCCAATTTCGAACACCTATTGATTTCGGATCGAGCCCAAAACTTGGGCAACATCATAATGTGGTGGGAGGAGTCATTTGGTCAGTTTTGAGTGAAATCCAATCGCTAGAAGTATGGCATACACCAAATACTCCAATTAGGAATGAACTGCCGTTGAACTTGAATTGTCCAATTTGGAACACCTATTGATTTCGGATCGAGCCCAAAACTTGGGCAACATCATAATATGGTGGGAGGATTCATTTGGTGAGTTTTGAGTGAAATCCAATCGCTAGAAGTATGGAATACACCAACCCCTCCAATTAGGAACGAACTGCCGTTGAACTTGAATTGTCCAATTTCTCACACCTATTGATTTCGGATCGAGCCCAAAACTTGGGCAACATCATAATGTGGTGGGAGGAGTCATTTGGTGAGTTTTGAATGAAATCCAATCGCTAGAAGCATGGCATACACCAAATACTCCAATTAGGAACGAACTACCGTTGAACTTGAATTGTCCAATTTCTCACACCTATTGATTTCGGATCGAGCCCAAAACTTGGGCAACATCATAATATGGTGGGAGGAGTCATTTGGTTAGTTTTGAATGAAATCCAATCGCTAGAAGTATGGAATACACCAACCACTCCAATTAGGAACGAACTGCCGTTGAACTTGAATTGTCCAATTTCTCACACCTATTGATTTCGGATCGAGCCCAAAACTTGGGCAACATCATAATATGGTCGGACGAGTCATTTGGTTAGTTTTGAATGAAATCCAATCGCTAGAAGTGTGGAATACACCAACCACTCCAATTAGTAACGAACTGCCGTTGAACTTGAATTGTCCAATTTGGAACACCTATTGATTTCGGATCGAGCCCAAAACTGGGGCAACATCATAATACGGTGGGAGGAGTCATTTGGTGTGTTTTGAGTGAAATCCAATCGCTAGAAGTATGGAATACACCAACCACTCCAATTAGTAACGAACTGCCGTTGAACTTGAATTGTCCAATTTGGAACACCTATTGATTTCGGATCGAGCCCAAAACTGGGGTAACATCATCATACGGTGGGAGGAGTCATTTGGTGAGTTTTGAGTGAAATCCAATCGCTAGAAGTATGGAATACACAAACCACTCCAATTAGTAACGAACTGCCGTTGAAATTGAATTGTCCAATTTGGAACACCTATTGATTTCGGATCGAGCCCGAAACTTGGGCTACATCATAATATGGTGGGAGGAGTCATTTGGTGAGTTTTGAGTGAAATCCAATCGCTAGAAGTATGGAATACACCAACCACTCCAATTAGGAATGAACTGCCGTTGAACATGAATTGTCCAATTTGGAACACCTATTGATTTCGGATCGAGCCCAAAACTTGGGCAACATCATAATATGGTGGGAGGAGTCATTTGGTGAGTTTTGAGTGAAATCCAATCGCTAGAAGTATGGAATACACTAACCACTCCAATTAGGAACGAACTACCGTTGAACTTGAATTGTCCAATTTCTCACACCAACTGATTTCGTATCGAGCCCAAAACTTGGGCAACATCATAATATGGTGGGAGGAGTCATTTGGTGAGTTTTCAGTGAAATCCAATAGCTAGAAGTATGGAATACACAAACCACTCCAATTAGAAACGAACTGCCGTTGAACTTGAATTGTCCAATTTGGAACCCCTATTGATTTCGGATCTAGCGCAAAACTTGGGCAACATCATAATATGGTGGGAGGAGTCATTTGGTGAGTTTTGAGTGAAATCCAATCGCTAGAAGTATGGAATACACCAACCACTCCAATTAGGAACGAACTGCCGTCGAACTTGAATTGTCCAATTTCGCACACCTATTGATTTCGGATCGAGCCCAAAACTTGGGCAACATCGTAATACGGTGGGAGGAGTCATTTGGTGAGTTTTTGAGTGAAATCCAATCGCTAGAAGTATGGAAAACACCAACCACTCCAATTAGGAATGAAATGCCGTTGAAATTGAATTGACCAATTTCTCACACCTATTGATTTCGGATCGAACCCAAAACTTGGGCAACATCATAATATGGTGGGAGGAGTCATTTGGTGAGTTTTGAGGGAAATCCAATCGCTAGAGGTATGGAATACACCAACCACTCCAATTAGGAACGAACTGCCGTTGAACTTGAATTGTCCAATTTCGAACACCCATTGATTTCGGATCGAGACCAAAACTTGGGCAACATCATAATATGGTGGGAGGAGTCATTTGGTGAGTTTTGAGTGAAATCCAATCGCTAGAAGTATGGAATACACCAACCACTCCAATTAGGAACGAACTGCCGTTGAACTTGAATTGTCCAATTTCGAACACCTATTGATTTCGGATCGAGCCCAAAACTTGGGCAACATCATAATACGGTGGGAGGAGTCATTTGGTGAGTTTTGAGTGAAATCCAATCGCTAGAAGTATGGAAAACACCAACAACTCCAATTAGGAACGAACTGCCGTTGAACTTGAATTGTCCAATTTGGAACACCTATTGATTTCGGATCTAGCCCAAAACTTGGGCAACATCATAATACGGTGGGAGGAGTCATTTGGTGAGTTTTGAGTGAAATCCAATCACTAGAAGTATGGCATACACGAACCACTCCAATTAGGAACGAACTGCCGTTGAACTTGAATTGTCCAATTTGGAACACCTATTGATTTCGGATCGAGCCCAATACTTGGGCAACATCATAATATGGTGGGAGGAGTCATTTGGTGAGTTTTCAGTGAAATCCAATCGGTAGAAGTATGGAATACACCAACCACCCCAATTAGGAACGAACTGCCGTTGAACTTGAATTGTCCAATTTCTCACACCTATTGATTTCGGATCGAGCCCAAAACTTGGGCAACAACATAATATGGTGGGAGGAGTCATTTGGTTAGTTTTGAGTGAAATCCAATCGCTAGAAGTATGGAATACACCAACCACTCCAATTAGGAACGAACTGCCGTTGAACTTGAATTGTCCAATTTCTCACACCTATTGATTTCGGATCGAGCCCCAAACTTGGGCAACATCATAATATGGTGGGAGGATTCATTTGGTGAGTTTGGAGTGAAATCCAATGGCTTGAAGTATGGAATACACTAACCACTCCAATTAGGAACGAACTGCCGTGGAACTTGAATTGTCCAATTTCGAACACCTATTGATTTCGGATCGAGCCCAAAACTTGGGCAACATCATAATATGGTGGGAGGAGTTATTTGGTGAGTTTTGAGGGAAATCCAATCGCTAGAAGTATGTAATACACCAACCACTCCAATTAGGAATGAACTGCCGTTGAACTTGAATTGTCCAATTTGGAACACCTATTGATTTCGGATCGAGCCCAAAACATGGGCAACATCATAATATAGTGGGAGGAGTCATTTGGTGAGTGTTGAGTGAAATCCAATCGCTAGTAGTATGGAATACACCAACCACTCCAATTAGGAATGAACTGTCGTTGAACTTGAATTGTCCAATTTGGAACACCTATTGATTTTGGATCGAGCCCAAAACTTGGGCAACATCATAATATGGTGGGAGGAGTCATTTGGTGAGTTTTGAGTGAAATCCAATCGCTAGAAGTATGGAATACACCAACCACTCCAATTAGGAACGAACTGCCATTGAACTTGAATTGTCCAATTTCTCACACCTATTGATTTCGGATCGAGCCCAAAACTTGGGCAACATCATAATAAGGTGGGAGGAGTCATTTGGTTAGTTTTGAGTGAAATCCAATCGTTAGAAGTATGGAATACACCAACCACTCCAATTAGGAACGAACTGCCGTTGAACTTGAATTGTCCAATTTGGAACACCTATTGATTTCGGATCGAGCCCAAAACTTGGGCAATATCATAATATGGTGGGAGAAGTCATTTGGTGAGTTTTGAGTGAAATCCAATCGCAAGAAGTATGGAATACACCAACCACTCCAATTAGGAACGAACTGCCGTTGAACTTGAATTGTCGAATTTCGAACACCTATTGATTTCGGATCGGGCCCAAAACTTGGGAACAACATAATGTGATGGGAGGAGTCATTTGGTGAGTTTTGAGATAAATCCAATCCCTAGAAGTATGGAATACACCAACCACTCCAATTAGGAACGAACTGTCGTTGAACTTGAATTGTCCAATTTGGAACACCTATTCATTTCGGACCGATCCCCAAACTTGGGGAACATCATAATATGGTGGGAGGAGTCATTCGGTGAGTTTTGGGTGAAATCCAATCGCTAGAAGTATGGAATACACCAACCACTCCAATTAGGAACGAACTGCCGTTGAATTTGAATTGTCCAATTCCTCACACCTATTGATTTCGGATCGAGCCCAAAACTTGGGCAACATCATAATATGGTGGGAGGAGTCATTTGGTTAGTTTTGAGTGAAACCCAATCGCTAGAAGTATGGAATACACCAACCACTCCAATTAGGAATGAACTGTCGTTGAACTCTGATTGTCCAATTTGGAACAACTATTGATTTCGGATCGAGCCCAAAACTTGGGCAACATCATAATGTGGTGGGAGGAGTCATTTGGTGATTTTTGTGTGAAATCCAATCGCTAGAAGTATGGAATACACCAACCACTGCAATTAGGAACGAACTGCCGTTGAACTTGAATTGTCCAATTTGGAACACCTATTGATTTCGGATCGAGCCCAAAACTTGGGCAACATCATAATATGGTGGGAGGAGTCATTTGGTGAGTTTTGAGTGAAATCCAATAGCTAGAAGTATGGAATACAGCAACCACTCCAATTAGGAACGAACTGCCGTTGAACTTGAATTGTCCCATTTCTCACACCTACTGATTTCGGATCGAGCCCAAAGCTTGGGCAACATCATAATATGGTGGGAGGAGTCATTTGGTGATTTTTGAGTGAAATCCAATCGCTAGAAGTATGGAATACACCAACCACTCCAATTAGGAACGAACTGCCGTTGAACTTGAACTGTCTAATTTCTCACACCTATTGACTTCGGATCGATCCCAAAACTTGGGCAAAATTTTAATATGGTGGGGGGAGTCATTTGCCGAGTTGTGGTTGAAATCCAATTGCTAGAAGTATGGAATACACCAACCACTCCAATTTGGAACGAACTGCCGTTGAACTTGAATTGTCCAATTTCTCACACCTATTGATTTCGGATCGAGCCCAAAACTTGGGCAACATCGTAATATGGTGGGAGGAGTCATTTGGTGAGTTTTGAGTGAAATCGAATCGCTAGAAGTATGGAAAACACCAACAACTCCAATTAGGAACGAACTGCCGTTGAACTTGAATTGTCCAATTTGGAACACCTATTGATTTCGGATCGAGCCCAAAACTTGGGCAACATCATAATGTGGTGGGAGGAGTCATTTGGTGATTTTTGAGTGAAATCCAATCGCTAGAAGTATGGAATACACCAACCACTCCAATTAGGAACGAACTGCCGTTGAACTTGAATTGTCCAATTTGGAACACCTATTGATTTCGGATCGAGCCCAAAACTTGGGCAACAACATAATATGGTGGGAGGAGTCATTTAGTTAGTTTTGAGTGAAATCCAATCGCTAGGAGTATGGAATACACCAACCACTCCAATTAGGAACGAACTGCCGTTGAACTTCAATTGTCCAATTTCTCACACCTACTGATTTCGGATCGAGCCCAAAACTAGGGCAACATCATAATATGGTGGGAGGAGTCATTTGGTTAGTTTTGAATGAAATCCAATCGCTAGAAGTATGGAATACACCTACCAGTCCAATTAGGAACGAACTGCCGTTGAACTCTAATTGTCAAATTTGGAAGACCTATTGATTTCGGATCGACCCCAAAACTTGGGCAACATCATAATATGGGGGGAGGAGTCATTTGGTGAGTTTTGAGTGAAATCCAATCGCTAGAAGTATGGAATACACCAACCACTGCAATTAGGAACGAACTGCCGTTGAACTTGAATTGTCCAAATTGGAACACCTATCGATTTCGGATCGAGCCCAAAACTTGGGCAACATCACAATATGGTGGGAGTCATTTGGTGAGTTTTGAGTGAAATCCAATCGCTAGATGTATGGAACACACCAACCACTCCAATTAGGAACGAACTGCCGTTGAACTTGAATTGTCCAATTTCTCACACCTATTGATTTCGGATCGAGCCCAAAACTTGGGCAACATCATAATATGGTGGGAGGAGTCATTTGGAGAGTTTTGAGTGAAATCCAATCTTTAGAAGTATGGAATACACCAACCACTCCAATTAGGAACGAACTGCCGTTGAACTTGAATTGTCCAATTTCTCACACCTATTGATTTTGGATCGAGCCCCAAACTTGGGCAACATCATAATATGGTGGGAGGAGTCATTTGGTGAGTTTTGAGTGAAATCCAATCACTAGAAGTATGGAATACACCAACCACTCGAATTAGGAACGAACTGCCGTTGAAATTGAATTGTCTAATTTCTCACACCGATTGATTTCGGATCGAGCCCAAAACTTGGGCAACATTATAATATGGTGGGAGGAGTCATTTGGCGAGTTTTGAGTGAAATGCAATCGCTAGAAGTATGGAATACACCAACCACTCCAATTAGGAACGAACTGCCGTTGAACTTGAATTGTCCAATTTCTCACACCTACTGATTTCGGATCGAACCCAAAGCTTGGGCAACATCATAATATGGTGGGAGGAGTCATTTGGTTAGTTTTTAGTGAAATCCAATCGCTAGAAGTATGGAATACACCAACCACTCCAATTAGGAACGAACTGCCGTTGAACTTGAATTGTCCAATTTCTCACACCTACTGATTTCGGATCGATCCCAAAGCTTGGGCAACATCATAATATGGTGGGAGGAGTCATTTGGTGATTTTTGAGTGAAATCCAATCGCTAGAAGTATGGAATACACCAACCACTCCAATTAGGAACGAACTGCCGTTGAACTTGAACTGTCTAATTTCTCACACCTATTGACTTCGGATCGATCCCAAAACTTGGGCAAAATTTTAATATGGTGGGGGGAGTCATTTGCCGAGTTGTGGTTGAAATCCAATTGCTAGAAGTATGGAATACACCAACCACTCCAATTTGGAACGAACTGCCGTTGAACTTGAATTGTCCAATTTCTCACACCTATTGATTTCGGATCGAGCCCAAAACTTGGGCAACATCGTAATATGGTGGGAGGAGTCATTTGGTGAGTTTTGAGTGAAATCGAATCGCTAGAAGTATGGAATACACCAACCACTCCAATTAGGAACGAACTGCCGTTGAACTTGAATTGTCCAATTTCTCACACCTATTGATTTCGGATCGAGCCCAAAACTTGGGCAACATCGTAATATGGTGGGAGGAGCCCTTTGGTGAGTTTTGAGTGAAATCCAGTTGCTAGAAGTACGGAATACACCAACCACTTCAATTAGGAACGAACTGCCGTTGAACTTGAATTGTCCAATTTCTCACACCTATTGATTTCGGATCGAGCCCCAAACTTGGGCAACATCATAATATGGGGGGAGGAGTCATTTGGCGAGTTTTGAGTGAAATGCAATCGCTAGAAGTATGGAAAACACCAACCACTCCAATTAGGAACGAACTGCCGTTGAACTTGAATTGTCCAATTTGGAACACCTATCGTTTTGGGATCGAGCCCAAAACTTGGGCAACATCATAATATGGTGGGAGGAGTCATTTGGTTAGTTTTGAGTGAAATCCAATCGCTAGAAGTATGGAATACACCAACCACTCCAATTAGGAACGACCTGCCGTTGAACTTGAATTGTCCAATTTCTCACACCTATTGATTTCGGATCGAGCCCAAAACTTGGGCAACATCATAATATGGTGGGAGGAGTCATTTGGAGAGTTTTGAGTGAAATCCAATCTTTAGAAGTATGGAATACACCAACCACTCCAATTAGGAACGAACTGCCGTTGAACTTGAATTGTCCAATTTCTCACACCTATTGATTTTGGATCGAGCCCCAAACTTGGGCAACATCATAATATGGTGGGAGGAGTCATTTGGTGAGTTTTGAGTGAAATCCAATCACTAGAAGTATGGAATACACCAACCACTCGAATTAGGAACGAACTGCCGTTGAAATTGAATTGTCTAATTTCTCACACCGATTGATTTCGGATCGAGCCCAAAACTTGGGCAACATTATAATATGGTGGGAGGAGTCATTTGGCGAGTTTTGAGTGAAATGCAATCGCTAGAAGTATGGAATACACCAACCACTCCAATTAGGAACGAACTGCCGTTGAACTTGAATTGTCCAATTTCTCACACCTACTGATTTCGGATCGAACCCAAAGCTTGGGCAACATCATAATATGGTGGGAGGAGTCATTTGGTTAGTTTTTAGTGAAATCCAATCGCTAGAAGTATGGAATACACCAACCACTCCAATTAGGAACGAACTGCCGTTGAACTTGAATTGTCCAATTTCTCACACCTACTGATTTCGGATCGATCCCAAAGCTTGGGCAACATCATAATATGGTGGGAGGAGTCATTTGGTGATTTTTGAGTGAAATCCAATCGCTAGAAGTATGGAATACACCAACCACTCCAATTAGGAACGAACTGCCGTTGAACTTGAACTGTCTAATTTCTCACACCTATTGACTTCGGATCGATCCCAAAACTTGGGCAAAATTTTAATATGGTGGGGGGAGTCATTTGCCGAGTTGTGGTTGAAATCCAATTGCTAGAAGTATGGAATACACCAACCACTCCAATTTGGAACGAACTGCCGTTGAACTTGAATTGTCCAATTTCTCACACCTATTGATTTCGGATCGAGCCCAAAACTTGGGCAACATCGTAATATGGTGGGAGGAGTCATTTGGTGAGTTTTGAGTGAAATCCAATCGCTAGAAGTATGGAATACACCAACCACTGCAATTAGGAACGAACTGCCGTTGAACTTGAATTGTCCAAATTGGAACACCTATCGATTTCGGATCGAGCCCAAAACTTGGGCAACATCACAATATGGTGGGAGTCATTTGGTGAGTTTTGAGTGAAATCCAATCGCTAGATGTATGGAACACACCAACCACTCCAATTAGGAACGAACTGCCGTTGAACTTGAATTGTCCAATTTCTCACACCTATTGATTTCGGATCGAGCCCAAAACTTGGGCAACATCATAATATGGTGGGAGGAGTCATTTGGAGAGTTTTGAGTGAAATCCAATCTTTAGAAGTATGGAATACACCAACCACTCCAATTAGGAACGAACTGCCGTTGAACTTGAATTGTCCAATTTCTCACACCTATTGATTTTGGATCGAGCCCCAAACTTGGGCAACATCATAATATGGTGGGAGGAGTCATTTGGTGAGTTTTGAGTGAAATCCAATCACTAGAAGTATGGAATACACCAACCACTCGAATTAGGAACGAACTGCCGTTGAAATTGAATTGTCTAATTTCTCACACCGATTGATTTCGGATCGAGCCCAAAACTTGGGCAACATTATAATATGGTGGGAGGAGTCATTTGGCGAGTTTTGAGTGAAATGCAATCGCTAGAAGTATGGAATACACCAACCACTCCAATTAGGAACGAACTGCCGTTGAACTTGAATTGTCCAATTTCTCACACCTACTGATTTCGGATCGAACCCAAAGCTTGGGCAACATCATAATATGGTGGGAGGAGTCATTTGGTTAGTTTTTAGTGAAATCCAATCGCTAGAAGTATGGAATACACCAACCACTCCAATTAGGAACGAACTGCCGTTGAACTTGAATTGTCCAATTTCTCACACCTACTGATTTCGGATCGATCCCAAAGCTTGGGCAACATCATAATATGGTGGGAGGAGTCATTTGGTGATTTTTGAGTGAAATCCAATCGCTAGAAGTATGGAATACACCAACCACTCCAATTAGGAACGAACTGCCGTTGAACTTGAACTGTCTAATTTCTCACACCTATTGACTTCGGATCGATCCCAAAACTTGGGCAAAATTTTAATATGGTGGGGGGAGTCATTTGCCGAGTTGTGGTTGAAATCCAATTGCTAGAAGTATGGAATACACCAACCACTCCAATTTGGAACGAACTGCCGTTGAACTTGAATTGTCCAATTTCTCACACCTATTGATTTCGGATCGAGCCCAAAACTTGGGCAACATCGTAATATGGTGGGAGGAGTCATTTGGTGAGTTTTGAGTGAAATCGAATCGCTAGAAGTATGGAATACACCAACCACTCCAATTAGGAACGAACTGCCGTTGAACTTGAATTGTCCAATTTCTCACACCTATTGATTTCGGATCGAGCCCAAAACTTGGGCAACATCGTAATATGGTGGGAGGAGCCCTTTGGTGAGTTTTGAGTGAAATCCAGTTGCTAGAAGTACGGAATACACCAACCACTTCAATTAGGAACGAACTGCCGTTGAACTTGAATTGTCCAATTTCTCACACCTATTGATTTCGGATCGAGCCCCAAACTTGGGCAACATCATAATATGGGGGGAGGAGTCATTTGGCGAGTTTTGAGTGAAATGCAATCGCTAGAAGTATGGAAAACACCAACCACTCCAATTAGGAACGAACTGCCGTTGAACTTGAATTGTCCAATTTGGAACACCTATCGATTTTGGATCGAGCCCAAAACTTGGGCAACATCATAATATGGTGGGAGGAGTCATTTGGTTAGTTTTGAGTGAAATCCAATCGCTAGAAGTATGGAATACACCAACCACTCCAATTAGGAACGACCTGCCGTTGAACTTGAATTGTCCAATTTCTCACACCTATTGATTTCGGATCGAGCCCAAAACTTGGGCAACATCATAATATGGTGGGAGGAGTCACTTGGAGAGTTTTGAGTGAAATCCAATCTTTAGAAGTATGGAATACACCAACCACTCCAATTAGGAACGAACTGCCGTTGAACTTGAATTGTCCAATTTCTCACACCTATTGATTTTGGATCGAGCCCCAAACTTGGGCAACATCATAATATGGTGGGAGGAGTGATTTGGTGAGTTTTGAGTGAAATCCAATCACTAGAAGTATGGAATACACCAACCACTCGAATTAGGAACGAACTGTCGTTGAAATTGAATTGTCCAATTTCTCACACCGATTGATTTCGGATCGAGCCCAAAACTTGGGCAACATTATAATATGGTGGGAGGAGTCATTTGGCGAGTTTTGAGTGAATTGCAATCGCTAGAAGTGTGGAATACACCAACCACTCCAATTAGGAACGAACTGCCGTTGAACTTGAATTGTCCAATTTCTCACACCTACTGATTTCGGATCGAACCCAAAGCTTGGGCAACATCATAATATGGTGGGAGGAGTCATTTGGTTAGTTTTTAGTGAAATCCAATCGCTAGAAGTATGGAATACACCAACCACTCCAATTAGGAACGAACTGCCGTTGAACTTGAATTGTCCAATTTCTCACACCTACTGATTTCGGATCGAGCCCAAAGCTTGGGCAACATCATAATATGGTGGGAGGAGTCATTTGGTGATTTTTGAGTGAAATCCAATCGCTAGAAGTATGGAATACACCAACCACTCCAATTAGGAACGAACTGCCGTTGAACTTGAACTGTCTAATTTCTCACACCTATTGACTTCGGATCGATCCCAAAACTTGGGCAAAATTTTAATATGGTGGGGGGAGTCATTTGGCGAGTTGTGGTTGAAATCCAATTGCTAGAAGTATGGAATACACCAACCACTCCAATTTGGAACGAACTGCCGTTGAACTTGAATTGTCCAATTTCTCACACCTATTGATTTCGGATCGAGCCCAAAACTTGGGCAACATCGTAATATGGTGGGAGGAGTCATTTGGTGAGTTTTGAGTGAAATCGAATCGCTAGAGGTATGGAATACACCAACCACTCCAATTAGGAACGAACTGCCGTTGAACTTGAATTGTCCAATTTCTCACACCTATTGATTTCGGATCGAGCCCAAAACTTGGGCAACATCGTAATATGGTGGGAGGAGCCCTTTGGTGAGTTTTGAGTGAAATCCAGTTGCTAGAAGTACGGAATACACCAACCACTACAATTAGGAACGAACTGCCGTTGAACTTGAATTGTCCAATTTCTCACACCTATTGATTTCGGATCGAGCCCCAAACTTGGGCAACATCATAATATGGGGGGAGGAGTCATTTGGCGAGTTTTGAGTGAAATGCAATCGCTAGAAGTATGGAAAACACCAACCACTCCAATTAGGAACGAACTGCCGTTGAACTTGAATTGTCCAATTTGGAACACCTATCGATTTTGGATCGAGCCCAAAACTTGGGCAACATCATAATATGGTGGGAGGAGTCATTTGGTTAGTTTTGAGTGAAATCCAATCGCTAGAAGTATGGAATACACCAACCACTCCAATTAGGAACGACCTGCCGTTGAACTTGAATTGTCCAATTTGGAACTCCTATTGATTTCGGATCGAGCCCAAAACTTGGGCAACGTCATAATATGGTGGGAGGAGTCATTTGGTGAGTTTTGAGTGAAATCCAATCACTAGAAGTATGGAATACACCAACCACTCCAATTAGGAACGAACTGCCGTTGAACTTGAATTGTCCAATTTCTCACACCTATTGATTTCGGATCGAGCCCCAAACTTGGGCAACATCATAATATGGTGGGAGGAGTCATTTGGTGAGTTTTTAGTGAAATCCAATCGCTAGAAGTATGGAAAACACCAACCACTCCAATTAGGAACGAACTGCCGTTGAATTTGAATTGTCCAATTTCTCACACCTACTGATTTCGGATCGAGCCCAAAGCTTGGGCAACATCATAATATGGTGGGAGGAGTCATTTGGTGATTTTTGAGTGAAATCCAATCGCTAGAAGTATGGAATACACCAACCACTCCAATTAGGAACGAACTGCCGTTGAACTTGAATTGTCCAATTTCGAACACCTATTGATTTCGGATCGAGCCCAAAACTTGGGCAACACCATAATATGGTGGGAGGAGTCATTTGGTGAGTTTTGAGTGAAATCCAATCTCAAGAAGTATGGAATACACCAACCACTCCAATTAGGAACGAACTGCCGTTGAACTTGAATTGTCCAATATCTCACACCTATTCATTTCGGATCGAGCCCCAAACTTGGGCAACATCAGAATATGGTGGGAGGAGTCATTTGGTGAGTTTTGAGTGAAATCCAATCGCTAGAAGTATGGAATAGGCCAACCACTGCAATTAGGAACGAACTGCCGTTAAACTTGAACTGTCTAATTTCTCACACCTATTGACTTCGGATCGAGCCCAAAACTTGGGCAACATTATAATATGGTGGGGGGAGTCATTTGGCGAGTTGTGATTGAAATCCAATTGCTAGAAGTATGGAATACACCAACCACTCCAATTTTGAACGAACTGTCGTTGAACTTGAATTGTCCAATTTCTCACACCGATTGATTTCGGATCGAGCCCAAAACTTGGGCAACATTATAATATGGTGGGAGGAGTCATTTGGCGAGTTTTGAGTGAAATGCAATCGCTAGAAGTATGGAATACACCAACCACTCCAATTAGGAACGAACTGCCGTTGAACTTGAATTGTCCAATTTCTCACACCTACTGATTTCGGATCGAGCCCAAAGCTTGGGCAACATCATAATATGGTGGGAGGAGTCATTTGGTTAGTTTTTAGTGAAATCCAATCGCTAGAAGTATGGAATACACCAACCACTCCAATTAGGAACGAACTGCCGTTGAACTTGAATTGTCCAATTTCTCACACCTACTGATTTCGGATCGAGCCCAAAGCTTGGGCAACATCATAATATGGTGGGAGGAGTCACTTGGTGATTTTTGAGTGAAATCCAATCGCTAGAAGTATGGAATACACCAACCACTCCAATTTGGAACGAACTGCCGTTGAACTTGAACTGTCTAATTTCTCACACCTATTGACTTCGGATCGATCCCAAAACTTGGGCAAAATTTTAATATGGTGGGGGGAGTCATTTGGCGAGTTGTGATTGAAATCCAATTGCTAGAAGTATGGAATACACCAACCACTCCAATTTCGAACGAACTGCCGTTGAACTTGAATTGTCCAATTTCTCACACCTATTGATTTCGGATCGAGCCTAAAACTTGGGCAACATCGTAATATGGTGGGAGGAGTCATTTGGTGAGTTTTGAGTGAAATCGAATCGCTAGAAGTATGGAATACATCAACCACTCCAATTAGGAACGAACTGCCGTTGAACTTGAATTGTCCAATTTCTCACCCCTATTGATTTCGGATCGAGCCCAAAACTTGGGCAACATCGTAATATGGTGGGAGGAGCCCTTTGGTGAGTTTTGAGTGAAATCCAGTTGCTAGAAGTACGGAATACACCAACCACTCCAATTAGGAACGAACTGCAGTTGAACTTGAATTGTCCAATTTCTCACACCTATTGATTTCGGATCGAGCCCCAAACTTGGGCAACATCATAATATGGGGGGAGGAGTCATTTGGCGAGGTTTGAGTGAAATGCAATCGCTAGAAGTATGGAAAACACCAACCACTCCAATTAGGAACGAACTGCCGTTGAACTCCAATTTGGAACACCTATCGATTTCGGATCGAGCCCAAAACTTGGGCAACATCATAATATGGTGGGAGGAGTCATTTGGTGAGTTTTGAGTGAAATCCAATCTCAAGAAGTATGGAATACACCAACCACTCCAATTAGGAACGAACTGCCGTTGAACTTGAATTGTCCAATATCTCACACCTATTCATTTCGGATCGAGCCCCAAACTTGGGCAACATCAGAATATGGTGGGAGGAGTCATTTGGTGAGTTTTGAGTGAAATCCAATCGCTAGAAGTATGGAATAGACCAACCACTGCAATTAGGAACGAACTGCCGTTAAACTTGAACTGTCTAATTTCTCACACCTATTGACTTCGGATCGAGCCCAAAACTTGGGCAACATTATAATATGGTGGGGGGAGTCATTTGGCGAGTTGTGATTGAAATCCAATCGCTAGAAGTATGGAATACACCAACCACTCCAATTTTGAACGAACTGCCGTTGAACTTGAATTGTCCAATTTCTCACACCTATTGATTTCGGATCGAGCCCAAAACTTGGGCAACATCATAATATGGTGGGAGGAGTCATTTGGTGAGTTTCGAGTGAAATCCAATCGCTAGAAGTATGGAATACACCAACCACTCCAATTAGGAACGAACTGCCGTTGAACTTGAATTGTCCAAGATCTCACACCTATTCATTTCGGATCGAGCCCCAAACTTGGGCAACATCATAATATGGTGGGAGGAGTCATTTGGTGAGTTTTGAGTGAAATCCAATCGCTAGAAGTATGGAATACACCAACCACTCCAATTAGGAACGAACTGCCGTTGAACTTGAATTGTCCAATTTCTCACACCTACTGATTTCGGATCGAGCCCAAAGCTTGGGCAACATCATAATATGGTGGGAGGAGTTATTTGGTGATTTTTGAGTGAAATCCAATCGCTAGAAATATGGAATACACCAACCACTCCAATTAGGAACGAACTGCCGTTGAACTTGAACTGTCTAATTTCTCACACCTATTGACTTCGGATCGATCCCAAAACTTGGTCAAAATTTTAATATGGTGGGGGCACTCATTTGGCGAGTTGTGATTGAAATCCAATCGCTAGAAGTATGGAATACACCAACCACTCCAATTTGGAACGAACTGGCGTTGAACTTGAATTGTCCAATTTCTCACACCTATTGATTTCGGATCGAGCCCAAAACTTGGGCAACATCATAATATGGTGGGAGGAGTCATTTGGTGAGTTTTGAGTGAAATCCAATCGCTAGAAGTACGGAATACACCAACCACTCCAATTTGGAACGATCTGCCGTTGAACTTGAATTGTCCAAGTTCTCACACCTACTGATTTCGGATCGAGCCCCAAACTTGGGCAACATCCAAATATGGTGGGAGGATTCATTTGGTGAGTTTTGAGTGAAATCCAATCGCTAGAAGTATGGAATACACCAACCACTCCGATTAGGAACGAACTGCCGTTGAACTTTTATTGTCCAATTTGGAACACCTATTGATTTCGGATCGAGCCCAAAACTTGGGCAACATCATAATATGGTGGGAGGAGTCATTTGGTGAGTTTTGAGTGAAATCCAATCGCTAGAAGTATGGAATACACCAACCACTCCAATTAGGAACGAACTGCCGTTGAACTTGAATTGGTAAATTTGGAACACCTATTGATTTCGGATCGAGCCCAAAACTTGGGCAACATCATAATATGGTGGGAGGAGTCATTTGGTGAGTTTTGAGTGAAATCCAATCGCTAGAAGTATGGAATACACCAACCACTCCAATTAGGAACGAACTGCCGTTGAACTTGAATTGTCCAATTTCTCACACCTATTGATTTCGGATCGAGCCCAAAACTGGGGCAACATCATAATATGGTGGGATGAGTCATTTTGTGAGTTTTGAGTGAAATCCAATCGCTAGAAGTATGGAAGACACCAAGCACTCCAATTAGGAACGAACTGCCGTTGAACTTGAATTGTCCAATTTCTCACACCTATTGATTTCGGATCGAGCCCCAAACTTGGGCAACATCCAAATACGGTGGGAGGAGTCATTTGGTGAGTTTTGAGTGAAATCCAATCGCTAGAAGTATGGAATACACCAACCACTCCAATTAGGAACGAACTGCCGTTGAACTTTTATTGTCCAATTTGGAACACCTATTGATTTCGGATCGAGCCTAAAACTTGGGCAACATCATAATATTGTGGGAGGAGTCATTTGGTGAGTTTTGAGTTAAATCCAATCGCTAGAAATATGGAATACACCAACCACTCCAATTAGGAACGATCTGCTGTTGAACTTGAATTGTCCAATTTCGAACACCAATTGATTTCGGATCGAGCCCAAAACTTGGGCAACATCATAATATGGTGGGAGGAGTCGTTTGGTGAGTTTTGAGTGAAATCCAATCGCTTGAAGTATGGAATACACCAACCACTCCAATTTGGAACGAACTTCCAATGCAATTGAATTGTCCAATTTGTCAAACCTATTGATTTCGGATCGGGCCCCAAACTTGGGCAACATCATACTATGGTGGGAGGAGTCATTTGGTGAGTTTTGAGTGAAATCAAATCGCTAGAAGTATGGAATACACCAACCACTCCAATTAGGAACGAACTGCCGTTGAACTTGAATTGTCCAATTTCTCACACGTATTGATTTCGGATCGAGCCCAAAACATGGGCGACATCATAATATGGAGGGAGGATTCATTTCGTGAGTTTTGAGTGAAATCCAATCGCTAGAAGTATGGAATACACCAACCACTCCAATTAGTAACGAACTGCCGTTGAACTTGAATTGTCCAATTTGGAACACATATTGATTTCGGATCGAGCCCAAAACTTGGGCAATATCATAATGTGGTGGGAGGAGTCATTTGGTGAGTTTTGAGTGAAATCCAATCGCTAGAAGTATGGAATACACCAACCCCTCCAATTAGGAACGACTTGCCGTTGAACTTGAATTCTCCAATTTCTCACACCTATTGATTTCGGATCGAGCCCAAAACTTGGGCAACATCATAATATGGTGGGAGGAGTCATTTGGTGAGTTTTGAGTGAAATCCAATCGCTATAAGTATGGAATACACCAACCACTCCAATTAGGAACGAACTGCCGTTGAACTTGAATTGTCCAATTTCTCACACCTATTGATTTCGGATCGAGCCCAAAACTGGGGCAACATCATAATATGGTGGGATGAGTCATTTTGTGAGTTTTGAGTGAAATCCAATCGCTAGAAGTATGGAAGACACCAAGCACTCCAATTAGGAACGAACTGCCGTTGAACTTGAATTGTCCAATTTCTCACACCTATTGATTTCGGATCGAGCCCCAAACTTGGGCAACATCATAATATGGTGGGAGGAGTCATTTGGTGAGTTTTCAGTGAAATCCAATCGCTAGAAGTATGGAATACACCAACCACTCCAATTAGGAACGAGCTGCCGTTGAACTTGAATTGTCCAATTTCTCACACCTATTGATTTCGGATCGAGCCCAAAACTTGGGCAACATCATAATATGGTGGGAGGAGTCATTTGGTGAGTTTTGAGTGAAATCCAATCGCTAGAAGTATGGAATACACCAACCACTCCCATTAGGAACGAACTACCGTTGAACTTGAATTGTCCAATTTCTCACACCTATTGATTTCGGATCGAACCCCAAACTTGTGCAACATCATAATATGGTGGGAGGAGTCGTTTGGTGAGTTTTGAGTGAAATCCAATCGCTAGAAGTATGGAATACACCAACCATTCCAATTAGGAACGAACTGCCGTTGAACTTGAATTCTCCAATTTCTCACACCTATTGATTTCGGATCGAGACCAAAACTTGGGCAACATCATAATATGGTGGGAGGAGTCATTCGGTTAGTTTTGAGTGAAATCCAATCGCTAGAAGTATGGAATACACCAACCCTTCCAATTAGGAACGAACTGCCGTTGAACTTGAATTGTCCAATTTGGAACACCTATTGATTTCGGATCGAGCCCAAAACTTGGGCAACATCATAATATGGTGGGAGGAGTCATTTGGTGAGTTTTCAGTGAAATCCAATCGCTAGAAGTATGGAATACACCTACCACTCCAATTAGGAACGAACTGCCGTTGAAATTGAATTGTCCAATTTCTCACACCTATCGATTTCGGATCGAGCCCCAAACTTGGGCAACATCATAATATGGTGGGAGGAGTCATTTGGTGAGTTTTGAGTGAAATCCAATCGCTAGAAGTATGGAATACACCAACCACTCCAATTAGGAACGAACTGCCGTTGAACTTGAATTGTCCAATTTCTCACACCTATTGATTTCGGATTGAGCCCCAAACTTGGGCAACATCCAAATACGGTGGGAGGAGTCATTTGGTGAGTTTTGAGTGAAATCCAATCGCTAGAAGTATGGAATACACCAACCACTCCAATTAGGAACGAACTGCCGTTGAACTTTTATTGTCCAATTTGGAACACCTATTGATTTCGGATCGAGCCTAAAACTTGGGCAACATCATAATATTGTGGGAGGAGTCATTTGGTGAGTTTTGAGTTAAATCCAATCGCTAGAAATATGGAATACACCAACCACTCCAATTAGGAATGATCTGCTGTTGAACTTGAATTGTCCAATTTCGAACACCAATTGATTTCGGATCGAGCCCAAAACTTGGGCAACATCATAATATGGTGGGAGGAGTCGTTTGGTGAGTTTTGAGTGAAATCCAATCGCTAGAAGTATGGAAGACACCAACCACTCCAATTTGGAACGATCTGCCGTTGAACTTGAATTGTCCAATTTCTCACAGCCATTGATTTCGGATCGAGCCCAAAACTTGGGCAACATCATAATATGGTGGGAGGAGTCATTTGGTGAGTTTTGAGTGAAATCCAATCGCTTGAAGTATGGAATACACCAACCACTCCAATTTCGAACGAACTTCCAATGCAATTGAATTGTCCAATTTCTCACACCTATTGATTTCGGATCGGGCCCCAAACTTGGGCAACATCATACTATGGTGGGAGGAGTCGTTTGGTGAGTTTTGAGTGAAATCAAATCGCTAGAAGTATAGAATACACCAACCACTCCAATTAGGAACGAACTGCCGTTGAACTTGAATTGTCCAATTTCTCACACGTATTGATTTCGGATCGAGCCCAAAACATGGGCGACATCATAATATGGTGGGAGGAGTCATTTCGTGAGTTTTGAGTGAAATCCAATCGCTAGAAGTATGGAATACACCAACCACTCCAATTAGTAACGAACTGCCGTTGAACTTGAATTGTCCAATTTGGAACACATATTGATTTCGGATCGAGCCCAAAACTTGGGCAATATCATAATGTGGTGGGAGGAGTCATTTGGTGAGTTTTGAGTGAAATCCAATTGTTGCGTAGATTCAGCTGCACCAAAATGGGTTCAACTGCATCCTCAACTTGTGATACTCGCAAGTGCACGAACCGTTGATAGTTTAGCGTATGTAAGTGCGAGGTCGATTCCACAGGGATTGGTGATTGAATGATCCAATTCAGTTTTCCTACACAAAACATAAATAAAAACAAAAGAAACAAAACAAGAAGAAAGAATGTACATTACAAGAAAAATAAATTACAACTACGAAAACATTAAGGAAATTAAGAGAACTTTGAGGAAGAGAAGAAAGTGTTGAGAACTTTGAGAGGGAGAAGAAAGTATTGAGAACTTGGAGGATTTTGGAAGAACATGTGTTTGAGAGCTTTGAGGATTTTGGAAAGGTTGAGACATGTGTTTGAGAGATTTGGAGACTTTTGGAAGAGAGGAGAGATGTGTTTGAGAAAGAGAAGGGAGGAGTGTTTGGGAACATTGAGAATTTGATGAAGGAATGGGAGAAGTGTTTGGAGAGTGTTTGAGAATATGTAGGCTTTTTGGAGAAAAAAGGAAAGTGGTGTTTGGGAACTTTGTGGATTTTGGAAACTTGGAAAATTTGAGAACGTAGAGACGGGAGGAGAAAGTGTTTGAGAAGTTTGGAGAATGTTTATGAACTTGGAGAATTTGAGAACTTAGGGAAGGGAGAGAAGGGTGTTTGAGAAGTTTAGAGAATTTGATGAAGGAATGGGAGAAGTGTTTGAGAACATGGGGAATTTGGAAGAGAATGGGAATTGTGTTTGGGAACTTTGTGGATTTTGGAAGAGAGAGTGTTTGGAAAATTGGAGAACTTTGAGAACTTTGGAAGGGAAGAGACATGTGTTTGAGGAATTGGAGAATGCTTGGAAGAGAATAGAGAAGTGTTTGGGAAGTGTTTGAAGATTTAGTAAAAGGATCATATTACAACAATTGAGAACTACAAAGGGAAATTAAGAGAATTTGAGGGAGATAAGGGAAGGGAGCTCTAGAGAAGTGCTTGAGAGCTCCCCCCCTTGGGGTGTTATTACAAGCTTAGAGAACTTCCCTATTTATAGGCCTAGGGGAAGTGAAAATCAGAATTCAATAAGACTAATGCATACAACACTTGAATTATAAAATCTGAAATGGTTGATGCACTTGTATTAGAAAATCTGAAATGGGTGATGCACTTCACCACTAAATCCCACCAGCAGCCCTAGCTCATCTTCATGTCACCATGACCAAGCTTCCAACCAGAAATGATAGCTCATACCTAGCTCACCATGACCAAGCATCCAACCAGCACATGCTGAGGTCAGCATGACCAGCAACTTCAAGGGCTTACAACTTGGGCATCTCTTAATCAAATTAGGACTTTAAGCACTCTAAATTGAAGTTCAGAATGTCTTCTTTCCAGCCATATGTTATTTGGGCCAATCCAAGGTCGGAGGAAGAAGTTAAGGCCGAAACAAATTGCTAACTCATTTTCCGCGCTGATAAGATCCATCCTGAGCATGGTTCTGTGTTTGCTAGGTAACGGACTCCAGATTTATCCAATGGGGCTGAATTTTGGATATGTTATAGTACACACCAATTGGAGCAACTTTCATGAAGAATGTGGCCTCATCCGAGCTATGTAGGTTGCTGAAACAAAGCTTGCAATATGACCTACGGAACTGGACTGGCAGGGGGCTGTAGCCATAATGAATTTGTCTTTAAGCTCTTCATCAATTCATCCAAATTAGGCCTTAACATGCTTGAATTGCATGAATTATGTTCTCCAAAGCCATCATTGTTACCTAAAGCTCAATTAACTGAAAGATAAACACAAAAAGGATTAAAAGCACAAGTTTAACTCAAAAACATAACCAAATCATAAGCCAGAAGGGTAAGAAATAATATACAATTATGAACCGATCAAATACCCCCAAACCTAGATTTTGCTAGTCCTCGAGCAAAACAACACAAAACAAAGTTAAAAACAAAACTAGAAGTTAACTAAACCACTTTCGTAGGTAACTCGATTGCATTTAGCATATGCAACAAGCCTTTAAACCTCTAGGCATCCCTAGTAGGAGGAGTTGTGTCTCCTGAGGGTTTAACAGATACGATACCCACAAACGTTTTACTGACTCTGTAAAACAAAGTAATTAGAAAACTTAAAGATTGTTAGTCCTTAAGCAAAACCAAAAACAAAAACAAACACAAAAACACAAAGAACTTAAAACAATTTTTCCGAACATTTTCTGAAGAGAAATGACTCATGCACATGACTTAAACGTTTTAACAATAAAAGCTCAATTTTTAGACATTATTTCAAAGCGGCAAAGTTCTAAACACAATATGCTCAAAGTGTAGTAGTGTGATAGCCAAATGCAACAAATTCCCCAATCTTAGTTTTCACACAATTTCAAAAATCATACAAAGCATAAGTTCAACTTCAAATCTCACCAAAGTTGTCCTCTCACAAATGAATCACTCAGAAGAGGGCTATAATGCACACTCAGTTATAAACATGAGAATAGAGTTAAACCATAAGGGACTTAACTCGCAATAGAAATATGAAGAACTTGCATTAATATGATCTCAAGAAGGATGTCAAACACTTAAAAGTAGAAAAATGAATGCAATTCAACCACATGACATTTAAGATCAATTTAGGTCTTTAACATGGGTTGTAATGGGGCCAAGGGTGTAAGGTGAGTAAGAAATGAAGGATATGGATAATACAAAGTCCAAGGAACTCGCAATGCAAGAGCATAAAATAATTGTTTACAAGACTTCGAATCATCACGATTAGATTTTTTTCTTTTACCTGATCAAAACTCCTTATACCCTTCATTTACATTGATTCACTCCTTTCCTGAACAACCACCAATTTATTTTGAAGGCCCAAAAATGAAATTTCATTCAACCACCACTTAATCACAACTTTTCTCTTTTCTTTCACCAATTGTGTGATTTTTTTTTTTCTTCGAAATTCCCAAACTTAGTATGAAAAACACATCCCAATTAAAGCTCATGAGTTCCTTAGAAAGGTAAATATTTGTTTTTCAGGCTAAGGTGAGGAAATATAATTGGTTAAATGAAAGAAAAGGTTTACATGTAGGCTCAAAATGGTTAACAATGGAAAATCATGCTTAAGCATGCATAAGGTTAGCTTGAAAGGCACAAACGATCCAAAGAGGGCCTTAATATCACTTCTTAAATGTCGTGAAGTCAAATTGCATAAGAATGAATGACTTTTAAGTGTTCAACCAAATCAATAAATAATGAGATCAAACAACAACTTTGATGACAAGAAAATAAGAGTATGTATATAACACTCATGAATTGAAGTACAAGGCTCAAAAGCTCACTTTATATGGTTATATAAGTCTAATTTGTGCTTGATACAATTCTTTGGGTCATGCAAATCCTTTAATTGGAAAATTATGAAACAAATGGCAAGTGTAAAGAAGGTTTCAAACATATCATGCTAGAACAATGCCAAATTTTTTTTTTAATTTTTTAATAAAGAAAAAAAAAACACTAAAATAAAATGAAATCCAATTTTTATTTAAGTCATGCAAACATTTATCACTATCTCATCATAAGTGTTCGGAAAGTGACTCAAAACAAAACAATACTTAAAATAAAAACAAGCAAAAAAAAAAAAAAAAAAATTTTTTTTTTTCAATTATTATTATTTTTAATTTTAAGAAAAACCAAATTTACTTGCTAAACTCCAATACCCCCAAACCTAGAAATGAACATTGTCCTCAATGTTTAAAAATTAGCCACAACCAATGTCATAACAACAAATGAAGGGTATTAAAGCAAATAAAAATCACAAAACATACAAAAATAAAATAAAACAATTACAAAATAAAAATTACAAAACAAACAATCAAATAAAATAAAATAAAATAAAAAAATAAAAAAACACGAAACAGTAAAACACTCAAAACAGTAAGCCCTAACAGATAGTCTTACACAAACTGAAACCCAAACAATTGAAAGCCCAACCCAAAATGAAATTAACCCAACAACGGTAAAACCCGACCCAACATGAAATCTGAAGCCCACACGTTTAAATTTAATTTTTTTCTTAAAAAGATAAAACGTGAATTATGAGCGCAAAGCGGGATTTCTAAAAAGAGGGAATGTGGTCCCTGATGTCGTTTCATGGATAGTCACGGGCAGAAAGCAGGAGCCACGTGTCGACGCATAGAGGCGCCGCAGATCCACAAGCGAAAATTACGGGCTCATGGAAAGGCGTGACAACTTTGCTGAACGCGTCCGTTCAGACAAAGCAAGTCGTGACAAATGTGTTGGAAACGGTTGGAAAGTGAGAAGGTTGTGGGACTCGAGGAACGCTGGATATTCAGAAAACGCTTAGACGCTGCAACGGCTAGGGTTTGTTTGTCAAAGACTACATCTATAAGAAGGAAAAAGAAGGGAAAAAAACAAAAAACAAAAAACACACAAACTCAGAAACATAAAAGAGAAAAGAAGCAAGAAAAAGAAAAAAAAAGTGAGAAATCAAATGGCTTCTTCCTACCCCTTTTCGTTAGATCTCAACCTAGCTCCACCGACTCAGACACGAGGCCAAGCAGTAGCACCAGTATGGATGCCCTACTTTGCCTCCGCATGGGGGCCTGTGACTGTCAATGACTCAATACTCCTGGACAACGATGTTGCCATTGGAGTTTGCAGAAATTTAGTGACTCCCAAAGATATACGTGTGTTCGGGACAAGGGATGACAACCGGGTCACGAGTGATGCCCTGGCACTGAGCGTGCAGAGTACAGCATGTGTCGCAAGTTTGGGTCATCGCCTACTTGCGAAGTCCCATGAGGTAGAGGTGCTTAAAGCTCAGTTGGCGGCGGAGCGAAGTTTGGTTGAAGACTGTCAGAGTGCTATAAAAAGCTTGAAAAGGGAGAGGTCAAGGATTGTGGAGGTGAATCGACACCAGCTAGAAGTATTGCGAGACGAGAATAAAAATCTATCAAAGATGGTAGAGTTGTACTCTCGCGACATGAGAAAGCAACTGGAGGACCTAGACCGATCGGGTAAACGCAAGCAAGCGGATCGCGAGAGTAGTTACGCTCAAGCTAAGATTGCGATCTTTGGGAGCTCAAGTGATGAGCCCCAAGAGGCTGTGCGTGAAGCCCCGGAAGAGGACAGCCAGAGGGCCAAACTCAAAGCTCCTATGGTCGAGACACCGAGCGCCAAGAAGAAATGATTTCAGTTTTTATTTATTATTTAATTTTAAAGTGTATGTGTGTTTTTTTTTTCTTTAATTGGGAAATAAAAACGTTAGCTATCTCAAAGAAACGATTGACCCTAAATGTAAAGAACGACAATCAAACAAAAACACGAAGACCCAAACAAGATTTTTATTTATTTTTTATTTTTTATTTTTAGTTAAGTAAATACACAAATAACTGCTTCTTCTTTTAAGAGAAAAACTTAAGGATGACCAGTTAAGGGCCTCAGAAAACACAGCCAGGGGTTCCGGGAAGGTTGGAGGGGTCACAATGGTCCCGCTTAAAACCCTAACTTCTTAGACACCGAAGGTGTCGCCTTAAAGAACTCCTAGACACTATATAGACTGCGGTTGCTCACTGGAGTTACCAAAAATTTAGCTCCTTCAAAGAATATCCTATGAGTTTTAAATTATACTACCTAATTAAATAAAAAACAAAATAAATAAATAAATAAATAAACTGAAATAAACACGCAATTCAAACAATAATTTAAAAGAAGAGTTGGGATTCTTGCACCAGGTGTCCAAGACGCATCTTTAATTTTGTCTCTTCTTCCAACTACATTATTAAGAAACCAGTCAAACAAGAAGAAAATAATTGAAAATAAAATAAAATAAAATAAAATAAAATAAAAACTGAAAAAGCAAAAATACAAACATCAGAAAACAGGGAGGCAAAAGTAAGTGAAAGTGTAGACATGCTCCCTTTTAAAAAAAACGTGCTCGCAATTTGCGCCAGAAATGAAGGGATCCGAGAGAAAAGAGCACAGGATAGCACCCTCGAGATCCGAAGTGCTTTCGGCTCCCTCATCTGCATAAGTCTATTTAAACTCATCTCGGTGAAGTAGAAGAGCACCCCGCATTTCTTCCTGCAAATTTAGAGAAAACATCAAAAAATCCAAAAACAAAACAATGGCATCCTCATGCACTCACCTTGATGATCTTAGCCTTGAACTGTCCCTTGCACCACCGAATGCGCAGATAAGGGCTCCTCAAAACCATGTCTTCCCAAACTCCACATATCATCACGGTACGGCCTCAAACTTTGCTGAGGTAATACCGAACTTTTCTGAGGCAATGCCGAACAGAGCAGCGCTGCTTGGAGGCATGATTGGCAGCAAGCTCACACCGACAGATCATCTGCATGTGGCACAGAGGTCTGACAAAGCAGCGGTGGAGGAGTCCAATAATTTAACTGTTCTCCATGCGGTCTCGGCTACCAATTTGGGTATGCGATTGCTGGCGAGAACACGGGAGTGTGCCGCGATGAGCGAGGAAATAACTTCCTTGAAGGCTATGGTGGCGGACTTGCAGAAGCGGCTCTACTGTGCCAATCAGCACGTGGAAGCACTGCAGAGAAAAAATGAGGACCATGTGGAGCTGCTGCAGATTCTGCAAGTAAGAGACAATAGAGGCATGCCATGAAGATGAAGATGAAGATGAAGAAGTTGTTTTTATTTTTAATTTACTTGAATGTTTTTTTGTTTTTTGTTTTTTTTGTTTTTGTTTTTTTTACTTTTTTTTTCTTTGTTTGTAATGTTTGAAATGAAATAAAAATGTGTTTTTAACACTCAGAAATAAACTAACTAACCACACCACGTAAATAAATAAACTAACCTAACAAAACAAAAAAAAGAACATAAAAGAAAACAAAGAACTTCCAAATTGATTTTTTTTTTTTTTAATTTATTATTATTTACAACTAACTGACCACACAAAGAAAAAAAAAACAACAAAGAAGTTCCAAATTGCAATTTACAAGGAAAATTAAATAAAAACTCAAATTTCAAATTTTTTTTTTTTAACTTTTTAACTTTTTAATTTTTTTTTTTTTTTATTATTTTATTTTTGTTTTGTTTTGTTTTGTTTTTTTGAAAAAAAAAACACACAAATATACAAGCAACTCATGGATGACCAGTTAAGGGCCTCAGAAAACACAGCCAGGGGATCCGGGAAGGTTGGAGGGGTCACAAAGGTCCCACTTAAAACCCAAACTTCTTAGACACCGAAGGTGTCGCCTAAAGAACTCCTAGACACTGTATTGACGGAAACGCTCACTGGAGTTACCACGAGTCAGCTAATATAAAAAATCTTTTTAAATTTTTTTAATAAAAGAAATAGAAAATTAAAATTACTGAAGTAATAACAAAACAACTAAAGAGAAAGGATTGGAATACTCCCCCTTGAAGCGATTAGGTCGAGCATGATGCATTTGGAGGTCGCGACTTCTCCCACTACTCCACACTCCCTATCTTTATGATTGAAGTTACCATCTCTCTCCATTTTTATTAAGCTGACATTACTTGCTAAAACAAACACAGAAAACTTGAAACAGAATTAAAGGATTAGGAAATAAAAACTAAAATTGAAAGGAAAATCAACACACGTCCAATTTCATGCTTCAAAGTAACAAGTAGCAAAGTAAACAAACTAGCTTATGAAGTTCGTTCTTTCTCGAATATGATTATCCATATGGTGTGTGGTTTTAATCAAGTATTCAGAAAAAGCATTTAGCTATGGTGTTTAGTCTAAACACAAATTCCGAACCCATTAAGAACAAGAAGAACAATAGAGAACCAAGTAGAATTTAAACATGGTGTTTGTCTTCAATATCTACCCATTCATTCACTAATCAGTCCAAGAGTCATATGGTGTTTATGTAAACTTGAACAAGATATTTAATTAAGAGCAAGTGAATGAAACCATAAACTAGAAATAATCAACATGCTACTTGAACCTTTTTTTTGTGTTGTGTAAGCTGGGACTCAAACCCAGTTCTCTTGCTTGTCAGGCAATTGTCCTTGTCCGTTGGACTACAAACACAACTTATCAATTAACATCATTAACTTTAAAACATGAAACTGTCCAGTTAAGAAAAAGATAAAAATAAATAAAAAGTAGGAAAACCAAATAGAATCAAACAATGTTACCGATCCCCGGCAACGGCGCCAAAAACTTGTTGCGTAGATTCAGCTGCACCAAAATGGGTTCAACTGCATCCTCAACTTGTGATACTCGCAAGTGCACGAACCGTTGATAGTTTAGCGTATGTAAGTGCGAGGTCGATTCCACAGGGATTGGTGATTGAATGATCCAATTCAGTTTTCCTACACAAAACATAAATAAAAACAAAAGAAACAAAACAAGAAGAAAGAATGTACATTACAAGAAAAATAAATTACAACTACGAAAACATTAAGGAAATTAAGAGAACTTTGAGGAAGAGAAGAAAGTGTTGAGAACTTTGAGAGGGAGAAGAAAGTATTGAGAACTTGGAGGATTTTGGAAGAACATGTGTTTGAGAGCTTTGAGGATTTTGGAAAGGTTGAGACATGTGTTTGAGAGATTTGGAGACTTTTGGAAGAGAGGAGAGATGTGTTTGAGAAAGAGATGGGAGGAGTGTTTGGGAACATTGAGAATTTGATGAAGGAATGGGAGAAGTGTTTGGAGAGTGTTTGAGAATATGTAGGCTTTTTGGAGAAGAAAGGAAAGTGGTGTTTGGGAACTTTGTGGATTTTGGAAACTTGGAAAATTTGAGAACGTAGAGACGGGAGGAGAAAGTGTTTGAGAAGTTTGGAGAATGTTTATGAACTTGGAGAATTTGAGAACTTAGGGAAGGGAGAGAAGGGTGTTTGAGAAGTTTAGAGAATTTGATGAAGGAATGGGAGAAGTGTTTGAGAACATGGGGAATTTGGAAGAGAATGGGAATTGTGTTTGGGAACTTTGTGGATTTTGGAAGAGAGAGTGTTTGGAAAATTGGAGAACTTTGAGAACTTTGGAAGGGAAGAGACATGTGTTTGAGGAATTGGAGAATGCTTGGAAGAGAATAGAGAAGTGTTTGGGAAGTGTTTGAAGATTTAGTAAAAGGATCATATTACAACAATTGAGAACTACAAAGGGAAATTAAGAGAATTTGAGGGAGATAAGGGAAGGGAGCTCTAGAGAAGTGCTTGAGAGCTCCCCCCCTTGGGGTGTTATTACAAGCTTAGAGAACTTCCCTATTTATAGGCCTAGGGGAAGTGAAAATCAGAATTCAATAAGACTAATGCATACAACACTTGAATTATAAAATCTGAAATGGTTGATGCACTTGTATTAGAAAATCTGAAATGGGTGATGCACTTCACCACTAAATCCCACCAGCAGCCCTAGCTCATCTTCATGTCACCATGACCAAGCTTCCAACCAGAAATGATAGCTCATACCTAGCTCACCATGACCAAGCATCCAACCAGCACATGCTGAGGTCAGCATGACCAGCAACTTCAAGGGCTTACAACTTGGGCATCTCTTAATCAAATTAGGACTTTAAGCACTCTAAATTGAAGTTCAGAATGTCTTCTTTCCAGCCATATGTTATTTGGGCCAATCCAAGGTCGGAGGAAGAAGTTAAGGCCGAAACAAATTGCTAACTCATTTTCCGCGCTGATAAGATCCATCCTGAGCATGGTTCTGTGTTTGCTAGGTAACGGACTCCAGATTTATCCAATGGGGCTGAATTTTGGATATGTTATAGTACACACCAATTGGAGCAACTTTCATGAAGAATGTGGCCTCATCCGAGCTATGTAGGTTGCTGAAACAAAGCTTGCAATATGACCTACGGAACTGGACTGGCAGGGGGCTGTAGCCATAATGAATTTGTCTTTAAGCTCTTCATCAATTCATCCAAATTAGGCCTTAACATGCTTGAATTGCATGAATTATGTTCTCCAAAGCCATCATTGTTACCTAAAGCTCAATTAACTGAAAGATAAACACAAAAAGGATTAAAAGCACAAGTTTAACTCAAAAACATAACCAAATCATAAGCTAGAAGGGTAAGAAATAATATACAATTATGAACCGATCACCAATCGCTAGAAGTATGGAATACACCAACCACTCCAATTAGGAACAATCTGCCGTTGAACTTGAATTGTCCAATTTCTCAGACCTATTGATTTCGGATCGAGCCCCAAACTTAGGCAACATCATAACATGGTGGCAGGAGTCATTTGTTGAGTTTTGAGTGAAATCCAATCTTTGGAAGTATGGAATACACCAACCACTCCAATTAGGAACGAACTGCCGTTGAACTTTTATTGCCCAATTTGGAACACCTATTGATTTCGGATCGAGCCCAAAACTTGGGCAACATCATAATATGGTGGGAGGAGTCATTTGGTGAGTTTTGTGTGAAATCCAATCGCTAGAAGTGTGGAAGACACCAACCACTCCAATTAGGAACGAACTGCCGTTGAACAAGAATTGTCCAATTTCCCACACCTATTGATTTCGGATCGAGCCCCAAACTTGGGCAACATCATAATATGGTGGGAGGAGTCATTTGGTGAGTTTTGAGTGAAATCCAATCGCTAGAAGTATGGAATACACCAACCACTCCAATTAGGAACGAACTGCCGTGGAACTTGAATTGTCCAATTTCGAACACCAATTGATTTCGGATCGAGCCCAAAACTTGGGCAACATCATAATATGGTGGGAGGAGTCATTTGGTGAGTTTTGAGTGAAATCCAATCGCTAGAAGTATGGAATACACCAACCACTCCAATTTGGAACGATCTGCCGTTGAACTTGAATTGTCCAATTTCTCACACCTACTGATTTCGGATCGAGCCCCAAACTTGGGCAACATCCAAATATGGTGGGAGGATTCATTTGGTGAGTTTTGAGAGAAATCCAATCGCTAGAAGTATGGAATACACCAACCACTCCAATTAGGAACGAACTGCCGTTGAACTTTTATTGTCCAATTTGGAACACCTATTGATTTCGGATCGAGCCCAAAACTTGGGCAATATCATAATGTGGTGGGAGGGGTCATTTGGTGAGTTTTGAGTGAAATCCAATCGCTAGAAGTATGGAATACACTAACCACTCCAATTAGGAACGAACTGCCGTTGAACTTGAATTGTCCAATTTCGAACACTAATTGATTTCGGATCGAGCCCAAAACTTGGGCAACATCATATTATTGTGGGAGTAGTCATTTGGTGAGTTTTGAGTGAAATCCAATCGTTAGAAGTATGGAATACACTAACCACTCCAATTAGGAACGAACTGCCGTTGAACTTGAATTGTCCAATTTCTCACACCTATTGATTTCGGATCGAGCCCCAAACTTGGGCAACATCATAATATGGTGGGAGGAGTCATTTGGTGAGTTTTGAGTGAAATCCATTCGCTAGAAGTATGGAATACACCAACCACTCCAATTCGGAACGAACTGCCGTTGAACTTGAATTGTCCAATTTCTCACACCCATTGATTTCGGATCGAACCCAAAACTTGGGCAACATCATAATATGGTGGGAGGAGTCATTTGGTGAGTTTCAAGTGAAATCCAATCGCTAGAAGTATGGAATACACCAACCACTCCTATTAGGAACGAACTGACGTTGAACTTTTATTGTCCAATTTGGAACACCTATTCATTTCGGATCGAGCCCAAAACTTGGGCAACAACATAATATTGTGGGAGGAGTCATTTGGTGAGTTTTGAGTTAAATCCAATCGCTAGAAGTATGGAATACACCAACCACTCCAATTAGGAACGAACTGCCGTTGAACTTGAATGGTCCAATTTCGAACACCAATTGATTTCGGATCGAGCCCAAAACTTGGGCAACATCATAATATGGTGGGAGGAGTCATTTGGTGAGTTTTGAGGGAAATCCAATCGCTAGAAGTATGGAATACACCAACCACTTCCATTAGGAACGAACTACCATTGAACTTGAATTGTCCAATTTCTCACACCTATTGATTTCGGATCGAACCCCAAACTTGTGCAACATCATAATATGGTGGGAGGAGTCATTCGGTGAGTTTTCAGTGAAATCCAATCGCTAGAAGTATAGAATACACCAACCACTCCAATTAGGAACGATCTGCTGTTGAACTTGAATTGTCCAATTTCAAATGCCAATTTATTTCGGATCGAGCCCAAAACTTGGGCAACATCATAATATGGTGGGAGGAGTCATTTGGGGAGTTTTGAGTGAAATCCAATTGCTAGAAATATGGAATACACCAACCACTCCAATTCGGAACGAACTGCCGTTGAACTTGAATTGTCCAATTTCTCACACCCATTGATTTCGGATCGAGCCCAAAACTTGGGCAACATCATAATATGGTGGGAGGAGTCATTTGGTGAGTTTTGAGTGAAATCCAATCCCTAGAAGTGTGGAATACACGAACCACTCCAATTTGGAACGAACTGCCAATGCAATTGAATTGTCCAATTTCTCACACCTATTGATTTCGGATCGAGCCCCAAAGTTGGGCAACAACGTAATATGGTGGGAGGAGTCATTTGGTGAGTTTTGAGTGAAATCAAATAGCTAGAAGTATGAAATACACCAACCACTCCCATTAGGAACTAACTGCCGTTGAACTTGAATTGTCCAATTTGGAACACCTATTGATTTCGGATTGAGCCCCAAACTTGGGCAACATCATAATATGGTGGGAGGAGTCATTTGGTGAGTTTTGGGGGAAATCCAATCGCTAGAAGTATGGAATACACCAACCACTCCAATTTGGAACGTATTGCCGTTGAACTTGAATTGTCCAATTTGGAACACCTATTGATTTCGGATCGAGCCCAAAACCTGGGCAACATCATAATTTGGTGGGAGGAGTCGTTTGGTGAGTTTTGAGTGAAATCCAATCGCAAGAAATATGGAAAACACCAACCACTCCAGTTAGGAACGAACTGCCGTTGAACTTGAATCGTCCAATTTGGAACACCTATTGATTTCGGATCGAGCCCAAAACTTGGGCAACATCATAATATGGGGGAAGGAGTCATTTGGTGAGTTTTGAGTCAAATCCAATCGCTAGAAGTATGGAATACACCAACCACTCCAATTAGGAACGACCTGCCGTTGAACTTGAATTGTCCAATTTCTCACACCTATTGATTTCGGATCGAGCCCAAAACTTGGGCAACATCATAATATAGTGGGAGAAGTCATTTGGTGAGTTTTGAGTGAAATCCAATCGCTAGAAGTATGGAATACACCAACCACTCCAATTTGGAACGATCTGCCGTTGAACTTGAATTGTCCAATTTCTCACACCCATTGATTTCGGATCGAGCCCAAAACTTGGGCAACATCATAATATGGTGGGAGGAGCCATTTGGTGAGTTTTGAGGGAAATCCAATCGCTAGAAGTATGGAACACACCAACCACTCCCATTAGGAACGAACTACGGTTGAACTTGAATTGTCCAATTTCTCACACCTATTGATTTCTGATCGAACCCCAAACTTGTGCAACAACATAATATGGTGGGAGGAGTCATTTGGTGAGTTTTGAGTGAAATCCAATCGCTAGAAGTATAGAATACACCAACCACTCCAATTAGGAACGATCTGCTGTTGAACTTGAATTGTCCAATTTCGAACGCCAATTTATTTCGGATCGAGCCCAAAACTTGGGCAACATCATAATATGGTGGGAGGAGTCATTTGGGGAGTGTTGAGTGAAATCCAATCGCTAGAAATATGGAATACACCAACCACTCCAATTCGGAACGAACTGCCGTTGAACTTGAATTGTCCAATTTCTCACACCCATTGATTTCGGATCGAGCCCAAAACTTGGGCAACATCATAATATGGTGGGAGGAGTCATTTGGTGAGTTTTGAGTGAAATCCAATCCCTAGAAGTGTGGAATACACGAACCACTCCAATTTGGAACGAACTGCCAATGCAATTGAATTGTCCAATTTCTCACACCTATTGATTTCGGATCGAGCCCCAAAGTTGGGCAACATCGTAATATGGTGGGAGGAGTCATTTGGTGAGTTTTGAGTGAAATCAAATCGCTAGAAGTATGAAATACACCAACCACTCCCATTAGGAACGAACTGCCGTTGAACTTGAATTGTCCAATTTGGAACACCTATTGATTTCGGATTGAGCCCCAAACTTGGGCAACATCATAATATGGTGGGAGGAGTCATTTGGTGAGTTTTGGGGGAAATCCAATCGCTAGAAGTATGGAATACACCAACCATTCCAATTAGGAACGAACTGCCGTTGAACTTGAATTGTCCAATTTGGAACACCTATTGATTTCGGATCGAGCCCAAAACCTGGGCAACATCATAATTTGGTGGGAGGAGTCATTTGGTGAGTTTTGAGTGAAATCCAATCGCTAGAAATATGGAAAACACCAACCACTCCAGTTAGGAACGAACTGCCGTTGAACTTGAATTGTCCAATTTGGAACACCTATTGATTTCGGATCGAGCCCAAAACTTGGGCAACATCATAATATGGGGGGAGGAGTCATTTGGTGAGTTTTGAGTCAAATCCAATCGCTAGAAGTATGGAATACACCAACCACTGCAATTAGGAACGACCTGCCGTTGAACTTGAATTGTCTAATTTCTCACACCCATTGATTTCGGATCGAGCCCAAAACTTGGGCAACATCATAATATGGTGGGAGGAGTCATTTGGTGAGTTTTGAGTGAAATCCAATCGCTAGAAGTATGGAATACACCAACCACTCCAATTAGGAACGAACTGCCATTGAACTTGAATTGTCCAATTTCTCACACCTATTGATTTCGGATCGAGCCCAAAACTTGGGCAACATCATAATATGGTGGGATGAGTCATTTGGTGAGTTTTGAGTGAAATCCAATCGCTAGAAGTATGGAAGACACCAACCACTCCAATTAGGAACGAACTGCCGTTGAACTTGAATTGTCCAATTTCTCACACCTATTGATTTCGGATCGAGCCCCAAACTTGGGCAACATCATAATATGGTGGGAGGAGTCATTTGGTGAGTTTTCAGTGAAATCCAATCGCTAGAAGTATGGAATACACCAACCACTCCAATTAGGAACGAGCTGCCGTTGAACTTGAATTGTCCAATTTCACACACCTATTGATTTCGGATCGAGCCCAAAACTTGGGCAACATCATAATATGGTGGGAGGAGTCATTTGGTGAGTTTTAAGTGAAATCCAATCGCTAGAAGTATGGAATACACCAACCACTCCCATTAGGAACGAACTACCGTTGAACTTGAATTGTCCAATTTCTCACACCTATTGATTTCGGATCGAACCCCAAACTTGTGCAACAACATAATATGGTGGGAGGAGTCATTTGGTGAGTTTTGAGTGAAATCCAATCGCTAGAAGTATGTAATACACCAACCACTCCAATTAGGAACGAACTGCCGTTGAACTTGAATTTTCCAATTTCTCACACCTATTGATTTCGGATCGAGCCCAAAACTTGGGCAACATCATAATATGGTGGGAGGAGTCATTTGGGGAGTTTTGAGTGAAATCCATTCGCTAAAAGTGTGGAATACACCAACCATTCCAATTAGGAACGAACTGCCGTTGAACTTGAATTCTCCAATTTCTCACACCTATTGATTTCGGATCGAGACCAAAACTTGGGCAACATCATAATATGGTGGGAGGAGTCATTCGGTTAGTTTTGAGTGAAATCCAATCGCTAGAAGTACAGAATACACCAACCCCACCAATTAGGAACGAACTGCCGTTGAACTTGAATTGTCCAATTTGGAACACCTATTGATTTCGGATCGAGCCCAAAACTTGGGCAACATCATAATATGGTGGGAGGAGTCATTTGGGGAGTTTTCAGTGAAATCCAATCGCTAGAAGTATGGAATACACCAACCACTCCAATTAGGAACGAACTGCCGTTGAACTTGAATTCTCCAATTTCTCACAACTATTGATTTCGGATCGAGCCCAAAACTTGGGCAACATCATAATATGGTGGGAGGAGTCATTCAGTTAGTTTTGAGTGAAATCCAATCGCTAGAAGTATGGAATACACCAACCACTCCAATTAGGAACGAACTGCCGTTGAACTTGAATTGTCCAATTTGGAACACCTATTGATTTCGGATCGAGCCCAAAACTTGGGCAACATCATAATATGGTGGGAGGAGTCATTTGGTGAGTTTTGAGTGAAATCCAATCGCTAGAAGTATGGAATACACCAACCACTCCAATTTGGAACGATCTGCCGTTGAACTTGAATTGTCCAATTTCTCACACCCATTGATTTCGGATCGAGCCCAAAACTTGGGCAACATCATAATATGGTGGGAGGAGTCATTTGGTGAGTTTTGAGGGAAATCCAATCGCTAGAAGTATGTAATACACCAACCACTTCCATTAGGAACGAACTACCGTTGAACTTGAATTGTCCAATTTCTCACACCTATTGATTTCGGATCGAACCCCAAACTTGTGCAACATCATAATATGGTGGGAGGAGTCCTTTGGTGAGTTTTGAGTGAAATCCAATCGCTAGATGTATGGAAGACACCAACCACTCCAATTTGGAACGATCTGCCGTTGAACTTGAATTGTCCAATTTCTCACAGCCATTGATTTCGGATCGAGCCCCAAAGTTGGGCAACATCATAATATGGTGGGAGGAGTCATTTGGTGAGTTTTGAGTGAAATCCAATCGCTAAAAGTGTGGAATACACCAACCATTCCAATTAGGAACGAACTGCCGTTGAACTTGAATTCTCCAATTTCTCACACCTATTGATTTCGGATCGAGACCAAAACTTGGGCAACATCATAATATGGTGGGAGGAGTCATTCGGTTAGTTTTGAGTGAAATCCAATCGCTAGAAGTACAGAATACACCAACCCCACCAATTAGGAACGAACTGCCGTTGAACTTGAATTGTCCAATTTGGAACACCTATTGATTTCGGATCGAGCCCAAAACTTGGGCAACATCATAATATGGTGGGAGGAGTCATTTGGGGAGTTTTCAGTGAAATCCAATCGCTAGAAGTATGGAATACACCAACCACTCCAATTAGGAACGAACTGCCGTTGAACTTAAATTCTCCAATTTCTCACAACTATTGATTTCGGATCGAGCCCAAAACTTGGGCAACATCATAATATGGTGGGAGGAGTCATTCGGTTAGTTTTGAGTGAAATCCAATCGCTAGAAGTACAGAATACACCAACCCCACCAATTAGGAACGAACTGCCGTTGAACTTGAATTGTCCAATTTGGAACACCTATTGATTTCGGATCGAGCCCAAAACTTGGGCAACATCATAATATGGTGGGAGGAGTCATTTGGGGAGTTTTCAGTGAAATCCAATCGCTAGAAGTATGGAATACACCAACCACTCCAATTAGGAACGAACTGCTGTTGAACTTGAATTCTCCAATTTCTCACAACTATTGATTTCGGATCGAGCCCAAAACTTGGGCAACATCATAATATGGTGGGAGGAGTCATTCAGTTAGTTTTGAGTGAAATCCAATCGCTAGAAGTATGGAATACACCAACCACTCCAATTAGGAACGAACTGCCGTTGAACTTGAATTGTCCAATTTGGAACACCTATTGATTTCGGATCGAGCCCAAAACTTGGGCAACATCATAATATGGTGGGAGGAGTCATTTGGTGAGTTTTGAGTGAAATCCAATCGCTAGAAGTATGGAATACACCAACCACTCCAATTTGGAACGATCTGCCGTTGAACTTGAATTGTCCAATTTCTCACACCCATTGATTTCGGATCGAGCCCAAAACTTGGGCAACATCATAATATGGTGGGAGGAGTCATTTGGTGAGTTTTGAGGGAAATCCAATCGCTAGAAGTATGTAATACACCAACCACTTCCATTAGGAACGAACTACCGTTGAACTTGAATTGTCCAATTTCTCACACCTATTGATTTCGGATCGAACCCCAAACTTGTGCAACATCATAATATGGTGGGAGGAGTCATTTGGTGAGTTTTGAGTGAAATCCAATCGCTAGATGTATGGAAGACACCAACCACTCCAATTTGGAACGATCTGCCGTTGAACTTGAATTGTCCAATTTCTCACAGCCATTGATTTCGGATCGAGCCCCAAAGTTGGGCAACATCATAATATGGTGGGAGGAGTCATTTGGTGAGTTTTGAGTGAAATCCAATCGCTAAAAGTGTGGAATACACCAACCATTCCAATTAGGAACGAACTGCCGTTGAACTTGAATTCTCCAATTTCTCACACCTATTGATTTCGGATCGAGACCAAAACTTGGGCAACATCATAATATGGTGGGAGGAGTCATTCGGTTAGTTTTGAGTGAAATCCAATCGCTAGAAGTACAGAATACACCAACCCCACCAATTAGGAACGAACTGCCGTTGAACTTGAATTGTCCAATTTGGAACACCTATTGATTTCGGATCGAGCCCAAAACTTGGGCAACATCATAATATGGTGGGAGGAGTCATTTGGGGAGTTTTCAGTGAAATCCAATCGCTAGAAGTATGGAATACACCAACCACTCCAATTAGGAACGAACTGCCGTTGAACTTGAATTCTCCAATTTCTCACAACTATTGATTTCGGATCGAGCCCAAAACTTGGGCAACATCATAATATGGTGGGAGGAGTCATTCGGTTAGTTTTGAGTGAAATCCAATCGCTAGAAGTACAGAATACACCAACCCCACCAATTAGGAACGAACTGCCGTTGAACTTGAATTGTCCAATTTGGAACACCTATTGATTTCGGATCGAGCCCAAAACTTGGGCAACATCATAATATGGTGGGAGGAGTCATTTGGGGAGTTTTCAGTGAAATCCAATCGCTAGAAGTATGGAATACACCAACCACTCCAATTAGGAACGAACTGCCGTTGAACTTGAATTCTCCAATTTCTCACAACTATTGATTTCGGATCGAGCCCAAAACTTGGGCAACATCATAATATGGTGGGAGGAGTCATTCGGTTAGTTTTGAGTGAAATCCAATCGCTAGAAGTACAGAATACACCAACCCCACCAATTAGGAACGAACTGCCGTTGAACTTGAATTGTCCAATTTGGAACACCTATTGATTTCGGATCGAGCCCAAAACTTGGGCAACATCATAATATGGTGGGAGGAGTCATTTGGGGAGTTTTCAGTGAAATCCAATCGCTAGAAGTATGGAATACACCAACCACTCCAATTAGGAACGAACTGCCGTTGAACTTGAATTCTCCAATTTCTCACAACTATTGATTTCGGATCGAGCCCAAAACTTGGGCAACATCATAATATGGTGGGAGGAGTCATTCAGTTAGTTTTGAGTGAAATCCAATCGCTAGAAGTATGGAATACACCAACCACTCCAATTAGGAACGAACTGCCGTTGAACTTGAATTGTCCAATTTGGAACACCTATTGATTTCGGATCGAGCCCAAAACTTGGGCAACATCATAATATGGTGGGAGGAGTCATTTGGTGAGTTTTGAGTGAAATCCAATCGCTAGAAGTATGGAATACACCAACCACTCCAATTTGGAACGATCTGCCGTTGAACTTGAATTGTCCAATTTCTCACACCCATTGATTTCGGATCGAGCCCAAAACTTGGGCAACATCATAATATGGTGGGAGGAGTCATTTGGTGAGTTTTGAGGGAAATCCAATCGCTAGAAGTATGTAATACACCAACCACTTCCATTAGGAACGAACTACCGTTGAACTTGAATTGTCCAATTTCTCACACCTATTGATTTCGGATCGAACCCCAAACTTGTGCAACATCATAATATGGTGGGAGGAGTCATTTGGTGAGTTTTGAGTGAAATCCAATCGCTAGAAGTATGGAATACACCAACCACTCCAATTAGGAACGATCTGCTGTTGAACTTGAATTGTCCAATTTGGAACACCTATTGATTTCGGATCGAGCCCAAAACTTGGGCAACATCATAATATGGTGGGAGGAGTCATTTGGTGAGTTTTGAGTCAAATCCAATCGCTAGAAGTATGGAATACACCAACCACTCCAATTAGGAACGAACTGCCGTTGAACTTGAATTGTCCAATTTGGAACACCTATTGATTTCGGATCGAGCCCAAAACCTGGGCAACATCATAATTTGGTGGGAGGAGTCATTTGGTGAGTTTTGAGTGAAATCCAATCGCTAGAAGTATGGAATACACCAACCACTCCAATTAGGAACGAACTGCCGTTGAACTTGAATTGTCCAATTTGGAACACCTATTGATTTCGGATCGAGCCCAAAACTTGGGCAACATCATAATATGGTGGGAGGAGTCATTTGGTGAGTTTTGAGTCAAATCCAATCGCTAGAAGTAAGGAATACACCAACCACTCCAATTAGGAACGACCTGCCGTTGAACTTGAATTGTCCAATTTCTCACACCTATTGATTTCAGATCGAGCCCCAAACTTGGGCAACATCATAATATGGTGGGAGGAGTCATTTGGTGAGTTTTGAGTGAAATCCAGTCCCTAGAAGTATGGAATACACGAACCACTCCAATCTGGAACGAACTGCCAATGCAATTGAATTGTCCAATTTCTCACACCTATTGATTTCGGATCGAGCCCCAAAGTTGGGCAACATCATAATATGGTGGGAGGAGTCATTTGGTGAGTTTTGAGTGAAATCAAATCGCTAGAAGTATGGAATACACCAACCACTCCCATTAGGAACGAACTGCCGTTGAACTTGAATTGTCCAATTTGGAACATCTATTGATTTCGGATTGAGCCCCAAACTTGGGCAACATCATAATATGGTGGGAGGAGTCATTTGGTGAGTTTTGGGGGAAATCCAATCGCTAGAAGTATGGAATACACCAACCACTCCAATTAGGAACGAACTGCCGTTGAACTTGAATTGTCCAATTTGGAACACCTATTGATTTCGGATCGAGCCCAAAACCTGGGCAACATCATAATTTGGTGGGAGGAGTCATTTGGTGAGTTTTGTGTGAAATCCAATCGCTAGAAATATGGAATACACCAACCACTCCAGTTAGGAACGAACTGCCGTTGAACTTGAATTGTCCAATTTGGAACACCTATTGATTTCGGATCGAGCCCAAAACTTGGGCAACATCATAATATGGTGGGAGGAGTCATTTGGTGAGTTTTGAGTCAAATCCAATCGCTAGAAGTAAGGAATACACCAACCACTCCAATTAGGAACGACCTGCCGTTGAACTTGAATTGTCCAATTTCTCACACCTATTGATTTCAGATCGAGCCCAAAACTTGGGCAACATCATAATATGGTGGGAGGAGTCATTTGGTGAGTTTTGAGTGAAATCCAATCGCTAGAAGTATGGAATACACCAACCACTCCAATTTGGAACGATCTGCTGTTGAACTTGAATTGTCCAATTTCTCACACCCATTGATTTCGGATCGAACCCCAAACTTGTGCAACATCATAATATGGTGGGAGGAGTCATTTGGTGAGTTTTGAGTGAAATCCAATCTCTAGAAGTATGGAATACACCAACCACTCCAATAAGGAACGAACTGCCGTTGAACATGAATTCTCCAATTTCTCACACCTATTGATTTCGGATCGAGACCAAAACTTGGGCAACATCATAATATGGTGGGAGGAGTCATTCGGTTAGTTTTGAGTGAAATCCAATCGCTAGAAGTACAGAATACACCAACCCCACCAATTAGGAACGAACTGCCGTTGAACTTGAATTGTCCAATTTGGAACACCTATTGATTTCGGATCGAGCCCAAAACTTGGGCAACATCATAATATGGTGGGAGGAGTCATTTGGGGAGTTTTCAGTGAAATCCAATCGCTAGAAGTATGGAATACACCAACCACTCCAATTAGGAACGAACTGCCGTTGAACTTGAATTCTCCAATTTCTCACAACTATTGATTTCGGATCGAGCCCAAAACTTGGGCAACATCATAATATGGTGGGAGGAGTCATTCGGTTAGTTTTGAGTGAAATCCAATCGCTAGAAGTACAGAATACACCAACCCCACCAATTAGGAACGAACTGCCGTTGAACTTGAATTGTCCAATTTGGAACACCTATTGATTTCGGATCGAGCCCAAAACTTGGGCAACATCATAATATGGTGGGAGGAGTCATTTGGGGAGTTTTCAGTGAAATCCAATCGCTAGAAGTATGGAATACACCAACCACTCCAATTAGGAACGAACTGCCGTTGAACTTGAATTCTCCAATTTCTCACAACTATTGATTTCGGATCGAGCCCAAAACTTGGGCAACATCATAATATGGTGGGAGGAGTCATTCGGTTAGTTTTGAGTGAAATCCAATCGCTAGAAGTACAGAATACACCAACCCCACCAATTAGGAACGAACTGCCGTTGAACTTGAATTGTCCAATTTGGAACACCTATTGATTTCGGATCGAGCCCAAAACTTGGGCAACATCATAATATGGTGGGAGGAGTCATTTGGGGAGTTTTCAGTGAAATCCAATCGCTAGAAGTATGGAATACACCAACCACTCCAATTAGGAACGAACTGCCGTTGAACTTGAATTCTCCAATTTCTCACAACTATTGATTTCGGATCGAGCCCAAAACTTGGGCAACATCATAATATGGTGGGAGGAGTCATTCAGTTAGTTTTGAGTGAAATCCAATCGCTAGAAGTATGGAATACACCAACCACTCCAATTAGGAACGAACTGCCGTTGAACTTGAATTGTCCAATTTGGAACACCTATTGATTTCGGATCGAGCCCAAAACTTGGGCAACATCATAATATGGTGGGAGGAGTCATTTGGTGAGTTTTGAGTGAAATCCAATCGCTAGAAGTATGGAATACACCAACCACTCCAATTTGGAACGATCTGCCGTTGAACTTGAATTGTCCAATTTCTCACACCCATTGATTTCGGATCGAGCCCAAAACTTGGGCAACATCATAATATGGTGGGAGGAGTCATTTGGTGAGTTTTGAGGGAAATCCAATCGCTAGAAGTATGTAATACACCAACCACTTCCATTAGGAACGAACTACCGTTGAACTTGAATTGTCCAATTTCTCACACCTATTGATTTCGGATCGAACCCCAAACTTGTGCAACATCATAATATGGTGGGAGGAGTCATTTGGTGAGTTTTGAGTGAAATCCAATCGCTAGAAGTATGGAATACACCAACCACTCCAATTAGGAACGATCTGCTGTTGAACTTGAATTGTCCAATTTGGAACACCTATTGATTTCGGATCGAGCCCAAAACTTGGGCAACATCATAATATGGTGGGAGGAGTCATTTGGTGAGTTTTGAGTCAAATCCAATCGCTAGAAGTATGGAATACACCAACCACTCCAATTAGGAACGAACTGCCGTTGAACTTGAATTGTCCAATTTGGAACACCTATTGATTTCGGATCGAGCCCAAAACCTGGGCAACATCATAATTTGGTGGGAGGAGTCATTTGGTGAGTTTTGAGTGAAATCCAATCGCTAGAAGTATGGAATACACCAACCACTCCAATTAGGAACGAACTGCCGTTGAACTTGAATTGTCCAATTTGGAACACCTATTGATTTCGGATCGAGCCCAAAACTTGGGCAACATCATAATATGGTGGGAGGAGTCATTTGGTGAGTTTTGAGTCAAATCCAATCGCTAGAAGTAAGGAATACACCAACCACTCCAATTAGGAACGACCTGCCGTTGAACTTGAATTGTCCAATTTCTCACACCTATTGATTTCAGATCGAGCCCCAAACTTGGGCAACATCATAATATGGTGGGAGGAGTCATTTGGTGAGTTTTGAGTGAAATCCAGTCCCTAGAAGTATGGAATACACGAACCACTCCAATCTGGAACGAACTGCCAATGCAATTGAATTGTCCAATTTCTCACACCTATTGATTTCGGATCGAGCCCCAAAGTTGGGCAACATCATAATATGGTGGGAGGAGTCATTTGGTGAGTTTTGAGTGAAATCAAATCGCTAGAAGTATGGAATACACCAACCACTCCCATTAGGAACGAACTGCCGTTGAACTTGAATTGTCCAATTTGGAACATCTATTGATTTCGGATTGAGCCCCAAACTTGGGCAACATCATAATATGGTGGGAGGAGTCATTTGGTGAGTTTTGGGGGAAATCCAATCGCTAGAAGTATGGAATACACCAACCACTCCAATTAGGAACGAACTGCCGTTGAACTTGAATTGTCCAATTTGGAACACCTATTGATTTCGGATCGAGCCCAAAACCTGGGCAACATCATAATTTGGTGGGAGGAGTCATTTGGTGAGTTTTGTGTGAAATCCAATCGCTAGAAATATGGAATACACCAACCACTCCAGTTAGGAACGAACTGCCGTTGAACTTGAATTGTCCAATTTGGAACACCTATTGATTTCGGATCGAGCCCAAAACTTGGGCAACATCATAATATGGTGGGAGGAGTCATTTGGTGAGTTTTGAGTCAAATCCAATCGCTAGAAGTAAGGAATACACCAACCACTCCAATTAGGAACGACCTGCCGTTGAACTTGAATTGTCCAATTTCTCACACCTATTGATTTCAGATCGAGCCCAAAACTTGGGCAACATCATAATATGGTGGGAGGAGTCATTTGGTGAGTTTTGAGTGAAATCCAATCGCTAGAAGTATGGAATACACCAACCACTCCAATTTGGAACGATCTGCTGTTGAACTTGAATTGTCCAATTTCTCACACCCATTGATTTCGGATCGAACCCCAAACTTGTGCAACATCATAATATGGTGGGAGGAGTCATTTGGTGAGTTTTGAGTGAAATCCAATCTCTAGAAGTATGGAATACACCAACCACTCCAATAAGGAACGAACTGCCGTTGAACATGAATTCTCCAATTTCTCACACCTATTGATTTCGGATCGAGCCCAAAACTTGGGCAACATCATAATATGGTGGGAGGAGTCATTCAGTTAGTTTTGAGTGAAATCCAATCGCTAGAAGTATGGAATACACCAACCACTCCAATTAGGAACGAACTGCCGTTGAACTTGAATTGTCCAATTTGGAACACCTATTGATTTCGGATCGAGCCCAAAACTTGGGCAACATCATAATATGGTGGGAGGAGTCATTTGGTGAGTTTTGAGTGAAATCCAATCTCTAGAAGTATGGAATACACCAACCACTCCAATTTGGAACGATCTGCCGTTGAACTTGAATTGTCCAATTTCTCACACCCATTGATTTCGGATCGAGCCCAAAACTTGGGCAACATCATAATATGGTGGGAGGAGTCATTTGGTGAGTTTTGAGTGAAATCCAATCGCTAGAAGTATGGAATACACCAACCACTCCAATTAGGAACGAACTGCCGTTGAACTTGAATTGTCCAATTTGGAACACCTATTGATTTCGGATCGAGTCCAAAACTTGGGCAACATCATAATATGGTGGGAAGAGTCATTTGGTGAGTTTTCAGTGAAATCCAATCGCTAGAAGTATGGAATACACCTACCACTCCAATTAGGAACAAACTGCCGTTGAACTTGAATTGTCCAATTTCTCACACCTATTGATTTCGGATCGAGCCCAAAACTTGGGCAACATCATAATATGGTGGGAGGAGTCATTTGGTGAGTTTTGAGTGAAATCCAATCGCTAGAAGTATGGAATACACCAACCACTCCCATTAGGAACGAACTACCGTTGAACTTGAATTGTCCAATTTCTCACACCTATTGATTTCGGATCGAACCCCAAACTTGTGCAACATCATAATATGGTGGGAGGAGTCGTTTGGTGAGTTTTGAGTGAAATCCAATCGCTAGAAGTATGGAATACACCAAGCACTCCAATTAGGAACGAACTGCCGTTGAACTTGAATTTTCCAATTTCTCACACCTATTGATTTCGGATCGAGACCAAAACTTGGGCAACATCATAATATGGTGGGAGGAGTCATTCGGTTAGTTTTGAGTGAATTCCAATCGCTAGAAGTATGGAATACACCAACCCCTCCAATTAGGAACGAACTGCCGTTGAACTTGAATTGTCTAATTTGGAACACCTATTGATTTCGGATCGAGCCCAAAACTTGGGCAACATCATAATATGGTGGGAGGAGTCATTTGGTGAGTTTTCAGTGAAATCCAATCGCTAGAAGTATGGAATACACCTACCACTCCAATTAGGAACGAACTGCCGTTGAAATTGAATTGTCCAATTTCTCACACCTATCGATTTCGGATCGAGCCCCAAACTTGGGCAACATCATAATATGGTGGGAGGAGTCATTTGGTGAGTTTTGGGTGAAATCCAATCGCTAGAAGTATGGAATACACCAACCACTCCAATTAGGAACGAACTGCCGTTGAACTTGAATTGTCCAATTTGGAACACCTATTGATTTCGGTTCGAGCCCAAAACTTGGGCAACATCATAATATGGTGGGAAGAGTCATTTGGTGAGTTTTCAGTGAAATCCAATCGCTAGAAGTATGGAATACACCTACCACTCCAATTAGGAACAAACTGCCGTTGAACTTGAATTGTCCAATTTCTCACACCTATCGATTTCGAATCGAGCCCTGAACTTGGGCAACATCATAATATGGTGGGAGGAGTCATTTGATGAGTTTTGACCGAAATCCAATCGCTAGAAGTATGGAATACACCAACCACTCCAATTAGGAACGAACTTCCGTTGAACTTGAATTGTCCAATTTCTCACACCTATTGATTTCTGATCGAGCCCAAAACCTGGGAAACATCATAATATGGTGGGAGGAGTCATTTGGTGAGTTTTGAGTGAAATCCAATCGCTAGAAGTATGGAATACACCAACCACTCCAAGGAGGAACGAACTGCCGTTGAACTTGAATTGTCCAATTTCTCACACCTATTGATTTCGGATCGAGCCCCAAACTTGGGCAACATCATAATATGGTGGGAGGACTCATTTGGTGAGTTTTGAGTGAAATCCAATCGCTAGAAGTATGGAATACACCAACCACTCCAATTAGGAACGATCTGCCGTTGAACTTGAATTGTCCAATTTCTCACACCTATGGATTTCGGATCGAGCGCCAAACTTGCGCAACATCATAATATGGTGGGAGGAGTCATTTGGTGAGTTTTGAGTGAAATCCAATCGCTAGAAGTATGGAATACACCAACCACTCCAATTAGGAACGATCTGCTGTTGAACTTGAATTGTCCAATTTCTCACACCTATTGATTTCGGATCGAGCGCCAAACTTGGGCAACATCATAATATGGTGCGAGGAGTCATTTGGTGAGTTTTGAGTGAAATCCAATCGCTAGAAGTATGGAATACACCAACCTCCCCATTAGGAACGAACTGACGTTGAACTTGAATTGTCCAATTCGGAACACCTATTGATTTCGGATCGAGCCCCAAACTTGGGCAACATCATAATGTGGTGGGAGGAGTCATTTGGTGAGTTTTGGGTGAAATCCAATCGCTAGAAGTATGGAATACACCAACCACTCCAATTAGGAACGAACTGCCGTTGAACTTGAATTGTCCAATTTCTCACACCTATTGATTTCGGATCGAGCCCAAAACCTGGGCAACAACATAATTTGGTGGGAGGAGTCATTTGGTGAGTTTTGAGTGAAATCCAATCGCTAGAAGTATGGAATACACCAACCACTCCCATTAGGAACGAACTGCCATTGAACTTGAATTGTCCAATTTCTAACACCTATTGATTTCGGATCGAACCCCAAACTTGTGCAAAATCATAATATGGTGGGAGGAGTCATTTTGAGAGTTTTGAGTGAAATCGAATCGCTAGAAGTATGGAATACACCAACCACTCCAATTAGGAACGAACTTCCGTTGAACTTGAATTGTCCAATTTGGAACACCTATTGATTTCGGATCGAGCCCAAAACTTTCGCAATATCATAATATGGTGGGAGGAGTCATTTGGTGAGTTTTGAGTGAAATCCAATCCCTATAAGTATGGAATACACTAACCACTCCAATTAGGAACGAACTGCCGTTGAACTTGAATTCTCCAATTTCTCACACCTATTGATTTCGGATCGAGCCCCAATCTTTGGCAACATCATAATATGGTGGGAGGAGTCATTTGGTGAGTTTTGATTGAAATCTAATCGCTAGAACTATGGAATACACCAACCACTCCAATTAGGAACGAACTGTCGTTGAAATTGAATTGACCAATTTCTCACACCTATTGATTTCGGATCGAGCCCAAAACTTGGGCAACATCATAATATGGTGGGAGGAGTCCTTTGGTGAGTTTTGAGTGAAATCCAATCGCTAGAAGTATGGAATACACCAACCAGTCCAGTTAGGAACGAACTGCCGTTGAACTTGAATTGTCCAATTTCGAACACCTATTGATTTCGGATCGAGCCCAAAACTTGGGCAACATCATAATATGGTGGGAGGATTCATTTGGTGAGTTTTGAGTGAAATAGAATCGCTAGAAGTATGGAATACACCAACAACTCCAATTAGGAACGAACTGCCGTTGAACTTGAATTGTCCAATTTCGAACACCTATTGATTTCGGATCGAGCCCCAAACTTGGGCAACATCATAATATGGGGGGAGGAGTCATTTGGTGAGTTTTGAGTGAAATCCAATCGCTAGAAGTATGGAATACACCAACCACTCCAATTAGGAACGACCTGCCGTTGAACTTGAATTGTCCAATTTCTCACAACTATTCTTTTCGGATCGAGCCCAAAACTTGGGCAACACCATAATATGGTGGGAGGAGTCATTTGGTGAGTTTTGAGTGAAATCCAATCGCTAGAAGTATGGAATACACCAACCACTCCAATTAGTAACGAACTGCCGTTGAACTTGAATTGTCCAATTTGGAACACCTATTGATTTCGGATCGAGCCCAAAACTTGGGCAACATCATAATATGGTGGGAGGAGTCATTTGGTGAGTTTTGAGTGAACTCCAATCGCTAGAAGTATGGAATACACCAACCACCCCCATTAGGAACGGACTGCCGTTGAACTTGAATTGTCTAATTTCTAACACCTATTGATTTCGGATCGAACCCCAAACTTGTGCAACAACATAATATGGTGGGAGGAGTCTTTTGGTGAGTTTTGAGTGAAATCCAATCGCTAGAAGTATGGAATACACCAACCACTCCAATTAGTAACGAACTGCCGTTGAACTTGAATTGTCCAATTTGGAACACCTATTGATTTCGGATCCAGCCCAAAACTTGGGTAATATCATAATATGGTGGGAGGAGTCATTTGGTGAGTTTTGAGCGAAATCCAATCGCTAGAAGTACGGAATACACCAACCACTCCAATTAGGAACGAACTTCCGTTGAACTTGAATTGTCCAATTTCTCACACCAATTGATTTCGGATCGAGCCCAAAACTTGGGCAACATCATAATATGGTGGGAGGAGTCACTTGGGGAGTTTTGAGTGAAATCCAATCGCTAGAAGTATGGAATACACCAACCACTCCAATTAGGAACGATCTGCTGTTGAACTTGAATTGTCCATTTTCGAACACCAATTGATTTCGGATCGAGCCCAAAACTTGGGCAACATCATATTATGGTGGGAGGAGTCATTTGGGGAGTTTTGAATGAAATCCAATCGCTAGAAGTATGGAATACACCAACCACTCCAATTAGGAACGATCTGCTGTTGAACTTGAATTGTCCCATTTTGAACACCAATTGATTTCGGATCGAGCCCAAAACTTGGGCAACATCATAATATGGTGGGAGGAGTCATTTGGGGAGTTTTGAGTGAAATCCAATCGCTAGAAGTATGGAATACACGAACCACTCCAATTTGGAACGAACTGCCAATGCAATTGAATTGTCCAATTTCTCACACCTATTGATTTCGGACCGAGCCCAAAACATGGGCAACATCATAATATGGTGGGAGGAGTCATTTGGTGAGTTTTGAGTGAAATCCAATCGCTAGAAGTATGGAATACCCCAACCACTCCAATTAGGAACGAACTGCCGTTGAACTTGAATTGTCCAATTTCTCACACCTATTGATTTCGGATCGATCCCCAAACCTGGGCAACATCATAATATGGTGGGAGGAGTCATTTGGTGAGTTTTGAGTGAAATCCAATCGCTAGAAGTATGGAATACACCAACCACTCCAATTAGGAACGAACTGCCGTTGAACTTGAATTATCCAATTTGGAACACCTATTGATTTCGGATCAAGCCCAAAACTTGGGCAACATCATAATATGGTGGGAGGAGTCAGTTGGTGAGTTTTGAGTGAAATCGAATCGCTAGAAGTATGGAAGACACCAAGCACTCCAATTAGGAACGAACTGCCGTTGAACTTGAATTGTCCAATTTCTCACACCTATTGATTTCGGATCGAGCCCCAAACTTGGGCAACATCATAATATGGTGGGAGGAGTCATTTGGTGAGTTTTCAGTGAAATCCAATCGCTAGAAGTATGGAATACACCAACCACTCCAATTAGGAACGAACTGCAGTTGAACTTGAATTGTCCAATTTCTGACACCTATTGATTTCGGATCGAGCCCAAAACTTGGGAAACATCATAATATGGTGGGAGGAGTCATTTGGTGAGTTTTGAGTGAAATCCAATCGCTAGAAGTATGGAATACACCAACCACTCCCATTAGGAACGAACTACCGTTGAACTTGAATTGTCCAATTTCTCACACCTATTCATTTCGGATCGAACCCCAAACTTGTGCAACATCATAATACGGTGGGAGGAGTCGTTTGGTGAGTTTTGAGTGAAATCCAATCGCTAGAAGTATGGAATGCACCAAGCACTCCAATTAGGAACGAACTGCCGTTGAACTTGAATTTTCCAATTTCTCACACCTATTGATTTCGGATCGAGCCCAAAACTTGGGCAACATCATAATATGGTGGGAGGAGTCATTTGGGGAGTTTTGAGTGAAATCCAATCGCTAAAAGTGTGGAATACACCAACCATTCCAATTAGGAACGAACTGCCGTTGAACTTGAATTCTCCAATTTCTCACACCTATTGATTTCGGATCGAGCCCAAAACTTGGGCAACATCATAATATGGTGGGATGAGTCATTTGGTGAGTTTTGAGTGAAATCCAATCGCTAGAAGTATGGAATACACCAACCACTCCAATTAGGAACGAACTTCCGTTGAACTTGAATTGTCCAATTTCTCACACCTATTGATTTCTGATCGAGCCCAAAACTTGGGCAACATCATAATATGGTGGAAGGAGTCATTTGGTGAGTTTTGAGTGAAATCCAATTGCTAGAAGTATGGAATACACCAACCACTCCAATTAGGAACGAACTGCCGTTGAACTTGAATTGTCCAATTTCTCACACCTATTGATTTCGGATCGAGCCCCAAACTTGGGCAACATCCTAATATGGTGGGAGGACTCATTTGGTGAGTTTTGAGTGAAATCCAATCGCTAGAAGTATGGAATACACCAACCACTCCAATTAGGAATGAATTGCCGTTGAACTTGAATTGTCGAATTTGGAACACGTATTGATTTCGGTTCGAGCCCAAAACTTGGGCAACGTCATAATATGGTGGGAGGAGTCATTTGGTGAGTTTTGAGTGAAATCCAATCGCTAGAAGTATGGAATACACCAACCACTCCAATTTGGAACGAACTGCCGTTGAACTTGAATTGTCCAATTTCTCACACCTATTGATTTCGGATCGAGCCCAAAACTTGGGGAAAATCATAATATGGTGGGAGGAGTCATTTGGTTAGTTTTGAGTAAAATCCAATCGCTAGAAGTATGTGTTGTGTGGATTTCAGCTGCACCAAAATGGATTAAGCTGCATCCTCAACTTGTGATACTCGCAAGTGCACGAGCCGTTCGGTAGTATAGCGTATGTAAGTGCGAGGTCGATCGCACGAGGATTGGTGATTGAATGATCCAATTCATTTTCCCTACACAAAACAGAAATGAAAAAAAAGCAAGGAAATAAATAAAACAAGGAAGAAAGAAATAACTAACTCAAGCAGATAAGTTCCCAAGTTCAATTAGATTATTGGATTGATTCTAGCTAAAGTATGATTAAGCCATGGTGTTTGGTCATAACCTTGTGTTCCTAATTCCCTAATTTGATCATTTGTTGTCTAACCTAAAATTAAGCATTAGGAACCCATTAAGCATAGAAGAACAATTTAAACAACCAAGCATGTATCTAATCCCTGTTGTCGAATGTCCATACATACTCTTCCTATTCATAGTTCAATTCGAATTAAAGCATGGTGTATACTCTTAATTCAAACCAAGATAGCTAACATGCAAGCCTAAATGGTGATCAATCATTCAAACTAGCATATTAACTTATAAGCATAATGAATAAGAACAAAAATCATAATTGAAACTTGGAAACTAATCAAACTTGAAACTAAAGAAAAGAATTTACATAACAATGAAAATTAAGTAGAACTTGGAAAAACTTAAGGAGAATTTCAGCACAAAGATCTCATTATAACAATTGAAAACTAGAAAGAGAAACTAAGAGAATTTGAGGGAGAGAAGGGAAGGGAGCTCTAGAGAAGTGTTTGAGAGCTCCCCCCCTTGGGGTGTGTTTACAAGCTTAGAGAACCTCCCTATTTATAGGCCTAAGGAAGTGAAAAATCTGAATTCAATATGGCCAATGCATACAACACTTGTTTTATAAAATCTGAAATGGTTGATGCACTTGTATTAGAAAATTTGAATTGGTTGATGCACTTCACCAATAAATCCCACCAGCAGCCCTAGCTCATCTTCATGTCACCATGACCAAGCTTCAAACCAGCTCAATAGCTCATGCCTAGCTCACCATGACCAAGCTTCCAACCAGAAACAATAGCTCATCCTGAGGTCAGCATGACCAGCAACTTGAAGGGCTTACGAATTGGGCTTCCCTTAAGCAAACTAAGACTTTAAGCACTCAAACTTGAAGTTCAGAATGTCTTCTTTCCAACCATATATTATTTGGGCCAATCCAAGGTTGGAGGAGGAAGTTAAGGCCAAAACAAATTGCTAACTCATTTTGCGCGCTGATAAAATCCATCCTGAGTATGGCTCTGTGTTCGCTAGGTAATAGACTCCATATTTATCCAATGTGGCTGAATTTTGGATATGTTATAGTACACTTTCATGAAGAATGCGGCTTCATCCGAGCTGTGTAGGTTGCTGAAACAAAGCTTGCAATATGACCTACGGAACTGGACTGGCAGGGGGCTGTAGCCAAAATGAGTTTGTCTTTTAAGCTCTTCATCCATTCATCCAAATTAGGCCTTAACATGCTTGAATTGCATGAATTATGCTCTCTTGCTCTATTTGCCTACAAAACACACAAAGGGAGGGAAAGAACTTAGAAATCTAAGAAACTAAGCAAAAGAAGTAAGTAAATAGGGCATGTATATGTATGAAATTATGAGCTTAACAGTATGGAATACACCAACCACTCCAATTGGGAACGAACTGCCGTTGAACTTGAATTGTCCAATTTGGAACACCTATTGATTTCGGATCGAGCCCAAAACATGGGCAACATCATAATATGGTGGGAGGAGTCGTTTGTTGAGTTTTGAGTGAAATCAAATCGCTACAAGTATGGAATACACCAACCACTCCAATTAGGAACGAACTGCCGTTGAACTTGAATTGTCCAATTTCTTACACCTATTGATTTCGAATTGAGCCCAAAACTTGGGCAACATCACAATATGGTGGGAGGAGTCATTTGGTGAGATTTGATTGAAATCCAATCGCTAGAAGTATGGAATACACCAACCACTCCAATTATGAACGAACTGCCGTTGAACTCGAATTGTCCAATTTGGAAGAACTATTGATTTCGGATCGAGCCCAAAACTTGGGCAACATCATAATATGGTGGGAGGAGTCATTTGGTGAGTTTTGACTGAAATCCAATCGCTAGAAATATGGAATACACCAACCACTCCAATTAGGAACGAACTGTCGTTGAAATTGAATTGACCAATTTCTCACACCTATTGATTTCGGATCAAGCCCAAAACTTGGGCAACATCATAATATGGTGGGAGGAGTCATTTGGTGAGTTTTGAGTGAAATCCAATCGCTAGAAGTATGGAATACACCAACCACTCCAATTAGGAAACAACTGTCGTTGAAATTGAATTGACCAATTTCTCACACCTATTGAATTCGGATCGAGCCCAAAACTTGGGCAACATCATAATACGGTGGGAGGAGTCATTTGGTTAGTTTTGAGTGAAATCCAATCGCTAGAAGTATGGAATACACCAACCACTCCAATTAGGAACGACCTGCCGTTGAACTTGAATTGTCCAATTTCTCACACCTATTGATTTCGGATCGAGCCCAAAACTTGGGCAAAATCAAAATATGGTGGGAGGAGTCATTTGGTTAGTGTTGAGTGAAATCCAATCGCAAGAAGTATGGAATACACCAACCACTCCAATTAGGAACGAACTGCCGTTGAACTCTAATTGTCAAATTTGGAAGAACTATTGATTTCGGATCGAGTCCAAAACTTGGGCAACATCATAATATGGTGGGAGGAGTCATTTGGTGAGTTTTGAGAGAAATCCAATCGCTAGAAGTATGGAATACACCAACCACTCCAATTAGGAACGAACTGCCGTTGAACTTGAATTGTCCAATTTCGAACAACTATTGATTTCGGATCGAGCCCAAAACTTGGGCAACATCATATTATGGTGGGAGGAGTCATTTGGTGAGTTTTGAGTGAAATCCAATCGCTAGAAGTATGGAATCCACCAACCACTCCAATTAGGAACGAACTGCCGTTGAACTTGAATTGTCCAATTTGGAACACCTATTGATTTCGGATCGAGCCCAAAACTTGGGCAACATCATATTATGGTGGGAGGAGTCATTTGGTGAGTTTTGAGTGAAATCCAATCGCTAGAAGTATGGAATACACCAACAACTCCAATTAGGAACGAACTGCCGTCGAACTTGAATTGTCCACTTTCTCACACATATTGATTTCGGATCGAGCCCCAAACTTGGGCAACATCATAATATGGTGGGAGGAGTCATTTGGTGAGTTTTGAGTGAAATCCAATCGCTAGAAGTATGGAATACACCAACCACTCCATTTAGGAATGAACTGTCGTTGAACTTGAATTGTCCAATTTCTCACATCTATTGATTTCGGATCAAGCCCCAAACTTGGGCAACATCATAATATGGTGGGATGAGTCATTTGGTGAGTTTTGAGTGAAATCAAATCGCTAGACGTATGGAATACACAAACCACTCCAATTAGGAACGAACTGTCGTTCAAATTGAATTGACCAATTTCTCACACCTATTGATTTCGGATCGAGCCCAAAACTTGGGCAACATCATAATATGGTGGGAGGAGTCATTTGGTGAGTTCTAAGTGAAATCCAATCGCTAGAAGTATGGAATACACCAACCACTCCAATTGGGAACGAACTGCCGTTGAACTTGAATTGTCCAGTTTGGAACACCTATTGATTTCAGATCGAGCCCAAAACTTGGGCAACATCATAATATGGTGGGAGGAGTCGTTTGCTAAGTTTTGAGTGAAATCCAATCGCTAGAAGTATGGAATACACCAACCACTCCAATTAGGAACGAACTGCCAATGCAATTGAATTGTCCAATTTCTCACACCTATTGATTTCGGATCGAGCCCCAAACTTGGGCAACATCATAATATAGTGGGAGTAGTCATTTGGAGAGTTTTGAGTGAACTCCAATCGCTAGAAGTATGGAATACACCAACCACTCCAATTAAGAATGAACTGCCGTTGAACATGAATTGTCCAATTTGGAACACCTTTTGATTTCAGATCGAGCCCAAAACTTGGGCAACATCATAATATGGTGGGAGGAGTCATTTGGTGAGCTTTGAGTGAAATCCAGTCGCTAGAAGTACGGAATACACCAACCACTCCAATTAGGAACGAACTGCCGTTGAACTTGAATTGTCCAATCTAGAACACCTATTGATTTCGGATCGAGCCCAAAACTTGGGCAACATCATATTATGGGGGGAGGAGTCATTTGGTGAGTTTTGAGTGAAATCCAATCGCTAGAAGTATGGAATACACCAACCACTCCAATTAGGAACGAACTGCTGTTGAACTTGAATTGTCCAATTTCGAACACCTATTGATTTCGGATCGAGCCCAAAACTTGGGCAACATCATATTATGGTGGGAGGAGTCATTTGGTGAGTTTTGAGTGAAATCCAATCGCTAGAAGTGTGGAATACACCAACCACTCCAATTAGGAACGAACTGCCGTTGAACTTGAATTGTCCAATTTGGAACACCTATTGATTTCGGATCGAGCCCAAAACTTGGGCAACATCATATTATGGTGGGAGGAGTCATTTGGTGAGTTTTGAGTGAAATCCAATCGCTAGAAGTATGGAATACACCAACAACTCCAATTAGGAACGAACTGCCGTCGAACTTGAATTGTCCAATTTCTCACACCTATTGATTTCGGATCGAGCCCCAAACTTGGGCAACATCATAATATGGTGGGAGGAGTCATTTGGTGAGTTTTGAGTGAAATCCAATCGCTAGAAGTATGGAATACACCAACCACTCCATTTAGGAATGAACTGTCGTTGAACTTGAATTGTCCAATTTCTCACATCTATTGATTTCGGATCAAGCCCCAAACTTGGGCAACATCATAATATGGTGGGAGGAGTCATTTGGTGAGTTTTGAGTGAAATCAAATCGCTAGACGTATGGAATACACAAACCACTCCAATTAGGAACGAACTGTCGTTCAAATTGAATTGACCAATTTCTCACACCTATTGATTTCGGATCGAGCCCAAAACTTGGGCAACATCATAATATGGTGGGAGGAGTCATTTGGTGAGTTTTGAGTGAAATCCAATTGCTAGAACTATGGAATACACCAACCACTCCAATTAGGAACGAACTGTCGTTGAACTTGAAATGTCTAATTTCTCACACCTATTGATTTCGGATCGAGCCCAAATCTTGGGCAACATCATAATATGGTGGGAGGAGTCATTTGGTGAGTTTTGAGTGAAATCCAATCGCTAGAAGTATGTAATACACCAACCACTCCAATTGGAAACGAACTGCCGTTGAACTTGAATTGTCCAGTTTGGAACACCTATTGATTTCGGATCGAGCCCCAAAACTTGGGCAACATCATGATATGGCGGGAGGAGTCATTTGGTGAGTTTTGAGTGAAATCCAATAGCTAGAAGTATGGAATACACCAACCACTCAAATTAGGAACGAACTGCCGTTGAACTTGAATTGTCCAATTTGGAACACCTATTGATTTCGGATCGAGCCCCAAATCTTGGGCAACATCATAATATGGTGGGAGGAGTAATTTGGTTAGTTTTGAGTGAAATGCAATCGCTAGAAGTATGGATTACACCAACCACTCCAATTAGGAACGAACTGCCGTTGAACTTGAATTGTCCAATTTCTCACACCTATTGATTTCGGATCGAACCCCAAACCTGGGCAACATCATAATATGGTGGGAGGAGTCATTTGGTGAGTTTTGAGTGAAATCCAATCGCTAGAAGTATGGAATACACCAACCACTCCAATTAGGAACGAACTGCCGTTGAACTTGAATTATCCAATTTCTCACACCTATTGGTTTCGGATCGAGCCCCAAACCTGGGCAACATCATAATATGGTGGGAGGCGTCATTTGGTGAGTTTTGAGTGAAATCCAATCGCTAGAAGTATGGAATACAGCAACCACTCCAATTAGGAACGAACTGCCGTTGAACTTGAATTGTCCAATTTCTCACACCTATTGGTTTCGGATCGAGCCCCAAACCTGGGCAACATCATAATATGGTGGGAGGAGTCATTTGGTGAGTTTTGAGTGAAATCCAATCGCTAGAAGTATGGAATACACCAACCACTCCATTTAGGAATGAACTGTCGTTGAACTTGAATTGTCCAATTTCTCACATCTATTGATTTCGGATCAAGCCCCAAACTTGGGCAACATCATAATATGGTGGGAGGAGTCATTTGTTGAGTTTTGAGTGAAATCAAATCGCTAGAAGTATGGAATACACCAACCACTCCAATTAGGAACGAACTGCCGTTGAATTTGAATTGTCCAATTTCTTACACCTATTGATTTCGAATTGAGCCCAAAACTTGGTCAACACGACAATATGGTGGGAGGAGTCATTTGGTGAGTTTTGAGTGAAATCCAATCGCTAGAAGTATGGAATACACCAACCACTCCAATTAGGAACGAACTGCCGTTGAACTTGAATTGTCCGATTTCTCACACCTATTGATTTCGGATCGAGCCCAAAACTTGGGCAACATCACAATATGGTGGGAGGAGTAATTTGGTTAGTTTTGAGTGAAATGCAATCGCTAGAAGTATGGATTACACCAACCACTCCAATTAGGAACGAATTGCCGTTGAACTTGAATTGTCCAATCTGGAACACCTATTGATTTCGGATCGAGCCCAAAACTTGGGCAACATCATAATATGGTGGGAGGAGTCATTTGGTGAGTTTTGAGTGAAATCCAATCGCTAGAAGTGTGGAATACACCAACCACTCCAATTAGGAACGAACTGCCGTTGAACTTGAATTGTCCAATTTCGAACACCTATTGATTTCGGATGGAGCCCAAAACTTGGGCAACGTCATAATATGGTGGGAGGAGTCATTTGGTGAGTTTTGAGTGAAATCCTATCGCTAGAAGTATGGAATACACCAACCACTCCAATTAGGAACGAACTGTCGTTGAAATTGAATTGGCCAATTTCTCACACGTATTGATTTCGGATCAAGCCCCAAACTTGGGCAACAACATAATATGGTGGGAGTCGTCATTTGGTGAGTTTTGAGTGAAATCCAATCACTAGAAGTATGGAATACACAAACCACTCCAATTAGGAACGAACTGCCAATGCACTTGAATTGTCCAATTTCTCACACCTATTGATTTCGGATCAAGCCCAAAACTTGGGCAACATCATAATATGGTGGGAGGAGACATTTGGAGAGTTTTGAGTGAAATCCAATCGCTAGAAGTATGGAATACACCAACCACTCCAATTAGGAAAGAACTGCCGTTGAACTTGAATTGTCCAATTTGGAACACCTATTGATTTCGGATCGAGCCCAAAACTTGGGCAACGTCATAATATGGTGGGAGGAGTCATTTGGTGAGTTTTGAGTGAAATCCATTCGCTAGAAGTATGGAAGACACCAACCACTCCAATTTCGAACGAACTGCCGTTGAACTTGGGCAACAACATAATATGGTGGGAGTCGTCATTTGGTGAGTTTTGAGTGAAATCCAATCGCTAGAAGTATGGAATACACCAACCACTCCAATTAGGAACGAACTGCCGTTGAACTTGAATTCTCCATTTTCTCACACCTATTGATTTCGGATGGTGCCCAAAACTTGTGCAACAACATAATATGATGGGAGGAGTCATTTGGTGAGTTTTGAGTGAAATCCAATCGCTAGAAGTATGGAATACACCAACCGCTCCAATTGAACTGCCGTTGAACTTGAATTGTCCAATTTGGAACACCTATTAATTTCATATCGAGCCCAAAACTTGGGCAACAACAAAATATGGTGGGAGGAGTCATTTGGTGAGTTTTGAGTGAAATCCAATCGCTAGAAGTATGGAATTCACCAACCACTCCAATTAGGAACGAACTGCCAATGCACTTGAATTGTCGAATTTCTCACATTTATTGATTTCGGATCGAGCCCAAAACTTGGGCAACATCATAATATGGTGGGAGGAGTCGTTTGGTGAGTTTTGAGTGAAATCCAATCGCTAGAAGAGTGGAATACAGCAACCACTCCAATTAGGAACGAACTGCCGTTGAACTTGAATTCTCCAATTTCTCACACCTATTGATTTCGGATCGAGCCCAAAACTTGGGCAACATCACAATATGGTGGGAGGAGTAATTTGGTTAGTTTTGAGTGAAATGCAATCGCTAGATGTATGGAATACACCAACCACTCCAATTAGGAACGAACTGCCGTTGAACTTGAATTGTCCAGTTTGGAACACCTATTGATTTCGGATCGAGCCCCAAACTTGGGCAACATCATAATATGGTGGGAGGAGTCATTTGGTGAGTTTTGAGTGAAATCCAGTCGCTAGAAGTAGGGAATGCACCAACCACTCCAATTAGGAACGAACTTCCGTTGAACTTGAATTGTCCAATTTCTCACACCTATTGATTACGGATCGAGCCCAAAACTTGGGCAACATCATAATATGGTGGGAGTAGTCATTTGGTGAGTTTTGAGTGAAATCCAATCGCTAGAAGTATGGAATACACCAACCACTCCAATTAGGAACGAACTGCCGTTGAACTTGAATTGTCCAATTTGGAACACCTATTGATTTCGGATCGAGCCCAAAACTTGGGCAACATCATAATATGGTGGGAGTAGTCATTTGTTGAGTTTTGAGTGAAATGCAATCGCTAGAAGTATGGAATACACCAACCACTCCAATTAGGAACGAACTCCCATTGAACTTGAATTGCCCAATTTCTCACACCTATTGATTTCGGATCGAGCCCCAAACTTGGGCAACATCATATTATGGTGGGAGGAGTCATTTGATTAGTTTTGAGTGAAATCCAATCGCTAGAAGTATGGAATACACCAACCACTCCAATTAGGAACGAATTGTCGTCGAAATTGAATTGACCAATTTCTCACACCTATTGATTTCGGATCGAGCCCAAAACTTGGGCAACATCATAATATGGTGGGAGGAGTCATTTCGTGAGTTTTGAGTGAAATCCAATCTCTAGAATTACGGAATACACCAACCACTCCAATTAGGAACGAACTGCCGTTGAACTTGAATTGTCCAATTTCTCACACCTATTGATTTCGGATGGTGCCCAAAACTTGTGCAACATCATAATATGATGGGAGGAGTCATTTGGTGAGTTTTGAGTGAAATCCAATCGCTAGAAGTATGGAATACACCAACCGCTCCAATTAGGAACGAACTGCCGTTGAACTTGAATTGTCCAATTTGGAACACCTATTGATTTCTGATCGAGCCCAAAACTTGGGCAACATCATATTATGGTGGGAGGAGTCATTTGGTGAGTTTTGAGTGAAAGCCAATTGCTAGAAGTATAGAATACACCAACCACTCCAATTAGGAACGAACTGCCGTTGAACTTGAATTCTCCAATTTCTCACACCTATTGATTTTGGATAGAGCCCCAAACTTGGGCAACATCATATTATGGTGGGAGGAGTCATTTGATTAGTTTTAAGTGAAATCCAATCGCTAGAAGTATGGAATACAGCAACCACTCCAATTAGGGACGAACTGCCGTTGAACCTGAATTGTCCAATTTCTTACACCTATTGATTTCGGATCGAGCCCCAAACTTGGGCAACATCATAATATGGTGGGAGGAGTCATTTGGTGAGTTTTGAGTGAAATCCAATCGCTAGAAGTATGGAATACACCAACCACTCCAATTAGGAACGAACTGCCGTTGAACTTGAATTGTCCAATTTCTCACACCTATTGATTTCGGATCGAGCCCCAAACTTGGGCAACATCATAATATGGTGGGAGGAGTCATTAGGTGAGTTTTGAGTGAAATCCAATCGCTAGAAGTATGGAATACACCAACCACTCCAATTAGGAACGAACTGTCGTTGAACTTGAATTGTCCAATTTCTCACACCTATTGATTTCGGATCGAGCAAAAAACTTGGGCAACATCATAATATGGTGGGAGGAGTCGTTTGGTGAGTTTTGAGTGAAATCCAATCGCTAGAAGTATGGAATACACCAACCACTCCAATTAGGAACGAATTGCCGTTGAACTTGAATTGTCGAATTTGGAACACCTATTGATTTCGGTTCGAGCCCAAAACTTGGGTGATCGGTTCATAATTGTATATCATTTTGTACCCTTCTAGCTTATGATTTGGTTATGTTATTGATTTAAACTTGTGCTTTTAATCCATTTTCTGTTTTGATAAGTCCATAATTTCATACACTTGCTTGCCTTCTTTACTTAGTGATGTTGCTTAGTTTCTCTTTATTTTGAGTCACTTACCTCTATTTGTGTGTTTTGTAGGTTAAGATAGCAAGAGATCACATTTGATGCAATCCATGCATGTTAAGGGCTGATTGGCAAAGAGCAAGAGCTTAAAGACAAAACCAAATTTGGGCCATACTTCTTGTCAGTCCAGTTTCGTAAGTCACCTTGCAGGTCTCATTTCAGCAATCTGCACAACTCGGATGAGGAGACATTCTTCATAGAAGTTGTTCAATTGGGTGTCTAGTATAACGTCTTGGCCTTGGATCAGAATGCTGTGGGGCTCGGATGAGGTGAAGATCTTCATGAAGGTTGTTCAATTGGGTGTCTAGTATAACATATCCAAAATTCAACCCAATTGAACATATGTGGAGTCCTTAGCCCGTCCAACACTGAACCATGCTCACGAGGATTTGCAGCTGCCAGCTTTGAGCCTTGTCTCCTCCTTTAAGCCATGTGCCTCACCCATGCTGCAACTGACTTTGGATCCAACATAATGAGTGAGGTGGGGAGGCATTCCAGCTATGAAATTCTAAAGGAGCAAGTTGGTACATGCTGGAGTTATTATAGAGAAAGCATGTGCATGCATGTAAAGCAAAGAAATGAAATGAAGTCAATTCCAGTCTCTGTTCGGCTGCCAACTTGCAAGGCCCAAAACGCACACTTCTACTGCTCCGATGGGAATACTTTCTTCATAGAAGTTGTTCCAATGGGTATCTAGAATAACATATCCAAATTTGAGAACCATTGGATACGTTTTGAAACCTCTGGCCTTCCTACACCAAGACTGGTTCAGAAAACTCGTTTTTCAGCAACCAAAAGGCAACCACATGGGTTGGCAGCAAAGGCAGCCACAACTGATCACCTTTGAACCCATGTGAAGATGCTTGAGGTGCAGCAGCAAAAGATGAAGGATGGTGTGGGAATCCATCATGATGTTCCTCCCTCTTAGCCCTATAAATAGAGAAGCCTTCAAGCTTCAAAACACACCCCAAGGGGGGGAGCTCTCAAACACTTCTCTAGAGCTCCCTTCCCTTCTCTCCCTCAAATTCTCTTAGTTTCCTTTCAAGTTGTCAATTGTTGTAACAATAATGAGTTTACTAAATTTTCCTTCAAGTTTTCTTAGTTCTACTTTACTTTTATTTGTAATGTACATTCTTTCTTAAGTATTCAAGTTTAATTAGTTTCCAAGTTTCAATTATGGTTTTTGTTCTTATTCATTATGCTTATAAGTTAATAGGCTAGTTTGAATGATTGATCACCATTTAGGCTTGCATGTTAGCTATCTTGGTTTGAATTAAGAGTAGACACCATGCTTTAATTCGAATTGAACTATGAATAAGAAGAGTATGTATGGACATTCGACAACAGGGATTAGATACATGCTTGGTTGTTTAAATTGTTCTTCTATGCTTAATGGGTTCCTAATGCTTAGTTTTAGGTTAGACAACAAATGATCAAATTAGGGAATTAGGAACACAAGGTTTTGACCAAACACCATGGCTTAATCATACTTTAGCTAGAATCAATCCGTTAATCTAATTGAACTTGGGAACTTATTTCCTTGAGTTATTTCTTTTTTTTTCTTGTTTTATTTATTTTCTTTTTCATTTCTATTTTGTGTAGGGGAAACAAATTGGATCATTCAATCACCAATCCTCGTGGGATCGACCTCGCACTTACATATGCTATACTACCAAACGGCTCGTGCACTTGCGAGTATCACAAGTTGAGGATGCAGCTGAATCTATTTTGGTGCAGCTGAATCGAAGCAACAAGTTTTTGGCGCCGTTGCCGGGGATCGGTAACATTGTTTGATTCTATTTGATTTTCCTACTTTTTATTTATTTATAATGTTTAAAGTCTACTTAGTTCTCTATTGTTCATTCCTAATCCTTTTAATTCCATTTCAAGTTTGTGTGTTGGTTTTAGCAATTTATGATAGCTTAATAAAGATGGATAGAGATGGCAACTTCAATCATAAAAATGGGAAGTGTGGAGCAATGGGAGAAGTCGACCTCCAAGTGCATCCATGCTCGACCTAGTCGCTTCAAGGGGGAGCATTTCAATCCTTTCTCTTCTTTGAATTCTGTTTATTTCTGTTATTGTTTTTGCCTTTTGGTCCTCCTTGGGTTCTTTGTTTTTCTGTGCTGAATCCAACCATATAAAGAACGTGAAATTTGGACTTGCGGTTGGAAAGTTATGGCCTAAAAACTGAACACAGGTCGAAGCTGAAAAACAAAGAAACGAATCTGTCCAAATGGTGATAAATAGGTGATAGAAAGTGCTGTTTGTGTTTTTCTTTGGTTTCTTGGTTTGTTTCTTTTAGTACAACAATTTATTTCGTTTGTTTGAGTTTGTTTAGAGTACTTAGTTCATTTTCATTTATGGTTTGTTGTTTCATTTTATCTTAATTTGTTTTTGTTTTTTTTATCTTAAAAATTTAAAAAAGATTTTTCATATGAGCTGACTTATGGTAACCCCAGTGAGCACTTCTGTCAATACAGTGTCTAGGAGTTCTTTAGGCGACACCTTCGGTGTCTAAGAAGTTTGGGTTTTAAGCGGGACCATTGTGACCCCTCCAACCTTCCCGGATCCCCTGGCTGTGTTTTCTGAGGCCCTTAACTGGTCATCCGTGAGTTGCTTGTATATTCGTGTGTTTTTAAATTAAGTTTTTTTTTATATTTTCTTTGTTATCTTTTCTGTTGAGTATTTGTTCTTGTTTTTGTTTTGTTAAGTTAGTTTATGTATTTTATTTACGTGGTATGGTTAGTTAGTTTATTTCTGAGTGTTAAAACACATTTTCATTTTATTTCAAACTCTGCATTAAAAACAAACAAAAACAAACAAAAAAAAAATACAAAAAATACAAAAAAAAACTTCTTCTTCTTCTTCATCTTTTTTATCTTCATCTTCATCATCATCATGGCTTGCCTCTATTGTCTCGCACTTGTAGAATCTGCAACAGCTCTACATGGTCCTCATTCTTTCTCTGCAGTGCTTCCACATGCTGATTGGCACAGTAAAGCCGCTTCTGCAAGTCCGCCACAATAGCCTTCAGGGCAGCCACCTCCTCGCTCAGAGCTGTACACTCCCGTGTCCTCGCCAGTAGGCGCAAGCCCAGATTTGTGGCCGAGACCGCTTGGAGCGCGGTATAAGTGTGGGACTCATCCACTGCCACCTTGTCAGACCTGTGTGCTATATGCCAATGATCTGCCGGTGTGAGCTTGCTGCCAATCATGCCTCCCAGCAGCACTGCTCTGTTCGGCCTTGCCTCAGCAAAGTTCGGTATTGCCTCAGCAAAGTTTGAGGCCGTGCCGTGATGATATGTGGAGTTTGGGAAGACAGGAGTTGGAGGAGCCCTTGTCTGGGCATTCGGTGGTGCAAGTGAGAGCTCAAGGTTGAGATCATCAAGGTCAGTGCATGAGGATGCCATTTGTTTTGCTTCTGAATTTTTTGATGTTTTTCCTTGAGTTTGCAGGAAGAAATGCTGGGTATCATCCGCTTGCAGAGGTGTGGTTTAAAAAGACATATGCTGATGAGAGAGAGCCAACACCATTTCGGATTTCCCGGGCATGCTCGACCTAATCGCTTCAAGGGGGAGCACCTTTACTTTCACTTTACTTTTCTTTTTTCCGTGTTTTCTGGTGTTTAATATTTTTGCCTGTTACTTTCATTTTCTAGAGCTTTGTGTTTCTGCTTTTTCCTTTCGGCTATCATCTTTATTTTATTTTAGTTAGGGAACTGTGCTTTCTTTTCCGTTTGTCATCTTTGTTTGATTTAAGTTTGGGAAGTGTGCTTTCTTTTCCGTTTTCTTTTTCCTTCTGCAACTTTACTTTTATTTCCGAAACAAAATAACCAAAAACAAAAACAACCAATAAAATAAAAACAACAATAATGCAGTAGGAAATTATTTCTTCACAGTGCTCGGTGTCTCGACCATTGGAGCTTTGAGTTTGGCCCTCTGGCTGTCCTCTTCCTGGGCTTCATGCACAGTCTCTTGGGGCTCACCACTTGAGCTCCCAAAGATCGCAATCTTAGCTTGAGCGTAATTACTCTCGCGATCTGCTTGCTTGCGTTTACTCGGTCGGTCTAGGTCCTCCAGCTGCTTTCGCATGTCGCGAGAATACAACTCTACCATCTTTGATAGGTTTTTATTCTCGTCCCGCAATACTTCTAGCTGGTGTCGATTCACCTCCACTATCCTTGCCCTCTCCCTTTTCAAGCTTTTTATAGCACTCTGACACTCTTCAACCATACTTCGCTCCGCCGCCAACTGACCTTTTAGCACCTCTACCTCATGGGACTTCGCAAGTAGGCGATGACCCAAACTTGCGACTGTTGCCGTACTCTGCACGCTCAGTGCCAGGGCATCGCTCACGACCCGGTTGTCATCTCTTGTCCCAAACACACGTATATCTTTAGGAGTCACCAGATTTCTGCCCACTCCAATGGCAACATCGTTGTCCAGGAGTATTGAGTCAGTTACTGTCACAGGCCCCCGTGCAGAAGCAAAGTAGGGCATCCATACTGGTGCCGCTGCTTGGCCTCGTGTCTGAGTCGGTGGAGCTAGGTTGAGATCCAACGAAAATGGGTAGTTAGAGGCCATTTGATTTCTCACTCTTTGTTCTTCTTTCTTTTCTGTTTTGTGTGTTTCTGAGTTTGTGTTTTTCACCCGTTCTTTTTACCTTTTTATAGACTTAGTCTGCTAAACCCTAGCCGCTGCGGTTCTGGGTTATGTGCGGCCCTTACGGCTTATCTCTATTTGTCGCCGCACCCGTTTCCCAACCCCCCTTAATTACATTTTCACCTTTCACCACCTTCAAGTGAAAAAGTCATCCCGCTTCACCCAAGAGGCCAATAATTCTAGCTTGGGGGATGTGAAAGCGGCCTCTGCGCACCGACACGTCCCTCACCTCTTTTGCCCGTGACTTCCCAGGAACCGAGGCATTAGGGACCACATTTTCTCTTTTCAGAAATCCCGCCTTTGCGCTCCCAATTCACGTTTCTTCTTAAAAAAAAAAAAAAAAAAAAAAAAAAATGTGTGGGCTTCGGATTTCATTGTGGGTCGGGTTTTCACCGTTGTTTAGGTTTCAAGGTGGGTTAACTTTCTTTTGGGTTGGGCTTTCAATCGTTTGGGTTTTGGTTTGCGTAAGATTGTTTGTTTAGGACTTTTGGTTTCGAGTGTTTTACTGTTTCGTTTCTTTTTTATTTGTTTGTTTGTTTTGTAATTTTTATTTTGTAATTATTTTATTTTTGTATTTTAATTCTTGTGTGTTTTGTGATTTTATATTTACTTACTTTAGTACCTTTCATTTCTTGTTATGACATTGCTTGTTCCTAATTTTTAAACATTGAGGACAATGTTCATTTCTAGGTTTGGGGGTATTGGAGTTTAGCAAGTAAATTTGGTTTTTCTTTTAAAAAAAAAAAAAAACAACAAATTTAAATTAATTTCTTGCTTGTTTTATTTTGAGTCTTGTTTTGTTTTGAGTCACTTTCCGAACACTTATGATGAGATTGTGATAAATGTTTGCATGACTTAAAATTGGATTTCATTTTATTATTATTATTTAATTATGAAAAAAATAAAATTTTGGCATCGTTCTAGCATGATATGTTCGAAACCTTCTTTGCACTTGCCATTTGTTTCATAATTTTCCAATTAAATGATTTGCATGACCCAAAGAATTGTATCAAGCATAAATTAGACTTATATAACCATATAATGTGAGCTTTTGAGCCTTGTGCTTCATTTCATGAGTGTTATACACATACTCTTATTTTCTTGTCATCAAAGTTGTTGTTTGATCTCATTATTCATTGATTTGGTTGAACACTTAAAAGTCATTCATTCTTATGCAATTTGATTTCATGACATTTAAGAAGTGATATTAAGGCCCTCTTTGGATCGTTTGTGCCTTTCAAGCTAACCTTATGCATGCTTAAGCATGATTTTCCATTGTTAACCATTTTGAGCCTACATGTAAACCTTTTCTTTCATTTTACCAATTATATTTCCTCGCCTTAGCCCGAAAAACAAATATTTACCTTTCTAAGGAACTCATGAGCTCTAATTCGGATGTGTTTTTCATGCTAAGTTTGGGAAGGGATATTACATAAATAAATAAAAAACTTCACTCAATTGGTGAAAGAAAAGAAGAAAAAAAAAGAAGTTGTGATTAAGTGGTGGTTGATTAAAAATTCATTTTTGGGCCTTCAAAATAAATTGGTGTTTGGAAAGGAGTGTGAATCAATGTAAATGAAGGTATAAAGAGTTTTGATCATGTAAAAGAAAAAATCTAATCGTGATGATTTGAAGTCTTGTAAACTATTATTTTATGCTCTTACATTTTGAGTTCCTTGGACTTTGTATTATCCATACCTTTCATTTCTCACTCACCTTACACCCTTAACCCCATTACAACCTATAATAAAGACCTAAATTGATCTTAAATGTCATATGGTTGAATTGCATGCATTTTCTTACTTTTAAGTGTTTTGCATCCTTCTTGAGATCATATTAATGCAAGTTTTTCATCTTCCTATTTTGAGTTAAGTCCCTTATGGTTTAACTCTAATCTCATGTTTATAACTGAGTGTTGCATTGTAGCCCTCTTCTGAGTGATTCATTTGTGAGAGGACAACTTTGGTGAGATTTGAAGTTGTATTTGTGTTTGGTATGATTTTTGAAATTGTGTGAAAACTAAGATTTGGAGAATTTGTTGCATTTGGCTATCACACTACTACACTTTGAGCATGTTGTGTTTTGAACTTTGCCGCCTTGTAAATAATATCTAAAATTGAGCTTTTATTGTTAAAACTTTTGAGTTATGTGCATGAGTCATCTCTCTTCAGAAAATGTTCGGAAAGATTGTTTTGAGTTTACTTTTTACATTATTTATTTATTTATTTATTTATTTATTTTGGTTTTGTAATTATTTTTATCTTGGTTTTTGTTTTTGTTTTATTTTGCTTAAGGACTAACAAATCTAATAAGTTTTCTAACCACTTTGTTTTGTAGAGTTAGGAAAACGTTTGTGGGTGTCGTATCTGTTAAACCCTCAGGAGACACAACTCCTCCTACTAGGGATGCCTAGAGGTTTAAAGGCTTGTTGCATATGCTCAATGCAATCGAGTTACCTGCGGAAGTGATTTACTTAACTTCTTGTTTTGTTTTTATCTTTGTTTTCCTTTTGTTTTGCTCGAGGACTAGCAAAATCTAGGTTTGGGGGTATTTGATCGGTTCATAATTGTATATCATTTTGTACCCTTCTAGCTTATGATTTGGTTATGTTATTGAGTTAAACTTGTGCTTTTAATCCATTTTCTGTTTTGATAAGTCCATAATTTCATACACTTGCTTGCCTTCTTTACTTAGTGATGTTGCTTAGTTTCTCTTTATTTTGAGTCACTTACCTCTATTTGTGTGTTTTGTAGGTTAAGATAGCAAGAGATCACATTTGATGCAATCCATGCATGTTAAGGGCTGATTGGCAAAGAGCAAAAGCTTAAAGACAAAACCAAAGTTGGGCCATACTTCTTGTCAGTCCAGTTTCGTAAGTCACCTTGCAGGTCTCATTTCAGCAATCTGCACAACTCGGATGAGGAGACATTCTTAATAGAAGTTGTTCAATTGGGTGTCTAGTATAACATATCCAAACTTCAGCCCAATTGAACATATGTGGAGTCCTTAGCCCGTCCAACACTGAACCATGCTCACGAGGATTTGCAGCTGCCAGCTTTGAGCCTTGTCTCCTCCTTTAAGCCATGTGCCTCACCCATGCTGCAACTGACTTTGGATCCAACATAATGAGTGAAGTGGGGAGGCATTCCAGCTATGAAATTCTAACCACTCCAATTAGGAACGAACTGCCGTTGAACTTGAATTGTACAATTTCGAACACCTATTGTCTTTGGATCAAGCCCAAAACTTGGGCAACATCATAATATGGTGGGAGGAGTCATTTGGTGAGTTTTTAGTGAAATCCAATCGCTAGAAGTATGGAATACACCAACCACTCCAATTAGGAAAGAACTGCCGTTGAACTTGAATTGTCCAATTTGGAACACCTATTGATTTCGGATCGAGCCCAAAACTTGGGCAACATCATAATATGGTGGGAGAAGTCATTTGGTGAGTTTTGAGTGAAATCCAATCGCTAGAAGTATGGAATACACCAACCACTCCAATTAGGAACGAACTGCCGTTGAACTTGAATTGTCCAATTTCTCACACCTATTGATTTCGGATCGAGCCCCAAACTAGGGAAACATCATAATATGGTGGGAGGAGTCATTTGGTGAGTTTTGAGTGAAATCCAATCGCTAGAAGTATGGAATACACCAACCACTCCAATTAGGAACGAACTGCCGTTGAACTTGAATTGTCGAATTTGGAACACGTATTGATTTCGGTTCGAGCCCAAAACTTGGGCAACGTCATAATATGGTGGGAGGAGTCATTTGGTGAGTTGTGAGTGAAATCCAATCGCTAGAAGTACGGAATACAGCAACCACTCCAATTAGGAACGAACTACCGTTGAACTTGAATTGACCAATTTCTCCCACGTATTGATTTCGGATCGAGCCCAAAACTTGGGCAACATCATAATACTTTGGGAGGAGTCATTTGGTCAGTTTTGAGTGAAATCCAATCGCTAGAAGTATGGAAAACACCAACCACTCCAATTAGGAACGAAATGCCGTCGAAATTGAATTGACCAATTTCTCACACCTATTGATATCGGATCGAGCCCAAAACTTGGGCAACATCATAATATGGTGGGAGGAGTCATTTGGTGAGTTTTGAGTGAAATCCAAACGCGAGAAGTATGGAATACACCAAGCACTCCAATTAGGGACGAACTGCCGTTGAACTTGAATTGTCCAATTTCGAACACCTATTGATTTCGGATCGAGCCCAAAACTTGGGCAACATCATAATATGGTGGGAGGAGTCATTTGGTGAGTTTTGAGTGAAATCCAATCGCTAGAAGTATGGAATACACCAACCACTCCAATTAGGAACGAACTGCCGTTGAACTCGAATTGTCGAATTTGGAACAACTATTGATTTCGGTTCGAGCCCAAAACTTGGGCAACGTCATAATATGGTGGGAGGAGTCATTTGGTGAGTTTTGAGTGAAATCCAATCGCTAGAAGTACGGAATACAGCAACCACTCCAATTAGGAACGAACTGCCGTTGAACTTGAATTGTCCAATTTCTCTCACCTATTGATTTCGGATCGAGCCCCAAACTTGGGCAGCATCATAATATGGTGGGAGGAGTCATTTGGTGAGTTTTGAGTGAAATCCAATCGCTAGAAGTATGGAATACACCAAGAACTCCAATTAGGAACGAACTGCCGTTGAACTTGAATTGTCCAATTTCGAACACCTATTGATTTCGGATCGAGCCCAAAACTTGGACAACATCATAATATGGTGGCAGGAGTCATTTGGTGAGTTTTGAGTGAAATCCAATCGCTAGAAGTATGGAATACACCAACCACTCCAATTAGGAACGAACTGCCGTTGAACTTGAATTGTCGAATTTGGAACACCTATTGATTTCGGTTCGAGCCCAAAACTTGGGCAACGTCATAATATGGTGGGAGTGGTCATTTGGTGAGTTTTGAGTGAAATCCAATCGCTAGAAGTACGGAATACAGCAACCACTCCAATTAGGAACGAACTGCAGTTGAACTTGAATTGTCCAATTTGGAACACCTATTGATTTCGGATCGAGCCCAAAACTTTGGCAACATCATAATATGGTGGGAGGAGTCATTTGGTGAGTTTTGAGTGAAATCCAATCGCTAGAAGTATGGAATACACCAACCACTCCAATTAGGAACGAACTTCCGTTGAACTTGAATTGTCCAATTACGAACACCTATTGATTTCGGATCGAGCCCCAAACTTGGGCAACATCATAATATGGTGGGAGGAGTCATTAGGTGAGTTTTGAGTGAAATCCAATCGCTAGAAGTATGGAATACACCAACCACTCCAATTAGGAACGAACTGTCGTTGAACTTGAATTGTCCAATTTCTCACACCTATTTATTTCGGATCGAGCAAAAAACTTGGGCAACATCATAATACGGTGGGAGGAGTCATTTGGTGAGTTTTGAGTGAAATTCAATCGCTAGAAGTACGGAATACACCAAACACTCCAATTAGGAACGAACTGCCGTTGAACTTGAATTGTACAATTTCGAACACCTATTGTTTTCGAATCAAGCCCAAAACTTGGGCAACATCATAATATGGTGGGAGGAGTCATTTGGTGAGTTTTTAGTGAAATCCAATCGCTAGAAGTATGGAATACACCAACCACTCCAATTAGGAACGAACTGCCGTTGAACTTGAATTGTCCAATTTGGAACACCTATTGATTTCGGATCGAGCCCAAAACTTGGGCAACATCATAATATGGTGGGAGAAGTCATTTGGTGAGTTTTGAGTGAAATCCAATCGCTAGAAGTATGGAATACACCAACCACTCCAATTAGGAACGAACTGTCGTTGAACTTGAATTGTCCAATTTCTCACACCTATTGATTTCGGATCGAGCCCCAAACTAGGGCAACATCATAATATGGTGGGAGGAGTCATTTGGTGAGTTTTGAGTGAAATCCAATCGCTAGAAGTATGGAATACACCAACCACTCCAATTAGGAACGAACTGCCGTTGAACTTGAATTGTCGAATTTGGAACACGTATTGATTTCGGAACGAGCCCCAAACTTGGGCAACATCATAATATGGTGGGAGGAGTCATTTGGTGAGTTTTGAGTGAAATCCAATCGCTAGAAGTATGGAATACACCAACCACTCCAATTACGAAGGAACTGCCGTTGAACTTGAATTGTCCAATTTCTCACACCTATTGATTTCGGATCGAGCCCAAAACTTGGGCAACATCATAATATGTTGGGAGGAGTCAGTTGGTGAGTTTCGAGTAAAATCCAATCGCTAGAAGTATGGAATACACCAACCACTCCAATTAGGAACGAACTGCCGCTGAACTTGAATTGTCCAATTTCGAACACCTATTGATTTCGGACCGAGCCCAAAACATGGACAACATCATAATATGGTGGGAGGAGTCATTGGGTTAGTTTTGAGTGAAATCCAATCGCTAGAAGTACGGAATACACCAACCACTCCAATTAGGAAGGAACTGCCGTTGAACTTGAATTGTCCAATTTCGAACACCTATTGATTTCGGATCGAGCCCAAAACTTGGGCAACACCATAATATGGTGGGAGGATTCATTTGGTGAGTTTTGAGTGAAATTCAATCGCTAGAAGTATGGAATACACCAACCACTCCAATTAGGAAGGAACTGTCGTTGAACTTGAATTGTCCAATTTCTCACACCTATTGATTTCGGATCGAGCCCAAAACTTGGGCAACATCATAATATGGTGGGAGGAGTCAGTTGGTGAGTTTTGAGTGAAATCCAATCGCTGGAAGTATGGAATACACCAAGAACTCCAATTAGGAATGAACTGCCGTTGAACTTGAATTGTCGAATTTGGAACACGTATTGATTTCAGTTCGAGCCCAAAACTTGGGCAACGTCATAATATGGTGGGAGAAGTCATTTGGTGAGTTTTGAGTGAAATCCAATCGCTAGAAGTATGGAATACACCAACCACTCCAATTAGGAACGAACTGCCGTTGAACTTGAATTGTCCAATTTCTCACACCTATTGATTTCGGATCGAGCCCCAAACTTGGGCAACATCATAATATGGTGGGAGGAGTCATTTGGTGAGTTTTGAGTGAAATCCAATCGCTAGAAGTATGGAATACACCAACCACTCCAATTAGGAACGAACTGCCGTTGAACTTGAATTGTCCAATTTCTCACACCTATTGATTTCGGATCGAGCCCCAAACTTGGGCAACATCATAATATGGTGGGAGGAGTCATTTGGTGAGTTTTGAGTGAAATCCATTCGCTAGAAGTATGGAATACACCAACCACTCCAATTAGGAACGAACTGCCGTTGAACTTGAATTGCCAATTTCTCACACCTATTGATTTCGGATCGAGCCCCAAACTTGGGCAACATCATAATATGGTGGGAGGAGTCATTTCGTGAGTTTTGAGTGAAATCCAATCGCTAGAAGTATGGAATACTCCAAGCACTCCAATTAGGAACGAACTGCCGTTGAACTTGAATTGTCCAATTTCGAACACCTATTGATTTCGGACCGAGCCCAAAACATGGACAACATCATAATATGGTTGGAGGAGTCATTGGGTGAGTTTTGAGTGAAATCTAATCGCTAGAAGTACGGAATACACCAACCACTCCAATTAGGAAGGAACTGCCGTTGAACTTGAATTGTCCAATTTCTCACACCTATTGATTTCGGATCGAGCCCCAAACTTGGGCAACATCATAATATGGTGGGAGGAGTCATTTGGTGAGTTTTGAGTGAAATCCAATCGCTAGAAGTATGGAATACACCAACCACTCCAATTAGGAACGAACTGCCGTTGAACTTGAATTGTCGAATTTGGAACACGTATTGATTTCAGTTCGAGCCCAAAACTTGGGCAACGTCATAATATGGTGGGAGGAGTCATTTGGTGAGTTTTGAGTGAAATCCAATCGCTAGAAGTACGGAATACAGCAACCACTCCAATTAGGAACGAACTGCCGTTGAACATGAATTGTCCAATTTCTCACACCTATTGATTTCGGATCGAGCCCCAAACTTGGGCAACATCATAATATGGTGGGAGGAGTCATTTGGTGAGTTTTGAGTGAAATCCAATCGCTAGAAGTATGGAATACACCAAGCACTCCAATTAGGAACGAACTGCCGTTGAACTTGAATTGTCCAATTTGGAACAACTATTGATTTCGGATCGAGCCCAAAACTTGGGCAACATCATAATATGGCGGGAGGAGTCATTTGGTGAGTTTTGAGTGAAATCCAATCGCTAGAAGTATGGAATACACCAACCACTCCAATTAGGAACGAACTGCCGTTGAACTTGAATTGTCCAATTTCTCACACCTATTGATTTCGGATCGAGCCCCAAACTTGGGCAACATCATAATATGGTGGGAGGAGTCATTTGGTGAGTTTTGAGTGAAATCCGATCGCTAGAAGTATGGAATACACCAACCACTCCAATTAGGAACGAACTGCCGTTGAACTTGAATTGCCAATTTCTCACACCTATTGATTTCGGATCGAGCCCAAAACTTGGGCAACATCATAATATGGTGGGAGGAGTCAGTTGGTGAGTTTCGAGTGAAATCCAATCGCTAGAAGTATGGAATACACCAACCACTCCAATTAGGAACGAACTGCCGTTGAACTTGAATTGTCCAATTTCGAACACCTATTGATTTCGGACCGAGCCCAAAACATGGACAACATCATAATATGGTGGGAGGAGTCATTTGGTGAGTTTTGAGTGAAATCCAATCGCTAGAAGTATGGAATACACCAACCACTCCAATTACGAAGGAACTGCCGTTGAACTTGAATTGTCCAATTTCGAACACCTATTGATTTCGGATCGAGCCCAAAACTTGGGCAACATCATAATATGGTGGGAGGAGTCATTTGGTGAGTTTTGAGTGAAATCCAATCGCTAGAAGTATGGAATACACCAACCACTCCAATTAGGAACGAACTGCCGTTGAACTTTAATTGTCCAATTCGGAACACCTATTGATTTCGGATCGAGCCCAAAACTTGGGCAACATCATAATATGGTGGGAGGAGTCATTTGGTGAGTTTAGAGTGAAATCCAATCGCTAGAAGTATGGAATACAACAACTACTCCGATTAGGAACGAACTGTCGTTGAAATTGAATTGACCAATTTCGAACACCTATTGTTTTCGGATCGAGCCCAAAACTTGGGCAACATCATAATATGGTGGGAGGAGTCATGTGGTGAGTTGTGAGTGAAATCCAATCGCTAGAAGTATGGAGTACACCAACCACTCCAATTAGGAACGAACTGCCGTTGAACTTGAATTGTCCAATTTCGAACACCTATTGTTTTCGGATCGAGCCCAAAACTTGGGCAACATCATAATATGGTGGGAGGAGTCATTTGGTGAGTTTTGAGTGTAATCCAATCGCTAGAAGTATGGAATACACCAACCACTCCAATTAGGAACGAACTGCCGTTGAAATTGAATTGTCCAATTTGGAACACCTATTGATTTCGGATCGAGCCCAAAACTTGGGCAACATCATAATATAGTGGGAGGAGTCATTTGGTGAGTTTTGAGTGAAATCCAATCGCTAGAAGTATGGAATACACCAACCACTCCAATTAGGAACGAACTGCCGTTGAACTTGAATTGTCCAATTTCTCACACCTATTGATTTCGGATGGAGCCCCAAACTTGGGCAACATCATAATATGGTGGGAGGAGTCATTTGGTGAGTTTTGAGTGAAATCCAATCGCTAGAAGTATGGAATACACCAACCACTCCAATTAGGAACGAACTGCCGTTGAACTTGAATTGTCGAATTTGGAACACGTATTGATTTCAGTTCGAGCCCAAAACTTGGGCAACGTCATAATATGGTGGGAGGAGTCATTTGGTGAGTTTTGAGTGAAATCCAATCGCTAGAAGTACGGAATACAGCAACCACTCCAATTAGGAACGAACTGCCGTTGAACTTGAATTGTCCAATTTCTCACACCTATTGATTTCGGATCGAGCCCCAAACTTGGGCAACATCATAATATGGTGGGAGGAGTCATTTCGTGAGTCTTGAGTGAAATCCAATCGCTAGAAGTATGGAATACACCAACCACTCCAATTAGGAACGAACTGCCGTTGAACTTGAATTGTCCAATTTCGAACACCTATTGATTTCGGATCGAGCCCAAAACTTGGACAACATCATAATATGGTGGGAGGAGTCATTGGGTGAGTTTTGAGTGAAATCCAATCGCTAAAAGTATGGAATACACCAACCACTCCAATTAGGAAGGAACTGCCGTTGAACTTGAATTGTCCAATTTCGAACACCTATTGATTTCGGATCGAGCCCAAAACTTGGGCAACGTCATAATATGGTGGGAGGAGTCAGTTGGTGAGTTTTGAGTGAAATCCAATCTCTAGAAGTATGCAATACACCAACCACTCCAATTAGGAACGAACTGCCGTTGAACTTGAATTTTCCAATTTCGAACACCTATTGATTTCGGATCGAGCCCCAAACTTGGGCAACATCATAATATGGTGGGAGGAGTCATTTGGTGAGTTTTGAGTGAAATCTAAACGCTAGAAGTATGGAATACACCAACCACTCCAATCAGGAACGACCCGCCGTTGAACTTGAATTGTCCAATTTCTCACACCTATTGATATCGGATCGAGCCCCAAACTTGGGCAACATCATAATATGGTGGGAGGAGTCATTTGGTGAGTTTTGAGTGAAATCCAATCGCTAGAAGTATGGAATACACCAACCACTCCAATTAGGAACGAACCGCCGTTGAACTTGAATTGTCCAATTTCGAACACCTATTGATTTCGGATCGAGCCCAAAACTTGGGCAACATCATAATATGGTGGGAGGAGTCATTTGGTGAGTTTTGAGTGAAATCCAATCGCTAGAAGTATGGGATACACCAACCACTCCAATTAGGAACGAACTGCCGTTGAACTTGAATTGTCCAATTTCCCACACCTATTGACTTCGGATAGAGCCCCAAACTTGGGCAACAACATAATATGGTGGGAGGAGTCATTTGGTGAGTTGTGAGTGAAATCCAATCGCTAGAAGTATGGAATACAACAACTACTCCGATTAGGAACGAACTGTCGTTGAAATTGAATTGACCAATTTCTCACACCTATTGATTTCGGATCCAACCCAAAACTTGGGCAACGTCATAATATGGTGGGAGGAGTCCTTTGGTGAGTTTTGAGAGAAATCCAACTGCTAGAAGTATGGAATACACCAACCACTCCAATTAGGAACGAACTGCCGTTGAACTTGAATTGTCCAATTTCGAACACGAATTGATTTCGGATCGAGCCCAAAACTTGGGCAACATCATAACATGGTGGGAGGAGTCATTTGGTGAGTTTTGAGTGAAATCCAATCGCTAGAAGTATGGAATACACCAACCACTCCTATTAGGAACGAACAGCCAATCCACTTGAATTGTCCAATTTCTCACACCTATTGATTTCGGATCGAACCCCAAACTTGGGCAACATCATAATATGGTGGGAGGAGTCATTTGGTGAGTTTTCAGGGAAATCCTATCGCTAGAAGTATGGAATACACCAACCACTCCTATTAGGAACGAACTGCCAATGCACTTGAATTGTCCAATTTCTCACACCAATTGATTTCGGATCGAGCCAAAACTTGGGCAACATCATAATATGGTGGGAGGAGTCATTTGGTGAGTTTTGAGTGAAATCCAATCGCTAGAAGTATGGAATACACCAACCACTCCAATTAGGAACGAACTGCCGTTGAACTTGAATTGTCCAATTTCTCACAACTATTGATTTCGGATCGAGCCCAAAACTTGGGCAACATCATAATATGGTGGGAGGAGTCATGTGGTGAGTTGTGAGTGAAATCCAATCGCTAGAACTATGGAATACACCAACCACTCCAATTAGGAACGAACTGCCGTTGAACTTGAATTGTCCAATTTCGAACACGAATTGATTTCGGATCGAGCCCAAAACTTGGGCAACATCATAATATGGTGGGAGGAGTCATTTGGTGAGTTTTCAGGGAAATCCAATCGCTAGAAGTATTGAATACACCAACCACTCCTACTTGGAACGAACTGCCAATGCATTTGAATTGTCCAATTTCTAACACCTTTTGATTTCGGATCGAGCCCAAAACTTGGGCAACATCATAATATGGTGGGAGGAGTCCTTTGGTGAGTTTTGAGTGAAATTTAATCGCTAGAACTATGGAATACACCAACCGCTCCAATTAGGAACGAACTGCCGTTGAACTTGAATTGTCCAATTTCTCACACCCATTGATTTCGGATCGAGCCCCAAACTTGGGCAACATCATAATATGGTGGGAGGAGTCATTTGGTGAGGTTTGAGTGAAATCCAATCGCTAGAAGTATGGAATACACCAACCACTCCAATTAGGAACGAACTCCCGTTGAACTTGAATTGTCCAATTTCTAACACCTATTGATTTCGAATGGAGCCCAAAACTTGGGCAACATCATAACACGGTGGGAGGAGTCATTTGGTGAGTTTTGAGTGAAATCCAATCGCTAGAAGTATGGAATACAACAACTACTCCGATTAGGAACGAACTGTCGTTGAAATTGAATTGACCAATTTCTCACACCTATTGATTTCGGATCGAGCCCCAAACTTGGGCAACATCATAATATGGTGGGAGGAGTCATTTGGTGAGTTTTGAGTGAAATCCAATCGCTAGAAGTATGGAATACACCCACCACACCAATTAGGAACGAACTTCCGTTGAACTTGAATTGCCCAATTTCTCACACCTATTGATTTCGGATCGAGCCCAAAACTTGGGCAACATCTTAATATGGTGGGAGGAGTCATTTGGTGAGTTTTGAGTGAAATCCAATCGCTAGAACCACCAACCACTACAATTAGGAACGAACTGCCGTTGAACTTGAATTGCCCAATTTCTCACACCTATTGATTTCGGATTGAGCCCAAAACTTGGGCAACATCATAATATGGTGGGAGGAGTCATTTGGTGAGTTTTGAGTGAAATCCAATCGCTAGAAGTATGGAATACACTAACCACTCCAATTAGGAACGAACTCCCGTTGAACTTGAATTGTCCAATTTCTCACACCTATTGATTTCGAATGGAGCCCAAAACTTGGGCAACATCATAATACGGTGGGAGGAGTCATTTGGTGAGTTTTGAGTGAAATCCGATCGCGAAAAGTATGGAATACACCAACCACTCCAATTAGGAACGAACTGCCGGCGAACTTGAAATGTCCAATTTCGAACACCAATTGATTTCGGATCGAGCCTAAAACTTGGGCAACATCATAATATGGTGGGAGGAGCCATATGGTGAGTTTTGAGGGAAATCCAATCGCTAGAAGTATGGAATACACCAACCGCTCCAATTAGGAACGATATGCCGTTGAACTTGAATTGTCCAATTTCTCACACCTATTGATTTCGGATCGAGCCCCAAACTTGGGCAACATCATAATATGGTGGGAGGAGTCATTTGGTGAGTTTTCAGGGAAATCCAATCGCTAGAATTATGGAATACACCAACCACTCCTATTAGGAACGAACTGCCAATGCACTTGAATTGTCCAATTTCTCACACCTATTGATTTCGGATCGAGCCCAAAACTTGGGCAACATCATAATATGGTGGGAGGAGTCATTTGGTGAGTTTTGAGTGAAATCCAATCGCTAGAAGTATGGAATACACCAACCACTCCAATTAGGAACGAAATGCCGTTGAACTTGAATTGTACAATTTGGAACACCTATTGATTTCGGATCGAGCCCAAAACTTGGGCAACATCATAATATGGTGGGAGGAGTCATTTGGTGAGTTTTGAGTGAAATCCAATCGCTAGAAGTATGGAAGACACCAACCACTCCAATTAGGAACGAACTGCCGTTGAACTTGAATTGTCCAATTTCTCACATCTACTGATTTCGGATCGACCCCAAACTTGGGCAACATCATAATATGGTGGGAGGAGTCATTCAGTGAGTTTTGAGTGAAATCCAATCGCTAGAAGTACGGAATACACCAACCACTCCAATTAGGGACGAACTGCCATTGAACTTGAATTGTCCAATTTCTCACACCTATTATTTTCGCATCGAGCCCAACACTTGGGCAACATCATAATATGGTGGGAGTAGTCATTTGGTGAGTTTGGAGTGAAATCCAATCGCTAGAAGTATGGAATACACCAACCACTCCAATTAGGAACGAACTGCCGTCGAACTTGAATTGTCCAATTTCTCACACCTATTGATTTCGTATCGAGCCCAAAACTTGGGAAACATCATAATATGGTGGGAGGAGTCATTTGGTGAGTTTTGAGTGAAATCGAATCGCTAGAACTATGGAATACACCAACCACTCCAATTTGGAACGAACTGCCGTTCAACTTGAATTGTCCAATTTCTCACACCCATTGATTTCGGAACGAGCCCCAAACTTGGGCAACATCATAATATGGTGGGAGGAGTCATTTGGGGAGTTTTGAGTGAAATCCAATCGCTAGAAGTATGGAATACACCAACCACTTCAATTAGGAACGAACTTCCATTGAACTTGAATTGTCCAATTTCGAACACCAATTGATTTCGGATCGAGCCCCAAACTTGGGCAACACCATAATACGGTGGTTGGAGTCATTTTGTGAGTTTTGAGTGAAATCCAATCGCTAGAAGTATGGAATACACCAACCACTCCAATTTGGAACGAACTGCCGTTGAACTTGAATTGTCCAATTTCTCACACCTCTTGATTTCGGATCGAGCCCCAAACTTGGGCAACATCATAATATGGTGGGAGGAGTCATTTGGTGAGTTTATAGTGAACTCCAATCGGTAGAAGTATGGAATACACCAACCACTCCAATTAGGAACGAACTGCCGTTGAACTTCAATTGTCCAATTTCTCACACCTATTGATTTCGAATCGAGCCCAAAACTTGGGCAACATCATAATGTGGTGGGAGGAGTCATTTGGTGAGTTTTGAGTAAAACCAATCGCTCGAAGTGTGGAATACAAAAACCACTCCAATTAGGAACGAACTGTCGTTGAACTTGAATTGTCCAATTTCTCACACCTACTGATTTCGGATCGAGCCCAAAACTTGGGCAACATCATAATATGGTGGGAGGGGTCATTTGGTGAGTTTTGAGTGAAATCCAATCGCTAGAAGTATGGAATACAAAAACCACTCCAATTAGGAACGAACTGTCGTTGAACTTGAATTGTCCAATTTCTCACTCCTACTGATTTCGGATCGAGCCCCACACTTGGGCAACATCATAATATGGTGGGAGGAGTCATTTGGGGAGTTTTGAGTGAAATCCAATCGCTAGAAGTATGGAATACACCAACCACTTCAATTAGGAACGAACTTCCATTGAACTTGAATTGTCCAATTTCGAACACCAATTGATTTCGGATCGAGCCCAAAACTTGGGCAACATCATAATATAGTGGGAGGAGTCATTTGGTGAGTTTTGAGTGAAATGCAATCGCTAGAAGTATGGAATACACCAACCACTCCAATTTGTAATGAACTGCCGTTGAACTTGAATTGTCCAATTTGGAACGCCTATTGATTTCTGATCGAGCCCAAAACTTGGGCAACATCATAATATGGTGGGAGGAGTCATTTGGTGAGTTTTGAGTGAAATCCAATCGCTAGAAGTATGGAAGACACCAACCACTCCAATTAGGAACGAACTGCCGTTGAACTTGAATTGTCCAATTTCTCACATCTACTGATTTCGGATCGACCCCAAACTTGGGCAACATCATAATATGGTGGGAGGAGTCATTCAGTGAGTTTTGAGTGAAATCCAATCGCTAGAAGTACGGAATACACCAACCACTCCAATTAGGGACGAACTGCCATTGAACTTGAATTGTCCAATTTCTCACACCTATTATTTTCGCATCGAGCCCAACACTTGGGCAACATCATAATATGGTGGGAGTAGTCATTTGGTGAGTTTGGAGTGAAATCCAATCGCTAGAAGTATGGAATACACCAACCACTCCAATTAGGAACGAACTGCCGTCGAACTTGAATTGTCCAATTTCTCACACCTATTGATTTCGTATCGAGCCCAAAACTTGGGAAACATCATAATATGGTGGGAGGAGTCATTTGGTGAGTTTTGAGTGAAATCGAATCGCTAGAACTATGGAATACACCAACCACTCCAATTTGGAACGAACTGCCGTTCAACTTGAATTGTCCAATTTCTCACACCCATTGATTTCGGAACGAGCCCCAAACTTGGGCAACATCATAATATGGTGGGAGGAGTCATTTGGGGAGTTTTGAGTGAAATCCAATCGCTAGAAGTATGGAATACACCAACCACTTCAATTAGGAACGAACTTCCATTGAACTTGAATTGTCCAATTTCGAACACCAATTGATTTCGGATCGAGCCCCAAACTTGGGCAACACCATAATACGGTGGTTGGAGTCATTTTGTGAGTTTTGAGTGAAATCCAATCGCTAGAAGTATGGAATACACCAACCACTCCAATTTGGAACGAACTGCCGTTGAACTTGAATTGTCCAATTTCTCACACCTCTTGATTTCGGATCGAGCCCCAAACTTGGGCAACATCATAATATGGTGGGAGGAGTCATTTGGTGAGTTTATAGTGAACTCCAATCGGTAGAAGTATGGAATACACCAACCACTCCAATTAGGAACGAACTGCCGTTGAACTTCAATTGTCCAATTTCTCACACCTATTGATTTCGAATCGAGCCCAAAACTTGGGCAACATCATAATGTGGTGGGAGGAGTCATTTGGTGAGTTTTGAGTAAAACCAATCGCTCGAAGTGTGGAATACAAAAACCACTCCAATTAGGAACGAACTGTCGTTGAACTTGAATTGTCCAATTTCTCACACCTACTGATTTCGGATCGAGCCCAAAACTTGGGCAACATCATAATATGGTGGGAGGGGTCATTTGGTGAGTTTTGAGTGAAATCCAATCGCTAGAAGTATGGAATACAAAAACCACTCCAATTAGGAACGAACTGTCGTTGAACTTGAATTGTCCAATTTCTCACTCCTACTGATTTCGGATCGAGCCCCACACTTGGGCAACATCATAATATGGTGGGAGGAGTCATTTGGGGAGTTTTGAGTGAAATCCAATCGCTAGAAGTATGGAATACACCAACCACTTCAATTAGGAACGAACTTCCATTGAACTTGAATTGTCCAATTTCGAACACCAATTGATTTCGGATCGAGCCCAAAACTTGGGCAACATCATAATATAGTGGGAGGAGTCATTTGGTGAGTTTTGAGTGAAATGCAATCGCTAGAAGTATGGAATACACCAACCACTCCAATTTGTAATGAACTGCCGTTGAACTTGAATTGTCCAATTTGGAACGCCTATTGATTTCTGATTGAGCCCAAAACTTGGGCAACATCATAATATGGTGGGAGGAGTCATTTGGTGAGTTTTGAGTGAAATCCAATCGCTAGAAGTATGGAATACACCAACCACTCCAATTAGGAACGAACTGCCGTTGAACTTGAATTGTCCAATTTGGAACACCAATTGATTTCGGATCGAGCCCAAAACTTGGGCAACATCATAATATGGTGGGAGGAGTCATATGGTGAGTTTTGAGTGAAATCCAATCGCTAGAAGTATGGAATACACCAACCACTCCAATTAGGAACGAACTGCCGTTGAACTTGAATTGTCCAATTTCTCACACCTATTGATTTCGTATCGAGCCCCAAACTTGGGCAACATCATAATATGGTGGGAGGAGTCATTTGGTGAGTTTATAGTGAAATCCAATCGGTAGAAGTATGGAATACACCAACCACTCCAATTAGGAACGAACTGCCGTTGAACTTGAATTGTCCAATTTCTCACACCTATTGATTTCGAATCGAGCCCAAAACTTGGGCAACATCATAATATGGTGGGCGGAGTCATTTGGTGAGTTTTGAGTGAAAACCAATCGCTAGAAGTATGGAATACACCAACCACTCCAATTAGGAACGAACTGCCGTTGAACTTGAATTGTCCAATTTGGAACACCTATTGATTTCGGATCGAGCCCAAAACTTGGGCAACAACATAATATTGTGGGAGGAGTCATTTGGTGAGTTTTGAGTGAAATGCAATCGCTAGAAGTATGGAATACACCAACCACTCCAATTAGTAACGAACTGCCATTGAACTTGAATTGTCCAATTTGGAACACCTATTGATTTCGAATCGAGCCCAACACTTGGGCAACATCATAATATGGTGGGAGGAGTCATTTGGTGAGTTTTGAGTGAAATCCAATCGCTAGAAGTATGGAATACACCAACCACTCCAATTAGGAACGAACTGCCGTTGAACTTGAATTGTCCAATTTCTGACACCTATTGATTTCGGATCGAGCCCAAAACTTGGGCAAGATCATAATATGGTGGGAGGAGTCATTAGGTGAGTTTTGAGTGAAATCCAATCGCTAGAAGCATGGAATACAACAACTACTCCGATTAGGAACGAACTGCCGTTGAACTTGAATTGTCCAATTTCTCAAAGCTATTGATTTCGAATCGAGCCCAAACCTTGGGCAACATCATAATATGGTGGGCGGAGTCATTTGGTGAGTTTTGAGTGAAATCCAATGGCTAGAAGTATGGAATACACCAACCACTCCAATTAGGAACGAACTGTCGTTGAACTTGAATTGTCCAATTTGGAACACCTATTGATTTCGGATCGAGCCCAAAACTTGGGCAACAACATAATATGGTGGGAGGAGTCATTTGGTGAGTTTTGAGTGAAATCGAATCGCTAGAAGTATGGAATACACCAACCACTCCAATTAGGAACGAACTTTCGTTGAAATTGTTTTGACCAATTTCTCACACCTATTGATTTCGGATAGAGCCCAAAACTTGGGCAACATCATAATATGGTGGGAGGAGTCATTTGGTGAGTTTTGAGTGAAATCCAATCGCTAGAAGTATGGAATACACCAACCACTCCAATTAGGAACGAACAGCCGTTGAACTTGAATTGTCCAATTTGGAACACCAATTGATTTCGGATCGATCCCAAAACTTGGGCAATATCATAATATGGTGGGAGGAGTCATTTGGTGAGTTTTGAGCAAAATCTAATCGCTAGAAGTATGGAATACACCAACCACACCCATTAGGAACGAACGGCCGTTGAACTTGAATTGTCCAATTTCTCACACCTATTGATTTCGGATCGAACCCCAAACTTGTGCAACATCATAATATGGTGGGAGGAGTCATTTGGTGAGTTTTGAGTGAAATCCAATCGCTAGAAGTATGGAATACACCAACCACTCCAATTAGGAACGAACTGCCGTTGAACTTGAATTGTCCAATTTGGAACACCTATTGATTTCGGATCGAGCCCAAAACTTGGGCAACATCATAATATGGTGGGAGGAGTCATTTGGTGAGTTTTGAGTGAAATCCAATTGCTAGAAGTATGGAATACACCAACCACTCCAATTAGGAACGAACTGCCGTTGAACTTGAATTGTCCAATTTGGAACACCTATTGATTTCGGATCGACCCCAAAACTTGGGCAATATCATAATATGGTGGGAGGAGTCATTTGGGGAGTTTTGACTGAAATCCCATCGCTAGAAGTATGGAATACACCTACCGCTCCAATTTGGAACGACCTGCCATTGAACATGAATTGTCCAATTTGGAACACCTTTTGATTTCGGATCGAGCCCAAAACTTGGGCAACATCATAATATGGTGGGAGGAGTCATTTGGTGTGTTTTGAGTCAAATCCAATCGCTACAAGTATGGAATACACCAACCACTCCAATTAGGAACGAACTGCCGTTGAACTTGAATTGTCCAATTTCTCACACCTATTGATTTCGGATCGATACCAAAACTTGGGCAATATCATAATATGGTGGGAGGAGTCATTTGGTGAGTTATGAGCGAAATCTAATCGCTAGAAGTATGGAATACACCAACCACACCCATTAGGAACGAACGGCCGTTGAACTTGAATTGTCCAATTTCTCACACCTATTGATTTCGGATCGAGGCCAAAACTTGGGCAACATCATAATATGGTGGGAGGAGACATTTGGTGAGTTTTGAGTGAAATCCAATCGCTAGAAGTATGGAATACAACAACTACTCCGATTAGGAACGAACTGTCGTTGAAATTGAATTGACCAATTTCTCACACCTATTGATTTCGGATCGAGCCCCAAAGTTGGGCAACATCATAATACGGTGGGAGGAGACATTTGGTGAGTTTTGAGTGAAATCCAATCGCTAGAAGTATGGAATACAATAACTACTCCGATTAGGAATGAACTGTCGTTGAAATTGAATTGACCAATTTCTCACACCTATTGATTTCGGATCGAGCCCCAAACTTGGGCAACATCATATTATGGTGGGAGGAGTCATTTGGTGAGTTTTGAGAGAAATCCAATCGTTAGAAGTATGGAATACACCAACCACACCAATTAGGAATGAACTTCCGTTGAACTTGAATTGTCCAATTTCTCACACCTATTGATTTCGGATCGAGCCCTAAACTTGGGCAACATCATAATACGGTGGGAGGAGTCATTTGGTGAGTTTTGAGTGAAATCCAATCAATAGAAGTATGGAATACACCAACCACTCCAATTAGGAACGAACTGCCGTTGAACTTGAATTGTCCAATTTGGAACACCAATTGATTTCGGATCGAGCCCAAAACTTGGACAACATCATAATATGGTGGGAGGAGTCATATGGTGAGTTTTAAGTGAAATCCAATCGCTAGAAGTATGGAATACACCAACCACTGCAATTAGGAACGAAGTGCCGTTGAACTTGAATTGTCCAATTTCTAACACCTATTGATTTCGGATCGAACCCTAAACTTGTGCAACATCATAATATGGTGGGAGGAGTCATTTGGTGAGTTTTGAGTGAAATCCAATCGCTAGAAGTATGGAATACACCAACCACTCCAATTAGGAACGAACTGCCGTTGAACTTGAATTGTCCAATTTCGAACACCAATTGATTTCGGATCGAGCCCAAAACTTGGGCAACATCATAATATGGTGGGAGGAGTCATTTGGTGAGTTTTGAGTGAAATCCAATCGCTAGAAGTATGGAATACACCAACCACTCCAATTAGGAACGAACTGCCGTTGAACTTGAATTGTCCAATTTGGAACACCAATTGATTTCGGATCGAGCCCAAAACTTGGGCAACATCATAATATGGTGGGAGGAGTCATTTGGGGAGTTTTGAGTGAAATCCAATCGCTAGAAGTATGGAATACACCAACCACTCCAATTGGGAACGAACTGCCGTTGAAATTGAATTGTCCAATTTCTCACACCTATTGATTTCGGATCGAGCCCAAAACTTGGGCAGCAGCATAATATGGTGGGAGGAGTCATTTGGTAAGTTTTGAGTCAAATCCAATCGCTAGAAGTATGGAATACACCAACCACTCCAATTAGCAACGAACTGCCGTTGAACTTGAATTGTCCAATTTGGAACAGCAATTGATTTCGGATCGAGCCCAAAACTTGGGCAACATCATAATATGGTGGGAGGAGTCATATGGTGAGTTTTGAGTGAAATCCAATGTTGCTTCGATTCAGCTGCACCAAAATGGTTTCAACTGCATCCTCAACTTGTGATACTCGCAAGTGCACGAGCCGTTTGGTATTATAGCATATGTAAGTGCGAGGTCGATCCCACGAGGATTGGTGATTGAATGATTCAATTTGTTTCCCCTACACAAAATAGAAATGAAAAAAGAAAATAAATAAAACAAGAAAGAATGAAATAACTCAAGCAAATAAGTTCCCAAGTTCAATTAGATTAACGGATTGATTCTAGCTAAAGTATGATTAAGCCATGGTGTTTGGTCATAACCTTGTGTTCCTAATTCCCTAATTTGATCATTTGTTGTCTATCCTAAAACTAAGCATTAGGAACCCATTAAGCATAGAAGAACAATTTAAACAACCAAGCATGTATCTAATCCCTGTTGTCGAATGTCCATACATACTCTTCCTATTCATAGTTCAATTCGAATTAAAGCATGGTGTCTACTCTTAATTCAAACCAAGATAGCTAACATGCAAGCCTAAATGGTGATCAATCATTCAAACTAGCATATTAACTTATAAGCATAATGAATAAGAACAAAAATCATAATTGAAACTTGGAAACTAATTAAACTTGAATACTTAAGAAAGAATGTACATTACAAATAAAAGTAAAGTAGAACTTGAAAAACTTAAGGAGAATTTCAGCACAAATATTTCATTACAACAATTGAAAACTAGAAAGGAAACTAAGAGAATTTGAGGGAGAGAAGGGAAGGGAGCTCTAGAGAAGTGTTTGAGAGCTCCCCCCCTTGGGGTGTGTTTTGAAGCTTGAAGGCTTCTCTATTTATAGGGCTAAGAGGGAGGAACAACATGATGAAATCCAACACCACCATTCCTCTTTTAATACAACCCATAACTCACACTTCATCTTGTCTATGTTAGTGTGGTTGGAATCAATCTCATCCCATACTTCTTTTGCTGCACCTCAAGCATCTTCACATGGGTTCAAAGGTGATCAGTTGTGGCTGCCTTTGCTGCCAACCCATGTGGTTGCCTTTTGGTTGCCAACCCATGTGGTTGCCTTTTGGTTGCTGAAAAACGAGTTTTCTGAACCAGTCTTGGTGTAGGAAGGCCAGAGGTTTCAAAACAAGAAGTTAACTAGACCACTTTCGTAGGTAACTCGATTGCATTGAGCGTATGCAACAAGCCTTTAAACCTCTAGGCATCCCTAGTAGGAGGAGTTGTGTCTCCTGAGGGTTTAACAGATACGATACCCACAAACGTTTTTCTAACTCTACAAAACAAAATGGTTAGAAAACTTAATAGATTTGTTAGTCCTTAAGCAAAACAAAACAAAACAAAATACAAAAACGTTAACCTTCCAACCGGACAAAAATGTTAAACTTCATAGACATGGCTCAACAAGGAACAAAACAAGCACTAAGGAAGTTCTAAACATTATTCAAGTGCTACCACAATCTCACAAAAATCATGCTCAAGGTGTGTGTGTGTGAAGTAGCCATGAAGATACAACTCATGCTTCTCAAACAACGATATGAATTCTTGCAAGAATGAACACAAGTTTGCCAAGCTAAACCAAAATCAATAGGACTTTACTCATGGATGTAATGTAATGGTTAAAAAAGGAATGGATATTAAAATACAAAGTCTAAGGAACAAAGTAGAGCATGTCATATAAACAAGATCATTGACATTTGAAATGTAAGGCACATAAATTGAAAAGCTCACAACACCAGATTTTGCAATTGAATCACTTCAAAATTTGATTTTGACATTTACACACTTTGTATAAAATTTGGCCCAATTTTGCGGCTCTTTACCCTAGATCACCTTTATTTCTCCTTATATCACCCTAGGGTCGTGACTACATTGGCCACACTTCTTTTCTCTTTTTCTTTTGATTTTTTTTTTCTTTAGCTCATTTATTGCCTTGAATACAATCTGAAATACAATCATACTCTACATGTCCCCTAGATGGTAGGATGTTTAATGGATGATAAGGTGATAGAAAGAAATGGCTAAGTGTTTGGGCACAAAAGGGTTTACAATGGAATATGTATTGTATGGGTTGATGGAGGAAAAAGAAAGAGGCTTAATAAAGATGGCCTAAATCATATCTTAGTTATAACTTAACATTCCAGTGAATCACACAAGCAAAAATGCATACAATTGGGTAAGACATGCAAGAGTTGTATAATCATGGCTAAAGTGCATAGAAAGCTCAAGCATAATTATGTGAGACTTAGCTAGCAAAAGAATAAGATTCAGACCTAACACAATGCTTATTAAATTCCTAAGAGCCATATTAGAAGTTAGACTCATGATTCATCATTGGTGTGGGAAGGAAAACTGAAAATGACTTAAAGAAAAGAAACAGAAAAGAAAAACGTGAGGTTTCAAATTGCTGTTTTGCTCAATTTCAACATATAATCTGTTTTGACATGTAACTGTCAAACCACTTGGTCAAATTTAACGTTCTTTATGTCGTTGGATTCAGCATGAAAAAATGAAGAACACAACGCGGACCAAACTTTCAAAACAGTAGCAGAAAAAAATTTGTAGCAATGAAGAAGCCTACGTTTTCAAACACAAACACACAAACTAAAAAAACTTTCCAGCACCCCCAAACTTAAATGAAGCATTGTCCTCAATGTTAAAGCAAAGTAAAGATGATTGAGAACATGTAAATGATAAGGGGAAAAGTTAAGAAGAAGGTTTAGAAAGAAAAAAAAAAGAATATATAAGCAACTCACGGATGACCAGTTAAGGGCCTCAGAAAACACAGCCAGGGGATCCGGGAAGGTTGGAGGGGTCACAATGGTCCCGCTTAAAACCCAAACTTCTTAGACACCGAAGGTGTCGCCTAAAGAACTCCTAGACACTGTATTGACGGAAGTGCTCACTGGAGTTACCATAAGTCAGCTTATATGAAAAATCTTTTTAAATTTTTAAATTTTAAATTTTTTTAAATTTTAAAAAAAAAAGAAACAGAAATTTAAAATAATAACAAATAAAGAGAAAGGATTGAAATGCTCCCCCTTGAAGCAATTAGGTCGAGCGTGATGCATTTGGAGGTCGCGACTTCTCCCACTACTCCACACTTCCTATCTTTGAAGTTGCCATCTCTCTCCATTTTTATTGAGCTATTTACATTGCTAAAACAAACACACACAAAAACTTGAAACGGAATTAAAGGATTATGAAATATAAAAAAAAACTAAAAATGAAAAGGAAAAATCAACACAAGTCCAATTCCATGCTTTAAAGCAACAAGCACCAATGGGTTGTGTAAGCTGGGACTTAAACCCAGTTCTCTTGCTTGTTGGGCAATTGTCCTTTTCTGTTGGACTACAAACACAACTTGTCCATTAACGTCATTAACTTTAAAACTTGAAATTGTCCAGTTAAGAAAAAAAAAATTAAAGTAGGAAAGCCAAATAGAATCAAACAATGTTACCGATCCCCGGCAACGGCGCCAAAAACTTGTTGCGTAGATACAGCTGCACCAAAATGGATTCAGTTGCATCCTCAACTTGCGATACTCGCAAGTGCACGAGCCGTTTGGTAGTATAGCATATGTAAGTGCGAGGTCGATCCCACGAGGATTGGTGATTGAATGATCCAATTCATTTTCCTACACAAAATAGAAATGAAAAAGAAAGGAAATAAATACAACAAGAAAGAAAGAAAATAACTAACTCAAGCAGATAAGTTCCCAAGTTCAATTTAGATTAATGGATTGATTCTAGCTAAAGTATGATTAAGCCATGGTGTGTGGTCATAACCTTGTGTTCCTAATTCCCTAATTTGATCATTTGTTGTCTAACCTAAAATTAAGCATTAGGAACCCATTAAGCATAGAAGAACATTTTAAACAACCAAGTATGTATCTAATCCCTGTTGTCGAATGTCCATACATACTCTTCCTATTCATAGTTCAATTCGAATTAAAGCATGGTGTATACTCTTAATTCAAACCAAGATAGCTAACATGCAAGCCTAAATGGTGATCAATCATTCAAACTAGCATATTAACTTATAAGCATAATGAATAAGAACAAAAACCATAATTGAAACTTGGAAACTAATTAAACTTGAATACTTAAGAAAGAATGTACATAAGGAAAAGTAAAGTAGAACTTGGAAAGACTTAAAGGAAAATTTCAGCACAAAGATCTCATTATAACAATTGAAAACTAGAAAGAGAAACTAAGAGAATTTGAGGGAGAGAAGGGAAGGGAGCTCTAGAGAAGTGTTTGAGAGCTCCCCCCCTTGGGGTGTGTTTACAAGCTTAGAGGACCTCCCTATTTATAGGCCTAGGGGAAGTGAAAATCTGAATTCAATATGGCTAATGCATACAACACTTGTTTTATAAAATCTGAAATGGTTGATGCACTTGTATTAGAAAATCTAAATTGGGTGATGCACTTGTATTAGAAAATCTTGAATTGGTTGATGCACTTCACCAATAGATCCCACCAGCAGCCCTAGCTCATCTTCATGTCACCATGACCAAGCTTCCAACCAGAAATGATAGCTCATACCTAGCTCACCATGACCAAGCATCCAACCAGCACATGCTGAGGTCAGCATGACCAGCAAATTCAAGGGCTTACAACTTGGGCTTCTCTTAATCAAATTAGGACTTTAAGCACTCGAACTTGAAGTTCAGAATGTCTTCTTTCCAGCCATATATCATTTGGGCCAATCCAAGGTCGGAGGAGGAAGTTAAGGCCAAAACAAATTGCTAACTCATTTTGCGCGCTGATAAAATCGATCCTGAGCATGGCTCTGTGTTTGCTAGGTAACAGACTCCATATTTATCCAATGGGGCAGAATTTTGGATATGTTATAGTACACGCCCATTGGAACAACTTTCATGAAGAATGCTGCCTCATCCGAGCTGTGTAGGTTGCTGAAACAAAGCTTGCAATATGACCTATGGAACTGGACTGGCAGGGGGCTGTAGCCAAAATGAGTTTGTCTTTTAAGCTCTTCATCCATTCATCCAAATTAGGCCTTAACATGCTTGAATTGCATGAATTATGCTCTCTTGCTTTATTTGCCTGCAAAACACACAACGGGAGGCAAATAACTTAGAAATCTAAGAAACTAAGCAAAAGAAGTAAGTAATTAGGGCATGTATATGTATGAAATTATGAGCTTAACAAAACCCTAGAAGTATGGAATACACCAACCACTCCAATTTGGAACGAACTGCCGTTGAACTTGAATTGTCCAATTTCTCACACCTATTGATTTCGGATCGAGCCCAAAACTTGGGCAACATCATAATATGGTGGGAGGAGTCATTTGGTGAATTTTGAGTGAAATCCAATCGCTAGAAGTATGGAATACACCAACCACTCCAATTAGGAACGAACTGCCGTTGAACTTGAATTGTCCAATTTCTCACACCTATTGATTTCGGATCGATCCCAAAACTTGGGCAATATCATAATATGGTGGGAGGAGTCATTTGGTGAGTTTTGAGCAAAATCTAATCGCTAGAAGTATGGAATACACCAACCACACCCATTAGGAACGAACGGCCGTTGAACTTGAATTGTCCAATTTCTCACACCTATTGATTTCGGATCGAACCCCAAACTTGTGCAACATCATAATATGGTGGGAGGAGTCATTTGGTGAGTTTTGAGTGAAATCCAATCGCTAGAAGTATGGAATACACCAACCACTCCAATTAGGAACGAACTGCCGTTGAACTTGAATTGTCCAATTTGGAACACCTATTGATTTCGGATCGAGCCCAAAACTTGGGCAACATCATAATATGGTGGGAGGAGTCATTTGGTGAGTTTTGAGTGAAATCCAATTGCTAGAAGTATGGAATACACCAACCACTCCAATTAGGAACGAACTGCCGTTGAACTTGAATTGTCCAATTTGGAACACCTATTGATTTCGGATCGACCCCAAAACTTGGGCAATATCATAATATGGTGGGAGGAGTCATTTGGGGAGTTTTGACTGAAATCCCATCGCTAGAAGTATGGAATACACCTACCGCTCCAATTTGGAACGACCTGCCATTGAACATGAATTGTCCAATTTGGAACACCTTTTGATTTCGGATCGAGCCCAAAACTTGGGCAACATCATAATATGGTGGGAGGAGTCATTTGGTGTGTTTTGAGTCAAATCCAATCGCTACAAGTATGGAATACACCAACCACTCCAATTAGGAACGAACTGCCGTTGAACTTGAATTGTCCAATTTCTCACACCTATTGATTTCGGATCGATACCAAAACTTGGGCAATATCATAATATGGTGGGAGGAGTCATTTGGTGAGTTATGAGCGAAATCTAATCGCTAGAAGTATGGAATACACCAACCACACCCATTAGGAACGAACGGCCGTTGAACTTGAATTGTCCAATTTCTCACACCTATTGATTTCGGATCGAGGCCAAAACTTGGGCAACATCATAATATGGTGGGAGGAGACATTTGGTGAGTTTTGAGTGAAATCCAATCGCTAGAAGTATGGAATACAACAACTACTCCGATTAGGAACGAACTGTCGTTGAAATTGAATTGACCAATTTCTCACACCTATTGATTTCGGATCGAGCCCCAAAGTTGGGCAACATCATAATACGGTGGGAGGAGACATTTGGTGAGTTTTGAGTGAAATCCAATCGCTAGAAGTATGGAATACAATAACTACTCCGATTAGGAATGAACTGTCGTTGAAATTGAATTGACCAATTTCTCACACCTATTGATTTCGGATCGAGCCCCAAACTTGGGCAACATCATATTATGGTGGGAGGAGTCATTTGGTGAGTTTTGAGAGAAATCCAATCGTTAGAAGTATGGAATACACCAACCACACCAATTAGGAATGAACTTCCGTTGAACTTGAATTGTCCAATTTCTCACACCTATTGATTTCGGATCGAGCCCTAAACTTGGGCAACATCATAATACGGTGGGAGGAGTCATTTGGTGAGTTTTGAGTAAAATCCAATCGCTAGAAGTGTGGATAAAACCAACCACTCCAATTAGGAACGAACTGCCGTTGAACTTGAATTGTCCAATTTCTCACACCTATTGATTTCGGATCGAGCCCAAAACGTGGGCAACATCATAATATGGTGGGAGGAGTCATTTGGTTAGTTTTGAGTGAAATCCAATCGCTAGAAGTATGGAATACACCAACCACTCCAATTAGGAACGAACTGCCGTTGAACTCAAATTGTCAAATTTGGAAGACCTATTGATTTCGGATCGAGTCCAAAACTTGGGCAACAGAGTCATTTGGTGAGTTTTGAGTGAAATCCAATCGCTAGAAGTATGGAATACACCAACCACTCCAATTAGGAACGAAATGCCGTTGAAATTGAATTGACCAATTTCTAACACCTATTGATTTCGGATCGAGCCCAAAACTTCGGCAACAACATAATATGGTGGGAGGAGTCATTTGGTGAGTTTTGAGTGAAATCCAATCGCTAGAAGAATGGAATACACCAACCACTCCAATTAGGAACGAAATGCCGTTGAAATTGACTTGACCAATTTCTCACACCTATTGATTTCGGATCGAGCCCAAAACTTGGGGAACATCATAATATGGTGGGAGGAGTCATTTGGTGAGTTTTGAGTGAAATCCAATCGATACAAGTATGGAATATACCAACCACTCCAATTAGGAACGAACTGCCGTTGAACTTGAATTGTCCAATTTGGAACACCTATTGATTTCGGATCGAGCCCAAAACTTGGGCAACATCATAATATGGTGGGTGGAGTCATTTGGTGAGTTTTGAGTGAAATCCAATCGCTAGAAGTATGGAATACACCAACCACTCCAATTAGGAACGAACTGCCGTTGAACTTGAATTGTCCTGTTTGGAACACCTATTGATTTCGGATCGAGCCCAAAACTTGGGCAACATCATAATATGGTGGGAGGAGTCATTTGGTGAGTTTTGAGTGAAATCCAATCGCCAGAAGTATGGAATACACTAACCACTCCAATTAGGAACGAACTGCCGTTGAACTTGAATTGTCCAATTTGGAACACCTATTGATTTCGGATCGAGCCCAAAACTTGGGCAACATCATAATATGGTGGGAGGAGTCATTTGGTGAGTTTTGAGTGAAATCCAATCGCTAGAAGTGTGGAATACACCAACCACTCCAATTAGGAACGAACTGCCGTTGAACTTGAATTGTCCAATTTCTCACACCTATTGATTTTGGATCAAGCCCAAAACTTGGGCAACATCATAATATGGTGGGAGGAGTCATTTGGTGAGTTTTGAGTGAAATCCAATCGCTAGAAGTATGGAATACACCAACCAATCCAATTAGGAAAGAACTGCCATTGAACTTGAATTGTCCAATTTGGAAAACCTATTTATTTCGGATCGAGCCCAAAACTTGGGCAACATCATAATATGGTGGGACGAGTCATTTCGTGAGTTTTGACTGAAATCCAATCGCTAGAAGTGTGGAATACACCAACCACTCCAATTAGGAACGAACTGCCGTTGAACTTGAATTGTCCAATTTCTCACACCTATTGATTTCGGATTGAGCCCAAAACTTGGGCAACATCATAATATGGTGGGGGTAGTCATTTGGTTAGTTTTGAGTGAAATCCAATCGCTAGAAGTATGGAATACACCAACCACTCCAATTAGGAACGAACTGCCGTTGAACTTGAATTGTCCAATGTGGAACACCTATTGATTTCGGATCGAGCCCAAAACTTGGGCAACATCATAATATGGTGGGAGGAGTCATTTGGTGAGTTTTGAGTGAAATCCAATCGCTAGAAGTATGGAATACACCAACCACTCCAATTAGGAACGAACTGCCGTTGAACTTGAATTGTCCAATATCGAACATCTATTGATTTCGGATCGAGCCCAAAACTTGGGCAGCATCATAATACGGTGGGAGGAGTCATTTGGTGAGTTTTGAGTGAAATTCAATCGCTAGAAGTATGGAATACACTAACCACTCCAATTAGGAACGAACTGCCGTTGAACTTGAATTGTCCAATTTCTCACACCTATTGATTTCGGATTGAGCCCAAAACTTGGGCAACATCATAATATGGTGGGAGTAGGCATTTGGTTAGTTTTGAGTGAAATCCAATCGCTAGAAGTATGGAATACACCAACCACTCCAATTAGGAACGAACTGCCGTTGAACTCTAATTGTCAAATTTGGAAGACCTATTGATTTCAGATCGACACCAAAACTTGGGCAACATCATAATATGGTGGGAGGAGTCATTTGGTGAGTTTTGGGTGAAATCCAATTGCTAGAAGTATGGAATACACCAACCACTGCCATTAGGAACGAGCTGCCGTTGAACTTGAATTGTCCAATTTCTCACACCCATTGATTTTGGATCGAGCCCAAAACTTGGGAAAGATCATAATATGGTGGGAGTAGTCAATTGGTGAGTTTTGAGTGAAATCCAATAGCTAGAACTATGGAATACAGCAACCACTCCAATTAGGAACGAACTGCCGTTGAACTTGAATTGTCCAATTTGGAACTCCTATTGATTTCGGATCGAGCCCAAAACTTGGGCAAGATCATAATACGGGGGGAGGAGTCATTTGGTTTGTTTTTAGTGAAATCCAATCGCTAGAAGTATGGAATACACCAACCACCCCAGTTAGGAACGAACTGCGTTGAACTTGAATTGTCCAATTTGGAACACCTATTGATTTCGTATCGAGCCCAAAACTTGGGCAACATCATAATGTGGTGGGAGGAGTCATTTGGTGAGATTTGAGTGAAATCCAATCGCTAGGAGTATGGAATACACCATCCACTCCAATTAGGAACGAACTGCCGTTGAACTTGAATTGTCCAATTTGGAACACGTATTGATTTCGGATCGAGCCCAAAACTTGCGCAACATCATAATATGGTGGGAGGAGTCATTTGGTGAGTTTTGAGTGAAATCCAATCGCTAGAAGTATGGAATACACCAACCACTCCAATTAGGAACGACCTTCCGTTGACCTTGAATTGTCCAATTTGGACCACCTATTGATTTCGGATCGATCCCAAAACTTGGGCACAGTCATTATATGGTGGGAGGAGTCATTTGGTGAGTTTTGAGTGAAATCCAATCGCTAGAAGTATGGAATACACCAACCACTCCAATTAGGAACGAACTGCCGTTGAACTTGAATTGTCCAATTTCTCACACCTGTTGATTTCGAATCGAGCCCAAAACTTGGGCAACATCATAATATGGTGGGAGGAGTCAATTGGTGAGTTTTGAGTGAAATCCAATCTCTAGAAGTATGGAATACACCAACCACTCCAATTTGGAACGAACTGCCATTGAACTTGAATTGTCCAATTTCTCACACCTATTGATTTCGGCATCATAATATGGTGGGAGGAGTCATTTGGTTAGTTTTGAGTGAAATCCAATCGCTAGAAGTATGGAATACACCAACCACTCCAATTAGGAACGAACTGCCGTTGAACTCTAATTGTCAAATTTGGAAGACCTATTGATTTCGGATCGAGCCCAAAACTTGGGCAACATCATAATATGGTGGGAGGAGTCGTTTGATGAGTTTTGAGTGAAATCCAATCGCTTGAAGTATGGAATACACCAACCACTGCAATTAGGAACGAACTGCCGTTGAACTTGAATTGTCCAATTTGGAACACATATTGATTTAGGATCGAGCCCAAAACTTGGGCAACATTATAATATGGTGGGAGGAGTCATTTGGTGAGTTTTGAGTGAAATCCAATCGCTAGAATTATGGAATACACCAACCGCTCCAATTAGGAACGAACTGCCGTTGAACATGAATTGTCCTATTTCTCACACCTATTGATTTCGGATCGAGCCCAAAACTTGGGCAACATCATAATATGGTGGGAGGAGTCATTTGGTGAGTTTTTAGTGAAATCCAATCGCTAGAAGTATGGAATACAACAACCACTCCAATTAGGAACGAACTGCCGTTAAACTTGAATTGTCCAATTTGGAACACCTATTGATTTCGGATCGAGCCCAAAACTTGGGCAACATCATAATATGGTGGGAGGAGTCATTTGGTTAGTTTTGAGTGAAATCCAATCGCTTGAAGTATGGAATACACCAACCACTCCAGTTACGAACGAACTGCCGTTGAACTTGAATTGTCCAATTTGGAACACCTATTGATTTCGGATCGAGCCCAAAACTTGGGCAACATCATAATATGGTGGGCGAAGTCATTTGGTTAGTTTTGAGTGAAATCCAATCGCTAGAAGTATGGAATACACCAACCACTCCAATTTGGAACGAACTGCCGTTGAACTCTAATTGTCAAATTTGGAAGACCTATTGATTTCGGATCGATACCAAAACTTGGGCAACATCATAATATGGTGGGAGGAGTCATTTGGTGAGTTTTGAGTGAAATCCAATCGCTCGAAGTGTGGAATACACCAATCACTGCCATTAGGAACGAACTGCCGTTGAACTTGAATTGTCCAATTTCTCACACCTATTTATTTCGGATCGAGCCCAAAACTTGGGAAACATCATAATATGGTGGGAGTAGTCAATTGGTGAGTTTTGAGTGAAATCCAATCGCTAGAAGTATGGAATACACCAACCACTCCAATTTCGAACGAACTGCCGTTGAACTTGAATTGTCCACTTTGGAACACCTATTGATTTCGGATCGAGCCCAAAACTTGGGCAACATTATAATATGGTGGGAGGAGTCATTTGGTAAGTTTTGAGTGAAATCCAATCCGTAGAAGTATGGAATTCACCAACCACTCCAATTAGGAATGAACTGCCGTAGAACTTGAATTGTAAAATTTCTCAGACCTATTGATTTCGGATCGAGCCCCAAACTTGGGCAACATGATAATATGGTGGGAGGAGTCATTTGGTGAGTTTTGAGTGAAATCCAATCGCTAGAAGTATGGAATATACCAACCACTCCAATTAGGAACGAACTGCCGTTGAACTTGAATTGTCCAATTTCTCACACCTATTGATTTCGGATCGAGCCCAAAACTTGGGAAAAATCATAATATGGTGGGAGGAGTCATTTGGTCAGTTTTGAGTGAAATCCAATCGCTAGAAGTATGGAATACACCAACCACACCAATTAGGAACGAACTGCCGTTGAACTTGAATTGTCCAATTTCTCACACCAATTGATTTCGGATCGAGCCCAAAACTTGGGCAACATCATAATATGGTGGGAGGAGTCATTTGGTGAGTTTTGAGTGAAATCCAATCGCTAGAAGTATGGAATACAGCAACCACTCCAATTAGGAACGAACTGCCGTTGAACTTGAATTGTCCAATTTCTCACACCTATTGATTTCGGATCGAGCCCAAAACTTGGGCAACATCATAATATGGTGGGAGGAGTCATTTGGTCAGTTTTTAGTGAAATCCAATCGCTAGAAGTATGGAATACAACAACCACTCGAATTAGGAACGAACTGCCGTTGAACTTGAATTGTCCAATTTGGAACACCTATTGATTTCGGATCGAGCCCAAAACTTGGGCAACATCATAATATGGTGGGAGGAGTCATTTGGTTAGTTTTGAGTGAAATCCAATCGCTAGAAGTATGGAATACACCAACCACTCCAATTAGGAACGAACTGCCGTTGAACTTGAATTGTCCAATTTGGAACACCTGTTGATTTCGAATCGAGCCCAAAACTTGGGCAACATCATAATATGGTGGGAGGAGTCATTTGGTTAGTTTTGAGTGAAATCCAATCGCTAGAAGTATGGAATACACCAACCACCCCAATTAGGAACGAACTGCGTTGAACTTGAATTGTCCAATTTGGAACACCTATTGATTTCGTATCGAGCCCAAAACTTGGGCAACATCATAATGTGGTGGGAGGAGTCATTTGGTGAGATTTGAGTGAAATCCAATCCCTAGAAATATGGAATACACCAACCAGTCCAATTAGGAACGAACTGCCGTTGAACTTGAATTGTCCAATTTGTAACACATATTGATTTCGGACCGAGCCCAAAACTTGGGCAACATCATAATATGGTGGGAGGAGTCATTTGGTGAGTTTTGAGTGAAATCCAATCGCTAGAAGTGTGGAATACACCAACCACTCCAATTAGGAACGAACTGCCGTTGAACTTGAATTGTCCAATTTCGAATACCTATTGATTTTGGATCGAGCCCAAAACTTGGGCAACATCATAATATGGTGGGAGGAGTCATTTGGTGAGATTTGAGTGAAATCCAATCGCTTGAAGTATGGAATACACCAACCACTGCAATTAGGAACGAACTGCCGTTGAACTTGAATTGTCCAATTTGGAACACCTATTGATTACGGATGGAGCCCAAAACTTGGGCAACAGCATAATATGGTGGTAGGAGTCAATTGGCGAGTTTTGAGTGAAATCCAATCGCCAGAAGTATGGAATACACCAACCACTCGAATTAGGAACGAACTGCCGTTGAACTTGAATTGTCCAATTTCTCACACCTATTGATTTCGGATCGAGCCCAAAACTTGGGCAACATCATAATATGGTGGGAGGAGTCATTTGGTGAGTTTTGAGTGAAATCCAATCGCTAGAATTGTGGAATACACCAACCACTCCAATTAGGAACGAACTGCCGTTGAACTTGAATTGTCCAATTTCCCACACCTATTGATTTCGGATCGAGCCAAAAACTTGGGCAACATCATAATATGGCGGGAGGAGTCATTTGGTTAGTTTTGAGTGAAATCCAATCGCTAGAAGTAAGGAATACATCAACCACTCCAATTAGGAACGAACTGCCGTTGAACTTGAATTGTCCAATTTCTCACACCGATTGATTTCGGATCGAGCCCAAAACTTGGGCGACATCATAATATGGTGGGAGGAGTCATTTGGTGAGTTTTGAGTGAAATCCAATCGCTAGAAGTATGGAATACTGCAACCACTCCAATTAGGAACGAACTGCCGTTGAAATTGAATTGTCCAATTTCTCACACCTATTGATTTCGGATCGAGCCCAAAACTTGGGCAACATCATAATATGGTTGGAGGAGTCATTTGGTGAGTTTTGAGTGAAATCCAATCGCTAGAAGTATGGAATACACCAAACACTCCAATTAGGAACGACCTTCCGTTGACCTTGAATTGTCCAATTTGGACCACCTATTGATTTCGGATCGATCCCAAAACTTGGGCACTGTCATTATATGGTGGGAGGAGTCATTTGGTGAGTTTTGAGTGAAATCCAATCGCTAGAAGTATGGAATACACCAACCACTCCAATTAGGAACGAACTGCCGTTGAACTTGAATTGTCCAATTTCTCACACCTGTTGATTTCGAATCGAGCCCAAAACTTGGGCAACATCATAATATGGTGGGAGGAGTCAGTTGGTGAGTTTTGAGTGAAATCCAATCTCTAGAAGTATGGAATACACCAACCACACCAATTTGGAACGAACTGCCGTTGAACTTGAATTGTCCAATTTCTCACACCTATTGATTTCGGATCGAGCCCAAAACTTGGGCAACATCATAATATGGTGGGAGGAGTCATTTGGTGAGTTTTGAGTGAAATCCAATTGCTAGAAGTATGGAATACATCAACCACTCCAATTAGGAACGAACTGCCGTTGAACTTGAATTGTCCAATTTCTCACACCTATTGATTTCGGAACGAGCCCAAAACTTGGGCAACATTATAATATGGTGGGAGGAATCATTTGGTGAGTTTTGAGTGAAATCCCATCGCTAGAGGTAGGGAATACACCAACCACTCCAATTAGGAACTAACTGCCGTTGAACTTGAATTGTCCAATTTCTCACACCTATTGATTTCGGATCGAGCCCAAAACTTGGGCAACATCATAATATGGTGGGAGGAGTCATTCGGTGAGTTTTGAGTGAAATCCAATCGCTGGAAGTATGGAATACAGCAACCACTCCAATTAGGAACGAACTGCCGTTGAACTTGAATTGTCCAATTTCTCACACCTATAGATTTCGGATCGAGCCCAAAACTTGGGCAACATCAAAATATGGTGGGAGGAGTCATTTGGTGAGTTTTGAGTGAAATCCAATCGCTAGAAGTATGGAATACAGCAACCACTCCAATTAGGAACGAACTGCCGTTGAACTTGAATTGTCCAATTTCCCACACCTATTGATTTCGGATCGAGCCAAAAACTTGGGCAACATCATAATATGGCGGGAGGAGTCATTTGGTTAGTTTTGAGTGAAATCCAATCGCTAGAAGTAAGGAATACATCAACCACTCCAATTAGGAACGAACTGCCGTTGAACTTGAATTGTCCAATTTCTCACACCGATTGATTTCGGATCGAGCCCAAAACTTGGGCGACATCATAATATGGTGGGAGGAGTCATTTGGTGAGTTTTGAGTGAAATCCAATCGCTAGAAGTATGGAATACTGCAACCACTCCAATTAGGAACGAACTGCCGTTGAAATTGAATTGTCCAATTTCTCACACCTATTGATTTCGGATCGAGCCCAAAACTTGGGCAACATCATAATATGGTTGGAGGAGTCATTTGGTGAGTTTTGAGTGAAATCCAATCGCTAGAAGTATGGAATACACCAAACACTCCAATTAGGAACGACCTTCCGTTGACCTTGAATTGTCCAATTTGGACCACCTATTGATTTCGGATCGATCCCAAAACTTGGGCACTGTCATTATATGGTGGGAGGAGTCATTTGGTGAGTTTTGAGTGAAATCCAATCGCTAGAAGTATGGAATACACCAACCACTCCAATTAGGAACGAACTGCCGTTGAACTTGAATTGTCCAATTTCTCACACCTGTTGATTTCGAATCGAGCCCAAAACTTGGGCAACATCATAATATGGTGGGAGGAGTCAGTTGGTGAGTTTTGAGTGAAATCCAATCTCTAGAAGTATGGAATACACCAACCACACCAATTTGGAACGAACTGCCATTGAACTTGAATTGTCCAATTTCTCACACCTATTGATTTCGGATCGAGCCCAAAACTTGGGCAACATCATAATATGGGGGGAGGAGTCATTTGGTGAGTTTTGAGTGAAATCCAATCGCTAGAAGTATGGAAAACACCAACCACTCCAATTAGGAACGAATTGCCGTTGAACTTGAATTGTGGAATTTCTCACACCTATTGAATTCGGATCGAGCCCAAAACTTGGGCAACATCATAATATGGTAGGAGGAATCATTTGGTGAGGTTTGAGTGAAATCCAATCGCTAGAAGTATGGAATACATCAACCACTCCAATTAGGAACGAACTGCCGTTGAACTTGAATTGTCCAATTTCTCACACCTATTGATTTCGGATCGAGCCCAAAACTTGGGCAACATCATAATATGGTGGGAGGAGTCATTTGGTGAGTTTTGAGTGAAATCCAATTGCTAGAAGTATGGAATACATCAACCACTCCAATTAGGAACGAACTGCCGTTGAACTTGAATTGTCCAATTTCTCACACCTATTGATTTCGGAACGAGCCCAAAACTTGGGCAACATTATAATATGGTGGGAGGAATCATTTGGTGAGTTTTGAGTGAAATCCCATCGCTAGAGGTAGGGAATACACCAACCACTCCAATTAGGAACTAACTGCCGTTGAACTTGAATTGTCCAATTTCTCACACCTATTGATTTCGGATCGAGCCCAAAACTTGGGCAACATCATAATATGGTGGGAGGAGTCATTCGGTGAGTTTTGAGTGAAATCCAATCGCTGGAAGTATGGAATACAGCAACCACTCCAATTAGGAACGAACTGCCGTTGAACTTGAATTGTCCAATTTCTCACACCTATTGATTTCGGTTCGAGCCCAAAACTTGGGCAACATCATAATATGGTGGGAGGAATCATTTGGTGAGTTTTGAGTCCAATCCAATCGCTAGAAGTATGAAATACACCAACTACTCCAGTTTGGAACGAACTGCCGTTGAACTTGAATTGTCCAATTTCTCACACCTATTGATTTCCGATTGAGCCCAAAACTTGTGCAACGTGGTAATATGGTGGGAGGAGTCATTTGGTGAGTTTAGAGTGAAATCCAATCGCTGGAAGTATGAAATACAGCAACCACTCCAATTAGGAAAGAACTGCCGTTGAACTTGAATTGTCCAAGTTCTCACACCTATTGATTTCGGATCGAGCCCAAAACTTGGGCAACATCATAATATGGTGGGAGGAATCATTTGGTGTGTTTTGAGTCAAATCCAATCGCTAGAAGTATGAAATACACCAACTACTCCAGTTTGGAACGAACTGCCGTTGAACTTGAATTGTCCAATTTCTCACACCTATTGATTTCCGATTGAGCCCAAAACTTGTGCAACGTGGTAATATGTTGGGAGGAGTCATTTGGTGAGTTTTGAGTCAAATCCAATCGCTAGAAGTATGGAATACACCAACCACTGCAATTAGGAACGAACTGCAATTGAACTTGAATTGTCCAATTTCTCACACCTATTGATTTCAAATCGAGCCCAAAACTTTTGCAACAACATAATATGGTGGGAGGAGTCATTTGGTGAGTTTTGAGTGAAATCCAATCGCTAGAAGTATGGAATACACCAACCACTCCAATTAGGAACGAACTGCCGTTGAACTTGAATTGTCCAATTTCTCACACCTATTAATTTCGGATCGATCCCAAAACTTGGGCAACATCACAATACGGTGCGACGGGTCATTTGGTGAGTTTTGAGTGAAATCCAATCCCTAGAAGTATGGAATACACCAACCACTCCAATTAGGAACAAACTGCCGTTGAACTTGAATTGTCCAATTTCGAACACCTATTGATTTCGGATCGAGCCCAAAACATGGGCAACATCATATTATGGTGGGAGGAGTCATTTGGAGAGTTTTGAGTGAAATCCAATTGCTAGAAGTGTGGAATACACCAACCACTCCAATTAGGAACGAACTGTCGTTGAACTTGAATTGTCCAATTTCTCACACCTATTGATTACGGATCGAGCCCAAAACTTGGGCAACATCATAATATGGTGGGAGGAGTCAATTGGTGAGTTTTGAGTGAAATCCAATCGCTAGAAGTATGGAATACACCAACCACTCCAATTAGGAACGAACTGCCGTTGAACTTGAATTGTCCAATTTCTCACACCTATTGATTTCGGATCGAGCCCAAAACTTGGGCAACATCATAATATGGTGGGAGGAATCATTTGGTGAGTTTTGAACTTGGGCAACATCATAATATGGTGGGAGGAATCATTTGGTGAGTTTTGAGTCAAATCCAATCGCTAGAAGTATGAAATACACCAACTACTCCAGTTTGGAACGAACTGCCGTTGAACTTGAATTGTCCAATTTCTCACACCTATTTATTTTCGAATCGAGCCCCAAACTTGGGCAACATCATAATATGGTGGGATGAGTCATTTGGTTAGTTTTGAGTGAAATTGTTGCGTAGATTAAGCTCCACCAAAATGGATTAAGCTGCATCCTCAACTTGTGATACTCGCAAGTGCAAGAGCCGTTGGTAGTTTAGCGTATGTAAGTGCGAGGTCGATTCCACAGGGATTGGTGATTGAATGATCCAACTCAGTTTTCCTACACAAAACATAAATGAAAACAAAAGGAAATAAATAAAACAAGGAAGAAAGAAAATAAGTAACTCAAGTAGATAAGTTCCCAAGTTCAATTAGATTAACGGATTGATTCTAGCTAAAGTATGATTAAGCCATGGTGTTTGGTCATAACCTTGTGTTCCTAATTCCCTAATTTGATCATTTGTTGTCTAACCTAAAATTATGCATTAGGAACCCATTAAGCATAGAAGAACAATTTAAACAACCAAGCATGTATCTAAACCCTGTTGTCGAATGTCCATACATACTCTTCCTATTCATAGTTCAATTCGAATTAAAGCATGGTGTCTACTCTTAATTCAAACCAAGATAGCTAACATGCAAGCCTAAATGGTGATCAATCATTCAAACTAGCATATCAACTTATAAGCATAATGAATAAGAACAAAAACCATAATTGAAACTTGGAAACTAATCAAACTTGAGACTAAAGAAAAGAGTTTACATAACAATGAAAATTAAAGTAGAACTTGGAAAGACTTAAAGGAAAATTTAGTAAAAGGATTTTCGTTACAATCAATTGAGAACTAGAAAGGAAAACTAAGAGAATTTGAGGGAGAGAAGGGAAGGGAGCTCTAGAGAAGTGTTTGAGAGCTCCCACCCTTGGGGTGTGTTTACAAGCTTAGAGAACCTCCCTATTTATAGGCCTAAGGAAGTGAAAAATCTGAATTCAATATGGCTAATGCATACAACACTTGTTTTATAAAATCTGAAATGGTTGATGCACTTGTATTAGAAAATTTGAATTGGTTGATGCACTTCACCAATAAATCCCACCAGCAGCCCTAGCTCATCTTCATGTCACCACGACCAAGCTTCCAACTAGAAACAATAGCTCATCCTGAGGTCAGCATTACCAGAAACTTCAAGGGCTTACGAATTGGGCTTCCCTTAAGCAAATTAAGACTTTAAACACTCAAACTTGAAGTTCAGAATGTGTTCTTTCCAGCCATATATCACTTGGGCTAATCCAAGGTCGGAGGAGGAAGTTAAGACCAAAAGAAATTGCTAACTCATTTTGCGCGCTGATAAAATCTATCCTGAGCATGGCTCTGTGTTTGCTAGGTAACAGACTCCTTATTTATCCAATGGGGCTGAATGTTGGATATGTTATAGTACACACCCATTGGAACAACTTTCATGAAGAATGCTTGCAATATGACCTACGGAATTGGACTGGCAGGGGGCTGTAGCCAACATGAGTTTGTCTTTTAAGCTCTTCATCCATTCATCCAAATTAGGCCTTAACATGCTTGAATTGCATGAATTATGCTCTCTTGCTCTATTTGCCTACAAAACACACAAAAGGAGGCAAATAACTTAGAAATCTAAGAAACTAAGCAAAAGAAGTAAGTAAATAGGGCATGTATATGTATGAAATTATGAGCTTAACAGAAATCCAATCGCTAGAAGTATGGAATACACCAACCACTCCAATTAGGAACGAACTGCCGTTGAACTTGAATTGTCCAATTTCTCACACCTATTGATTTCGGATCGAGCCCAAAACTTGGGCAACATCATAACATGGTGGGAGGAGTCATTTGGTGAGTTTTGAGTGAAATCCACTCGCTAGAAGTATGGAATACACCAACCACTCCAATTAGGAACGAACTGCCGTTGAACTTGAATTGTCCAATTTGGAACACCTATTGATTTCGGATCGAGCCCAAAACTTGGGCAACATCATAATATGGTGGGAGGAGTCATTTGGTGAGTTTTGAGTGAAATCCAATCACAAGAAATATGGAATACACCAACCACTGCAATTAGGAACGAACTGCCGTTGAACTTGAATTGTCCAATTTGGAACACCTATTGATTTCGGATTGAGCCCAAAACTTGGGCAACATCATAATATGGTGGGAGGAGTCATTTGGTGAGTTTTGAGTGAAATCCAATCACTAGAAGTATGGAATACACCAACCACTGCAATTAGGAACGAACTGTCGTTGAACTTGAATTGTCCAATTTGGAATACCTATTGATTTCGGATCGTGCCCAAAACTTGGGCAACATCATAATATGGTGGGAGGAGTCATTTGGTGAGTTTTAAGTGAAATCCAATAGCTAGAAGTATGGAATACATCAACCACTCCAATTAGGAACGAACTGCCGTTGAACTTGAATTGTCAAATTTGGAACACCTATTGATTTCGGATCGAGCCCAAAACTTGGGCAACATCATCATATTGTGGGAGGAGTCATTTGGTTAGTTTTGAGTGAAATCCAATCGCTAGAAGTATGGAATACACCAACCACTCCAATTCGGAACGAACTGCCGTTGAACTTGAATTGTCCAATTTCTCACACCTATTGATTTCGGATCGAGCCCAAAACTTGGGCAACATCATAATATGGTGGGAGGAGTCATTTGGTGAGTTTTGAGTGAAATCCAATAGCTAGAAGTATAGAATACACCAACCACTCCAATTAGGAACGAACTGCCGTTGAACTAGAATTGTCCAATTTCTCACACCTATTGATTTCGGATCGAGCCCCAAACTTGGGCAACACCACAATATGGTGGGAGGAGTCATTTGGTGAGTTTTGAGTGAAATCCAATCGCTAGAAGTATGGAATACACCAACCACTCCAATTAGGAACGAACTGCCGTTGAACTTGAATTGTCCAATTTCTCACACCTATTGATTTCGGATCGAGCCCCAAAGTTGGGCAACATCATAATATGGTGGGAGGAGTCATTTGGTGAGTTTTGAGTGAAATCCAATCGCTAGAAGTATGGAATACACCAACCACTCCAATTAGGAACGAACTGCCGTTGAACTTGAATTGTCCAATTTCTCACACCTATTGATTTCGGATCGAGCCCAAAACTTGGGCAACGTCATAATATGGTGAGAGGAGTCAATTGGTGAGTTTTGAGTGAAATCCAATCGCTAGAAGTATGGAATACACCAACCACTCCAATTAGGAACGAACTGCCGTTGAACTCTAATTGTCAAATTTGGAAGACCTATTGATTTCGGATCGAGCCCAAAACTTGGGCAACATCATAATATGGTGGGAGGAGTCATTTGGTGAGTTTTGAGTGAAATCCAATAGCTAGAAGTATAGAATACACCAACCACTCCAATTAGGAACGAACTGCCGTTGAACTTGAATTGTCAAATTTGGAACACCTATTGATTTCGGATCGAGCCCAAAACTTGGGCAACATCATAATATGGTGGGAGGAGTCATTTGGTGAGTTTTGAGTGAAATCCAATCCCTAGAAGTATGGAATACACCAACCACTCCAATTCGGAACGAACTGCCGTTGAACTTGAATTGTCCAATTTGGAACACCTACTGATTTCGGATCGAGCCCAAAACTTGGGCAACATCATAATATGGTGGGAGGAGTCATTTGGTGAGTTTTGAGTGAAATCCAATCTTTAGAAGTGTGGAATACACCAACCACTCCAAGTAGGAACGAACTGTCGTTGAACATGAATTGTCCACTTTCTCAAACCAATTGATTTCGGATCGGGCCCAAAACTTGGGCAACTTCTTAACATGGTGCGATGAGTCATTTGGTGAGTTTTGAGTGAAATCCAATCGCTAGAAGTATGGAATACACCAACCACTCCAATTAGGAACGAACTGCCGTTGAACTTGAATTGTCCAATTTCTCACATCTATTGATTTTGGATCGAGCCCAAAACCTGGGCAACATCATAATATGGTGGGAGGAGTCATTTGGTGAGTTTTGAGTGAAATCCAATCGCTAGAAGTATGGAATACACCAACCACTCCAATTAGGAACGAACTGCCGTTGAACTTGAATTGTCCAATTTCTCACACCTATTGATTTTGGATCGAGCCCAAAACCTGGGCATCAACATAATATGGTGGGAGGAGTCATTTGGTGAGTTTTGAGTGAAATCCAATCGCTAGAAGTATGGAATACACCAACCACTCCAATTAGGAACGAACTGCCGTTGAACTTGAATTGTCCAATTTCTCACACCTATTGATTTCGGATCGAACCCCAAACTTGTGCAACATCATAATATGGTAGGAGTAGTCAATTGGTGAGTTTTGAGTGAAATCCAATCGCTAGAAGTATGGAATACACCAACCACTCCAATTAGGAACGAACTGCCGTTGAACTTGAATTGTCCAATTTGGAACACCTACTGATTTCGGATCGAGCCCAAAACTTGGGCAACATCATAATATGGTGGGAGGAGTCATTTGGTGAGTTTTGAGTGAAATCCAATCTTTAGAAGTATGGAATACACCAACCACTCCAAGTAGGAACGAACTGTCGTTGAACATGAATTGTCCACTTTCTCACACCAATTGATTTCGGATCGGGCCCAAAACTTGGGCAACATCTTAACATGGTGCGATGAGTCATTTGGTGAGTTTTGAGTGAAATCCAATCGGTAGAAGTATGGAATACACCAACCACTCCAATTAGGAACGAACTGCCGTTGAACTTGAATGGTCCAATTTCTCACACCTATTGATTTCGGATCGAGCCCCAAACTAGGGCAACATCATAATATGGTGGGAGGAGTCATTTGGTGAGTTTTGAGTGAAATCCAATCGCTAGAAGTATGGAATACACCAACCACTCCAATTAGGAACGAACTGCCGTTGAACTTGAATTGTCCAATTTGGAACACCTATTGATTTCGGATCGACCCCAAAACTTGGGTAACATCATAATATGGTGGGAGGAGTCATTTGGTGAGTTTTGAGTGAAATCCAATCGCTAGAAGTATGGAATACACCAACCACTCCAATTAGGAACGAACTGCCGTGGAACTTGAATTGTCCAATTTAGAAAACCTATTGATTTCGGATCGATCCCAAAACTTGGGCAACATCATAATATGGTCGGAGGAGTCATTTGGTGAGTTTAAAGTGAAATCCAACAGCTAGAAGTATGGAATACACCAACCACTCCGATCAGGAACGGAGTGCCGTTGAACTTGAATTGTCCAATTTCTCACACCTATTGATTTCAGATCGAGCCCAAAACTTGGGCAACATCATAATATGGTGGGAGGAGTCATTTGGTGAGTTTTGAGTGAAATCCAATCGCTGGAAGTATGGAATACACCAACCACTCCAATTAGGAACGAACTGCCGTTGAAGTTGAATTGTCCAATTTCTCACACCTATTGATTTCGGATCGAGCCAAAAACTTGGGCAACATCATAATATGGTGGGAGGAGTCATTTGGTGAGTTTTGAGTGAAATCCAATCGCTAGAAGTATGGAATACACCAACCACTCCAATTAGGAACGAACTGCCGCTGAACTTGAATTGTCCAATTTCTCACAGCTATTGATTTCGGATCGAGCCCAAAACTTGGGCAACATCATAATACGGTGGGAGGAGTCATTTGGGGAGTTTTGAGTGAAATCCAATCGCTAGAAGTATGGAATACACCAACCACTCCAATTACGAACGAACTGTCGTTGAAATTGAATTGACCAATTTCTAATTTCTCACACCTATTGATTTTGGATCGAGCCCAAAACCAGGGCAACATCGTAATATGGTGGGAGGAGTCATTGGTGAGTTTTGAGTGAAATCCAATCGCTAGAAGTATGGAATACACCAACCACTCCAATTAGGAACGAACTGCCGTTGAACTTGACTTGTCCAATTTCGAAAACCTATTGATTTCGGATCGAGCCCAAAACTTGGGCAACATCATAATATGGTGGGAGGAGTCATTTGGTGAGTTTTGAGTGAAATCCAATCGCTAAAAGTATGGAATACACCAACCACTCGAATTAGGAACGAACCGCCGTTGAACTTGAATTGTCCAATTTGGAACACCTACTGATTTCGGATCGAGCCCAAAAGTTGGGCAACAGCATAATATGGTGGGAGGAGTCATTTCGTGAGTTTTGAGTGAAATCCAATCGCTAGAAGTATGGAATACACCAATGATCGGTTCATAATTGTATATCATTTTGTACCCTTCTAGCTTATGATTTGGTTATGTTTTTGAGTTAAACTTGTGCTTTTAATCCTTTTTGTGTTTTTCTTTCAGTTAATTGACATTTAGGTAACAATGATGACTTTGGATAGGAAATGATGCAATCCATGCATGTTAAGGCTTGATTTGGGTGAATGGAAGAAGGGCTTAAAGACAAACACATTTTGGCTACAACTCCTTTCCAGCCCAATTTCGTAGGTCAGCTTCTTGGCCTTGGATCAGCATGCTATGGGGCTTGGATGAGGTGAAGATCTTCATGAAACGTGTTCCAATGGGTGTCTAGTACAACATATCCAAATTTCAGCCCAATTGGACATTTGTGGAGTGCTCAGCCCGCCCAACACTCAACCCTGCTCAGGAGGATTTGCAGCTGCCAGCTTTGTCATGTGCCTCCATGTGCCTCACCCATGCTGCAACTGACTTTGGATCCAACATAATGAGTGAAGTGGGGGAGGCATTCCAGCTATGAAAGTCTAAAGGATCAAGTTGGTACATGCTGGAGTTATTATTGAGAAAGCATGTGCATGCATGTAAAGCATAAATGAAATGAAGTCAATTCCAGTCTCTGTTCGGCAGCCAAATTGCAAGGCCCAAAACGCATACTTCTACTGCTCCGATAGGAATACTTTCTTCATAGAAGTTGTTCCAATGGGTATTTACTATAACATATCCAAATTTGAGCCCTATTGGATAAGGGTTAAAACCTCTGGCCTTCCTACACTAAGTCTGGTTCAGAAGACTCGTTTTTGTTCAACAACCAAAAGAAGACCACATGGGTTGGCAGCAAAAGGCAGCCACAATTGATCACCTTTGATCCCATGTGAAGAAAGCTTGAGGTGCAGCAAAACAAGTATGGGATGGGATTGATTCCAACCACACTAACATAGACAAGATGAAGTGGGAGTTATGGGTTGTATTAAATGAGGAATGGTGGTGTTGGATTTCATCATGATGTTCCTCCCTCTTAGCCCTATAAATAGAGGAGTCTTCAAGCTACAAAATTCACTTCAGCCATCCTCCACACTTCCATCATCCAGAAATCATCGTCATACATTCCCACAACCCCAAACACTCAAGCAATCAACCCAATACTCTAAACTGCCCCAAAATCACCAAAACAGCTCCAGAAAACCTCCCTTCCATTTCCCTACGAATTTCCTCTTTCTCAGCCATCACCACTCACTCAAGCTCATCTCAAATCACCTCCATATCCTTCATACATCCTTCTAGACGTGGAGAAGCTCTTGGAGAAGCATTGGACACTACAAGAACTTCAGAAAAGGGTTTTTCTACTCTTATGGCATTCATTATGTTTTCCCATTTCTATTTTAGTTTCTTCTCCATTATGAGTAGCTAAATCCATACCTAGGGCTTCGATGTAACCTAACATGAATATTCTGGGTTTATAAGTTTGGAGTTTCAAGTTTGATTCATGATTCATGTTCTTATTCATTATGCTTATAAGTTAACATGCTTGTTTGAATGATTGATCACCATTAGAACTTGTTTGTTAACTATCTTGGTTTGAATTAAGAGTAGACACCATGCTTTAATTCGAATTGAACTATGAATAGGAAGAGTATGTATGGACATTCGACAACAGGGATTAGATACATGCTTGGTTGTTTAAATTGTTCTTCTACGCTTAATGGGTTCCTAATGCTTAATTTTAGGTTAGACAACAAATGATCAAATTAGGGAATTAGGAACACAAGGTTAGGATCAAACACCATGGCCTAATCATACTTTAGCTAGAATCAATCTTTGAATCTGAATTAGACTTGTTACTTGACTCCATATAACCCAGAATTGAATTGTTATGGTGATTCGAATGCCCTAGTCTCCAAATCTGTTTTCCAACTCTTAAAACCACTCTTTGTTACACTTGTTTATTTGCTTTCATTTGCAGTTTCAGTTTGCTCACTTCCTTTCACAATCACAATCACTTTCACTTTAATTTCTGTTTTAGACTTAACTTCCTAACTTCTTGAATTCGGTAATCTACGTACATAACTAATTCGAACTTCTCAGTCTTCGTGGGTACGACCTCGTACTTGTCTTGCTATATTACTAATTGCCCCGTACAATTGCGAGTTAACATAATAATTAACAACAACCAACCACTCCAATTAGGAACGAACTGCCGTTGAACTTGAATGGTCCAATTTCTCACACCTATTGACTTCGGATCGAGCCCCAAACTAGGGCAACATCATAATATGGTGGGAGGAGTCATTTGGGGAGTTTTGAGTGAAATCCAATCGCTAGAAGTTTGGAATACACCAACCACTACAATTAGGAACGAACTGCCGTTGAACTTGAATTGTCCAATTTCTCACACCTATTGATTTCGGATTGAGCCCAAAACTTGGGCAACATCATAATATGGTGGGAGGAGTCATTTGGTGAGTTTTGAGTCAAATCCAATCGCTAGAAGTATGGAATACACCAACCACTCCAATTAGGAACGAACTGCCGTTGAACTTGAATTGTCCAATTTGGAACACCTACTGATTTCGGATCGAGCCCAAAAGTTGGGCAACATCATAATATGGTGGGAGGAGTCATTTGGTAAGTTTTGAGTGAAATCCGATCGGTAGAAGTATAGAATACACCAACCACTCCAATTAGGAACGAACTGCCGTTGAACTTGAATGGTCCAATTTCTCACACCTATTGATTTCGGATCGAGCCCCAAACTAGGGCAACATCATAATATGGTGGGAGGAGTCATTTGGTGAGCTTTGAGTGAAATCCAATCGCTAGAAGTATGGAATACACCAACCACTCCAATTAGGAACGAACTGCCGTTGAACTTCAATTGTCCAATTTGGAACACCTATTGATTTCGGATCGAGCCCAAAACTTGGGCAACATCATAATATGGTGGGAGGAGTCATTTGGTGAGTTTTGAGTAAAATCCAATAGCTAGAAGTATGGAATACACCAACCACTCCAATTAGGAAACAAATGCCGTTGAACTTGAATTGTCCAATTTGGAACACCTATTGATTTCGGACCGAGCCCAAAACTTGGGCAACATCATAATATGGTGGGAGGAGTCATTTGGTGAGTTTTGAGTGAAATCCAATCGCTAGAAGTATGGAATACACCAACCACTCCAATTAGGAACGAACTGCCGTTGAACTTGAATTGTCCAATTTCTCACACCTATTGATTTCGGATCGAGCCCAAAACTTGGGCAACATCATAATATGGTGGAAGGAGTCATTTGGTGAGTTTTAAGTGAAATCCAATAGCTAGAAGTACGGAATACACCAACCACTCCAATTAGGAACGAACTGCCGTTGAACTTGAATTGTCCAATTTGGAACACCTATTGATTTCGGATCGAGCCCAAAACTTGGACAACAACATAATATGGTGGGAGGAGTCATTTGGTGAGTTTTAAGTGAAATCCAACAGCTAGAAGTATGGAATACAACAACCACTCCAATCAGGAACGAACTGCCGTTGAACTTGAATTGTCTAATTTCTCACACCTATTGATTTCGGATCGAGCCCAAAACTTGGGCAACATCATAATATGGTGGGAGGAGTCATTTGGTGAGTTTTGAGTGAAATCCAATCGGTAGAAGTATGGAATGCACCAACCACTCCAATTAGGAGCGAACTGCCGTTGAACTTGAATTGTCCAATTTGGAACACCTACTGATTTCGGATCGAGCCCAAAAGTTGGGAAACATCATAATATGGTGGGAGGAGTCATTTGATGAGTTTTGAGTGAAATCAAATCGGTAGAAGTATGGAATACACCAACCACTCCAATCAGGAACGAACTGCCGTTGAACTTGAATTGTCCAATTTCTCACACCTATTGATTTCGGATCGAGCCCAAAACTTGGGCAACATCATAATATGGTGGGAGGAGTCATTTGGTGAGTTTTGAGTGAAATCCAATCGCTAGAAGTATGGAATACACCAACCACTCCAATTAGGAACGAAGTGCCGTTGAACTTGAATTGTCCAATTTCTCACACCTATTGATTTCGGATCGAGCCCAAAACTTGGGCAACATCATAATATGGTGGGAGGAGTCATTTGGGGAGTTTTGAATGAAATCCAATCGCTAGAAGTATGGAATACACCAACCACTCCAATTAGGAACGAACTGCCGTTGAACTTGAATTGTCCAATTTCGAACACCTATTGATTTCGGATCGAGCAAAAAACTTGGGCAACATCATAATATGGTGGGAGGAGTCATTTGGGGAGTTTTGAGTGAAATCCAATCACTAGAAATATGGAATACACCAACCACACCAATTAGGAACGAACTGCCGTTGAACTTGAATTGTCCAATTTCGAACATCTTTTGATTTCGGATCGATGCCAAAACTTGGGCAACATCATAATACGGTGGGAGGAGTCATTTGGTGAGTGTTGAGTGAAATCCAATCGCTAGAAGTATGGAATACGCCAACCACTCCAATTAGGAACGAACTGCCGTTGAACTTGAATTGTGCAATTTGGAACACCTATTGATTTCGGATCGAGCCCAAAAGTTGGGCAACATCATAATATGGTGGGAGAAGTCATTTGGTGAGTTTTGAGTGAAATCCAATCACTAGAAGTATGGAATACACCAACCACTCCAATTAGGAACGAACTGCCGTTGAACTTGAATTGTCCAATTTCTCACACCTATTGATTTCGGATCCAGCCCCAAACTTGGGCAACATCATAATATGGTGGGAGGAGTCATTTGGTGAGTTTTGAGTGAAATCCAATCGCTAGAAATATGGAATACACCAACCACTCCATTTGGGAACGAACTGCTGTTGAACTTGAATTGTCCAATTTCGAACACCTATTGATTTGGGATCGAGCCCAAAACTTGGGCAACATCATAATATGGTGGGTGGAGTCATTTGGTTTGTTTTGAGTGAAATCCAATCGCTAGAAGTATGGAATACACCAACCACTCCAATTAGGAACGAACTGCCGTTGAACTTGAATTGTCCAATTTCTCACACCTATTGATTTCGGATCGAGCCCAAAACTTGGGCAACATCATAGAATGGTGGGAGGAGTCATTTGGGGAGTTTTGAGTGAAATCCAATCACTAGAAGTATGGAATACACAAACCACTCCAATTAGGAACGAACTGCCGTTGAACTTGAATTGTCCAATTTCTCACACCTATTGATTTCGGATCGAGCCCAAAACTTGGGCAACATCATAATATGGTGGGAGGAGTCATTTGGTGAGTTTTGAGTGAAATCCAATCGCTAGAAGTATGGAATACACCAACCACTCCATTTGGGAACGAACTGCCGTTGAACTTGAATTGTCCAATTTGGAACACCTATTGATTTCGGATCGAGCCCAAAACGTGGGCAACATCTTAATATGGTGGGAGGAGTCATTTGGTGAGTTTTGAGTGAAATCCAATCGCTAGAAGTATGGAATACACCAACCACTCCAATTAGGAACGAACTGCCGTTGAACTTGAATTGTCCAATTTCGAACACCTATTGATTTCGGATCGAGCCCAAAACTTGGGCAACATCATAATATGGTGGGTGGAGTCATTTGGTTAGTTTTGAGTGAAATCCAATCGCTAGAAGTATGGAATACACCAACCACTCCAATTAGGAACGAAATGCCGTTGAAAATGAATTGACCAATTTCTCACACCTATTGATTTCGGATCGAGCCCAAAACTTGGGCAACATCATAGAATGGTGGGAGGAGTCATTTGGGGAGTTTCGAGTGAAATCCAATCACTAGAAGTATGGAATACACAAACCACTCCAATTAGGAACGAACTGCCGTTGAACTTGAATTGTCCAATTTCTCACACCTATTGATTTCGGATCGAGCCCAAAACTTGGGCAACATCATAATATGGTGGGAGGAGTCTTTTGGTGAGTTTTGAGTGAAATCCAATCGCTAGAAGTATGGAATACACCAACCACTCCATTTGGGAACGAACTGCCGTTGAACTTGAATTGTCCAATTTGGAACACCTATTGATTTCGGATCGAGCCCAAAACGTGGGCAACATCTTAATATGGTGGGAGGAGTCATTTGGTGAGTTTTGAGTGAAATCCAATCGCTAGAAGTATGGAGTACACCAACCACTCCAATTAGGAACGAACTGCCGTTGAACTTGAATTGTCCAATTTCGAACACCTATTGATTTCGGATCGAGCCCAAAACTTGGGCAACACCATAATATGGTGGGAAGAGTCATTTGGGGAGTTTTGAGTGAAACCCAATCGCTAGAAGTATGGAATACACCAACCACTCCAATTAGGAACGAACTGCCGTTGAACTTGAATTGTCCAATTTCTCACACCAATTGATTTCGGATCGAGCAAAAAACTTGGGCAACATCATAATATGGTGGGAGGAGTCATTTGGGGAGTTTTGAGTGAAATCCAATCACTAGAAATATGGAATACACCAACCACACCAATTAGGAACGAACTGCCGTTGAACTTGAATTGTCCAATTTCGAACATCTTTTGATTTCGGATCGATGCCAAAACTTGGGCAACATCATAATACGGTGGGAGGAGTCATTTGGTGAGTGTTGAGTGAAATCCAATCGCTAGAAGTATGGAATACGCCAACCACTCCAATTAGGAACGAACTGCCGTTGAACTTGAATTATGCAATTTGGAACACCTATTGATTTCGGATCGAGCCCAAAACTTGGGCAACATCATAATATGGTGGGAGGAGTCATTTGGTGAGTTTTGAGTGAAATCCAATCGCTAGAAGTATGGAATACACCAACCACTCCAATTAGGAACGAACTGCCGTTGAACTTGAATTGTCCAATTTCGAACACCTATTGATTTCGGATCGAGCCCAAAACTTGGGCAACATCATAATATGGTGGGAGGAGTCATTTGGTTAGTTTTGAGTGAAATCCAATCGCTAGAAGTATGGAATACACCAACCACTCCAATTAGGAACGAACTGCCGTTGAACTTGAATTGTCCAATTTCAAACACCTATTGATTTCGGATCGAGCCCAAAACTTGGGCAACATCATAATATGGTGGGAGGAGTCATTTGGTTAGTTTTGAGTGAAATCCAATCGCTAGAAGTATGGAATACACCAACCACTCCAATTAGGAACGAACTGCCGTAGAACTTGAATTGTCCAATTTCTCACACCTATTGATTTCGGATCGAGCCCCAAACTTGGGAAACATCATAATATGGTGGGAGGAGTCATTTGGTGAGTTTTGAGTGAAATCCAATCTCTAGAAGTATGGAATACACCAACCACTCCAATTAGGAACGAACCGCCGTTGAACTTGAATTGTCCAATTTCGAACACCTATTGATTTCGGATCGAGCCCAAAACTTGGGCAACACCATAATATGGTGGGAAGAGTCATTTGGGGAGTTTTGAGTGAAATCCAATCGCTAGAAGTATGGAATACACAAACCACTCCAATTAGGAACGAACTGCCGTTGAACTTGAATTGTCCAATTTCTCACACCTATTGATTTCGGATCGAGCAAAAAACTTGGGCAACATCATAATATGGTGGGAGGAGTCATTTGGGGAGTTTTGAGTGAAATCCAATCACTAGAAGTATGGAATACACCAACCACACCAATTAGGAACGAACTGCCGTTGAACTTGAATTGTCCAATTTCGAACATCTTTTGATTTCGGATCGAGGCCAAAACTTGGGCAACATCATAATATGGTGGGAGGAGTCATTTGGTTAGTTTTGAGTGAAATCCAATCACTAGAAGTATGGAATACACAAACCACTCCAATTAGGAACGAACTGCCGTTGAACTTGAATTGTCCAATTTCGAACACCTATTGATTTCGGATCGAGCCCAAAACTTGGGCAACATCATAATATGGTGGGTGGAGTCATTTGGTTAGTTTTGAGTGAAATCCAATCGCTAGAAGTATGGAATACACCAACCACTCCAATTAGGAACGAAATGCCGTTGAAAATGAATTGACCAATTTCTCACACCTATTGATTTCGGATCGAGCCCAAAACTTGGGCAACATCATAGAATGGTGGGAGGAGTCATTTGGGGAGTTTCGAGTGAAATCCAATCACTAGAAGTATGGAATACACAAACCACTCCAATTAGGAACGAACTGCCGTTGAACTTGAATTGTCCAATTTCTCACACCTATTGATTTCGGATCGAGCCCAAAACTTGGGCAACATCATAATATGGTGGGAGGAGTCTTTTGGTGAGTTTTGAGTGAAATCCAATCGCTAGAAGTATGGAATACACCAACCACTCCATTTGGGAACGAACTGCCGTTGAACTTGAATTGTCCAATTTGGAACACCTATTGATTTCGGATCGAGCCCAAAACGTGGGCAACATCTTAATATGGTGGGAGGAGTCATTTGGTGAGTTTTGAGTGAAATCCAATCGCTAGAAGTATGGAGTACACCAACCACTCCAATTAGGAACGAACTGCCGTTGAACTTGAATTGTCCAATTTCGAACACCTATTGATTTCGGATCGAGCCCAAAACTTGGGCAACACCATAATATGGTGGGAAGAGTCATTTGGGGAGTTTTGAGTGAAATCCAATCGCTAGAAGTATGGAATACACAAACCACTCCAATTAGGAACGAACTGCCGTTGAACTTGAATTGTCCAATTTCTCACACCTATTGATTTCGGATCGAGCAAAAAACTTGGGCAACATCATAATATGGTGGGAGGAGTCATTTGGGGAGTTTTGAGTGAAATCCAATCACTAGAAGTATGGAATACACCAACCACACCAATTAGGAACGAACTGCCGTTGAACTTGAATTGTCCAATTTCGAACATCTTTTGATTTCGGATCGATGCCAAAACTTGGGCAACATCATAATACGGTGGGAGGAGTCATTTGGTGAGTGTTGAGTGAAATCCAATCGCTAGAAGTATGGAATACGCCAACCACTCCAATTAGGAACGAACTGCCGTTGAACTTGAATTATGCAATTTGGAACACCTATTGATTTCGGATCGAGCCCAAAACTTGGGCAACATCATAATATGGTGGGAGGAGTCATTTGGTGAGTTTTGAGTGAAATCCAATCGCTAGAAGTATGGAATACACCAACCACTCCAATTAGGAACGAACTGCCGTAGAACTTGAATTGTCCAATTTCTAACACCTATTGATTTTGGATCGAGCCCAAAACTTGGGCAACATCATAATATGGTGGGAGGAGTCATTTGGTTAGTTTTGAGTGAAATCCAATCGCTAGAAGTATGGAATACACCAACCACTCCAATTAGGAACGAACTGCCGTTGAACTTGAATTGTCCAATTTCGAACACCTATTGATTTCGGATCGAGCCCAAAACTTGGGCAACATCATAATATGGTGGGAGGAGTCATTTGGTTAGTTTTGAGTGAAATCCAATCGCTAGAAGTATGGAATACACCAACCACTCCAATTAGGAACGAACTGCCGTAGAACTTGAATTGTCCAATTTCGAACACCTATTGATTTTGGATCGAGCCCAAAACTTGGGCAACATCATAATATGGTGGGAGGAGTCATTTGGTTAGTTTTGAGTGAAATCCAATCGCTAGAAGTATGGAATACACCAACCACTCCAATTAGGAACGAACTGCCGTTGAACTTGAATTGTCCAATTTCGAACACCTATTGATTTCGGATCGAGCCCAAAACTTGGGCAACATCATAATATGGTGGGAGGAGTCATTTGGTTAGTTTTGAGTGAAATCCAATCGCTAGAAGTATGGAATACACCAACCACTCCAATTAGGAACGAACTGCCGTTGAACTTGAATTGTCCAATTTCGAACACCTATTCATTTCGGATCGAGCCCAAAACTTGGGCAACATCATAATATCGTGGGAGGAGTCATTTGGTTAGTTTTGAGTGAAATCCAATCGCTAGAAGTATGGAATACACCAACCACTCCAATTAGGAACGAACTGCCGTAGAACTTGAATTGTCCAATTTCTCACACCTATTGATTTCGGATCGAGCTCTACGGCAGTTCGTTCCTAATTGGTGTGGTTGGTGTATTCCATACTTCTAGCGATTGGATTTCACACAAAACTAACCAAATGACTCCTCCCACGATATTATGATGTTGCCCAAGTTTTGGGCTCGATCCGAAATCAATAGGTGTTCGAAATTGGACAATTCAAGTTCAACGGCAGTTCGTTCCTAATTGGAGTGGTTGGTGTATTCCATACTTCTAGAGATTGGATTTCACTCAAAACTCACCAAATGACTCCTCCCACCATATTAAGATGTTGCCCATGTTTTGGGCTCGATCCGAAATCAATAGGTGTGAGAAATTGGACAATTCAAGTTCTACGGCAGTTCGTTCCTAATTGGAGTGGTTGGTGTATTCCATACTTCTAGCGATTGGATTTCACTCAAAACTAACCAAATGACTCCTCCCACCATATTATGATGTTGCCCAAGTTTTGGGCTCGATCCGAAATCAATAGGTGTTCGAAATTGGACAATTCAAGTTCAACGGCAGTTCGTTCCTAATTGGAGTGGTTGGTGTATTCCATACTTCTAGCGATTGGATTTCACTCAAAACTAACCAAATGACTCCTCCCACCATATTATGATGTTGCCCAAGTTTTGGGCTCGATCCGAAATCAATAGGTGTTCGAAATTGGACAATTCAAGTTCAACGGCAGTTCGTTCCTAATTGGAGTGGTTGGTGTATTCCATACTTCTAGCGATTGGATTTCACTCAAAACTAACCAAACGACTCCTCCCACCATATTATGATGTTGGCCAAGTTTTGGGCTCGATCTGAAATCAATAGGTGTTCGAAATTGGACAATTCAAGTTCAACGGCAGTTCGTTCCTAATTGGAGTGGTTGGTGTATTCCATACTTCTAGCGATTGGATTTCACTCAAAACTCACCAAATGACTCCTCCCACCATATTAAGATGTAGCCCAAGTTTTGGGCTCGATCCGAAATCAATAGGTGTTCCAAATTGGACAATTCAAGTTCAACGGCAGTTCGTTCCTAATTGGAGTGGTTGGTGTATTCCATACTTCTAGCGATTGGATTTCACTCAAAACTCACCAAATGACTCCTCCCACCATATTAAGATGTTGCCCAAGTTTTGGGCTCGATCCGAAATCAATAGGTGTTCCAAATTGGACAATTCAGGTTCAACGGCAGTTCGTTCCCAAATGGAGTGGCTGGTGTATTCCATACTTCTAGCGATTGGATTTCACTCAAAACTCACCAAATGACTCCTCCCACCATATTATGATGTTGCCCAAGTTTTGGGTTTGATCCGAAATCAATAGGTGTGAGAAATTGGACAATTCAAGTTCAACGGCAGTTCGTTCCAAATTGGAGTGGTTGGTTTATTCCTTACTTCTAGCGATTGGATTTCACTCAAAACTCACCAAATGACTCCTCCCACCATATTATGATGTTGCCCAAGTTTGGGGGTCGATCCGAAATCAATAGGTGTGAGAAATTGGACAATTCAAGTTCAACGGCAGTTCGTTCCTAATTGGAGTGGTTGGTGTATTCCATACTTCTAGCGATTGGATTTCACTCAAAACTCACCAAATGACTCCTCCCACCATATTATGATGTTGCCCAAGTTTTGGGCTCGATCCGAAATCCATAGGTGTGAGAAATTGGACAATTCAAGTTCAACGGCAGTTCGTTCCAAATTGGAGTGGTTGGTTTATTCCTTACTTCTAGCGATTGGATTTCACTCAAAACTCACCAAATGACTCCTCCCACCATATTATGATGTTGCCCAAGTTTGGGGGTCGATCCGAAATCAATAGGTGTGAGAAATTGGACAATTCAAGTTCAACGGCAGTTCGTTCCTAATTGGAGTGGTTGGTGTATTCCATACTTCTAGCGATTGGATTTCACTCAAAACTCACCAAATGACTCCTCCGACCATATTATGATGTTGCCCAAGTTTTGGGCTCGATCCGAAATCAATAGGTGTTCGAAATTGGACAATTCAAGTTCAATGGCAGTTCGTTCCTAATTGGAGTGGTTGGTGTATTCCATACTTCTAGCGATTGGATTTCACTCAAAACTCACCAAATGATTCGTCCCACCATATTATGATGTTTCCCAAGTTTGGGCCTCGATCCGAAATCAATAGGTGTGACAAATTGGACAATTCAAGTTCTACGGCAGTTCGTTCCTAATTGGAGTGGTTGGTGTATTCCATACTTCTAGCGATTGGATTTCACTCAAAACTCCCCAAATGACTCCTCCCACCATATTATGATGTTGCCCAAGTTTTGGGCTCGATCCGAAATCAATAGGTGTGAGAAATTGGACAATTCAAGTTCAACGGCAGTTCGTTCCTAATTGGAGTGGTTGGTGTATTCGATACTTCTAGCGATTGGATTTCTCTCAAAACTCACCAAATGACTCCTCCCACCATATTATGATGTTGCCCAAGTTTTGAGCTCGATCCGAAATCAATAGGTGTGACAAATTGGACAATTCAAGTTCAACGGCAGTTCGTTCCTAATTGGAGTGGTTTGTGTATTCCATACTTCTAGCGATTGGATTTCACTCAAAACTCCCCAAATGACTCCTCCCACCATATTATGATGTTGCCCAAGTTTTGGGCTCGATCCGAAATCAATAGGTGTGAGAAATTGGACAATTCAAGTTCAACGGCAGTTCGTTCCTAATTGGAGTGGTTGGTGTATTCGATACTTCTAGCGATTGGATTTCTCTCAAAACTCACCAAATGACTCCTCCCACCATATTATGATGTTGCCCAAGTTTTGAGCTCGATCCGAAATCAATAGGTGTGACAAATTGGACAATTCAAGTTCAACGGCAGTTCGTTCCTAATTGGAGTGGTTGGTGTATTCCATACTTCTAGCGATTGGATTTGACTCAAAACTAACCAAATGACTCCTCCCACCATATTATGATGTTGCCCAAGTTTTGGGCTCGATCCGAAATCAATAGGTGTTCGAAATTGGACAATTCAGGTTCAACGGCAGTTCGTTCCTAATTGGAGTGGTTGGTGTATTCCATACTTCTAGCGATTGGATTTCACTCAAAACTCACCAAATGACTCCTCCCACCATATTAAGATGTAGCCCAAGTTTTGGGCTCGATCCGAAATCAATAGGTGTTCCAAATTGGACAATTCAAGTTCAACGGCAGTTCGTTCCTAATTGGAGTGGTTGGTGTATTCCATACTTCTAGCAATTGGATATCACTCAAAACTCACCAAATGACTCCTCCCACCATATTATGATGTTGCCCAAGTTTTGGGCTCGATCCGAAATCAATAGGTGTTCGAAATTGGACAATTCAAGTTCAATGGCAGTTCGTTCCTAATTGGAGTGGTTGGTGTATTCCATACTTGTAGCGATTGGATTTCACTCAAAACTCACCAAATGACTCCTCGCACCATATTATGATGTTGCCCAAGTTTAGGGCTCGATCCGAAATCAATAGGTGTGAGAAATTTGACAATTCAAGTTCTACGGCAGTTCGTTCCTAATTGGAGTGGTTGGTGTATTCCATACTTCTAGCGATTGGATTTCACTCAAAACTCACCAAATGACTCCTCCCACCATATTATGATGTTGCCCAAGTTTTGGGCTCGATCCGAAATCAATAGGTGTGAGAAATTGGACAATTCAAGTTCAACGGCAGTTCGTTCCAAATTGGAATGGTTGGTGTATTCCATACTTCTAGCGATTGGATTTCACTCAAAACTCACCAAATGACTCCTCCCACCATATTATGATGTTGCCCAAGTATTGGGCTCGATCCGAAATCAATAGGTGTGAGAAAGTGGACAATTCAAGTTCAACGGCAGTTCGTTCCTAATTGGAGTGGTTGGTGTATTCCATACTTCTAGCGATTGGATTTCACTCAAAACTCCCCAAATGACTCCTCCCACCATATTATGATGTTGCCCAAGTTTTGGGCTCGATCTGAAATCAATTGGTGTGAGAAATTGGACAATTCAAGTTCAACGGCAGTTCGTTCCTAATTGGAGTGGTTGGTGTATTCCATACTTCTAGCGATTGGATTTCACTCAAAACTCACCAAATGACTCCTCCCACCATATTAAGATGTTGCCCAAGTTTTGGGCTCGATCCGAAATCAATAGGTGTTCCAAATTGGACAATTCAAGTTCAACGGCAGTTCGTTCCCAAATGGAGTGGTTGGTGTATTCCATACTTCTAGCGATTGGATTTCACTCAAAACTCACCAACTGACTCCTCCCACCATATTATGATGTTGCCCAAGTTTTGGGCTCGATCCGGAATCAATAGGTGTTCCAAATTGGACAATTCAAGTTCAACGGCAGTACGTTCCTAATTGGAGTGGTTGGTGTATTCCATACTTCTAGCGATTGGATTTCACTCTAAACTCACCAAATGACTCCTCCCACCATATTATGATGTCGCCCAAGTTTTGGGCTCGATCCGAAATCAATAGGTGTTCCAAATTGGACAATTCAAGTTCAACGGCAGTTCGTTCCTAATTGGAGTGGTTGGTGTATTCCATACTTCTAGCGATTGGATTTCACTCAAAACTCACCAAATGACTCCTCCCACCATATTAAGATGTAGCCCAAGTTTTGGGCTCGATCCGAAATCAATAGGTGTTCCAAATTGGACAATTCAAGTTCAACGGCAGTTCGTTCCTAATTGGAGTGGTTGGTGTATTCCATACTTCTAGCAATTGGATATCACTCAAAACTCACCAAATGACTCCTCCCACCATATTATGATGTTGCCCAAGTTTTGGGCTCGATCCGAAATCAATAGGTGTTCGAAATTGGACAATTCAAGTTCAATGGCAGTTCGTTCCTAATTGGAGTGGTTGGTGTATTCCATACTTCTAGCGATTGGATTTCACTCAAAACTCACCAAATGACTCCTCGCACCATATTATGATGTTGCCCAAGTTTAGGGCTCGATCCGAAATCAATAGGTGTGAGAAATTTGACAATTCAAGTTCTACGGCAGTTCGTTCCTAATTGGAGTGGTTGGTGTATTCCATACTTCTAGCGATTGGATTTCACTCAAAACTCACCAAATGACTCCTCCCACCATATTATGATGTTGCCCAAGTTTTGGGCTCGATCCGAAATCAATAGGTGTGAGAAATTGGACAATTCAAGTTCAACGGCAGTTCGTTCCAAATTGGAATGGTTGGTGTATTCCATACTTCTAGCGATTGGATTTCACTCAAAACTCACCAAATGACTCCTCCCACCATATTATGATGTTGCCCAAGTATTGGGCTCGATCCGAAATCAATAGGTGTGAGAAAGTGGACAATTCAAGTTCAACGGCAGTTCGTTCCTAATTGGAGTGGTTGGTGTATTCCATACTTCTAGCGATTGGATTTCACTCAAAACTCCCCAAATGACTCCTCCCACCATATTATGATGTTGCCCAAGTTTTGGGCTCGATCCGAAATCAATTGGTGTGAGAAATTGGACAATTCAAGTTCAACGGCAGTTCGTTCCTAATTGGAGTGGTTGGTGTATTCCATACTTCTAGCGATTGGATTTCACTCAAAACTCACCAAATGACTCCTCCCACCATATTAAGATGTTGCCCAAGTTTTGGGCTCGATCCGAAATCAATAGGTGTTCCAAATTGGACAATTCAAGTTCAACGGCAGTTCGTTCCCAAATGGAGTGGTTGGTGTATTCCATACTTCTAGCGATTGGATTTCACTCAAAACTCACCAACTGACTCCTCCCACCATATTATGATGTTGCCCAAGTTTTGGGCTCGATCCGAAATCAATAGGTGTTCCAAATTGGACAATTCAAGTTCAACGGCAGTACGTTCCTAATTGGAGTGGTTGGTGTATTCCATACTTCTAGCGATTGGATTTCACTCTAAACTCACCAAATGACTCCTCCCACCATATTATGATGTCGCCCAAGTTTTGGGCTCGATCCGAAATCAATAGGTGTTCCAAATTGGACAATTCAAGTTCAACGGCAGTTCGTTCCTAATTGGAGTGGTTGGTGTATTCCATACTTCTAGCGATTGGATTTCACTCAAAACTCACCAAATGACTCCTCCCACCATATTAAGATGTAGCCCAAGTTTTGGGCTCGATCCGAAATCAATAGGTGTTCCAAATTGGACAATTCAAGTTCAACGGCAGTTCGTTCCTAATTGGAGTGGTTGGTGTATTCCTTACTTCTAGCAATTGGATATCACTCAAAACTCACCAAATGACTCCTCCCACCATATTATGATGTTGCCCAAGTTTTGGGCTCGATCCGAAATCAATAGGTGTTCGAAATTGGACAATTCAAGTTCAATGGCAGTTCGTTCCTAATTGGAGTGGTTGGTGTATTCCATACTTCTAGCGATTGGATTTCACTCAAAACTCACCAAATGACTCCTCGCACCATATTATGATGTTGCCCAAGTTTAGGGCTCGATCCGAAATCAATAGGTGTGAGAAATTTGACAATTCAAGTTCTACGGCAGTTCGTTCCTAATTGGAGTGGTTGGTGTATTCCATACTTCTAGCGATTGGATTTCACTCAAAACTCACCAAATGACTCCTCCCACCATATTATGATGTTGCCCAAGTTTTGGGCTCGATCCGAAATCAATAGGTGTTCCAAATTGGACAATTCAAGTTCAACGGCAGTTCGTTCCAAATTGGAATGGTTGGTGTATTCCATACTTCTAGCGATTGGATTTCACTCAAAACTCACCAAATGACTCCTCCCACCATATTATGATGTTGCCCAAGTATTGGGCTCGATCCGAAATCAATAGGTGTGAGAAAGTGGACAATTCAAGTTCAACGGCAGTTCGTTCCTAATTGGAGTGGTTGGTGTATTCCATACTTCTAGCGATTGGATTTCACTCAAAACTCCCCAAATGACTCCTCCCACCATATTATGATGTTGCCCAAGTTTTGGGCTCGATCCGAAATCAATTGGTGTGAGAAATTGGACAATTCAAGTTCAACGGCAGTTCGTTCCTAATTGGAGTGGTTGGTGTATTCCATACTTCTAGCGATTGGATTTCACTCAAAACTCACCAAATGACTCCTCCCACCATATTAAGATGTTGCCCAAGTTTTGGGCTCGATCCGAAATCAATAGGTGTTCCAAATTGGACAATTCAAGTTCAACGGCAGTTCGTTCCCAAATGGAGTGGTTGGTGTATTCCATACTTCTAGCGATTGGATTTCACTCAAAACTCACCAACTGACTCCTCCCACCATATTATGATGTTGCCCAAGTTTTGGGCTCGATCCGAAATCAATAGGTGTTCCAAATTGGACAATTCAAGTTCAACGGCAGTACGTTCCTAATTGGAGTGGTTGGTGTATTCCATACTTCTAGCGATTGGATTTCACTCTAAACTCACCAAATGACTCCTCCCACCATATTATGATGTCGCCCAAGTTTTGGGCTCGATCCGAAATCAATAGGTGTTCCAAATTGGACAATTCAAGTTCAACGGCAGTTCGTTCCTAATTGGAGTGGTTGGTGTATTCCATACTTCTAGCGATTGGATTTCACTCAAAACTCACCAAATGACTCCTCCCACCATATTAAGATGTAGCCCAAGTTTTGGGCTCGATCCGAAATCAATAGGTGTTCCAAATTGGACAATTCAAGTTCAACGGCAGTTCGTTCCTAATTGGAGTGGTTGGTGTATTCCTTACTTCTAGCAATTGGATATCACTCAAAACTCACCAAATGACTCCTCCCACCATATTATGATGTTGCCCAAGTTTTGGGCTCGATCCGAAATCAATAGGTGTTCGAAATTGGACAATTCAAGTTCAATGGCAGTTCGTTCCTAATTGGAGTGGTTGGTGTATTCCATACTTCTAGCGATTGGATTTCACTCAAAACTCACCAAATGACTCCTCGCACCATATTATGATGTTGCCCAAGTTTAGGGCTCGATCCGAAATCAATAGGTGTGAGAAATTTGACAATTCAAGTTCTACGGCAGTTCGTTCCTAATTGGAGTGGTTGGTGTATTCCATACTTCTAGCGATTGGATTTCACTCAAAACTCACCAAATGACTCCTCCCACCATATTATGATGTTGCCCAAGTTTTGGGCTCGATCCGAAATCAATAGGTGTTCCAAATTGGACAATTCAAGTTCAACGGCAGTTCGTTCCAAATTGGAATGGTTGGTGTATTCCATACTTCTAGCGATTGGATTTCACTCAAAAGTCACCAAATGACTCCTCCCACCATATTATGATGTTGCCCAAGTATTGGGCTCGATCCGAAATCAATAGGTGTGAGAAAGTGGACAATTCAAGTTCAACGGCAGTTCGTTCCTAATTGGAGTGGTTGGTGTATTCCATACTTCTAGCGATTGGATTTCACTCAAAACTCCCCAAATGACTCCTCCCACCATATTATGATGTTGCCCAAGTTTTGGGCTCGATCCGAAATCAATTGGTGTGAGAAATTGGACAATTCAAGTTCAACGGCAGTTCGTTCCTAATTGGAGTGGTTGGTGTATTCCATACTTCTAGCGATTGGATTTCACTCAAAACTCACCAAATGACTCCTCCCACCATATTAAGATGTTGCCCAAGTTTTGGGCTCGATCCGAAATCAATAGGTGTTCCAAATTGGACAATTCAAGTTCAACGGCAGTTCGTTCCCAAATGGAGTGGTTGGTGTATTCCATACTTCTAGCGATTGGATTTCACTCAAAACTCACCAACTGACTCCTCCCACCATATTATGATGTTGCCCAAGTTTTGGGCTCTATCCGAAATCAATAGGTGTTCCAAATTGGACAATTCAAGTTCAACGGCAGTACGTTCCTAATTGGAGTGGTTGGTGTATTCCATACTTCTAGCGATTGGATTTCACTCTAAACTCACCAAATGACTCCTCCCACCATATTATGATGTTGCCCAAGTTTTGGGCTCGATCCGAAATCAATAGGTGTTCCAAATTGGACAATTCAAGTTCAACGGCAGTTCGTTCCTAATTGGAGTGGTTGGTGTATTCCATACTTCTAGCGATTGGATTTCACTCAAAACTCACCAAATGACTCCTCCCACCATATTATGATGTTGCCCAAGTTTGGGGCTCGATCCGAAATCAATAGGTGTGAGAAATTGGACAATTCAAGTTCTACGTCAGTTCGTTCCTAATTGGAGTGGTTGGTGTATTCCGTACTTCTAGCGATTGGATTTCACTCAAAACTCACCAAATGACTCCTCCCACCATATTATGATGTTTCCCAAGTTTGGGCCTCGATCCGAAATCAATAGGTGTGAGAAATTGGACAATTCAAGTTCTACGGCAGTTCGTTCCTAATTGGAGTGGTTGGTGTATTCCATACTTCTAGCGATTGGATTTCACTCAAAACTCCCCAAATGACTCCTCCCACCATATTATGATGTTGCCCAAGTTTTGGTCTCGATCCGAAATCAATTGGTGTGAAAAATTGGACAATTCAAGTTCAACGGCAGTTCGTTCCTAATTGGAGTGGTTGGTGTATTCCATACTTCTAGCGATTGGATTTCACTCAAAACTAACCAAATGACTCCTCCCACCATATTATGATGTTGCCCAAGTTTTGGGCTCGATCCGAAATCAATAGGTGTGAGAAATTGTACAATTCAAGTTCAACGGCAGTTCGTTCCTAATTGGAATGGTTGGTGTATTCCATACTTCTAGCGATTGGATTTCACTCAAAACTCACCAAATGACTCCTCCCACCATATTATGATGTTGCCCAAGTATTGGGCTCGATCCGAAATCAATAGGTGTGAGAAAGTGGACAAATCAAGTTCAACGGCAGTTCGTTCCTAATTGGAGTGGTTGGTGTATTCCATACTTCTAGCGATTGGATTTCACTCAAAACTCCCCAAATGACTCCTCCCACCATATTATGATGTTGCCCAAGTTTTGGGCTCGATCCGAAATCAATTGGTGTGAGAAATTGGACAATTCAAGTTCAACGGCAGTTCGTTCCTAATTGGAGTGGTTGGTGTATTCCATACTTCTAGCGATTGGATTTCACTCAAAACTCACCAAATGACTCCTCCCACCATATTAAGATGTTGCCCAAGTTTTGGGCTCGATCCGAAATCAATAGGTGTTCCAAATTGGACAATTCAAGTTCAACGGCAGTTCGTTCCCAAATGGAGTGGTTGGTGTATTCCATACTTCTAGCGATTGGATTTCACTCAAAACTCACCAACTGACTCCTCCCACCATATTATGATGTTGCCCAAGTTTTGGGCTCGATCCGAAATCAATAGGTGTTCCAAATTGGACAATTCAAGTTCAACGGCAGTACGTTCCTAATTGGAGTGGTTGGTGTATTCCATACTTCTAGCGATTGGATTTCACTCTAAACTCACCAAATGACTCCTCCCACCATATTATGATGTCGCCCAAGTTTTGGGCTCGATCCGAAATCAATAGGTGTTCCAAATTGGACAATTCAAGTTCAACGGCAGTTCGTTCCTAATTGGAGTGGTTGGTGTATTCCATACTTCTAGCGATTGGATTTCACTCAAAACTCACCAAATGACTCCTCCCACCATATTAAGATGTAGCCCAAGTTTTGGGCTCGATCCGAAATCAATAGGTGTTCCAAATTGGACAATTCAAGTTCAACGGCAGTTCGTTCCTAATTGGAGTGGTTGGTGTATTCCTTACTTCTAGCAATTGGATATCACTCAAAACTCACCAAATGACTCCTCCCACCATATTATGATGTTGCCCAAGTTTTGGGCTCGATCCGAAATCAATAGGTGTTCGAAATTGGACAATTCAAGTTCAATGGCAGTTCGTTCCTAATTGGAGTGGTTGGTGTATTCCATACTTCTAGCGATTGGATTTCACTCAAAACTCACCAAATGACTCCTCGCACCATATTATGATGTTGCCCAAGTTTAGGGCTCGATCCGAAATCAATAGGTGTGAGAAATTTGACAATTCAAGTTCTACGGCAGTTCGTTTCTAATTGGAGTGGTTGGTGTATTCCATACTTCTAGCGATTGGATTTCACTCAAAACTCACCAAATGACTCCTCCCACCATATTATGATGTTGCCCAAGTTTTGGGCTCGATCCGAAATCAATAGGTGTTCCAAATTGGACAATTCAAGTTCAACGGCAGTTCGTTCCAAATTGGAATGGTTGGTGTATTCCATACTTCTAGCGATTGGATTTCACTCAAAACTCACCAAATGACTCCTCCCACCATATTATGATGTTGCCCAAGTATTGGGCTCGATCCGAAATCAATAGGTGTGAGAAAGTGGACAATTCAAGTTCAACGGCAGTTCGTTCCTAATTGGAGTGCTTGGTGTATTCCATACTTCTAGCGATTGGATTTCACTCAAAACTCCCCAAATGACTCCTCCCACCATATTATGATGTTGCCCAAGTTTTGGGCTCGATCCGAAATCAATTGGTGTGAGAAATTGGACAATTCAAGTTCAACGGCAGTTCGTTCCTAATTGGAGTGGTTGGTGTATTCCATACTTCTAGCGATTGGATTTCACTCAAAACTCACCAAATGACTCCTCCCACCATATTAAGATGTTGCCCAAGTTTTGGGCTCGATCCGAAATCAATAGGTGTTCCAAATTGGACAATTCAAGTTCAACGGCAGTTCGTTCCCAAATGGAGTGGTTGGTGTATTCCATACTTCTAGCGATTGGATTTCACTCAAAACTCACCAACTGACTCCTCCCACCATATTATGATGTTGCCCAAGTTTTGGGCTCTATCCGAAATCAATAGGTGTTCCAAATTGGACAATTCAAGTTCAACGGCAGTACGTTCCTAATTGGAGTGGTTGGTGTATTCCATACTTCTAGCGATTGGATTTCACTCTAAACTCACCAAATGACTCCTCCCACCATATTATGATGTTGCCCAAGTTTTGGGCTCGATCCGAAATCAATAGGTGTTCCAAATTGGACAATTCAAGTTCAACGGCAGTTCGTTCCTAATTGGAGTGGTTGGTGTATTCCATACTTCTAGCGATTGGATTTCACTCAAAACTCACCAAATGACTCCTCCCACCATATTATGATGTTGCCCAAGTTTGGGGCTCGATCCGAAATCAATAGGTGTGAGAAATTGGACAATTCAAGTTCTACGTCAGTTCGTTCCTAATTGGAGTGGTTGGTGTATTCCGTACTTCTAGCGATTGGATTTCACTCAAAACTCACCAAATGACTCCTCCCACCATATTATGATGTTTCCCAAGTTTGGGCCTCGATCCGAAATCAATAGGTGTGAGAAATTGGACAATTCAAGTTCTACGGCAGTTCGTTCCTAATTGGAGTGGTTGGTGTATTCCATACTTCTAGCGATTGGATTTCACTCAAAACTCCCCAAATGACTCCTCCCACCATATTATGATGTTGCCCAAGTTTTGGTCTCGATCCGAAATCAATTGGTGTGAAAAATTGGACAATTCAAGTTCAACGGCAGTTCGTTCCTAATTGGAGTGGTTGGTGTATTCCATACTTCTAGCGATTGGATTTCACTCAAAACTAACCAAATGACTCCTCCCACCATATTATGATGTTGCCCAAGTTTTGGGCTCGATCCGAAATCAATAGGTGTGAGAAATTGTACAATTCAAGTTCAACGGCAGTTCGTTCCTAATTGGAATGGTTGGTGTATTCCATACTTCTAGCGATTGGATTTCACTCAAAACTCACCAAATGACTCCTCCCACCATATTATGATGTTGCCCAAGTATTGGGCTCGATCCGAAATCAATAGGTGTGAGAAAGTGGACAAATCAAGTTCAACGGCAGTTCGTTCCTAATTGGAGTGGTTGGTGTATTCCATACTTCTAGCGATTGGATTTCACTCAAAACTCCCCAAATGACTCCTCCCACCATATTATGATGTTGCCCAAGTTTTGGGCTCGATCCGAAATCAATTGGTGTGAGAAATTGGACAATTCAAGTTCAACGGCAGTTCGTTCCTAATTGGAGTGGTTGGTGTATTCCATACTTCTAGCGATTGGATTTCACTCAAAACTCACCAAATGACTCCTCCCACCATATTAAGATGTTGCCCAAGTTTTGGGCTCGATCCGAAATCAATAGGTGTTCCAAATTGGACAATTCAAGTTCAACGGCTGTTCGTTCCCAAATGGAGTGGTTGGTGTATTCCATACTTCTAGCGATTGGATTTCACTCAAAACTCACCAAATGACTCCTCCCACCATATTATGATGTTGCCCAAGTTTGGGGCTCGATCCGAAATCAATAGGTGTGAGAAATTGGACAATTCAAGTTCTACGTCAGTTCGTTCCTAATTGGAGTGGTTGGTGTATTCCGTACTTCTAGCGATTGGATTTCACTCAAAACTCACCAAATGACTCCTCCCACCATATTATGATGTTGCCCAAGTTTTGGGCTCGATCCGAAATCAATAGGTGTTCGAAATTGGACAATTCGAGTTCAACGGCAGTTCGTTCCTAATTGGAGTGGTTGGTGTATTCCATACGTCTAGCAATTGGATTTCACTCAAAACTCACCAAATGACTCCTCCCACCATATTATGATGTTGCCCAAGTTTTGGGTTCGATCCGAAATCCATAGGTGTGAGAAATTGGACAATTCAAGTTCAACGGCAGTTCGTTCCAAATTGGAGTGGTTGGTTTATTCCTTGCTTCTAGCGATTGGATTTCACTCAAAACTCACCAAATGACTCCTCCCACCATATTATGATGTTGCCCAAGTTTGGGGCTCGATCCGAAATCAATAGGTGTGAGAAATTAGACAATTCAAGTTCAACGGCAGTTCGTTCCTAATTGGAGTGGTTTGTGTATTCCATACTTCTAGCGATTGGATTTCACTCAAAACTAACCAAATGACTCCTCCCACCATATTATGATGTTGCCCAAGTTTTGGGCTCGATCCGAAATCAATAGGTGTTCGAAATTGGACAATTCAAGTTCAACGACAGTTCGTTCCTAATTGGAGTGGTTGGTGTATTCCATACTTCTAGCGATTGGATTTCACTCAAAACTCGCCAAATGACTCCTCCCACCATATTAAGATGTAGCCCAAGTTTTGGGCTCGATCCGAAATCAATAGGTGTTCCAAATTGGACAATTCAAGTTCAACGGCAGTTCGTTCCTAATTGGAGTGGTTGGTGTATTCCATACTTCTAGCAATTGGATATCACTCAAAACTCACCAAATGACTCCTCCCACCATATTATGATGTTGCCCAAGTTTTGGGCTCAATCCGAAATCAATAGGTGTTCGAAATTGGACAATTCAAGTTCAATGGCAGTTCGTTCCTAATTGGAGTGGTTGGTGTATTCCATACTTCTAGCGATTGGATTTCACTCAAAACTCACCAAATGACTCCTCGCACCATATTATGATGTTGCCCAAGTTTGGGGCTCGATCCGAAATCAATAGGTGTGAGAAATTTGACAATTCAAGTTCTACGGCAGTTCGTTCCTAATTGGAGTGGTTGGTGTATTCCATACTTCTAGCGATTGGATTTCACTCAAAACTCACCAAATGACTCCTCCCACGATATTATGATGTTGCCCAAGTTTTGGGCTCGATCCGAAATCCATAGGTGTGAGAAATTGGACAATTCAAGTTCAACGGCAGTTCGTTCCAAATTGGAGTGGTTGGTTTATTCCTTACTTCTTGCGATTGGATTTCACTCAAAACTCCCCAAATGACTCCTCCCACCATATTATGATGTTGCCCAAGTTTGGGGCTCGATCCGAAATCAATAGGTGTGAGAAATTAGACAATTCAAGTTCAACGGCAGTTCGTTCCTAATTGGAGTGGTTGGTGTATTCCATACTACTAGCGATTGGATTTCACTCAAAACTCACCAAATGACTCCTCCCACCATATTATGATGTTGCCCAAGTTTTGGGCTCGATCCGAAATCAATAGGTGTTCGAAATTGGACAATTCAAGTTCAACGGTAGTTCGTTCCTAATTGGAGTGGTTGGTGTATTCCATACTTCTAGCGATTGGATTTCACTCAAAACTCACCAAATGACTCCTCGCACCATATTATGATGTTGCCCAAGTTTGGGGCTCGATCCGAAATCAATAGGTGTGAGAAATTTGACAATTCAAGTTCTACGGCAGTTCGTTCCTAATTGGAGTGGTTGGTGTATTCCATACTTCTAGCGATTGGATTTCACTCAAAACTCACCAAATGACTCCTCCCACCATATTATGATGTTGCCCAAGTTTTGGGCTCGATCCGAAATCCATAGGTGTGAGAAATTGGACAATTCAAGTTCAACGGCAGTTCGTTCCTAATTGGAGTGGTTGGTGTATTCCATACTTCTAGCGATTGGATTTCACTCAAAACTCACCAAATGACTCCTCCCACCATATTATGATGTTGCCCAAGTATTGGGCTCGATCCGAAATCAATAGGTGTGAGAAAGTGGACAATTCAAGTTCAACGGCAGTTCGTTCCTAATTGGAGTGGTTGGTGTATTCCATACTTCTAGCGATTGGATTTCACTCAAAACTCCCCAAATGACTCCTCCCACCATATTATGATGTTGCCCAAGTTTTGGGCTCGATCCGAAATCAATTGGTGTGAGAAATTGGACAATTCAAGTTCAACGGCAGTTCGTTCCTAATTGGAGTGGTTGGTGTATTCCATACTTCTAGCGATTGGATTTCACTCAAAACTCACCAAATGACTCCTCCCACCATATTAAGATGTTGCCCAAGTTTTGGGCTCGATCCGAAATCAATAGGTGTTCCAAATTGGACAATTCAAGTTCAACGGCAGTTCGTTCCCAAATGGAGTGGTTGGTGTATTCCATACTTCTAGCGATTGGATTTCACTCAAAACTCACCAACTGACTCCTCCCACCATATTATGATGTTGCCCAAGTTTTGGGCTCGATCCGAAATCAATAGGTGTTCCAAATTGGACAATTCAAGTTCAACGGCAGTACGTTCCTAATTGGAGTGGTTGGTGTATTCCATACTTCTAGCGATTGGATTTCACTCTAAACTCACCAAATGACTCCTCCCACCATATTATGATGTTGCCCAAGTTTTGGGCTCGATCCGAAATCAATAGGTGTTCCAAATTGGACAATTCAAGTTCAACGGCAGTTCGTTCCTAATTGGAGTGGTTGGTGTATTCCATACTTCTAGCGATTGGATTTCACTCAAAACTCACCAAATGACTCCTCCCACCATATTATGATGTTACCCAAGTTTTGGGCTCGATCCGAAATCCATAGGTCTGAGAAATTGGACAATTCAAGTTCAACGGCAGTTCGTTCCTAATTGGAGTGGTTGGTGTATTCCGTACTTCTAGCGATTGGATTTCACTCAAAACTCACCAAATGACTCCTCCCACCATATTATGATGTTTCCCAAGTTTGGGCCTCGATCCGAAATCAATAGGTGTGAGAAATTGGACAATTCAAGTTCTACGGCAGTTCGTTCCTAATTGGAGTGGTTGGTGTATTCCATACTTCTAGCGATTGGATTTCACTCAAAACTCCCCAAATGACTCCTCCCACCATATTATGATGTTGCCCAAGTTTTGGTCTTGATCCGAAATCAATTGGTGTGAAAAATTGGACAATTCAAGTTCAACGGCAGTTCGTTCCTAATTGGAGTGGTTGGTGTATTCCATACTTCTAGCGATTGGATTTCACTCAAAACTAACCAAATGACTCCTCCCACCATATTATGATGTTGCCCAAGTTTTGGGCTCGATCCGAAATCAATAGGTGTTCGAAATTGGACAATTGAAGTTCAACGGCAGTTCGTTCCTAATTGGAGTGGTCGGCGTATTCCATACTTCTAGCAATTGGATTTCACTCAAAACTCACCAAATGACTCCTCCCACGATATTATGATGTTGCCCAAGTTTTGGGCTCGATCCGAAATCCATAGGTGTGAGAAATTGGACAATTCAAGTTCAACGGCAGTTCGTTCCAAATTGGAGTGGTTGGTTTATTCCTTACTTCTTGCGATTGGATTTCACTCAAAACTCACCAAATGACTCCTCCCACCATATTATGATGTTGCCCAAGTATTGGGCTCGATCCGAAATCAATAGGTGTGAGAAAGTGGACAATTCAAGTTCAACGGCAGTTCGTTCCTAATTGGAGTGGTTGGTGTATTCCATACTTCTAGCGATTGGATTTCACTCAAAACTCCCCAAATGACTCCTCCCACCATATTATGATGTTGCCCAAGTTTTGGGCTCGATCCGAAATCAATTGGTGTGAGAAATTGGACAATTCAAGTTCAACGGCAGTTCGTTCCTAATTGGAGTGGTTGGTGTATTCCATACTTCTAGCGATTGGATTTCACTCAAAACTCACCAAATGACTCCTCCCACCATATTAAGATGTTGCCCAAGTTTTGGGCTCGATCCGAAATCAATAGGTGTTCCAAATTGGACAATTCAAGTTCAACGGCAGTTCGTTCCCAAATGGAGTGGTTGGTGTATTCCATACTTCTAGCGATTGGATTTCACTCAAAACTCACCAACTGACTCCTCCCACCATATTATGATGTTGCCCAAGTTTTGGGCTCGATCCGAAATCAATAGGTGTTCCAAATTGGACAATTCAAGTTCAACGGCAGTACGTTCCTAATTGGAGTGGTTGGTGTATTCCATACTTCTAGCGATTGGATTTCACTCTAAACTCACCAAATGACTCCTCCCACCATATTATGATGTTGCCCAAGTTTTGGGCTCGATCCGAAATCAATAGGTGTTCCAAATTGGACAATTCAAGTTCAACGGCAGTTCGTTCCTAATTGGAGTGGTTGGTGTATTCCATACTTCTAGCGATTGGATTTCACTCAAAACTCACCAAATGACTCCTCCCACCATATTATGATGTTACCCAAGTTTTGGGCTCGATCCGAAATCCATAGGTCTGAGAAATTGGACAATTCAAGTTCAACGGCAGTTCGTTCCTAATTGGAGTGGTTGGTGTATTCCGTACTTCTAGCGATTGGATTTCACTCAAAACTCACCAAATGACTCCTCCCACCATATTATGATGTTTCCCAAGTTTGGGCCTCGATCCGAAATCAATAGGTGTGAGAAATTGGACAATTCAAGTTCTACGGCAGTTCGTTCCTAATTGGAGTGGTTGGTGTATTCCATACTTCTAGCGATTGGATTTCACTCAAAACTCCCCAAATGACTCCTCCCACCATATTATGATGTTGCCCAAGTTTTGGTCTTGATCCGAAATCAATTGGTGTGAAAAATTGGACAATTCAAGTTCAACGGCAGTTCGTTCCTAATTGGAGTGGTTGGTGTATTCCATACTTCTAGCGATTGGATTTCACTCAAAACTAACCAAATGACTCCTCCCACCATATTATGATGTTGCCCAAGTTTTGGGCTCGATCCGAAATCAATAGGTGTTCGAAATTGGACAATTGAAGTTCAACGGCAGTTCGTTCCTAATTGGAGTGGTCGGCGTATTCCATACTTCTAGCAATTGGATTTCACTCAAAACTCACCAAATGACTCCTCCCACGATATTATGATGTTGCCCAAGTTTTGGGCTCGATCCGAAATCCATAGGTGTGAGAAATTGGACAATTCAAGTTCAACGGCAGTTCGTTCCAAATTGGAGTGGTTGGTTTATTCCTTACTTCTTGCGATTGGATTTCACTCAAAACTCCCCAAATGACTCCTCCCACCATATTATGATGTTGCCCAAGTTTGGGGCTCGATCCGAAATCAATAGGTGTGAGAAATTAGACAATTCAAGTTCAACGGCAGTTCGTTCCTAATTGGAGTGGTTGGTGTATTCCATACTACTAGCGATTGGATTTCAATCAAAACTCACCAAATGACTCCTCCCACCATATTATGATGTTGCCCAAGTTTTGGGCTCGATCCGAAATCAATAGGTGTTCGAAATTGGACAATTCAAGTTCAACGGTAGTTCATTCCTAATTGGAGTGGTTGGTGTATTCCATACTTCTAGCGATTGGATTTCACTCAAAACTCACCAAATGACTCCTCGCTCCATATTATGATGTTGCCCAAGTTTGGGGCTCGATCCGAAATCAATAGGTGTGAGAAATTTGACAATTCAAGTTCTACGGCAGTTCGTTCCTAATTGGAGTGGTTGGTGTATTCCATACTTCTAGCGATTGGATTTCACTCAAAACTCACCAAATGACTCCTCCCACCATATTATGATGTTGCCCAAGTTTTGGGCTCGATCCGAAATCAATAGGTGTGAGAAATTGGACAATTCAAGTTCAACGGCAGTTCGTTCCTAATTGGAATGGTTGGTGTATTCCATACTTCTAGCGATTGGATTTCACTCAAAACTCACCAAATGACTCCTCCCACCATATTATGATGTTGCCCAAGTATTGGGCTCGATCCGAAATCAATAGGTGTGAGAAAGTGGACAATTCAAGTTCAACGGCAGTTCGTTCCTAATTGGAGTGGTTGGTGTATTCCATACTTCTAGCGATTGGATTTCACTCAAAACTCCCCAAATGACTCCTCCCACCATATTATGATGTTGCCCAAGTTTTCGGCTCGATCCGAAATCAATTGGTGTGAGAAATTGGACAATTCAAGTTCAACGGCAGTTCGTTCCTAATTGGAGTGGTTGGTGTATTCCATACTTCTAGCGATTGGATTTCACTCAAAACTCACCAAATGACTCCTCCCACCATATTAAGATGTTGCCCAAGTTTTGGGCTCGATCCGAAATCAATAGGTGTTCCAAATTGGACAATTCAAGTTCAACGGCAGTTCGTTCCCAAATGGAGTGGTTGGTGTATTCCATACTTCTAGAGATTGGATTTCACTCAAAACTCACCAACTGACTCCTCCCACCATATTATGATGTTGCCCAAGTTTTGGGCTCGATCCGAAATCAATAGGTGTTCCAAATTGGACAATTCAAGTTCAACGGCAGTACGTTCCTAATTGGAGTGGTTGGTGTATTCCATACTTCTAGCGATTGGATTTCACTCTAAACTCACCAAATGACTCCTCCCACCATATTATGATGTTGCCCAAGTTTTGGGCTCGATCCGAAATCAATAGGTGTTCCAAATTGGACAATTCAAGTTCAACGGCAGTTCGTTCCTAATTGGAGTGGTTGGTGTATTCCATACTTCTAGCGATTGGATTTCACTCAAAACTCACCAAATGACTCCTCCCACCATATTATGATGTTACCCAAGTTTTGGGCTCGATCCGAAATCCATAGGTCTGAGAAATTGGACAATTCAAGTTCAACGGCAGTTCGTTCCTAATTGGAGTGGTTGGTGTATTCCGTACTTCTAGCGATTGGATTTCACTCAAAACTCACCAAATGACTCCTCCCACCATATTATGATGTTTCCCAAGTTTGGGCCTCGATCCGAAATCAATAGGTGTGAGAAATTGGACAATTCAAGTTCTACGGCAGTTCGTTCCTAATTGGAGTGGTTGGTGTATTCCATACTTCTAGCGATTGGATTTCACTCAAAACTCACCAAATGACTCCTCCCACCATATTATGATGTTGCCCAAGTTTTGGGCTCGATCAGAAATCAATAGGTGTGAGAAATTGGACAATTCAAGTTCAACGGCAGTTCGTTCCTACTTGGAGTGGTTGGTATATTCCATACTTCTAGCGATTGGATTTCACTCAAAACAAACCAAATGACTCCTCCCACCATATTATGATGTTGCCCAAGTTTTGGGCTCGATCCGAAATCAATAGGTGTTCGAAATTGGACAATTCAAGTTCAACGGCAGTTCGTTCCTAATTGGAGTGGTTGGTGTATTCCATACGTCTAGCAATTGGATTTCACTCAAAACTCACCAAATGACTCCTCCCACCATATTATGATGTTGCCCAAGTTTTGGGTTCGATCCGAAATCCATAGGTGTGAGAAATTGGACAATTCAAGTTCAACGGCAGTTCGTTCCAAATTGGAGTGGTTGGTTTATTCCTTGCTTCTAGCGATTGGATTTCACTCAAAACTCACCAAATGACTCCTCCCACCATATTATGATGTTGCCCAAGTTTGGGGCTCGATCCGAAATCAATAGGTGTGAGAAATTAGACAATTCAAGTTCAACGGCAGTTCGTTCCTAATTGGAGTGGTTTGTGTATTCCATACTTCTAGCGATTGGATTTCACTCAAAACTAACCAAATGACTCCTCCCACCATATTATGATGTTGCCCAAGTTTTGGGCTCGATCCGAAATCAATAGGTGTTCGAAATTGGACAATTCAAGTTCAACGGCAGTTCGTTCCTAATTGGAGTGGTTGGTGTATTCCATACTTCTAGCGATTGGATTTCACTCAAAACTCACCAAATGACTCCTCCCACCATATTATGATGTTGCCCAAGTTTTGGGCTCGATCCGAAATCAATAGGTGTTCGAAATTGGACAATTCAAGTTCAACGGCAGTTCGTTCCTAATTGGAGTGGTTGGTGTATTCCATACTTCTAGCGATTGGATTTCACTCAAAACTCACCAAATGACTCCTCCCACCATATTATGATGTTGCCCAAGTTTGGGGTTCGATCCGAAATCAATAGGTGTGAGAAATTGGAAAATTCAAGTTCTACGTCAGTTCGTTCCTAATTGGAGTGGTTGGTGTAATCCATACTTCTAGCGATTGGATTTCACTCAAAACTCACCAAATGACTCCTCCCACCATATTATGATGTTGCCCAAGTTTTGGGCTCGATCAGAAATCAATAGGTGTGAGAAATTGGACAATTCAAGTTCAACGGCAGTTCGTTCCTAATTGGAGTGGTTGGTGTATTCCATACTTCTAGCGATTGGATTTCACTCAAAACTCACCAAATGACTCCTCCCACCATATTATGATGTTGCCCAAGTTTTGGGCTCGATCCGAAATCAATAGGTGTTCGAAATTGGACAATTCAAGTTCAACGGCAGTTCGTTCCTAATTGGAGTGGTTGGTGTATTCCATACTTCTAGCGATTGGATTTCACTCAAAACTCACCAAATGACTCCTCCCACCATATTATGATGTTGCCCAAGTTTTGGGCTCGATCCGAAATCAATAGGTGTTCGAAATTGGACAATTCAAGTTCAACGGCAGTTCGTTCCTAATTGGAGTGGTTGGTGTATTCCATACTTCTAGCGATTGGATTTCACTCAAAACTCACCAAATGACTCCTCCCACCATATTATGATGTTGCCCAAGTTTGGGGCTCGATCCGAAATCAATAGGTGTGAGAAATTGGAAAATTCAAGTTCTACGTCAGTTCGTTCCTAATTGGAGTGGTTGGTGTATTCCATACTTCTAGCGATTGGATTTCACTCAAAACTCACCAAATGACTCCTCCCACCATATTATGATGTTGCCCAAGTTTTGGGCTCGATCAGAAATCAATAGGTGTGAGAAATTGGACAATTCAAGTTCAACGGCAGTTCGTTCCTAATTGGAGTGGTTGGTGTATTCCATACTTCTAGCGATTGGATTTCACTCAAAACTCACCAAATGACTCCTCCCACCATATTATGATGTTGCCCAAGTTTTGGGCTCGATCCGAAATCAATAGGTGTTCAAAATTGGACAATTCAAGTTCAACGGCAGTTCGTTCCTAATTGGAGTGGTTCGTGTATTCCATACGTCTAGCGATTGGATTTCACTCAAAACTCACCAAATGACTCCTCCCACCATATTATGATGTTGCCCAAGTTTTGGGTTCGATCCGAAATCCATAGGTGTGAGAAATTGGACAATTCAAGTTCAACGGCAGTTCGTTCCAAATTGGAGTGGTTGGTTTATTCCTTACTTCTAGCGATTGGATTTCACTCAAAACTCACCAAATGACTCCTCCCACCATATTTTGATGTTGCCCAAGTTTGGGGCTCGATCCGAAATAAATAGGTGTGAGAAATTAGACAATTCAAGTTCAACGGCAGTTCGTTCCTAATTGGAGTGGTTTGTGTATTCCATACTTCTAGCGATTGGATTTCACTCAAAACTAACCAAATGACTACTCCCACCATATTATGATGTTGCCCAAGTTTTGGGCTCGATCCGAAATCAATAGGTGTTCGAAATTGGACAATTCAAGTTCAACGGCAGTTCGTTCCTAATTGGAGTGGTTGGTGTATTCCATACTTCTAGCGATTGGATTTGACTCAAAACTCACCAAATGACTCCTCCCACCATATTATGATGTTGCCCAAGTTTTGGGCTCGATCCGAAATCCATATGTGTGAGAAATTGGACAATTCAAGTTCAACGGCAGTTCGTTCCAAATTGGAGTGGTTGGTTTATTGCTTACTTCTAGCGATTGGATTTCACTCAAAACTCACCAAATGACTCCTCCCATCATATTATGATGTTGCCCAAGTTTGGGGCTCGATCCGAAATCAATAGGTGTGAGAAATTAGACAATTCAAGTTCAACGGCAGTTCGTTCCTAATTGGAGTGGTTGGTGTATTACATACTTCTAGCGATTGGATTTCACTCAAAACTCACCAAATGACTCCTCCCACCATATTAAGATGTTGCCCAAGTTTTGGGCTCGATCCGAAATCAATAGGTGTTCCAAATTGGACAATTCAAGTTCAACGGCAGTTCGTTCCCAAATGGAGTGGTTGGTGTATTCCATACTTCTAGCGATTGGATTTCACTCAAAACACACCAAATGTCTCCTCCCAACATATTATGATGTTGCCCAGGTTTTGGGCTCGATCCGAAATCAATAGGTGTGAGAAATTGGACAATTCAAGTTCAACGGCATTTCATTCCTAATTGGAGTGGTTGGGGTATTCCATACTTCTAGTGATCCGATTTCACTCAAAATTCACCAAATGACTCCTCCCACCATATTTTGATGTTGCCAAAGTTTGGGGCTCGATCCGAAATCAATAGGTGTTCGAAATTGGACAATTCAAGTTCAACGGCAGTTCGTTCCTAATTGGAGTGGTTGGTGTATTCCATACTTCTAGCGATTGGATTTCACTCAAAACTCCCCAAATGACTCCTCCCACCATATTATGATGTTGCCCAAGTTTTGGGCTCGATCAGAAATCAATAGGTGTGAGAAATTGGACAATTCAAGTTCAACGGCAGTTCGTTCCTAATTGGAGTGGTTGGTTTATTCCTTACTTCTAGCGATTGGATTTCACTCAAAACTCACCAAATGACTCCTCCCACCATATTATGATGTTGCCCAAGTTTGGGGTCGATCCGAAATCAATAGGTGTGAGAAATTGGTCAATTCATTTTCAACGGCATTTCGTTCCTAATTGGAGTGGTTGGTGTATTCCATACTTCTTGCGATTGCATTTCACTCAAAACTCACCAAATGACTCCTCCCAACATATTATGATGTTGCCCAAGTTTTCGGCTCGATCCGAAATCAATAGGTGTGAGAAATTGGACAATTCAAGTTCAACGGCAGTTCGTTCCTAATTGGAGTGGTTTGTGTATTCCATACTTCTAGTGATTGGATTTCACTCAAAACTCCCCAAATGACTCCTCCCACCATATTATGATGTTGCCCAAGTTTTGGGCTCGATCCGAAATCAATAGGTGTGAGAAATTGGTCAATTCATTTTCAACGGCATTTCGTTCCTAATTGGAGTGGTTGGTGTATTCCATACTTCTAGCGATTGCATTTCACTCAAAACTCACCAAATGACTCCTCCCAACATATTATGTTGTTGCCCAAGTTTTGGGCTCGATCCGAAATCAATAGGTGTTCCAAATTGGACAATTCAAGTTCAACGGCAGTTCGTTCCTAATTGGAGTGGTTGGTGTATTCCATACTTCTAGCGATTGGATTTCACTCAAAACTCTCCAAATCACTCCTCCCACCATATTATGATGTTGCCGAAGTTTTGGGGTCGATCCGAAATCAATAGGTGTTCCAAATTGGACAATTCAAGTTCAACGGCAGTCCGTTCCTAATTGGAGTGGTTGGTGTATTACATACTTCTAGCGATTGGATTTCACTCAAAACTCTCAAAATGACTCCTCCCACCATACTATGATATTGCCCAAGTTTTGGGCTCGATCCGAAATCAATAGGTGTTTGAAATTGGACAATTCAAGTTCAACGGCAGTTCGTTCCTAATTGGAGTAGTTGGTGTATTCCATACTACTAGCGATTGGATTTCAGTCAAAACTCACCAAATGACTCCTCCCACCGTATTATGATGTTGCCCAAGTTTTGGGCTCGATCCGAAATCCATAGGTGTGAGAAATTGGACAATTCAAGTTCAACGGCAGTTCGTTCCAAATTGGAGTGGTTGGTTTATTCCTTACTTCTAGCGATTGGATTTCACTCAAAACTCACCAAATGACTCCTCCCACCATATTATGATGTTGCCCAAGTTTGGGGCTCGATCCGAAATCAATAGGTGTGAGAAATTGGACAATTCAAGTTCAGCGGCAGTTCGTTCCTAATTGGAGTGGTTGGTGTATTCCATACTTCTAAAAATTGGATTTCACTCAAAACTCACCAAATGACTACTCCCACCATGTTATGATGTTGCCCAAGTTTTGGGCTCGATCCGAAATCAATAGGTGTTCCAAATTGGACAATTCAAGTTCAACGGCAGTTCGTTCCTAATTGGAGTGGTTGGTGTATTCCATACTTCTAGCGATTGGATTTCACTCAAAACTAACCAAATGACTCCTCCCACCATATTATGATGTTGCCCAAGTTTTGGGCTCGATCCGAAATAAATAGTTGTTCGAAATTGGACAATTCAAGTTCAACGGCAGTTCGTTCCCAATTGGAGTGGTTGGTGTATTCCATACTTGTAGCGATTGGATTTCACTCAAAACTCACCAAATGACTCCTCCCACCGTATTATGATGTTTCCCAAGTTTTGAGCTCGATCCGAAATCAAAAGGTGTTCGAAATTGGACAATTCAAGTTCTACGGCAGTTCGTTCCTAATTGGAGTGGTTGGTGTATTCCATACTTCTAGTGATTGGATTTCACTCAAAACTCCCCAAATGACTCCTCCCACCATGTTATGATGTTGCCCAAGTTTTGGGCTCGATCCGAAATCAATAGGTGTGAGAAATTGGTCAATTCATTTTCAACGGCATTTCGTTCCTAATCGGAGTGGTTGGTGTATTCCATAGTTCTAGCGATTGCATTTCACTCAAAACTCACCAAATGACTCCTCCCAACATATTATTATGTTGCCCAAGTTTTGGGCTCGATCCGAAATCAATAGGTGTGAGAAATTGGACAATTCAAGTTCAACGGCAGTTCGTTCCTAATTGGAGTGGTTTGTGTATTCCATACTTCTAGTGATTGGATTTCACTCAAAACTCCCCAAATGACTCCTCCCACCATTCTATGATGTTGCCCAAGTTTTGGGCTCGATCCGAAATCAATAGGTGTGAGAAATTGGTCAATTCATTTTCAACGGCATTTCATTCCTAATTGGAGTGGTTGGGGTATTCCATACTTCTAGCGATTGGATTTCACTCAAAACACACCAAATGTCTCCTCCCAACATATTATGATGTTGCCCAGGTTTTGGGCTCGATCCGAAATCAATAGGTGTGAGAAATTGGACAATTCAAGTTCAACGGCATTTCATTCCTAATTGGAGTGGTTGGGGTATTCCATACTTCTAGTGATCCGATTTCACTCAAAATACACCAAATGACTCCTCCCACCATATTTTGATGTTGCCCAAGTTTGGGGCTCGATCCGAAATCAATAGGTGTGAGAAATTGGACAATTCAAGTTCAACGGCAGTTCGTTCCTAATTGGAGTGGTTGTTGTATTCCATACTTCTAGCGCTTGGATTTCACTCAAAACTCACCAAATGACTCCTCCCACCATAATATGATGTTGCCCAAGTTTTGGGCTCGATCCGAAATCAATAGGGGTTCGAAATTGGACAATTCAAGTTCAACGGCAGTTCGTTCCAAATTGGAGTGGTTGGTGTATTCCATACTTCTAGCGATTGGATTTCACTCAAAACTCACAAAACGACCCGTCGCACCATATTGTGATGTTGCCCAAGTTTGGGGCTCGATCCGAAATCAATAGGTGTGAGAAATTGGACAATTCAAGTTCAACGGCAGTTCGTTCCTAATTGGAGTGGTTGGTGTATTCCATACTTCTAGCGATTGGATTTCACTCAAAACTCTCCAAATGACTCCTCCCACCATAATATGATGTTGCCCAAGTTTGGGGCTCGATCCGAAATCAATAGGTGTGAGAAATTGGACAATTCAAGTTCAACGGCAGTTCGTTCCTAATTGGAGTGGTTGGTGTATTCCAGACTTCTAGCGATTGGATTTCACTCAAAACTCACGAAATGACCCGTCGCACCGTATTGTGATGTTGCCCAAGTTTTGGGCTCGATCCGAAATCAATAGGTGTGAGAAATTGGACAATTCAAGTTCAACGGCATTTCGTTCCTAATTGGAGTGGTTGGTGTATTCCAGACTTCTAGCGATTGGATTTCACTCAAAACTCACGAAATGACCCGTCGCACCGTGTTGTGATGTTGCCCAAGTTTTGGGCTCGATCCGAAATCAATAGGTGTGAGAAATTGGACAATTCAAGTTCAACGGCATTTCGTTCCTAATTGGAGTGGTTGGTGTATTCCATACTTCTAGCGATTGGATTTCACTCAAAACTCACCAAATGACTCCTCCCACCATAATATGATGTTGCCCAAGTTTTGGGCTCGATCCGAAATCAATAGGTGTTCGAAATTGGACAATTCAAGTTCAACGGCAGTTCGTTCCTAATTGGAGTGGTTGGTTTATTCCATACTTCTAGCGATTGGATTTCACTCAAAACTCACCAAATGACTCCTCCCACCATAATATGATGCTGCCCAAGTTTTGGGCTCAATCCGAAATCAATAGGTGTGAGAAATTGGACAATTCAAGTTCAACGGCAGTTCGTTCCTAATTGGAGTGGTTGGTGTATTCCAGACTTCTAGCGATTGGATTTCACTCAAAACTCACGAAATGACCCGTCGCACCGTATTGTGTTGTTGCCCAAGTTTTGGGCTCGATCCGAAATCAATAGGTGTGAGAAATTGGACAATTCAAGTTCAACGGCATTTCGTTCCTAATTGGACTGGTTGGTGTATTCCAGACTTCTAGCGATTGGATTTCACTCAAAACTCACGAAATGACCCGTCGCACCGTGTTGTGATGTTGCCCAAGTTTTGGGCTCGATCCGAAATCAATAGGTGTGAGAAATTGGACAATTCAAGTTCAACGGCAGTTCGTTCCCAATTGGAGTGGTTGGTGTATTCCATACTTCTAGCGGTTGGATTTCACTCAAAACTCACCAAATGACTTCTCCCACCATATTATGATGTTGCCCAAGTTTGGGGCTCGATCCGAAATCAATAGGTGTGAGAAATTGGACAATTCAAGTTCAACGGCAGTTCGTTCCTAATTGGAGTGGTTGGTGTATTCCATACTTCTAGCGATTGGATTTCACTCAAAACTCACCAAACGACTCCTCCCACCATAATATGATGTTGCCCAAGTTTTGGGCTCGATCCGAAATCAATAGGTGTTCGAAATTGGACAATTCAAGTTCAACGGCAGTTCGTTCCTAATTGGAGTGGTTGGTTTATTCCATACTTCTAGCGATTGGATTTCACTCAAAACTCACCAAATGACTCCTCCCACCATAATATGATGCTGCCCAAGTTTTGGGCTCAATCCGAAATCAATAGGTGTTCCAAATTGGACAATTCAAGTTCAACGGCAGTTCGTTCCCAATTGGACCGGTTGGTGTATTCCATACTACTAGCGGTTGGATTTCACTCAAAACTCACCAAATGACTTCTCCCACCATATTATGATGTTGCCCAAGTTTGGGGCTCGATCCGAAATCAATAGGTGTGAGAAATTGGACAATTCAAGTTCAACGGCAGTTCGTTCCTAATTGGAGTGGTTGGTGTATTCCATACTTCTTGCGATTGGATTTCACTCAAAACTCACCAAATGACTCCTCCCACCATAATACGATGTTGCCCAAGTTTTGGGCTCGATCCGAAATCAATAGGTTTTCGAAATTGGACAATTCAAGTTCAACGGCAGTTCGTTCCTAATTGGAGTGGTTGGTGTATTCCATACTTCTAGTGATTGGATTTCACTCAAAACCCACCAAATGACTCCTCCCACCATAATATGGTGTTGCCCAAGTTTTCGGCTCGATCTGAAATCAATAGGTGTTCGAAATTGGACAATTCAAGTTCAACGGCAGTTCGTTCCTAATTGGAGTGGTTGGTGTATTTCATACTTCTAGCGATTGGATTTCACTCAAAACTCACCAAATGACCCGTCGCACCATATTGTGATGTTGCCCAAGTTTTGGGCTCGATCCGAAATCAGTAGGTGTGAGAAATTGGACAATTCAAGTTCAACGGCAGTTCGTTCCTAATTGGAGTGGTTGGTGTATTCCATACTTCTAGCGATTGGATTTCACTCAAAACTCACCAAATGACTCCTCCAACCATAATATGATGTTGCCCAAGTTTTGGGCTCGATCCGAAATCAATAGGTGTTCGAAATTGGACAATTCAAGTGCAACGGCTGTTCGTTCCTAATTGGAGTGGTTGGTGTATTCCATACTTCTAGCGATTGGATTTCACTCAAAACTCACCAAATGACCCGTCGCACCATATTGTGATGTTGCCTAAGTTTTGGGCTCGATCCGAAATCAATAGGTGTGAGAAATTGGACAATTCAAGTTCAACGGCAGTCCGTTCCTAATTGGAGTGGTTGGTGTATTCCATACTTCTAGTGATTGGATTTCACTCAAAACTCACCAGATGACTCCTCCCACCATGTTATGTTGTTGCCCAGCTTTTGGGCTCGATCCAAAATCAATAGGTGTGAGAAATTGGACAATTCAAGTTCAACGGCAGTTTGTTCTTAATTGGAGTTGTCGGTGTATTCCGTACTTCTAGAGATTGGATTTCACTCAAAACTCACCAAATGACTCCTCCCGCCATATTATGATGTTCCCCAAGTTTGGGACTCGATCCGAAATCAATAGGTGTGAGAAATTGGACAATTCAAGTTCAACGGCAGCTCGTTCCTAATTGGAGTATGGTGTATTCCATACATCTAGCGATCGGATTTCACTCAAAACTCACCAAATGACTCCTCCCACCATATTATGATGTTGCCCAAGTTTTGGGCTCGATCCGAAATCAATAGGTGTTCCAAATTGGACAATTCAAGTTCAACGGCAGTTCGTTCCTAATTTGAGTACTTGGTATATTCCATCCTTCTAGCGATTGGATTTCACTCAAAACCCACCAAATGACTCCTCCCACCATATTATGATGTTGCCCATGTTTTGGGCTTGATCCGAAATCAATAGGTGTTCCGAATTGGACAATTCAATTTCAACGGCAGTTCGTTCCTAATTGGTTTCGTTGGTGTATTCCATACTTCTAGCGCTTGGATTTCATAAAAAACTCGCCAAATGACTCATCCCACCATATTATGATGTTGCCCAAGTTTTGGGCTCGATCCGAAATCAATAGGTGTTCCAAATTGGAAAATTCAAGTATAACGGCAGTTCGTTCCTAACTGGAGTGGTTGGTGTATTCCATACTTCTAGCGATTGGATTTCACAAAAAATACCGCCAAATGACTCCTTCCACTATATTAACAGCCCATGTTTTGGGCTCGATCCGAAATCAATATGTGTGAGAAATTGGTCAATTCAATTTCAACGAAAGTTCGTTCCTAATTGGAGTGGTTGGTGTATTCCATACTTCTAGCGATTGGATTTCACTCAACACTCACCAAATGACTCCTCCCACCATATTATGATGTTGCCCAAGTTTTGGGCTCTATCCGAAATCAATAGGTGTGAAAAATTGGTCAATTCTATTTCAACGAAAGTTCGTTCCAAATTGTTGTGGTTGGTGTATTCCGTACTTCTAGCGATTGGATTTCACTCAAAACTCACCAAATGACTCCTCCCACCATGTTATGATGTTGCCCAAGTTTTGGGCTCGATCCGAAATCAATAGGTGTGAGAAATTGGTCAATTCAATTTCAACGAAAGTTCGTTCCTAATTGGAGTGGTTGGTGTATTCCACACTTCTAGCGATTGGATTTCACTCAAAACTCACCAAATGACTCCTCCCACCATATTATGATGTTGCCCAAGTTTTGGGCTCGATCCGAAATCAATAGGTGTTCCAAATTGGACAATTCAAGTTCAACGACAGCTCGTTCCTAATTGGAGTATGGTGTATTCCATACATCTAGCGATCGGATTTCACTCAAAACTCACCAAATGACTCCTCCCACCATATTATGATGTTGCCCAAGTTTTGGGCTCGATCCGAAATCAATAGGTGTTCCAAATTGGACAATTCAAGTTCAACGGCAGTTCGTTCCTAATTGGAGTACTTGGTGTATTCCATCCTTGTAGCGATTGGATTTCACTCAAAACTCACCAAATGACTCCTCCCACCATATTATGATCATGCCCAAGTTTTTGGCTCGATCCGAACTCAATAGGAGAGAGAAATTGGACAATTCAAGTTCTACGGCAGTTCGTTCCCAATTGGACTCGTTGTTGTATTCCACACGTCTAGCGATTGGATTTCACTCAAAACTCACCAAATGACTCCTCCCACCATATTATGATGTTGCCCAAATTTTGGGCTCGATCCCAAATCAATAGGTGTTCCATATTGGCCAATTCAAGTTCAACGGCAGTTCGTTCCTAATTGGAGTGGTTGGTGTATTCCATACTTCTAGCGATTGGATTTCACTCAAAACTCACCAAATGACTCCTACTACCATATTATGATGATGCCCAAGTTTTGGGCTCGATCCGAAATCAATAGGTGTTCCAAATTAGACAATTCAAGTTCAACGGCAATTTGTTCCTAACTGGAGTGGTTGGTGTCTTCCATACTTCTAGCGATTGGATTTCACTCAAAACTCACCTAATGACTCCTCCCACCATATTATGATGTTTCCCAAGTTTTGGGCTCGATCCGAAATAAATAGGTCTGAGAAATTGGACAATTCAAGTTCAACGGCGGTTCGTTACTAATTGGAGTGGTTGGTGTATTCCATACTTCTAGCGATTGGATTTCACTCAAAACTCACCAAATGACTCCTCCCACCATGTTATGATGTTGCCCAAGTTTTGGGCTCGATCCGAAATAAATAGGTGTGAGAAATTGGACAATTCAAGTTCAACGGCAGTTCGTTCTTAATTGGAGTTGTTGGTGTATTCCGTACTTCTACAGATTGGATTTCACTCAAAACTCACCAAATGACTCCTCCCACCATATTATGATGTTGCCCAAGTTTTGGGCTCGATCCGAAATCAATAGGTGTTCCAAATTGGACAATTCAAGTTCAACGGCAGTTCGTTCCTAATTGGAGTACTTGGCGTATTCCATCCTTCTAGCGATTGGATTTCACTCAAAACTTACCAAATGACTCCTCCAACAATATTATGATGTTGCCCATGTTTTGGGCTCGATCCGAAATCAATAGGTGTTCCAAATTGGACAATTCAAGTTCAACGGCAGTTCGTTCCTAATTGGTTTGGTTGGTGTATTCCATACTTCTAGCGATTGGATTTCACAAAAAACTCGCCAAATGACTCCTCCCACCATATTATGATGTTGCCCAAGTTTTGGGCTCGATCCGAAATAAATAGGTGTGAGAAATTGGACAATTCAAGTTCAACGGCAGTTCGTTCTTAATTGGAGTTGTTGGTGTATTCCGTACTTCTAGAGATTGGATTTCACTCAAAACTCACCAAATGACTCCTCCAACCATATTATGATGTTGCCCAAGTTTTGGGCTCGATCCGAAATCAATAGGTGTTCCAAATTGGACAATTCAAGTTCAACGGCAGTTCGTTCCCAAATGGAGTTGTTGGTGTATTCCATACTTCTAGCGATTGGATTTCACTCAAAACTAACCAAATGACTCCTACCACCATATTATGATGTTGCCCAAGTTTTGGGCTCGATCCGAAATCAATAGGTGTGAGAAATTGGTCAATTCAAGTTCAACGAAAGTTCGTTCCAAATTGGAGTGGTTGGTGTATTCCGTACTTCTAGCGATTAGATTTCACTCAAAACTCACCAAATGACTCCTCCCACCATGTTATGATGTTGCCCAAGTTTTGGGCACGATCCGAAATCAATAGGTGTGAGAAATTGGTCAATTCAATTTCAACGAAAGTTCGTTCCTAATTGGAGTGGTTGGTGTATTCCACACTTCTAGCGATTGGATTTCACTCAAAACTCACCAAATGACTCCTACTACCATATTATGATGATGCCCAAGTTTTGGGCTCGATCCGAAATCAAGAGGTGTTCCAAATTGGACAATTCAAGTTCAACGGCAGTTCGTTCTTAATTGGAGTTGTTGGTGTATTCCGTACTTCTAGAGATTGGATTTCACTCAAAACTCACCAAATGACTCCTCCCACCATATTATGATGTTGCCCAAGTTTTGGGCTCGATCCGAAATCAATAGGTGTGAGAAATTGGACAATTCAAGTTCAACGGCAGTTCGTTCCTAATTGGAGTGGTTGGTGTATTCCATACTTCTAGCGATTGGATTTCACTCAAAACTCATCAACTGACTCCTCCCACCATACTATAATGTTGCCCAAGTTTTGGGCTTGATCCGAAATCAAAAGGTGTTCGAAATTGGACAATTCAAGTTCTACGGCAGTTCGTTCCTAATTGGAGTGGTTGGTGTATTCCATACTTCAAGCGATTGGATTTCACTCAAAACTCACCAAATGACTCCTCCCACCATATTAAGATGTTGCCCAAGTTTTGGGCTCGATCCGAAATCAATAGGTGTTCCAAATTGGACAATTCAAGTTCAACGGCAGTTCGTTCCCAAATGGACTGGTTGTTGTATTCCATACCTCTAGCGATTGGATTTCACTCAAAACTCATCAACTGACTCCTCCCACCATATTATGATGTTGCCCAAGTTTTGGGCTCGATCCGAAATCAATAGGTGTTCCAAATTGGACAATTCAAGTTCAACGGCAGTTCGTTCCTAATTGGAGTGGTTGGTGTATTCCATACTTCTAGCGATTGGATTTCACTCAAAACTAACCAAATGACTCCTCCCACCATATTATGATGTTGCCCAAGTTTTGGGCTCGATCCGAAATCCATAGGTGTTCGAAATTGGACAATTCAATTTCAACGGCAGTTCGTTCCAAATTGGAGTGGTTGATTTATTCCTTACTTCTAGCGATTGGATTTCACTCAAAACTCACCAAATGACTCCTCCCACCATATTATGATGTTGCCCAAGTTTGGGGCTCGATCCGAAATCAATAGGTGTGAGAAATTGGACAATTCAAGTTCAACGGCAGTTCATTCATAATTGGAGTGGTTGGTGTATTCCATACTTCTAGCGATTGGATTTCACTCGAAACTCACCAAATGACTCCTACCACCATATTATGATGTTGCCCAAGTTTTGGGCTCGATCCGAAATCAATAGGTGTTCGAAATTGGACAATTCAAGTTCAACGGCAGTTCGTTCCTAATTGGAGTGGTTGGTGTATTCCATACTTCTAGCGATTGGATTTCACTCAAAACTCACCAAATGACTCCTCCCACCATATTATGATGTTGCCCAAGTTTGGGGCTCGATCCGAAATCAATAGGTGTGAGAAATTGGACAATTCAAGTTCTACGGCAGTTCGTTCCTAATTGGAGTGGTTGGTGTATTCCATACTTCTAGCGATTGGATTTCACTCAAAACTCCCCAAATGACTCCTCCCACCATATTATGATGTTAACCAAGTTTTGGGCTCGTTCCGAAATCAATAGGTGTGAGAAATTGGTCAATTCATTTTCAACGCCATTTCGTTCCTAATTGGAGTGGTTGGTGTATTCCATACTTCTAGCGATTGGATTTCACTCAAAACTCTCAAAATGACTCCTCCCACCATACTATGATGTTGCCCAAGTTTTGGGCTCGATCCGAAATCAATAGGTGTTTGAAATTGGACAATTCAAGTTCAACGGCAGTTCGTTCCAAATTGGAGTGGTTGGTTTATTCCTTACTTCTAGCGATTGGATTTCACTCAAAACTCACCAAATGACTCCTCCCACCATATTATGATGTTGCCCAAGTTTGGGGCTCGATCCGAAATCAATAGGTGGAGAAATTGGACAATTCAAGTTCAACGGCAGTTCGTTCCTAATTGGAGTGGTTGGTGTATTCCATACTTCTAAAATTTGGATTTCACTCAAAACTCAACAAATGACTCCTCCCACCGTATCATGATGTTGCCCAAGTTTTGGGCTCGATCCGAAATCAATAGGTGTTCCAAATTGGACAATTCAAGTTCAACGGCAGTTCGTTCCTAATTGGAGTGGTTGGTGTATTCCATACTTCTAGCTATCGGATTTCACTCAAAACTAACCAAATGACTCCTCCCAACATATTATGATGTTGCCCAAGTTTTGGGCTCGATCCGAAATCAATAGTTGTTCGAAATTGGACAATTCAAGTTCAACGGCAGTTCGTTCCTAATTGGAGTGGTTGGTGTATTCCATACTTCTAGCGATTGGATTTCACTCAAAACTCACCAAATAAGTCCTCCCACCATATTATGATGTTGCCCAAGTTTTGGGCTCGATCCGAAATCAATAGGTGTTCCAAATTGGACAATTCAAGTTCAACGGCAGTTCGTTCCTAATTGGAGTGGTTGGCGAATTCCATACTTCTAGCGATTGGATTTCACTCAAAACTCACCAAATGACTCCTCCCACCGTATTATGATGTTTCCCAAGTTTTGGGCTCGATCCGAAATCAAAAGGGGTTCGAAATTGGACAATTCAAGTTCTACGGCAGTTCGTTCCTAATTGGAGTGGTTGGTGTATTCCATACTTCTAGTGATTGGATTTCACTCAAATCTCCCCAAATGACTCCTCCCACCATATTATGATGTTGCCCAAGTTTTGGGCTCGATACGAAATCAATAGGTGTGAGAAATTGGACAATTCAAGTTGAACGGCAGTTCGTTCCTAATTGGAGTGGTTGGTGTATTCCATACTTCTAGCGATTGGATTTCACTCAAAACTCACCAAATGACTCCTCCCACCATATTATGATGTTGCCCAAGTTTGGGGCTCGATCCGAAATCAATAGGTGTGAGAAATTGGACAATTCAAGTTCAACGGCAGTTCGTTCCTAATTGGAGTGGTTTGTGTATTCCATACTTCTAGTGATTGGATTTCACTCAAAACTCCCCAAATGACTCCTCCCACCATTCTATGATGTTGCCCAAGTTTTGGGCTCGATCCGAAATCAATAGGTGTGAGAAATTGGCCAATTCATTTTCAACGGCATTTCGTTCCTAATTGGAGTGGTTGGTGTATTCCATACTTCTAGCGATTGGATTTCACTCAAAACACACCAAATGTCTCCTCCCAACATATTATGATGTTCCCCAGGTTTTGGGCTCGATCCGAAATCAATAGGTGTTCCGAATTGGACAATTCAAGTTCAACGGTTGTTCGTTCCTAATTGGAGTGGTTGGCGTATTCCATACTTCTAGCAATTGGATTTCACTCAACACTCACCAAATGACTCCTCCCACCGTATTATGATGTTGCCCAAGTTTTGGGCTCGATCCGAAATCAAAAGATGTTCGAAATTGGACAATTCAAGTTCAACGGCAGTTCGTTCCTAATTGGAGTGGTTGGTGTATTCCATACTTCTAGTGATTGGATTTCACTCAAAACTCCCGAAATGACTCCTCCCACCATATTATGATGTTGCCCAAGTTTTGGGCTCGATCCGAAATCAATAGGTGTGAGAAATTGGTCAATTCATTTTCAACGGCATTTCGTTCCTAATTGGAGTGGTTGGTGTATTCCATACTTCTAGCGATTGCATTTCACTCAAAACTCACCAAATGACTCCTCCCAACATATTATGTTGTTGCCCAAGTTTTGGGCTCGATCCGAAATCAGTAGGTGTGAGAAATTGGACAATTCAAGTTCAACGGCAGTTCGTTCCTAATTGGAGTGGTTTGTGTATTCCATACTTCTAGTGATTGGATTTCACTCAAAACTCCCCAAATGACTCCTCCCACCATATTATGATGTTGCCCAAGTTTTGAGCTCGATCCGAAATCAATAGGTGTTCCAAATTGGTCAATTCATTTTCAACGACATTTCGTTCCTAATTGGAGTGGTTGGTGTATTCCATACTTCTAGCGATTGGATTTCACTCAAAACACACCAAATGACTCCTCCCAACATATTATGATGTTGCCCAGGTTTTGGGCTCGATCCGAAATCAATAGGTGTGAGAAATTGGACAATTCAAGTTGAACGGCAGTTCGTTCCTAATTGGAGTGGTTGGTGTATTCCATACTTCTAGCGATTGGATTTCACTCAAAACTCACCAAATGACTCCTCCCACCATATTATGATGTTGCCCAAGTTTGGGGCTCGATCCGAAATCAATAGGTGTGAGAAATTGGACAATTCAAGTTCAACGGCAGTTCGTTCCTAATTGGAGTGGTTGGTGTATTCCATACTTCTGGCGATTGGATTTCACTCAAAACACACCAAATGACTCCTCCCACCATTCTATGATGTTGCCCAAGTTTGGGGCTCGATCCGACATCAATAGGTGTGAGAAATTGGACAATTCAAGTTCAACGGCAGTTCGTTCCTAATTGGAGTGGTTGGTGTATTCCATACTTCTAGCGATTGGAGTGGTTGCCTGTCCTCCTAATTGAAGCATGCAACCTTGGTATGTTCTTAAGTTATTTGTTTTTCCTTCCAATTCTTCCATTTCCCCTAAACCTTAGCCTTTCATTACAACATTGTGAAAGACCTAGCTGATCTTTGAGGATGTATTCATGGGTGCTGGTAAGTATGTGTGTATCTCTATTCTTAGTATTTAATTCCTTTCATGAGATCTAACCAAATTTGTGCTTCTATTTCATACACTCACTTATGCTTTCTTGAGAGAATTAAAACATAGGTTCTGAGTGATTGAGTGTTATCTGTGAGAATTAGAGTCGAAGCATGTTCTCTATTCAAGGTTTGAGTGTGCTTGCTTTGAAACTGGTTGCCTTTGAGCTATAGCTTCCACTTGTACACACTGATTGATGACCTATCTTGGCAACTCTATGGTGTTGGAGGTATGACTAAAACTTTCTTTCATTTTCATTAGTTGATTTCAAAGTTGTTTTTCTAACCATTTTGTTTTGTAGAGTTAGAAAAACGTTTGTGGGTATCGTATCTGTTAAACCCTCAGGAGACACAACTCCTCCTACTAGGGATGCCTAGAGGTTTAAAGGCTTGTTGCATACGCTCAATGCAATCGAGTTACCTACGAAAGTGGTCTAGTTAACTTCTTGTTTTGTTTTTATCTTTGTTTCTCTTTTGTTTTGCTCGAGGACTAGCAAAATCTAAGTTTGGGGGTGTGTTAAGCTCATAATTTCATACATATACATGCCCAATTTACTTACTTCTTTTGCTTAGTTCCTATAATTCTAAGTTATTTCCCTCCCTTTGTGTGTTTTGTAGGCCAATAGAGCAAGAGAGCATAATTCATGCAATTCAAGCATGTTAAGGCCTAATTTGGATGAATGGAAGAAGAGCTTAAAAGACAAACTCCCCTCTCCCTATAAATACCACATCCATTCCACATTCAAGACACAACAAATCCTGAGATTCACAACCCCCACAATTCACTCCAACCATCCTCAAACACTCTCAAAATCCCAAACACTCCAACAATCACCAAAACAACTCCAGCAAACCTCTCTTCCATTTCCCTACGAATTTCATCTTCCTTAGCCATCACCACTCACTCAAACTCATCCCAAATCACCTCCATATCCTTCATACATCTTTCTAGAAGTGGGGAAGCTCTTGGAGAAGCATTAGAAGTGGAGAAGCACTTGGAGAAGCCTTGGACACCACAAGAACTTCAGAAAAAGGGTTTTTCTACTCTTATTGTATTCATTATGTTTTCTCATTTCTGTTCAAGTCTCTTTTCCATTATGAGTAGCTAAATCCATAACTAGGGCTTCGATGTAACCTAACATGAATATTCTGGGTTTATAAGTTTGGAGTTTCAAGTTTGATTCATGATTCATGTTCTTATTCATTATGCTTATAAGTTAACATGCTTGTTTGAATGATTGATCACCATTAGAACTTGTTTGTTAACTATCTTGGTTTGAATTAAGAGTATACACCATGCTTTAATTCGAATTGAACTATGAATAGGAAGAGTATGTATGGACATTCGACAACAGGGATTAGATACATACTTGGTTGTTTAAAATGTTCTTCTATGCTTAATGGGTTCCTAATGCTTAATTTTAGGTTAGACAACAAATGATCAAATTAGGGAATTAGGAACACAAGGTTAGGACCAAACACCATGGCCTAATCATACTTTAGCTAGAATCAATCTTTGAATCTGAATTAGACTTGTTACTTGAATCTTTATAACCCAGAATTGAATTGTTATGGTGATTCGAATGCCCTAGTCTCAAAATCTGTTTTCCAACTCTTAAAACCACTCTTTGTTACATTTGTTTACTTGTTTTTGTTTGCAATTTCATTTTGCTTCTTTTGTTCAACAATCACAATCACTCTTGTTTTAAATTCTGTTTTAGACATAACCTCCTACTTTCTTGAATTTGGTAATCTAAGTACATAACTAGTTTTAACTTCTCAGTCTTCGTGGGTACGACCTCGTACTTGTCTTGCTATACTACTAATTGCCCCGTACAATTGCGAGTTAACATAATATTAACAACAGGCTCGATCCGAAATCAATAGGTGTGAGAAATTGGACAATTCAAGTTCAACGGCAGTTCGTTCCTAATTGGAGTGGTTGGTGTATTCGATACTTCTAGCGATTGGATTTCACTCAGAACTCACCAAATGACTCCTCCCACCATATTATGATGTTGCCCAAGTGTTGGGCTCGATCCGAAATCAATAGGTGTTCCAAATTGGACAATTCAAGTTCAACGGCATTTCGTTCCCAATTGGAGTGGTTGGTGTATTCCATACTTCTAGCGATTGGATTTCACTCAAAACTCACCAAATGACTCCTCCCACCATATTATGATGTTGCCCAAGTTTTGGGCTCGATCCGAAATCAATAGGTGTGAGAAATTGGTCAATTCATTTTCAACGACAGTTCGTTCCTAATTGGAGTGGTTGGTGTATTCCATACGTCTAGCGATTGGATTTCACTCAAAACTACCAAATAAGTCCTCCCACCATATTATGATGTTGCCCAAGAATTGGGCTCGATCCGAAATCAATAGGTGTGAGAAATTGGACAATTCAACTTCAACGGCAGTTCGTTCCTAATTGGAGTGGTTGGTGTATTCCATACTTCTAGCAATTGGATTTCACTCAAAACTCACCAAATGACTCCTCCCACCATATTATGATGTTGCCCAAGTTTTGGGCTCGATCCGAAATCAATAGGTGTTCCAAATTGGAAAATTCATGTATAACGGCAGTTCGTTCCTAACTGGAGTGGTTGGTGTATTCCATACTTCTAGCGATTGGATTTCACTCAAAACTCACCAAATGACTCGTCCCACCATATTATGATGTTGCCCAAGTTTTGGGCTTGATCCGAAATCAATAGGTGTGAGAAATTGGACAATTCAAGTTCAATGGCAGTTCGTTCCTAATTGGAGTGGTTGGTGTATTCCATACTTCTAGCGATTGGATTTCACTCAAAACTCACCAAATGACCCGTCGCACCATATTGTGATGTTGCCCAAGTTTTGGGCATGATCCGAAATCAATAAGTGTGAGAAATTGGACAATTCAAGTTCAATGGCAGTTCGTTCCTAATTGGAGTGGTTGGTGTATTCCATACTTCTAGCGATTGGATATCACTCAAAACTCACCAAATGACTCCTTCCACCATATTATGATGTTGCCCAAGTTTGGGGCTCGATCCGAAATCAATAGGTGTGAGAAATTGGACAATTCAAGTTCAACGGCAGTTCGTTCCTAATTGGAGTGGTTGGTGTATTCCATACTTCTAGCGATTGGATTTCACTCAAAACTCACCAGATGACTCCTCCCACCATGTTATGATGTTGCCCAGGTTTTGGGCTCGATCCAAAATCAATAGGTGTGAGAAATTGGTAAATTCAAGTTCAACGGCAGTTCGTTCCTAATTGGAGTGGTTGGTGTATTCCATACTTCTAGCGATTGGATTTCACTCAAAACTCACCAAATGACTCCTCCCGCCATATTATGATGTTGCCCAAGTTTGGGACTCGATCCGAAATCAATAGGTGTGAGAAATTGGACAATTCAAGTTCAACGGCAGTTCGTTCTTAATTGGAGTTGTTGATGTATTCCGTACTTCTAGAGATTGGATTTCACTCAAAACTCACCAAATGACTCCTCCCCCCATATTATGATGTTGCCCAAGTTTGGGACTCGATCCGAAATCAATAGGTGTGGGAAATTGGACAATTCAAGTTCAACGGCAGCTCGTTCCTAATTGGAGTATGGTGTATTCCATACATCTAGCGATCGGATTTCACTCAAAACTCACCAAATGACTCCTTCCACCATATTATGATGTTGCCCAAGTTTTGGGCTCGATCCGAAATCAATAGGTGTTCCAAAGTGCACAATTCTAGTTCAATGGCAATTCGTTCCTAATTGGAGTACTTGGTGTATTCCATCCTTCTAGCGATTGGATTTCACTCAAAACCCACCAAATGACTCCTCCCACCATATTATGATGTTGCCCATGTTTTGGGCTTGATCCGAAATCAATAGGTGTTCCAAATTGGACAATTGAAGTTCAACGGCAGTTCGTTCCTAATTGGTTTCGTTGGTGTATTCCATACTTCTAGCGATTGGATTTCACAAAAAACTCGCCAAATGACTCCTCCCACCATATTATGATGTTGCCAAAGTTTTGGGCTCGATCCGAAATAAATAGGTGTGAGAAATTGGACAATTCAAGTTCAACGGCAGTTCGTTCTTAATTGGAGTTGTTGGTGTATTCCGTACTTCTAGAGATTGGATTTCACTCAAAACTCACCAAATGACTCCTCCCACCATATTATGCTGTTGCCCAAGTTTTGGGTTCGATCCGAAATCAACAGGTGTGAGAAATTGGACAATTCAAGTTCAATGGCAGTTCGTTCCTAATTGGAGTGGTTGGTGTATTCCATACTTCTAGCGATTGGATTTCACTCAAAACTCACCAAATGACCCGTCGCACCATATTGTGATGTTGCCCAAGTTTTGGGCATGATCCGAAATCAATAAGTGTGAGAAATTGGACAATTCAAGTTCAATGGCAGTTCGTTCCTAATTGGAGTGGTTGGTGTATTCCATACTTCTAGCGATTGGATATCACTCAAAACTCACCAAATGACTCCTTCCACCATATTATGATGTTGCCCAAGTTTGGGGCTCGATCCGAAATCAATAGGTGTGAGAAATTGGACAATTCAAGTTCAACGGCAGTTCGTTCCTAATTGGAGTGGTTGGTGTATTCCATACTTCTAGCGATTGGATTTCACTCAAAACTCACCAGATGACTCCTCCCACCATGTTATGATGTTGCCCAGGTTTTGGGCTCGATCCAAAATCAATAGGTGTGAGAAATTGGTAAATTCAAGTTCAACGGCAGTTCGTTCCTAATTGGAGTGGTTGGTGTATTCCATACTTCTAGCGATTGGATTTCACTCAAAACTCACCAAATGACTCCTCCCGCCATATTATGATGTTGCCCAAGTTTGGGACTCGATCCGAAATCAATAGGTGTGAGAAATTGGACAATTCAAGTTCAACGGCAGTTCGTTCTTAATTGGAGTTGTTGATGTATTCCGTACTTCTAGAGATTGGATTTCACTCAAAACTCACCAAATGACTCCTCCCCCCATATTATGATGTTGCCCAAGTTTGGGACTCGATCCGAAATCAATAGGTGTGGGAAATTGGACAATTCAAGTTCAACGGCAGCTCGTTCCTAATTGGAGTATGGTGTATTCCATACATCTAGCGATCGGATTTCACTCAAAACTCACCAAATGACTCCTTCCACCATATTATGATGTTGCCCAAGTTTTGGGCTCGATCCGAAATCAATAGGTGTTCCAAAGTGCACAATTCTAGTTCAATGGCAATTCGTTCCTAATTGGAGTACTTGGTGTATTCCATCCTTCTAGCGATTGGATTTCACTCAAAACCCACCAAATGACTCCTCCCACCATATTATGATGTTGCCCATGTTTTGGGCTTGATCCGAAATCAATAGGTGTTCCAAATTGGACAATTGAAGTTCAACGGCAGTTCGTTCCTAATTGGTTTCGTTGGTGTATTCCATACTTCTAGCGATTGGATTTCACAAAAAACTCGCCAAATGACTCCTCCCACCATATTATGATGTTGCCAAAGTTTTGGGCTCGATCCGAAATAAATAGGTGTGAGAAATTGGACAATTCAAGTTCAACGGCAGTTCGTTCTTAATTGGAGTTGTTGGTGTATTCCGTACTTCTAGAGATTGGATTTCACTCAAAACTCACCAAATGACTCCTCCCACCATATTATGCTGTTGCCCAAGTTTTGGGTTCGATCCGAAATCAACAGGTGTGAGAAATTGGACAATTCAAGTTCAACGGCAGTTCGTTCCTAGTTGGAGTGGTTGGTGTATTCCATACTTCTAGCGATTGGATTTCTCTCAAAACTCACCAAATGATTACTCCCACCATATTATGATGTTGCCCAAGTTTTGGGCTCGATCCGAAATCAATAGGTGTTCCAAATTGGAAAATTCAAGTATAACGGCAGTTCGTTCCTAATTGGAGTGGTTGGTGTATTCCATACTTCTAGCGATTGGATTTCACTCAAAACTCACCAGATGACTCCTCCCACCATGTTATGATGTTGCCCAGGTTTTGGGCTCGATCCAAAATCAATAGGTGTGAGAAATTGGACAATTCATGTTCAACGGCAGTTCGTTACTAATTGGAGTGGTTGGTGTATTCCATACTTCTAGCGATTGGATTTCATTCAAAACTCACCAAATGACTCCTCCCACCATAATATGATGCTGCCCAAGTTTTGGGCTCGATCCGAAATCAATAGGTGTTCCAAATTGGACAATTCAAGTTCAACGGCAGTTCGTTCCCAATTGGAGTGGTTGGTGTATTCCATCCTTCTAGCGGTTGGATTTCACTCAAAACTCACCAAATGACTTCTCCCACCATATTATGATGTTGCCCAAGTTTGGGGCTCGATCCGAAATCAATAGGTGTTCCAAATTGGACAATTCAAGTTCAACGGCAGTTCGTTCTTAATTGGAGTTGTTGGTGTATTCCGTACTTCTAGAGATTGGATTTCACTCAAAACTCACCAAATGACTCCTCCCACCATATTATGATGTTGCCCAAGTTTTGGGCTCGATCCGAAATCAATAGGTGTTCCAAATTGGACAATTCAAGTTCAACGGCAGTTCGTTCCCAAATGGAGTGGTTGGTGTATTCCATACTTCTAGCGATTGGATTTCACTCAAAACTCACCAAATGACTCCTCCCACCATATTATGATGTTGCCCAAGTTTTCGGCTCGCTCCGAAATCAATAGGTGTTCCAAATTGGACAATTCAAGTTCAACGGCAGTTCGTTCCTAATTGGAGTGGTTGGTGTATTCTGTTGCGTAAATACAGCTGCACCAAAATGGATTAAGCTGCATCCTCAACTTGTGATACTCGCAAGTGCACGAGCCGTTCGGTAGTATAGCGTATGTAAGTGCGAGGTCGATCCCACGAGGATTGGTGATTGAATGATTCAATTCATTTTCCCTACACAAAACAGAAATGAAAAAGAAGGGAAATAAATAAAACAAGGAAGAAAGAAAATAACTAACTCAAGCAGATAAGTTCCCAAGTTCAATTAGATTAACGGATTGATTCTAGCTAAAGTATGATTAAGCCATGGTGTTTGGTCATAACCTTGTGTTCCTAATTCCCTAATTTGATCATTTGTTGTCTAACCTAAAATTAAGCATTAGGAACCCATTAAGCATAGAAGAACAATTTAAACAACCAAGCATGTATCTAATCCCTGTTGTCGAATGTCCATACATACTCTTCCTATTCATAGTTCAATTCGAATTAAAGCATGGTGTATACTCTTAATTCAAACCAAGATAGCTAACATGCAAGCCTAAATGGTGATCAATCATTCAAACTAGCATATTAACTTATAAGCATAATGAATAAGAACATGAACCATAATTGAAACTTGGAAACTAATCAAACTTGAAACTAAAGAAAAGAATTTACATAATGAAAAGTTAAGTGGAACTAAGAAAACTTAAGAAGAATTTCAGCACAAATATTTCATTACAACAATTGAAAACTAGAAAATGAAACTAAGAGAATTTGAGGGAGAGAAGGGAAGGGAGCTCTAGAGAAGTGTTTGAGAGCTCCCCCCCTTGGGGTGTGTTTACAAGCTTAGAGAACTTCCCTATTTATAGGCCTAGGGGAAGTGAAAATCTGAATTCAATATGGCTAATGCATACAACACTTGTTTTATAAAATCTGAAATGGTTGATGCACTTGTATTAGAAAATCTAAATTGGGTGATGCACTTCACCAATAGATCCCACCAGCAGCCCTAGCTCATCTTCATGTCACCATGACCAAGCTTCCAACCAGAAATGATAGCTCATACCTAGCTCACCATGACCAAGCATCCAACCAGCACATGCTGAGGTCAGCATGACCAGCAACTTCAAGGGCTTACAACTTGGGCTTCTCTTAATCAAATTAGGACTTTAAGCACTCGAAATTGAAGCTCAGAATGTCCTCTTTCCAGCCATATGTTATTTGGGCCAATCCAAGGTCGGAGGAAGAAGTTAAGGCCGAAACAAATTGCTAACTCATTTTCCGCGCTGATAAGATCCATCCTGAACATGGTTCTGTGTTTGCTAGGTAACAGACTCCACAATTATCCAATGGGGCTTAATTTCGGATATGTTATAGTATACACCCATTGGAACAACTTTCATGAAGAATGTGGCCTCATTCGAGCTATGTAGGTTGCTGAAACAAAGCTTGCAATATGACCTACGGAACTGGACTAGCAGGGGGCTGTAGCCAAAATGAGTTTGTCTTTTAAGCTCTTCATCCATTCATCCAAATTAGGCCTTAACATGCTTGAATTGCATGAATTATGCTCTCTTGCTCTATTTGCCTACAAAACACACAAAGGGAGGCAAATAACTTAGAAATCTAAGAAACTAAGCAAAAGAAGTAAGTAAATAGGGCATGTATATGTATGAAATTATGAGCTTAACATATTCCATACTTCTAGCGATTGGATTTCACTCAAAACTAACCAAATGACTCCTCCCACCATATTATGATGTTGCCCAAGTTTTGGGCTCGATCCGAAATCAATAGGTGTGAGAAATTGGACAATTCAAGTTCAACGAAAGTTCGTTCCAAATTGGAGTGGTTGGTGTATTCCGTACTTCTAGCGATTAGATTTCACTCAAAACTCACCAAATGACTCCTCCCACCATGTTATGATGTTGCCCAAGTTTTGGGCTCGATCCGAAATCAATAGGTGTGAGAAATTGGTCAATTCAATTTCAACGAAAGTTCGTTCCTAATTGGAGTGGTTGGTGTATTCCACACTTCTAGCGATTGGATTTCACTCAAAACTCACCAAATGACTCCTCCCACCATATTATGATGTTGCCCAAGTTTTGGGCTCGATCCGAAATCAATAGGTGTTCCAAATTGGACAATTCAAGTTCAACGGCAGCTCGTTCCTAATTGGAGTATGGTGTATTCCATACATCTAGCGATCGGATTTCACTCAAAACTCACCAAATGACTCCTCCCACCATATTATGATGTTGCCCAAGTTTTGGGCTCGATCCGAAATCAATAGGTGTTCCAAATTGGACAATTCAAGTTCAACGGCAGTTCGTTCCTAATTGGAGTGGTTGGTTTATTCCATACTTCTAGCGATTGGATTTGACTCAAAACTCTCCAAATGACGCCTCCCACCATATTATGATGTTGCCCAAGTTTTGGGCTATATCCGAAATCAATAGGTGTTCCAAATTGGACAATTCAAGTTCAACGGCAGTTCGTTCCTAATTGGAGTGGTTGGTGTATTCCATACTCCTAGCGATTGGATTTCACTCAAAACTCACCAAATGACTCCTCCCACCATATTACGATGTTGCCGAAGTTTTGGGCTCGATCCGAAATCAATAGGTGTGAGAAATTGGACAATTCAAGTTCAACGGCAGTTCGTTCCTAATTGGAGTGGTTGGTGTATTCCATACTTCTAGCGATTGGATTTCACTCAAAACTCACCAAATGACTCCTCCCACTATATTATGATGTTGCCCAAGTTTTGGGCTCGATCCGAAATCAATAGGTGTGAGAAAGCGGACAATTCAAGTTAAACGGCAGTTCGTTCCTAATTGGAGTGGTTGGTGTATTCCATACTTCTAGCGATTGGATTTCACTCAAAACTCACCAAATGACTCCTACCACCATATTATGATGTTGCCCAAGTTTGGGGCTCGATCCGAAATCAATAGGTGTGAGAAATTGGACAATTCAAGTTCAACGGCAGTTCGTTCCTAATTGGAGTGGTTGGTGTATTCCATACTTCTAGCGATTGGATTTCACTCAAAACTCTCCAAAAGACTCCTCCCACCATATTATGATGTTGCCCAAGTTTTGGGCTATATCCGAAATCAATAGGTGTTCCAAATTGGACAATTCAAGTTCAACGGCAGTTCGTTCCTAATTGGAGTGGTTGTTTTATTCCATACTCCTAGCGATTGGATTTCACTCAAAACTCACCAAATGACTCCTCCCACCATATTATGATGTTGCCCAAGTTTGGGGCTCGATCCGAAATCAATAGGTCTTCCAAATTTGACAATTAGAGTTCAACGGCAGTTCGTTCCTAATTGGAGTGGTTGGTGTATTCCATACTTCTAGCGATTGGATTTCACTCAAAACTAACCAAATGACTCCTCCCACCATATTATGATGTTGCCCAAGTTTTGGGCTCGATCCGAAATCAATCGGTGTTCCAAATTGGACAATTCTAGTTCATAGGCAGTTCGTTCCTAATAGGAGTGGTTGCTGTATTCCATACTTCTAGAGATTGGATTTCACTCAAAACTCTCCAATTGACTCCTCCCACCATATTATGATGTTGCCCAAGTTTTGGGCTCGATCCGAAATCAATAGGTGTGAGAAATTGAAGAATTCAAGTTCAACGGCAGTTCGTTCCTAATTGGAGTGGTTGGTGTATTTTATACTTCTAGCGATTGGATTTCACTCAAAACTCACCAAATGACTCCTCCCAACATATTAAGATGTTGCCCAAGTTTTGGGCTCGATCCGAAATCAATAGGTGTTCCAAATTGGACAATTCAAGTTCAACAGCAGTTCGTTCCTAATTGCAGTGGTTGGTGCATTCCATACTTCTAGCGATTAAATTTCACTCAAAACGCACCAATTGACTCCTCCCACCATATTATGATGTTGCCCAAGTTTTGGGCTCGATCCGAAATCAACAGGTCTTCCAAATTTGACAATTAGAGTTCAACGGCAGTTCGTTCCTAATTGGACTGGTTTGTGTATCCCATACTTCTAGCGACTGGTTTCACTCAAAACTAACCAAATGACTCCTCCCACCATATTATGATGCTGCCCAAGTTTTGGGCTCGATCCGAAATCAATAGGTGTGAGAAATTGGACAATTCAAGTTCAACGGCAGTTCGTTCCTAATTGGAGTGGTTGGTGTATTCCATACTTCTAGAGATTGGATTTCACTCAAAACTCACCAAATGACTCCTCCCACCATATTACGATGTTGCCCAAGTTTTGGGCTCGATCCGAAATTAATAGGTGTGAGAAATTGGACAATTCAAGTTCAACGGCAGTTCGTTCCAAATTGGAGTGGTTGGTGTATTCCATAGTTCTAGCGATTGGATTTCACTCAAAACTCACCAAATGACTCCTCCCACTGTATTATGATGTTGCCCACGTTTTGGGCTCGATCCGAAATCAATAGGTGTGAGAAATTGGACAATTCAAGTTAAACGGCAGTTCGTTCCTAATTGGAGTGGTTGGTGTATTCCATACTTCTAGCGATTGGATTTCACTCAAAACTCACCAAATGACTCCTCCCACCATATTATGTTGTTGCCCAAGTTTGGGGCTCGATCCGAAATCAATAGGTGTGAGAAATTGGACAATTCAAGTTCAACGGCAGTTCGTTCCTAATTGGAGTGGTTGGTGTATTCCATACTTCTAGCGATTGGATTTGACTCAAAACTCTCCAAATGACGCCTCCCACCATATTATGATGTTGCCCAAGTTTTGGGCTATATCCGAAATCAATAGGTGTTCCAAATTGGACAATTCAAGTTCAACGGCAGTTCGTTCCTAATTGGAGTGGTTGGTGTATTCCATACTCCTAGCGATTGGATTTCACTCAAAACTCACCAAATGACTCCTCCCACCATATTATGATGTTGCCCAAGTTTGGGGCTCAATCCGAAATCAATAGGTCTTCCAAATTTGACAATTAGAGTTCAACGGCAGTTCGTTCCTAATTGGAGTGGTTTGTGTATTCCATACTTCTAGCGACTGGTTTCACTCAAAACTAACCAAATGACTCCTCCCACCATATTATGATGCTGCCGAAGTTTTGGGCTCGATCCGAAATCAATAGGTGTGAGAAATTGGACAATTCAAGTTCAATGGCAGTTCGTTCCAAATTGGAGTGGTTGGTGTATTCCATACTTCTAGAGATTGGATTTCAATCAAAACTCACCAATTGACTCCTCCCACCATATTATGATGTTGCCCAAGTTTTGGGCTCGATCCGAAATCAATAGGTGTTCCAAATTGGACAATTCAAGTTCAACGGCAGTTCGTTCCTAATTGGAGTGGTCGGTGTATTCCATACTCCTAGCGATTGGATTTCACTCAAAACTCACCAAATGACTCCTCCCACCATATTATGATGTTGCCCAAGTTTGGGGCTCGATCCGAAATCAATAGGTCTTCCAAATTTGACAATTAGAATTCAACGGCAGTTCGTTCCTAATTGGAGTGGTTTGTGTATTCCATACTTCTAGCGACTGGTTTCGCTTAAAACTAACCAAATAACTCCTCCCACCATATTATGATGCTGCCCAAGTTTTGGGCTAGATCCGAAATCAATAGGTGTGAGAAATTGGACAATTCAAGTTCAATGGCAGGTCGTTCCAAATTGGAGTGGTTGGTGTATTCCATACTTCAGGCGATTGGATTTCACTCAAAACTCATCAAATGACTCCTCCCACCATATTATGATGTTGCCCAAGTTTTGGGCTCGATCCGAAATCAATAGGTCTTCCAAATTTGACAATTAGAGTTCAACGGCAGTTCGTTCCTAATTGGAGTGGTTTGTGTATTCCATACTTCTAGCGACTGGTTTCACTCAAAACTAACCAAATGACTCCTCCCACCATATTATGATGCTGCCCAAGTTTTGGTTTGATCCGAAATCAATAGGTGTGAGAAATTGGACAATTCAAGTTCAATGGCAGTTCGTTCCAACTTGGAGTGGTTGGTGTATTCCATACTTCTAGAGATTGGATTTCACTCAAAACTCACCAATTGACTCCTCCCACCATATTATGATGTTGCCCAAGTTTTGGGTTCGATCCGAAATCAACAGGTGTGAGAAATTGGACAATTCAAGTTCAACAGCAGTTCGTTCCTAATTGGAGTGGTTGGTGTATTCCATACTTCTAGCGATTGGATTTCACTCAAAACTAACCAAATGACTCCTCCCACCATATTATGATGTTGCCCAAGTTTTGGGCTCGATCCGAAATCAATAGGTGTGAGAAATTGGACAATTCAAGTTCAACGGCAGTTCGTTCCTAATTGGAGTGGTTGGTGTATTCCATACTTCTAGCGATTGGATTTCACTCAAAACTAACCAAATGACCCCTCCCACCATATTATGATGTTGCCCAAGTTTTGGGCTCGATTCGAAATTAATAGGTGTGAGAAATTGGACAATTCAAGTTCAACGGCAGTTCGTTCCTAATTGGAGTGCTTGGTGTATTCCATACTTCTAGCGATTGGATTTCACTCAAAACTAACCAAATGACTCCTCCCACCGTATTTTGATGTTGCCCAAGTTTTGGGCTCGATCCGAAATCAATAGGTGTTCCAAATTGGACAATTCAAGTTCAACGGCAGTTCGTTCCTAATTGGAGTGGTTGTTGTATTCCATACTTCTAGCGATTGGATTTCACTCAAAACTCACCAAATGACTCCTCCCACCATATTATGATGCTCCCCAAGTTTTGGGCTCGATCCGAAATCAATAGGTCTTCCAAATTTGACAATTAGAGTTCAACGGCAGTTCGTTCCAAATTGCAGTGGTTGGTGTATTCCATACTTCAAGCGATTGGATTTCACTCAAAACTCATCAAATGATTCCTCCCACCATATTATGATGTTGCCCAAGTTTTGGGCTCGATTCGAAATCAACAGGTGTGAGAAATTGGACAATTCAAGTTCAACGGCAGTTCGTTCCTAGTTGGAGTGGTTGGTGTATTCCATACTTCTAGCGATTGGATTTCACTCAAAACTCACCAAATGAGTCCTCCCACCACAGAATGACAGTGCCCAAGCTTTGGGATCGATCCGAAATCAATAGGTGGTCCAAATTGGACAATTCAAGGTCAACGGAAGGTCGTTCCTAATTGGAGTGTTTGGTGTATTCCATACTTCTAGCGATTGGATTTCACTCAAAACTCACCAAATGACTCCTCCAACCATATTATGATGTTGCCCCAGTTTTGGGCTCGATACGAAATCAATAGGTGTGAGAAATTGGACAATTCAATTTCAACGGCAGTTCGTTCCTAATTGGAGTGGTTGCAGTATTCCATACTTCTAGCGATTGGATTTCACTCAAAACTCACCAAATGACTCCTCCCATCATATTATGATGTCGCCCAAGTTTTGGGCTCGATCCGAAATCAATAGGTGTGAGAAATTGGACATTTCAAGTTCAACGGAAGTTCGTTCCTAATTCGAGTGGTTGATGTATTCCATACTTCTAGCGATTGGATTTCACTCAAAACTAACCAAATGACTCCCGCCGCCATATTATGATGTTGCCCAAGTTTTTGGCTCGATCCGAAATCAATAGGAGTGAGAAATTGGACAATTCAAGTTCAACGGCAGTTCGTTCCTAATTGGAGTGGTTGGTGTATTCCACACTTCTAGCGATTGGATTTCACTCAAAACTAACCAAATGACTCCTCCCACCATATTATGATGTTGCCCAAGTTTTGGGCTCGATCCGAAATCATTAGGTGTGAGAAATTATACAATTCAAGTTCAACGGCAGTTCGTTCCTAATTCGAGTGGTTGGTGTATTCCATACTTCTAGCGATTGGATTTCACTCAAAACTCACCAAATGAGTCCTCCCACCATATTATGATGTTGCCCTAGTTTTGGGCTCCATCCGTAATCAATAGGTGTTCCAAATTGGACAATTCAAGTTCAACGGCAGTTCGTTCCTAATTGCAGTGGTTGGCGTATTCCATACTTCAAGCGATTGGATTTCACTCAAATCTCACCAAATGACTCCTCCCACCATATTATGATGTTGCCCAAGTTTTGGGCTCGATCCGAAATCAATAGGTGTTCGAAATTGGACAATTCAAGTTCAACGGCAGTTCGTTCCTAATTGGAGTGGTTGGTGTATTCCATACTTCTAGCGATTGGATTTCACTCAAATCTCACCAAATGACTCCTCCCTCCACATTATGATGTTGCCCAAATTTTGGGCTCGATACGAAATCAATAGGTGTTCCAAATTGGACAATTCAAGTTCAACGCAGTTCGTTCCTAATTGGGGTGGTTGGTGTATTCCATAATTCTAGCGATTGGATTTCACTCAAAACTAACCAAATGACTCCTCCCACCATATTATGATTTTGCCCAAGTTTTGGGCTCGATCCGAAATCAATAGGTGTGAGAAATTGGACAATTCAAGTTCAACGGCAGTTCGTTCCTAATTGGAGTGGTTGGTGTATTCCATACTTTTAGCGATTGGATTTCACTCAAAACTCACCAAATGACTCCTCCCACCATATTATGATTTTGCCCAAGTTTGGGGCTCGATCCGAAATCAATAGGTGTGAGAAATTGGACAATTCAAGTTCTACGGCAGTTCATTCCTAATTGGAGTGGTTGGTGTATTCCATACTTCTATGGATTGGATTTCACTCAAAACTTACCAAATGACTCCTCCCACCATATTATAACGTTGCCCAAGTTTTGGGCTCGATCCGAAATCAATAGTTGTTCCAAAGTGGACAATTCAAGTTCAACGGCAGTTCGTTCCAAATTGGAGTGGTTGGTGTATTCCATACTTCTACCGATTGGATTTCACTCAAAACTCCCCAATTGACTACTCCCACCATATTATGATGTTTCCCAAGTTTTGGGCTCGATCCGAAATCAATAGGTGTGAGAAATTGGACAATTCAAGTTCAACGGCAGTTCGTTCCAAATGGCAGTGGTTGGTGTATTCCATACTTCGAGCGATTGGATTTCACTCAAAACTCACCAAATGACTCCTCCCACCATATTATGATGTTGCCCAAGTTTTGGTATCGATCCGAAATCAATAGGTCTTCCAAATTTGACAATTAGAGTTCAACGGCAGTTCGTTTCAAATTGGAGTGGTTGGTGTATTCCATACTTCTAGCGATTGGATTTCACTCAAAACTAACCAAATGACTTTGCCCACCATATTATGATGTTGCCCAAGTTTTGGGCTCGATCCGAAATCAATAGGTGTTCCAAATTGGACAATTCAAGTTCAACGGCAGTTCGTTCGTAATTGCAGTGGTTTGTGTATTCCATACTTCAAGCGATTGGATTTCACTCAAAACTAACCAAATGACTCCTCCCACCATATTATGATGTTGCCCAAGTTTTGGGTTCGATCCGAAATCAATAGGTGTTCCAAATTGGACAATTCAAGTTCAACGGCAGTTCGTTCCTAATTGCAGTGGTTGGTGTATTCCATACTTCAAGCGATTGGATTTCACTCAAAACTCATCAAATGACTCCTCCCACCATATTATGATGTTGCCCAAGTTTTGGGCTCGATCCGAAATCAATAGGTCTTCCAAATTTGACAATTAGAGTTCAACGGCAGTTCGTTCCTAATTGGAGTGGTTGGTGTATTCCATACTTCTAGCGATTGGATTTCACTCAAAACTAACCAAATGACTCCTCCCACCATATTATGATGCTGCCCAAGTTTTGGGCTCGATCCGAAATCAATAGGTGTGAGAAATTGGACAATTCAAGTTCAATGGCAGTTCGTTTCAAATTGGAGTGGTTGGTGTATTCCATACTTCTAGAGATTGGATTTCACTCAAAACTCGCCAATTGACTCCTACCACCATATTATGCTGTTGCCCAAGTTTTGGGCTCAATCCGTAATTAATAGGTGTTCCAAATTGGACAATTCAAGTTCAACGGCAGTTCGTTCCTAATTGCAGTGGTTGGTGTATTCCATACTTTAAGCGATTGGATTTCACTCAAAACTCACCAAATGACTCCTCCCACCATATTATGATGTCGCCCAAGTTTTGGGCTCGATCCGAAATCAATTGGTGTGAGAAATTGGACAATTCAAGTTCAACGGCAGTTCGTTCCTAATTGGAGTGGTTGTTGTATTCCATACTTCTAGCGATTGGATTTCACTGAAAACTAACCAAATGACTCCTCCTGCCATATTATGATGTTGCCCAAGTTTGTGGCTCGATCCGAAATCAATAGGTGTGAGAAATTGGACAATTCAAGTTCAACGGCAGTTCGTTCCTAATTGGAGTGGTTGGTGTATTCCACACTTCTAGCGATTGGATTTCACTCAAAACTAACCAAATGACTCCTCCCACCATATTATGATGATGCCCAAGTTTTGGGCTCGATCCGAAATCAATAGGTGTTCCAAATTGGACAATTCAAGTTCAACGCAGTTCGTTCCTAATTGGGGTGGTTGGTGTATTCCATACTTCTAGCGATTGGATTTCACTCAAAACTCACCAAATGACTCCTCCCACCATATTATGATGTTGCCCAAGTTTTGGGCTCGATCCGAAATCAATAGGTGTGAGAAATTGGACAATTCAAGTTCAACGGCAGTTCGTTCCTAATTCGAGTGGTTGGTGTATTCCACACTTCTACCGATTGGATTTCACTCAAAACTCACCAAATGAGTCCTCCCACCATATTATGATGTTGCCCTAGTTTTGGGCTCGATCCGAAATCAATAGGTGTGAGAACTTGGACAATTCAAGTTGAACGGCAGTTCGTTCCTAATTGGAGTGGTTGGTGTATTCCATACTTCTGGCGATTGGATTTCACTCAAAACTCGCCAATTGACTCCTACCACCATATTATGCTGTTGCCCAAGTTTTGGGCTCCATCCGTAATTAATAGGTGTTCCAAATTGGACAATTCATGTTCAACGGCAGCTCGTTCGTAATTGGAGTGGTTGGTGTATTCCATACTTCTAGCGATTGGATTTAACTCAAAACTAACCAAATGACTCCTCCCACCATATTATGATGTTGCCCAAGTTTTGGGCTCGATCCGAAATCAACAGGTGTTCCAAATTGGACAATTCATGTTCAACGGCAGTTCGTTCCTAATTCGAGTGGTTGTTGTATTCCATACTTCTAGCGATTGGATTTCACTAAAAACTCACCAAATGACTCCTCCCACCATATTATGATGTTGCCCAAGTTTTGGGCTCGATCCGAAATCAATAGGTGTGAGAAATTGGACAATTCATGTTCAACGGCAGTTCGTTCCTAATTGGAGTGGTTGCTGTATTCCATACTTCAAGCGATTGGATTTCACTCAAAACTCACCAAATGACTCCTCCGACCATATTATGATGTTGCCCAAGTTTTGGGCTCGATCCGAAATCAATTGGTGTGAGAAATTGGACGATTCAAGTTGAACGGCAGTTCGTTCCAAATTGGAGTGGTTGGTGTATTCCATACTTCTAGCGATTGGATTTCACTCAAAACTAACCAAATGACTTCGCCCACCATATTATGATGTTGCCCAAGTTTTGGGCTCGATCCGAAATCAATAGGTGTGAGAAATTGGACAATTCATGTTCAACGGCAGTTCGTTCCTAATTGGAGTGGTTGCTGTATTCCATACTTCAAGCGATTGGATTTCACTCAAAACTCACCAAATGACTCCTCCGACCATATTATGATGTTGCCCAAGTTTTGGGCTCGATCCGAAATCAATTGGTGTGAGAAATTGGACGATTCAAGTTGAACGGCAGTTCGTTCCAAATTGGAGTGGTTGGTGTATTCCATACTTCTAGCGATTGGATTTCACTCAAAACACACCAAATGACTCCTCCCACCATATTATCATGTTGCCCAAGTTTGGGGCTCGATCCGAAATCAATAGGTGTGAGAAATTGGATAATTCAAGTTCTACGGCAGTTCATTCCTAATTGGAGTGGTTGGTGTATTCCATACTTCTAGCGATTGGATTTCTCTCAAAACTCACCAAATGACTCCTCCCACCATATTATGATGTTACCCAAGTTTTGGGCTCGATCCGAAATCAATAGGTGTGAGAAATTGGACAATTCAATGTCAACGGCAGTTCGTTCCTAATTGGAGTGGTTGGTGTATTCCATACTTCCAGCGATTAGATTTTACTCAAAACTCACCAAATGACTCCTCCCACCATATTAGGATGTTACCCAAGTTTTGGGCACGATCCGAAATCAATAGGTGTGACAAATTGTACAATTCAAGTTCAACGGCAGTTCGTTCCTAATTGGAGTGGTTGGTGTATTCCATACTTCTAGCGATTGGATTTCACTCAAAACTCACCAAATGACTCCCACCATATTATGATGTTGCTCAAGTTTTGGGTTCGATCCGAAATCAATAGGTGTGAGAAATTGGACTATTCAAGTTCAACGGCAGTTCGTTCCTAATTGGTGTGGTTGGTGTATTCCATACTTCTAGCGATTGGATTTCACTCAAAACTCACAAAATGACTCCTCCCACCATAATAGGATGTTGCCCAAGTTTGGGGCTCAATCCGAAATCAATAGGTGTGAGAAATTTGATAATTCAAGTGCAACGGCAGTTCGTTCCTAATTGGAGTGGTTGGTGTATTCCATACTTCTACCAATTGGATTTCACTCAAAACTCACCAAATGACTCCTCCCACCATAATATGATGTTTCCCAAGTTTTGGGCTCGATCCGAAATCAATAGGTGTTCCAAATTTGACACTTCAAGTTCAATGGCAGTTCGTTCCTAATTGGAGTGGTTGGTGTATTCCATACTTCTAGCGATTGGATTTCACTCAAAACTCACCAAATGACTCCTCCCACCATATTATGATGTTGCCCAAGTTTTGGGCTTGATCCGAATTCAATAGGTGTGAGAAATTGGTCAATTCAATTTCAACGACAGTTCTTTCCTAATTGGAGTGGTTGGTGTATGCCATACTTCTAGCGATTGGATTTCAGTCAAAACTTACCAAATGACTCCTCCCACCATATTATGATGTTGCCCAACTTTTGGGATCGATCCGAAATCAATAGGTGTGAGAAATTGGTCAATTCAATTTCAACGACAGTTCGTTCGTAATTGGAGTGGTTGGTGTATTCCATACTTCTAGCGATTGGATTTCACTCAAAACCCCCCAAATGACTCCTCCCACCGTATTATGATGTTGCCCAAGTTTTGGGCTCGATCCGAAATCAATAGGTGTGAGAAATTAGTCAATTCAATTTCAACGACGGTTCTTTCCTAATTGGAGTGGTTGGTGTATTCCATACTTCTAGCGATTTGATTTCACTCAAAACTCACCAAATGACACCTCCCACTATATTATGATGTTGCCCAAGTTTTGGGCTCGATCTGAATTCAATAGGTGTGAGAAATTGGTCAATTTAATTTCAACGACAGTTCTTTCCTAATTGGAGTGGTTGGTGTATTCCATACTTCTAGCGATTGGATTTCACTCAAAACTCACCAAATGACTCCTCCCACCATATTATGATGTTGCCCAACTTTTGGGATCGATCCGAAATCAATAGGTGTGAGTAATTGGTCAATTCAATTTCAACGACAGTTCGTTCGTAATTGGAGTGGTTGGTGTATTCCCTACTTCTAGCGATAGGATTTCACTAAAAACTCCCCAAATGACTCCTCCCAACATATTATGATGTTGCCCAAGTTTTGGGCTCGATCCGAAATAAATAGGTGTGAGAAATTGGACAATTCAACGACAGTTCGTTCGTAATTGGAGTGGTTGGTGTATTCCATACTTCTACCGATTGGATTTCACTCAAAACTTCCCAAATGACTCCTCGCAACATATTATGATGTTGCCCAAGTTTTGGGCTCAATCCGAAATCAATAGGTGTGAGAAATTTGATAATTCAAGTGCAACGGCAGTTCCTTCCTAATTGGAGTGGTTGGTGTATTCCATACTTCTACCAATTGGATTTCACTCAAAACTCACCAAATGACTCCTCCCACCATAATATGATGTTTCCCAACTTTTGGGCTCGATCCGAAATCAATAGGTGTGAGAAATTGGACAATTCAAGTTCAATGGCAGTTCGTTCCTAATTGGAGTGGTTGGTGTATTCCATACTTCTAGCGATTGGATTTCACTCAAAATTCACCAAATGACTCCTCCCACCATATTATGATGTTGCCCAAGTTTTGGGATCGATCCGAAATCAATAGGTGTTCGAAATTGGACAATTCAAGTTCAACGGCAGTTCGTTCCTAATTGGAGTGGTTGGTGTATTCCATACTTCTATCGATTGAATTTCACTCAAAACTCACCAAAGGACTCCTCCCACCACATTAAGATGTTGCCCAAGTTTTGGGCTCGATCCAAAATCAATAGGTGTTCCAAATTGGACAATTCAAGTTCAACGGCAGTTCGTTCCTAATTGGAGTGGTTGGTGTATTCCATACTTCTAGCGATTGGATTTCACTCAAAACTCCCCAAATGACACCTCCCACCACATTATGATGTTGCCCAAGTTTTGGGCTCGATCCGAAATCAATAGGTGTTCGAAATTGGACAATTCAAGTTCAACGGCAGTTCGTTCCTAATTGGAGTGGTTGGTGTATTCCATACTTCTAGCTATTGGATTTCACTCAAAACTATCCAAATGACTTCCCACCATATTATGATGTTGCCCAAGTTTTGGGCTCGATCCGAAATCAATCGGTGTGAGAAAGTGGACAATTCAAGTTCAACGGCAGTTCGTTCCTAATTGGAGTGGTTGGTGTATTCCATACTTCTAGCGATTGGATTTCACTCAAAACTCCCCAAATGACACCTCCCACCATATTATGATGTTGCCCAAGTTTTGGGCTCGATACGAAATCAATAGGTGTGAGAAATTGGTAAATTCAATTTCGACGACAGTTCGTTCCAAATTGTAGTGGTTGGTGTATTCCATACTTCTGGCGATTGGATTTCACTCAAAACTCACCAAATGACACCTCCCACCACATTATGATGTTGCCCAAGTTTTGGGCTCGATCCGAAATCAATAGGTCTTCGAAATTGGACAATTCAAGTTCAACGGCCGTTCGTTCCTAATTGGAGTGGTTTGTGTATTCCATACTTCTAGCTATTGGATTTCACTCAAAACTAACCAAATGACTTCCCACCATATTATGATGTTGCCCAAGTTTTGGGCTCGATCCGAAATCAATAGGTGTGAGAAATTGGACAATTCAAGTTCAACGGCAGTTCGTTCCAAATTGGAGTGGTTGGTGTATTCCATACTTCTGGCGGTTGGATTTCACTAAAAACTCACCAAATGACTCCTCCCACCATATTATGGTGTTGCCCAAGTTTGGGGCTCGATCCGAAATCAATAGGTGTGAGAAATTGGACAATTCAAGTTCAACGGCAGTTCGTTCCTAATTGGAGTGGTTGGTGTATTCCATACTTCTAGCGATTGGATTTCACACAAAACTCACCAAATGACTCCTCCCACCATATTATGATGTTGCCCAAGTTTTGGGCTCGATCCGAAATCAGTAGGTGTTCCAAATTGGACAATTCAAGTTCAACGGCAGTTCGTTCCTAATTGGAGTGGTTGGTGTATTCCGTACTTCTAGTGATTGGATTTCACTCAAAACTAACCAAATGACTTCCCACCATATTATGATGTTGCCCAAGTTTTGGGCTCGATCCGAAATCGGTAGGTTTGTGAAATTGGACAATTCAAGTTCAACGGCAGTTCGTTCCTAATTGGAGTGGTTGGTGTATTCCAGACTTCTAGCGATTTTATTTCACTCAAAACTCACCAAATGACTCCTCCCACCATATTATGATGTTGCCCAAGTTTGGGGCTCGATCCGAAAACAAAAGGTGTTCGAAATTGGATAATTCAAGTTCAACGGCAGTTCGTTCCTAATTGGAGTGGTAGGTGTATTCCATACTTCTAGTGATTGGATTTCATTCAAAACTCACCAAATGACTCCTCCCACCATATTATGATGTTGCCCAAGTTTGGGGCTCGATCCGAAATCAATAGGTGTGAGAAATTGGACAATTCAAGTTCAACGGCCGTTCGTGCCTAATTGGAGTGGTTGGTGTATTCCATACTTCTAGCTATTGGATTTCACTCAAAACTCACCAAATGACACGTCCCACCATATTATGATGTTGCCCAAGTTTTGGGCTCGATCCGAAATCAATAGGTGTTCAAAATTGGACAATTCGAGTTCAACGGCAGTTCGTTCCGAATTGGAGTGGTTGGTGTATTTCATACTTCTAGCGATTGGATTTCACTCAAAATTCCCCAAATGACACCTCCCACCATATTATGATGTTGCCCAAGTTTGGGGATCGATCCGAAATCAATAGGTGTTCGAAATTGGACAATTCAAGTTCAACGGCAGTTCGTTCCTAATTGGAGTGATTGGTGTATTCCATACTTCTATCGATTGAATTTCACTCAAAACTCACCAAAGGACTCCTCCCACCACATTAAGATGTTGCCCGAGTTTTGGGCTCGATCCAAAATCAATAGGTGTTCCAAATTGGACAATTCAAGTTCAACGGCAGTTCGTTCCTAATTGGAGTGGTTGGTGTATTCCATACTTCTAGCGATTGGATTTCACTCAAAACTCCCCAAATGACACCTCCCACCACATTATGATGTTGCCCAAGTTTTGGGCTCGATCCGAAATCAATAGGTGTTCGAAATTGGACAATTCAAGTTCAACGGCAGTTCGTTCCTAATTGGAGTGGTTGGTGTATTCCATACTTCTACATATTGGATTTGACTCAAAACTATCCAAATGACTTCCCACCATATTATGATGTTGCCCAAGTTTTGGGCTCGATCCGAAATCAATCGGTGTGAGAAAGTGGACAATTCAAGTTCAACGGCAGTTCGTTCCTAATTGGATTGGTTGGTGTATTCCATACTTCTAGCGATTGGATTTCACTCAAAACTCCCCAAATGACACCTCCCACCATATTATGATGTTGCCCAAGTTTTGGGCTCGATACGAAATCAATAGGTGTGAGAAATTGGTAAATTCAATTTCGACGACAGTTCGTTCCTAATTGGAGTGGTTGGTGTATTCCATACTTCTAGCGGTTGGATTTCACTAAAAACTCACCAAATGACTCCTCCCACCATATTATGGTGTTGCCCAAGTTTGGGGCTCGATCCAAAATCAATAGGTGTTCCAAATTGGACAATTAAAGTTCAACGGCAGTTCGTTCCAAATTGGAGTGGTTGGTGTATTCCATACTTCTAGCGATTGGATTTCACACAAAACTCACCAAATGACTCCTCCCACCATATTATGATGTTGCCCAAGTTTTGGGCTCGATCCGAAATCAGTAGGTGTTCCAAATTGGACAATTCAAGTTCAACGGCAGTTCGTTCCTAATTGGAGTGGTTGGTGTATTCCGTACTTCTAGTGATTGGATTTCACTCAAAACTAACCAAATGACTTCCCACCATATTATGATGTTGCCCAAGTTTTGGGCTCGATCCGAAATCGGTAGGTTTGTGAAATTGGACAATTCAAGTTCAACGGCAGTTCGTTCCTAATTGGAGTGGTTGGTGTATTCCAGACTTCTAGTGATTGGATTTCATTCAAAACTCACCAAATGACTCCTCCCACCATATTATGATGTTGCCCAAGTTTGGGGATCGATCCGAAATCAATAGGTGTTCGAAATTGGACAATTAAGTTCAACGGCAGTTCGTTCCTAATTGGAGTGATTGGTGTATTCCATACTTCTATCGATTGAATTTCACTCAAAACTCACCAAAGGACTCCTCCCACCACATTAAGATGTTGCCCAAGTTTTGGGCTCGATCCAAAATCAATAGGTGTTCCAAATTGGACAATTCAAGTTCAACGGCAGTTCGTTCCTAATTGGAGTGGTTGGTGTATTCCATACTTCTAGCGATTGGATTTCACTCAAAACTCCCCAAATTACACCTCCCACCATATTATGATGTTGCCCATGTTTTGGGCTCGATCCGAAATCAATAGGTGTTCGAAATTGGACAATTCAAGTTCAACGGCAGTTCGTTCCTAATTGGAGTGGTTGGTGTATTCCATACTTCTAGCTATTGGATTTCACTCAAAACTATCCAAATGACTTCCCACCATATTATGATGTTGCCCAAGTTTTGGGCTCGATCCGAAATCAATCGGTGTGAGAAAGTGGACAATTCAAGTTCAACGGCAGTTCGTTCCTAATTGGGGTGGTTGGTGTATTCCATACTTCTAGCGATTGGATTTCACTCAAAACTCCCCAAATGACACCTCCCACCATATTATGATGTTGCCCAAGTTTTGGGCTCGATACGAAATCAATAGGTGTGAGAAATTGGTAAATTCAATTTCGACGACAGTTCGTTCCAAATTGTAGTGGTTGGTGTATTCCATACTTCTGGCGATTGGATTTCACTCAAAACTCACCAAATGACTCCTCTCACCATATTATGATGTTGCCCAAGTTTTGGGCTCGATCCGAAATCAATAGGTGTGAGAAACTGGACAATTCAAGTTCAACGGCAGTTCGTTCCTAATTGGAGTGGTTGGTGTATTCCATACTTCCAGCGATTGGTGTTGCGTAGATACAGCTGCACCAAAATGGATTCAGTTGCATCCTCAACTTGTGATACTCGCAAGTGCACGAACCGTTGGTAGTATAGCATATGTAAGTGCGAGGTCGATTCCACAGGGATTGGTGATTGAATGATCCAATTTAGTTTCCCTACACAAAATAGAAACAAAAACAAAGAACATAAAACAAGGAAGAAAGAAATAAGTAACTCAAGCAAATAAGTTCCCAAGTTCAATTTAGATTAATGGATTGATTCTAGCTAAAGTATGATTAAGCCATGGTCTGTGGTCATAACCTTGTGTTCCTAATTCCCTAATTTGATCATTTGTTGTCTAACCTAAAATTAAGCATTAGGAACCCATTAAGCATAGAAGAACAATTTAAACAACCAAGCATGTATCTAATCCCTGTTGTCGAATGTCCATACATACTCTTCCTATTCATAGTTCAATTCGAATTAAAGCATGGTGTCTACTCTTAATTCAAACCAAGATAGCTAACATGCAAGCCTAAATGGTGATCAATCATTCAAACTAGCATATTAACTTATAAGCATAATGAATAAGAACAAAAACCATAATTGAAACTTGGAAACTAATTAAACTTGAATACTTAAGAAAGAATGTACATTACAAGAAAAATAAATTACAACTAAGAAAACATTAAAGAAAGCTAGAATTGAGAACTAGAAAGCAAAACTAAGAGAATTTGAGGGAGAGAAGGGAAGGGAGCTATAGAGAAGTGTTTGAGAGCTCCCCCCCTTGGGGTGTGTTTACAAGCTTAGAGAACTTCCCTATTTATAGGCCTAGGGGAAGTGAAAATCTGAATTCAATATGGCTAATGCATACAACACTTGTTTTATAAAATCTGAAATGGTTGATGCACTTGTATTAGAAAATCTAAATTGGGTGATGCACTTCACCAATAGATCCCACCAGCAGCCCTAGCTCATCTTCATGCCACCATGACCAAGCTTCCAACCAGAAATGATAGCTCATACCTAGCTCACCATGACCAAGCATCCAACCAGCACATGCTGAGGTCAGCATGACCAGCAACTTCAAGGGCTTACAACTTGGGCTTTCCTTAATCAAATTAGGACTTTAAGCACTCTAAATTGAAGTTCAGAATGTCTTCTTTCCAGCCATATGTTATTTGGGCCAATCCAAGGTCGGAGGAAGAAGTTAAGGCCGAAACAAATTGCTAACTCATTTTCCGCGCTGATAAGATCCATCCTGAGCATGGTTCTGTGTTTGCTAGGTAACGGACTCCAGATTTATCCAATGGGGCTGAATTTTGGATATGTTATAGGACACACCCATTGGAACAACTTTCATGAAGAATGTGGCCTCATTCGAGCTATGTAGGTTGTTGAAACAAAGCTTGCAATATGACCTACGGAACTGGACTGGCAGGGGGCTGTAGCCAAAATGAGTTTGTCTTTAAGCTCTTCATCCATTCATCCAAATTAAGCCTTAACATGCTTGAATTGCATGAATTATGCTCTCTAAAGCCATCATTATTACCTAAAGCTCAATGAACTGAAAGATAAACACAAAAAGGATTAAAAGCACAAGTTTAACTAAAAAACATAACCAAATCATAAGCTAGAAGGGTACAAAATGATATACAATTATGAACCGATCAATTGGTTTCACTCAAAACTCCCCAAATGACACCTCCCACCACATTATGATGTTGCCCAAGTTTTGGGCTCGATCCGAAATCAATAGGTCTTCGAAATTGGACAATTCAAGTTCAACGGCCGTTCGTTCCTAATTGGAGTGGTTGGTGTATTCCATACTTCTAGCTATTGGATTTCACTCAAAACTAACCAAATGACTTCCCACCATATTATGATGTTGCCCAAGTTTTGGGCTCGATCCGAAATCAATAGGTGTGAGAAATTGGACAATTCAAGTTCAACGGCAGTTCGTTCCAAATTGGAGTGGTTGGTGTATTCCATACTTCTGGCGATTGGATTTCACTCAAAACTCACCAAATGACTCCTCCAACCATATTATGATGTTGCCCAAGTTTTGGGCTCGATCCGAAATCAATAGGTGTGAGAAATTGGAAAATTCAAGTTCAAGCAGTTCGTTCCTAATTGGAGTGGTTGGTGTATTCCATACTTCTAGCGATTGGATTTCACTCAAAACGCACCAAATGACTCCTCCCACCATATTATGATGTTGCCCAAGTTTTGGGCTCGATCCGAAATCAATAGGTGTTCCAAATTGGACAATTCAAGTTCAACGGCAGTTCGTTCCTAATTGGAGTGGTTGGTGTATTCCATACTTCTAGCGGTTGGATTTCACTAAAAACTCACCAAATGACTCCTCCCACCATATTATGGTGTTGCCCAAGTTTGGGGCTCGATCCGAAATCAATAGGTGTGAGAAATTGGACAATTCAAGTTCAACGGCAGTTCGTTCCTAATTGGAGTGGTTGGTGTATTCCATACTTCTAGGGATTATATTTCACTCAAAACTCACGAAATGACTCCTCCCACCATATTATGATGTTGCCCAAGTTTTGGGCTCGATCCGAAATTAATAGGTGTGAGAAATTGGACAATTCAAGTTCAACGGCAGTTCGTTCCTAATTGGAGTCGTTGGTGTATTCCATACTTCTCGCGATTGAATTTCACTCAAAACTACCCAAATGACTCCTCCCACCATATTATGATGTTGCCCAAGTTTTGGGCTCGATCCGAAGTCAATAGGTGTGAGAAATTGGACAATTGAAGTTCAACGACAGTTCGTTCCTAATTGGAGTGGTTAGTGTATTCCCTACTTCTAGCGATTAGATTTCGCTGAAAACTCACCAAATGACTCCTCCCACCATATTATGATGTTGCCCAAGTTTTGGGCTCGATCCGAAATCATACATATACATGCCCAATTTACTTACTTCTTTTGCTTAGTTTCCTATAATTCTGAGTTATTTGCCTCTATTTGTGTGTTTTGTAGGCCAATAGAGTAAGAGAGCATAATTCATGCAATTCAAGCATGTTTAAGCCTGATTTGGATGAATGGAAGAAGAGCTTAAAGACAAACTCATTTTGGCTACAGCCCCCTGCTAGTCCAGTTCCGTAGGTCATATTGCAAGCTTTGTTTCAGCAACCTACACAGCTCGGATGAGGCAGAATTCTTCATGAGAGTTGTTCCAATGGGTGTGTACTATAACATATCCAAAATTCAGCCCCATTGGATAAATCTGGAGTCCGTTACCTAGCAAACACAGAACCATGCTCAGGATGGATTTTGTCAGCGAGCAAAACGAGTTAGCAATTTGTTTTGGCCTTAACTTCTTCATCCAAGCTTGGATTGGGCCAATACTTGTGTGGTTGGATCAAACACATTCTGAACTTCACAATAGACATCTTAAAGTTATCATTTGATTCAGCCTAGCCCAATTCGTAAGCCCAAGAAGTTGCTGGTTATGCTGACATGAGGATGAGCTGGTTGGAAGCTTGGTCATGGTGAGCTAGGCATGAGCTATTGTAGCTGGTTGGAAGCTTGGTCATGGTGACATGAAGATGAGCTAGGGCTGCTGGTGGGATTTATTGGTGAAGTGCATCAACCAATTCAGATTTTATAATGCAAGTGTTGTATGCATTAGTGAAGTGCATCAACCAATTCATCTTTTATAATGCAAGTGTTGTATGCATTAGCCATATTGAATTCAGATTTATCACTCCCCTCTCCCTATAAATACCACATCCATTCCACATTCAAGACACAACAAATCCTGGGATTCACAACCCCACAATTCACTCCAGCCATCCTCAAACACTTCCATCATTTTCCCAAACTCAATTCACCAAAACAACTCCAGCAAACCTATCTTCCATTTTCCTACGAATTTCATCTTTCTTAGCCATCACCACTCACTCAAACTCATCCCAAATCACCTCCATATCCTTCATACTTCCGTCTAGACGTGAGAAAGCTCTTGGAGAAGCATTAGACGTGGAGAAGCACTTGGAGAAGTCTTGGACACCACAAGAACTTCAGAAAAGGGGTTTTTTCTACTCTTATTGCATTCATTATGTTTTCTCATTTCTGTTCAAGTCTCTTTTCCATCATGAGTAACTAAATCCATAGCTAGGGTTTCAATGTAACCTGACAAGATAATTTCATGTTTTAAGTTAATGATTAACCTTTGTTGATTACTTTTAATTTTCTGGTCTCATTCACTTGTTCTTAGTTGAATCTTTATGCATGTTTAAATAACTGGCCACTATGAACACATGCATGTTGGTTATCTAGTTCAAGTTTACATAAACACCATATGACTCTTGAACCGATTAGTGAATGAGTGGGTAATGCATTTAGGACAAACACCATGTTCAAATGTTTACTTGGTTCCTTTGTGTTCTTCTTAAGCTTAATGGATTCAGATTCATAGCTTAGACTAAACACCTTAGCTAAGTTGTGTTTTCTGAGTACTTGATTAAAACCAAACACCATATGGATAATCATACATAAGAAAGAACGAACTCCAGAAATTGTAATCAACTTAGGTGATCGTTAACTTGTAGCTTGAAATTGGATTGTCATGGTGAAGTTGAACCCCTAGTGTTTGAGAACATTTCACAACATTCAATTTGCCAACAGAAACTAGGGAATTGCACACACAACATGCAATTGCATTCACAGTTTGCGAAAACCAACTTTCTGATTGTCAATTACAGGAATGCATTTTTAGCTTATTTTCGTAGGTCAACTTCTTAGCTTTGGTAACTTGTTATTTTGCATTCCCTTTTAGTAGTTTTCATTCCAACAAACTCACTCTTGCTTTAAATTCTGTTTTAGACTTAACTTCCTAACTTCTTGAATTTGGTAACCTAAGTACATAACTAATTTTAACTTCTCAGTCCTCGTGGGTACGACCTCGTACTTGTCTTGCTATACTACTGATTGGCACGTACACTTGCGACTTAACATAATTAAACAACAAGTTTTTGGCGCCGTTGCCGGGGACTGAACGAAAGTTCTTCCCTGGTTATGTGCCCAAGGTTACCCTATTCTTTTTAGTGTTTCTAATCAATCTAATTTTTTGTTTCAGGTAGTTTATGTCTAACAGGCCATTCCTTGAACAAGTGAAGTCTTCATTCCAACGTTCGAGATCTTTAAACGCTGGACCATCATTGCAACCCAATTGGGTGACCTCTGAAATTCAGAATCGTCTAGAAAGGGAGTTGTCAACTGCAAAAGAGCAAGCTCTTGCTACATTTACAAGTCTTGCTCTCCACACTGAACTTCCTGGTTCTTCACCTTCAAATTCGGAAGCAAGTTCAGACCAAGAAGAAGAAGAAATGATGGCTGCCATTGAGTTCATGGGAGAACTTGATATCCCAACAATTCCAGCATCTCCTTCAAGCATTTTGCTGCCCACTGTAGCTCGAAATTATGAGCTTAAATCTTCTCATCTTAATATGTTGCCTTCCTTTTATGGTTTACCTAATGAAGATCTATTAACTCATATAAAGGATATTTTTAATGTTGTGAGTTCTTTTCCCTTGACAGGTGTGACGGAAGATCAACTTCGAATGAGAGTGTTTCCATACACTTTAAAGGATAAGGCGAAGTATTGGTTGAATTCTTTGAAGCCTGGTTCACTCACTACATGGGCTGCCATTCAAAAGAAGTTCTTGGAGAAATACTTCTCCACACAAAAGACCGACATGCTTAGGGACAAGATCTTATTATTTGCACAGCAAGATGATGAATCGTTTTGTGAAGCATGGGAGAGATTCAATGGGCTGCTCAACCAATGTCCTCATCATGGGATTCCATTGAAGCTTCAAATGCGTATGTTTTATAAAGGACTAACCCCTTCTAGTCATAATATAGTCACCAATTTTGCAGGTGGTTCTTTTAAAACCAAAACTCCAGAAGAAACGTACGAACTCTTTGAGGAGATAGCAATGGAGACCCAACATACGGATACAAGAGGTAAACGTGTTATTAGTGGTTCTAATGATGCTTCTAGTGTGCAGATTTCAAAACTGGAACAAAAGCTAGATGCTCTTCTTGCATTAAACTCAAGAAGCCCTCCGAAGGAAGTGTGTAGCATTTGTGAAACTCATGACCATGCTACCACAGCTTGTCCACTTGGGGCTGGATATCCAGAATTTGTGCAAGAGCAAGCTAAGTTGGTAAATTCCTACAACCAAGGTCCAAGAAATGATCCATACTCTCAAAGTTATAATCCAGGTTGGAGGAATCATCCAAACTTTTCATGGAGAAATACCCAGAATCAAGCAAATCCCCCTTCATTCCAAAGGCCACAACAATCATCATCATCATTGGAGGATATAGTGAAGCAGATGGCAATCAACCAATCCAATTTTCAGCAAACCACACAAGCTGCCATCTCCAAATTGGAAGTCCAATTAGGCCAAATAGCTGCTGAAATAACTCAAAGAGAGCCTGGGAAATGGCCAAGCCAAACTGAGATCAACCCAAAGAACCATGAAGTCAAGGCCATTCATGTGCTCAGATCAGGTGAGATCATTGATAATCAAGTTGATTCTAATCTTTCAAATGATGTTGTGGTTGTAGGAAATGAAGATGAAGAGGAGGAGATCACAACTTCGGAAGGAGAACAGCCCAAAACATCCCAATCTGCTCCTAAGGCCAAATCAGATTCTCGGGAATCCAAACAATTCCAATTGCATAAAAGGGATGACAAATTCGTGCCACCACATCTTCAAAAAGATAGACACGTGGCACCCGCTCCATATGTTCCATCTATTCCATTTCCAGGGCGTCTTAAGAAAGCAAAGCAAGATAAGGCTTTTAAAGAGATTTATGATATTTTGAGTAAAGTTAATATCAATTTGCCTTTTCTTGATCTTATTGAACAGATTCCTGCATATGGAAAGTTCATCAAGAACTTGAAGACTCACAAGCTCAATTTTGCTCCAAATGAAGAAGTAAAGCTCGACATGAATGTAAGTGCTGTGTTGCAAAGGAAGCTTCCACCAAAATCAAAAGATCCTGGCAGCTTTGACATTCCAATTAACATTGGAGACAAGAAGGTTGGAAGAGCCATGTTGGACTTGGGAGCAGGCATCAATGTAATGCCATATTCAGTTTATCAAGAGCTTGGCTTAGAAGGGATGAAGAAGACTTCAATTCGTCTTGAACTAGCTGATCATTCTATCAAATATCCAAAAGGTATTGTAGAAGATATTCTAGTTCAAGTTAATACACTAATTCTCCCTGTTGATTTTGTAGTGATGGATATGGAGGACAATCCAAATGGAGATCGTGTTGATCCCATTCTTTTAGGACGACCATTCATGGCCACAACAAACACAATTATCAATATGAAAGATGGCACCCTCTCCATGACTGTGTTGGGTGAAACTGCTGAATTTAAAGTGTTTGATCCTCCATCTCAACCTTCTATCTCTCTAGATACTTGTTTTTCAATTGATGTTGTGAATGATGAAGTTTCTTCTAAGAGTTTGCAGAAACAGCCCACTGATGCTATAGAAGTTGTCATTGCACAAGCAGAGGAAGAACAAGTTGAACCAAAGTTCCAAGAAGTGGTAGCTGCCCTAGAAGTGCTCCATCCATTTCCACCAATTTCTGGGTTACCACTTGAGCCCCTTGATCCATGCTCTACGAAAGTGGAACCATCCAATGGCATGTTCAAAGTTACACCCCTTGCACACTTGAAGAAAAAGAAAAGGAAAAGGAAGAGGAGAAGAAGTTGGGTGAACTATCTTGAGACGATTGATCCGAAACCCCCCAACTCATCATAATCTGATTGCATAATGTCTTGCCAAGACATTAACTAAGGCGCTTCTTGGGAGGCAACCCATGTGTTCAAGAAGAAGCACGTTAGCGGTCGACCTAATCGCATCAGGGGGGGAGCATTTCAATCCTTTCTCTTTACTTGTTTTGTTTTTATTTTAGTCATTTTAAGTTTCTGTTTCTTTTTATAAATAAATAAATAAATTTATATATTAAAAAAAGATTTGTTTTTTTTTTGTTTTTTTTTTTTTTTCATATAAGCTAACTCATTTTTTTTCATATAAGCTAACTCTTGGTAACCCCAGTGAGCACCTACGTCAACACAGTGTCTAGGAGTTCTTTAGGCGACACCTTCGGTGTCTAAGAAGTTTGGGTTTTAAGCGGGACCATTGTGACCCCACCAACCTTCCCGGATCCCCTGGCTGTGTTTTCTGAGGCCCTTAACTGGTCATCCGTGAGTTGCTTATATATTCGTTTTTTTTTTTTTTTTTTTTTTCTCTAAACCTTCTTCTTAACTTTTCCCTTTATCATTTGCTTGTTCTCAATCATCTTTTGTATGCTTTAACATTGAGGACAATGTTCAATTCAGGTCTGGGGGGAAGGTTTTTAATTTTAAATTTGTGTTTTCAATTTTCGTTCTCTTGTCACTAATTTTTTTTTTTTTAAGAATGTCATACAATCAATACTATGGAGCTGCTATTTGAAGTTTTCATATCAGAATTTTGCACTTCACAAAGCTTTTGCTCTTAGAATTCTGGTGGCTAAAGTACCATGCTCAAATTCTTGAAGGAAAATAGTGGAGACTACCCTAGTGAGCTATATCGAGCCTAATTGCTTTCTTGAGAGGGTTTAAAGTGTTCTATTTCTCATCCATACTTATTTTCTTCGATTCACTCTAATTGATCTCATCATTTCATTTTGATTGAATACTAAGGATGATTCTCTTTTGCAGATATCATATGCTTGCTCTCATTCATGAATGAACTCATTGAAGTGATGCTAGGCTATGTGTGTATAACCATTCTATGTGCTTTCTTTTCACCCTACCCATATGTGTGTTCCATTAGCCCTCTTGAAGCCAAACACTCAAAGTTTTTTTTCTTCTATCACCCTCATCATTTCCCTACCTTTGTATCTCAATCTGAGATACTTGACCTATTGTAGCCATACCCTATATCTTAGAAATATACCAAGGTGTGCCAAGATAAAGTTTAAAGCAAGGAAGTTGCTGCCGTGTACCTAAATGAAAATTGGTGTGAGTCTGTGCAATAAAGTTAAAGAAGTAGCAGATCAAATCAGCAAATAAGAAAGATAAAGAGAAAGTGTGTCGATTTGATCTAAGTGTGAAATATAAGGTCTATGCCAGGTGGTACCATGAAGTTTGCAGCCATGCCATTATAAATCAATGATACCTTGCAGATTAATGAAGCATGCAACCTTGGTGTGTTCTTAAGTTACTTGTTTTTCCTTCCAATTCTTCCATTTCCCCTAAACCTTAGCCTTTCATTACAACCTTGTGAAAGACCTAGCTGATCTTTGAGGATGTATTCATGTGTGATGGTAAGTATGTGTGTATCTCTATTCTTAGTATTTGATTCCTTTCATGAGATCTAACCCAATTTGTGCTTCTATTTCTTACACTCACTTATGCTTTCTTGAGAGAATTAAACCATAGGTTCTGAGTGATTGAGTGTTTTCTGTGAGAATTAGAGTCAAAGCATATTCTCTATTCAAGGTTTGAGTGTGCTTGCTTTGAAACCGTGTGCCTTTGAGCTATAGCTTCCACTTGTACACACTGATTGATCACATATCTTCAGTTCAACGGCAGTTCGTTCCTAATTGGAGTGGTTAGTGTATTCCATACTTCAAGCGATTGGATTTCACTCAAAACTAACCAAATGACTCCTCCCACCCTATTATGATGTTGCCCAAGTTTTGGGCTCGATCCGAAATCAATAGGTGTGATAAATTGGACAATTCAAGTTCAACGGCAGTTCGTTCCTAATTGCAGTGGTTGGTGTATTCCATACTTCTAGCGATTGGATTTCACTCAAAACTCACCAAATGACTCCTCCCACCATATTATGATGTTGCCCAAGTTTTGGGCTCGATCCAAATTCAATAGGTCTTCCAAATTTGACAATTAGAGTTCAACGGCAGTTCGTTCCTAATTGGAGTGGTTGGTGTATTCCATACCTCTAGCGACTGGATTTCACTCAATACTAACCAAATGACTCCTCCAACCATATTATGATGTTGCCAAGTTTTGGGCTCGATCCGAAATCAATAGGTGTGAGAAATTGGACAATTCAAGTTCAACGGCAGTTCGTTCCTAATTGGAGTGGTTGTTGTATTCCATACTTCTAGCGATTGGATTTCACTCAAAACTCACCAAACGACTCCTCTCACCAAATTATGATGTTGCCCAAGTTTTGGGCTCGATCCGAAATCAATAGGTGTGAGAAATTGGACAATTCAAGTTCAACGGCAGTTCGTTCCTAATTGCAGTGGTTGGTGTATTCCATACTTCTAGCGATTGGATTTCACTCAAAACTCACCAAATAACTCCTCCCGCCATATTATGATGTTGCCCAAGTTTTGGGCTCGATCCGAAATCAATAGGTGTGAGAAATTGGACAATTCAAGTTCAACGGCAGTTCGTTCCTAATTGGAGTGGTTGCTGTATTCCATACTTCTAGCAATTGGATTTCACTCAAAACTCACCAAATGACTCCTCCCACCATATTATGATGTTGCCCAAGTTTTGGGCTCGATCCGAAATCAATTGGTGAGAGAAATTGGACAATTCAAGTTCAACGGCAGTTCGTTCCTAATTGGAGTAGTTGGTGTATTCCAAACTTCTAGCAATTGGATTTCACTCAAAACTCACCAAATGACTCCTCCCACCATATTATGACGTTGCCCAAGTTTTGGGCTCGATCCGAAATCAATAGGTGTGAGAAATTGGACAATTCAAGTTCAACGGCAGTTCGTTCCTAATTGGTGTGGTTGGTGTATTCCATACTTCTAGCGATTGGATTTCACTCAAAACTCACCAAATGAATCCTCCCACCATATTATGATGTTGCCCAAGTTTTGGGCTCGATACGAAATCAATAGGTGTTCCAAATTGGACAATTCAAGTTCAACGGCAGTTCGTTCCTAATTGGCGTGGTTGGTGTATTCCATACTTCTAGCGATTGGATTTCACTCAAAACTAACCAAATGACTCCTCCCGCCATATTATGATGTTGCCCAAGTTTTTGGCTCGATCCGAAATCAATAGGTGTGAGAAATTGGACAATTCAAGTTCAACGGCAGTTCGTTCCTAATTGGAGTGGTTGGTGTATTCCACACTTCTAGCGATTGGATTTCACTCAAAACTCACCAAATGACTCCTCCCACCATATTATGATGTTCCCCAAGTTTTGGGCTCGATCCGAAATCAATAGGTGTGAGAAATTGGACAATTCAAGTTCAACGGCAGTTCGTTCCTAATTGGAGTGGTTGCTGTATTCCATACTTCTAGCAATTGGATTTCACTCAAAACTCACCAAATGACTCCTCCCACCATATTATGATGTTGCCCAAGTTTTGGGCTCGATCCGAAATCAATTGGTGTGAGAAATTGGACAATTCAAGTTCAACGGCAGTTCGTTCCTAATTGCAGTGGTTGGTGTATTCCATACTTCTAGCGATTGGATTTCACTCAAAACTCACCAAATAACTCCTCCCGCCATATTATGATGTTGCCCAAGTTTTGGGCTCGATCCGAAATCAATAGGTGTGAGAAATTGGACAATTCAAGTTCAACGGCAGTTCGTTCCTAATTGGAGTGGTTGCTGTATTCCATATTTCTAGCAATTGGATTTCACTCAAAACTCACCAAATGACTCCTCCCACCATATTATGATGTTGCCCAAGTTTTGGGCTCGATCCGAAATCAATTGGTGTGAGAAATTGGACAATTCAAGTTCAACGGCAGTTCGTTCCTAATTGGAGTGGTTGGTGTATTCCACACTTCTAGCGATTGGATTTCACTCAAAACTCCCCAAATGAGTCCTCCCACCATATTATGATGTTGCCCAAGTTTTGGGCTCGATCCGAAATCAATAGGTGTGAGAAATTGGACAATTCAAGTTCAACGGCAGTTCGTTCCTAATTGGAGTGGTTGGTGTATTCCATACTTCTAGCGATTGGATTTCACTCAAAACTCACCAAATGACTCCTCCCACCATATTATGATGTTGCCCAAGTTTTGGGCTCGATCCGAAATCAATAGGTGTTCCAAATTGGACAATTCAAGTTCAACGGCAGTTCGTTCCTAATTGGGGTGGTTGGTGTATTCCATACTTCTAGCGATTGGATTTCACTCAAAACTCACCAAATGACTCCTCCCACCATATTATGATGATGCCCAAGTTTTCGGCTCGATCCGAAATCAATAGGTGTTCCAAATTGGACAATTCCAGTTCAACGGCAGTTCGTTCCTAATTGGAGTGGTTGGTGTATTCCATACTTCTAGCGATTGGATTTCACTCAAATCTCACCAAATGACTCCTCCCACCACATTATGATGTTGCCCAAGTTTTGGGCTCGACACGAAATCAATAGGTGTGACAAATTGGACAATTCAAGTTCAATGCAGTTCGTTCCTAATTGGGGTGGTTGGTGTATTCCATACTTCTAGCGATTGGATTTCACTCAAAACTCACCAAATGACTCGTCCCACCATATTATGATGTTGCCCAAGTGTTGGGCTCGATCCGAAATCAATAGGTCTTCCCAATTGGACAATTCAAGTTCAACGGCAGTTCGTTCCTAGTTGGGGTGGTTGGTGTATTCCATACTTCTAGCGATTGGATTTCACTCAAAACTCACCAAATGACTCCTCCCACCATATTATGATGTTGCCCAAGTTTGGGGCTCGATCCGAAGTCAATAGGTGTGAGAAATTGGACAATTCAAGTTCAACGGCAGTTCGTTCCTAATTGGAATGGTTGGTGTATTCCACACTTCTAGCGATTGGATTTCACTCAAAACTCACCAAATGACTCCTCCCACCATATTATGATGTTGCCCAAGTTTTGGGCTCGATCGGAAATCAATAGGTGTTCCAAATTGGACAATTCAAGTTCAACGGCAGTTCGTTCCTAATTGGAGTGGTTGGTGTATTCCATACTTCTAGCGATTGGATTTCACTCAAATCTCACCAAATGACTCCTCCCACCACATTATGATGTTGCCCAAGTTTTGGGCTCGACACGAAATCAATAGGTGTGAGAAATTGGAAAATTCAAGTTCAACGCAGTTCGTTCCTAATTGGGGTGGTTGGTGTATTCCATACTTCTAGCGATTGGATTTCACTCAAAACTAACCAAATGACTCCTCCCGCCACATTATGATGTTGCCCAAGTTTTGGGCTCGATCCGAAATCAATAGGTGTGAGAAATTGGACAATTCAAGTTCAACGGAAGTTCGTTCCTAATTGGAGTGGTTGGTGTATTCCATACTTCTAGCGATTGGATTTCACTCAAAACTCACCAAATGACTCCTCCCACCATATTATGATGTTGCCCAAGTTTGGGGCTCGATCCGAAATCAATAGATGTGAGAAATTGGACAATTCAAGTTCAACGGCAGTTCGTTCCTAATTGCAGTGGTTGGTGTATTCCATACTTCTAGCGATTGGATTTCACTCAAAACTCACCAAATGAGTCCACCCACCATATTATGATGTTGCCCAAGTTTTGGGCTCGATACGAAATCAATAGGTGTTCCAAATTGGACAATTCAAGTTCAACGGCAGTTCGTTCCTAATTGCAGTGGTTGGTGTATTCCATACTTCTAGCGATTTGATTTCACGCAAAACTCACAAAATGACTCCTCCCACCATATTATGATGTTGCCCAAGTTTTGGGCTTGATCCGAAATCAATAGTTGTGAGAAATTGTACAATTCAAGTTCAACGGCAGTTCGTTCCTAATTGGAGTGGTTGGTGTATTCCATACTTCTAGCGATTGGATTTCACTAAAAACTCACCAAATGACTCCTCCCACCATATTATGATGTTGCCCAAGTTTGGGGCTCGATCCGAAATCAATAGGTGTGAGAAATTGGACAATTCAAGTTCAACGGCAGTTCGTTCCTAATTGGAGTGGTTGGTGTATTCCATACTTCTAGCGATTGGATTTCACTCAAAACTCACCAAATGACTCCTCCCACCATATTATGATGTTGCCCAAGTTTTGGGCTCGATCCGAAATCAATAGGTGATCCAAATTGGACAATTCAAGTTCAACGGCAGTTCGTTCCTAATTGGGGTGGTTGGTGTATTCCATACTTCTAGCGATTGGATTTCACTCAAAACTCACCAATTGACTCCTCCCACCATATTATGTTGTTGCCCAAGTTTTGGGTTCGATCCGAAATCAATAGGTGTTCCAAATTGGACAATTCAAGTTCAACGGCAGTCCGTTCCTAATTGCAGTGGTTGGTGTATTCCATATTTCTAGCGATTGGATTTTACTCAAAACTCACCAATTGACTCCAACCACCATATTATGCTGTTGCCCAAGTTTTGGGCTCGATCCGAAATCAATAGTTGTGAGAAATTGTACAATTCAAGTTCAACGGCAGTTCGTTCCTAATTGGAGTGGTTGGTGTATTCCATACTTCTAGCGATTGGATTTCACTAAAAACTCACCAAATGACTCCTCCCACCATATTATGATGTTGCCCAAGTTTGGGGCTCGATCCGAAATCAATAGGTGTGAGAAATTGGACAATTCAAGTTCAACGGCAGTTCGTTCCTAATTGGAGTGGTTGGTGTATTCCATACTTCTAGCGATTGGATTTCACTCAAAACTCACCAAATGACTCCTCCCACCATATTATGATGTTGCCCAAGTTTTGGGCTCGATCCGAAATCAATAGGTGATCCAAATTGGACAATTCAAGTTCAACGGCAGTTCGTTCCTAATTGGGGTGGTTGGTGTATTCCATACTTCTAGCGATTGGATTTCACTCAAAACTCCCCAAATGACTCCTCCCACCATATTATGATGTTGCCCACGTTTGGGGCTCGATCCAAAATCAATAGGTGTGAGAAATTGGACAATTCAAGTTCAACGGCAGTTCGTTCCTAATTGCAGTGGTTGGTGTATTCCATACTTCTAGCGATTGGATTTCACTCAAAACTCACCAAATGACTCCACCCACCATATTATGATGTTGCCCAAGTTTTGGGCTCGATACGAAATCAATAGGTGTTCCAAATTGGACAATTCCAGTTCAACGGCAGTTCGTTCCTAATTGGGGTGGTTGGTGTATTCCGTACTTCTAGTGATTGGATTTCACTCAAATCTCACCAAATGACTCCTCCCGCCACATTATGATGTTGCCCAAGTTTTGGGCTCGATCCGAAATCAATAGGTGTGAGAAATTGGACAATTCAAGTTCAACGGAAGTTCGTTCCTAATTGGAGTGGTTGGTGTATTCCATACTTCTAGCAATTGGATTTCACTCAAAACTCACCAAATGACTCCTCCCACCATATTATGATGTTGCCCAAGTTTGGGGCTCGATCCGAAATCAATAGATGTGAGAAATTGGACAATTCAAGTTCAACGGCAGTTCGTTCCTAATTGCAGTGGTTGGTGTATTCCATACTTCTAGCGATTGGATTTCACTCAAAACTCACCAAATGAGTCCACCCACCATATTATGATGTTGCCCAAGTTTTGGGCTCGATACGAAATCAATAGGTGTTCCAAATTGGACAATTCAAGTTCAACGGCAGTTCGTTCCTAATTGGAGTGGTTGGTGTATTCCATACTTCTAGCGATTTGATTTCACGCAAAACTCACAAAATGACTCCTCCCACCATATTATGATGTTGCCCAAGTTTTGGGCTTGATCCAAATTCAATAGGTGTGAGAAATTGGACAATTGACGTTCAACGGAATTTCGTTCCTTATTGGAGTGGTTGGTTTATTCCATACTTCTAGCGATTGGATTTCACTCAAAACTCACCAATTGACTCCTCCCACCATATTATGTTGTTGCCCAAGTTTTGGGTTCGATCCGAAATCAATAGGTGTTCCAAATTGGACAATTCAAGTTCAACGGCAGTCCGTTCCTAATTGCAGTGGTTGGTGTATTCCATATTTCTAGCGATTGGATTTTACTCAAAACTCACCAATTGACTCCAACCACCATATTATGCTGTTGCCCAAGTTTTGGGCTCGATCCGAAATCAATAGTTGTGAGAAATTGTACAATTCAAGTTCAACGGCAGTTCGTTCCTAATTGGAGTGGTTGGTGTATTCCATACTTCTAGCGATTGGATTTCACTAAAAACTCACCAAATGACTCCTCCCACCATATTATGATGTTGCCCAAGTTTGGGGCTCGATCCGAAATCAATAGGTGTGAGAAATTGGACAATTCAAGTTCAACGGCAGTTCGTTCCTAATTGGAGTGGTTGGTGTATTCCATACTTCTAGCGATTGGATTTCACTCAAAACTCACCAAATGACTCCTCCCACCATATTATGATGTTGCCCAAGTTTTGGGCTCGATCCGAAATCAATAGGTGATCCAAATTGGACAATTCAAGTTCAACGGCAGTTCGTTCCTAATTGGGGTGGTTGGTGTATTCCATACTTCTAGCGATTGGATTTCACTCAAAACTCCCCAAATGACTCCTCCCACCATATTATGATGTTGCCCAAGTTTGGGGCTCGATCCAAAATCAATAGGTGTGAGAAATTGGACAATTCAAGTTCAACGGCAGTTCGTTCCTAATTGCAGTGGTTGGTGTATTCCATACTTCTAGCGATTGGATTTCACTCAAAACTCACCAAATGACTCCACCCACCATATTATGATGTTGCCCAAGTTTTGGGCTCGATACGAAATCAATAGGTGTTCCAAATTGGACAATTCCAGTTCAACGGCAGTTCGTTCCTAATTGGAGTGGTTGGTGTATAACATACTTCTAGCGATTGGATTTCACTCAAAACTCACCAAATGACTCCTCCCACCATATTATGATGTTGCCCACGTTTTGGGCTCGATCCGAAATCAATATGTGTGAGAAATTGGACAATTCAAGTTCAACGGAAGTTCGTTCCTAATTGGAGTGGTTGGTGTATTCCATACTTCTAGCGATTGGATTTCACTCAAAACTCACCAAATGACTCCTCCCACCTTATTATGATGTTGCCCAAGTTTTGGGCTCGATCCGAAATCAATAGGTGTGAGAAATTGGACAATTCAAGTTCAACGGCAGTTCGTTCCTAGTTGGAGTGGTTGGTGTATTCCATACTTCTAGCGATTGAATTTCTCTCAAAACGCACCAAATGACTCCTCCCACCATATTCTGATGTTGCCCAAGTTTTGGGCTCGATACGAAATCAATAGGTGTTCCAAATTGCACAATTCAAGTTCAACGGCAGTTCGTTCCTAATTGGTGTGGTTGGTGTATTCCATACTTCTAGCGATTGGATTTCACCCAAAACTCACCAAATGAGTCCTCCCACCATATTATGATGTTGCCCATGTTTGGGGCTCGATCCAAAATCAATAGGTGTGAGAAATTGGACAATTCAAGTTCAACGGAATTTCGTTCCTTATTGGAGTGGTTGGTGTATTCCATACTTGTAGCGATTGGATTTCACTCAAAACTCACCAATTGACTCCTCCCACCATATTATGTTGTTGGCCAAGTTTTGGGTTCGATCCGAAATCAATAGGTGTTCCAAATTGGACAATTCAAGTTCAATGGCAGTTCGTTCCTAATTGCAGTGGTTGGTGTATTCCATATTTCTAGCGATTGGATTTTACTCAAAACTCACCAATTGACTCCAACCACCATATTATGCTGTTGCCCAAGTTTTGGGCTCGATCCGAAATCAATAGTTGTGAGAAATTGTACAATTCAAGTTCAACGGCAGTTCGTTCCTAATTGGAGTGGTTGGTGTATTCCATACTTCTAGCGATTGGATTTCACTCAAAACTCACCAAATGACTCCTCCCACCATATTATGATATTGCCCAAGTTAGGGGCTCGATCCGAAATCAATAGGTGTGAGAAATTGGACAATTCAAGTTCAACGGCAGTTCGTTCCTAATTGGAGTGGTTGGTGTATTCCATACTTCTAGCGATTGGATTTCTCTCAAAACGCACCAAATGACTCCTCCCACCATATTATGATGTTGCCCAAGTTTTGGGCTCGATACGAAATCAATAGGTGTTCCAAATTGGACAATTCAAGTTCAACGGCAGTTCGTTCCTAATTGGGGTGGTTGGTGTATTCCATACTTCTAGCGATTGGATTTCGCTCAAAACTAACCAAATGACTCCTCCCGCCATATTATGATGTTGCCCAAGTTTTTGGCTCGATCCGAAATCAATAGGTGTGAGAAATTGGACAATTCAAGTTCAACGACAGTTCGTTCCTAGTTGGAGTGGTTGGTGTATTCCACACTTCTAGCGATTGGATTTCACTCAAAACTCACCAAATGACTCCTCCCACCATATTATGATGTTGCCCAAGTTTTGTTCTCGATCCGAAATCAATAGGTGTTCCAAATTGCACAATTCAAGTTCAACGGCAGTTCGTTCCTAATTGGTGTGGTTGGTGTATTCCATACTTCTAGCGATTGGATTTCACCCAAAACTCACCAAATGAGTCCTCCCACCATATTATGATGTTGCCCAAGTTTGGGGCTCGATCCAAAATCAATAGGTGTGAGAAATTGGACAATTCAAGTTCAACGGAATTTCGTTCCTTATTGGAGTGGTTGGTGTATTCCATACTTCTAGCGATTGGATTTCACTCAAAACTCACCAATTGACTCCTCCCACCATATTATGTTGTTGCCCAAGTTTTGGGTTCGATCCGAAATCAATAGGTGTTCCAAATTGGACAATTCAAGTTCAACGGCAGTTCGTTCCTAATTGCAGTGGTTGGTGTATTCCGTATTTCTAGCGATTGGATTTTACTCAAAACTCACCAATTGACTCCAACCACCATATTATGCTGTTGCCCAAGTTTTGGGCTCGATCCGAAATCAATAGTTGTGAGAAATTGTGTAATTCAAGTTCAACGGCAGTTCGTTCCTAATCGGAGTGGTTGGTGTATTCCATACTTCTAGCGATTGGATTTCACTCAAAACTCACCAAATGACTCCTCCCACCATATTATGATGTTGCCCAAGTTTGGGGCTCGATCCAAAATCAATAGGTGTGAGAAATTGGACAATTCAAGTTCAACGGAATTTCGTTCCTTATTGGAGTGGTTGGTGTATTCCATACTTCTAGCGATTGGATTTCACTCAAAACTCACCAATTGACTCCTCCCACCATATTATGTTGTTGCCCAAGTTTTGGGTTCGATCCGAAATCAATAGGTGTTCCAAATTTGACAATTCAAGTTCAACGGCAGTTCGTTCCTAATTGCAGTGGTTGGTGTATTCCATATTTCTAGCGATTGGATTTTACTCAAAACTCACCAATTGACTCCAACCACCATATTATGCTGTTGCCCAAGTTTTGGGCTCGATCCGAAATCAATAGTTGTGAGAAATTGTACAATTCAAGTTCAACGGCAGTTCGTTCCTAATTGGAGTGGTTGGTGTATTCCATACTTCTAGCGATTGGATTTCACTAAAAACTCACCAAATGACTCCTCCCACCATATTATGATGTTGCCCAAGTTTTGGGCTCGATCCGAAATGAATAGGTGTGAGAAATTGGACAATTCAAGTTCAACTGCAGTTCGTTCCTAATTGGAGTGGTTGGTGTATTCCACACTTCTAGAGATTGGATTTCACTCAAAACTCACCAAATGACTCCTCCCACCGTATTATGATGTTGCCCAAGTTTTGGGCTCGATCCGAAATCAATAGGTGTGAGAAATTGGACAATTCAAGTTCAATGGCAGTTCGTTCCTAACTGGAGTGGTTGGTGTATTCCATACTTCTAGCGATTGGATTTCACGCAAAACTCACAAAATTACTCGTCCCACCATATTATGATGTTGCCCAAGTTTTGGGCTCGATCCGAAATCAATAGGTGTGAGAAATTGGACAATTCAAGTTCAACGGAAGTTCATTCCTAATTGGAGTGGTTGGTGTATTCCATACTTCTTGCGATTGGATTTCACTCAAAACTCACCAATTGAATCCTCCGACCATATTATGTTGTTGCCCAAGTTTTGGGTTCGATCCAAAATCAATAGGTGTTCCAAATTGGACAATTCAAGTTCAACGGCAGTTCGTTCCTAATTGCAGTGGTTGGTGTATTCCATACGTCAAGCGATTGGATTTCACTCAAAACTCACCAAATGACTCCTCCCACCATATTCTGATGTTGCCCAAGTTTTGGGTTCGATACGAAATCAATAGGTGTTCCAAATTGGACAATTCAAGTTCAACGGCAGTTCGTTCCTAATTGGGGTGGTTGGTGTATTCCATACTTCTAGTGATTGGATTTCACTCAAATCTCACCAAATGACTCCTCCAGCCACATTTTGATGTTGCCCAAGTTTTGGGCTCGATCCGAAATCAATAGGTGTGAGAAATTGGACAATTCAAGTTCAACGGAAGTTCGTTCCTAATTGGAGTGGTTGGTGTATTCCATACCTCTAGCGATTGGATTTCACTCAAAACTCACCAAATGACTCCTCCCACCATAATATGATGTTGCCCAAGTTTTGGGCTCGATACGAAATCAATAGGTGTAGCAAATTGGACAATTCAAGTTCAACGGCAGTTCGTTCCTAATTGGGGTGGTTGGTGTATTCCATACTTCTAGCGATTGGATTTCGCTCAAAACTAACCAAATGACTCCTCCCGCCATATTATGATGTTGCCCAAGTTTTTGGTTCGATCCGAAATCAATAGCTGTGAGAAATTGGACAATTCAAGTTCAACGGCAGTTCGTTCCTAATTGGAGTAGTTGGTGTATTCCACACTTCTAGCGATTGGATTTCACTCAAAACTCACCAAATGACTCCTCCCACCATATTATGATGTTGCCCAAGTTTTGTTCTCGATCCGAAATCAATAGGTGTTCCAAATTGGACAATTCAAGTTCAACGGCAGTTCGTTCCTAATTGGCGTGGTTGGTGTATTCCATACTTCTAGCAATTGGATTTCACTCAAAACTCACCAACTGACTCCTCCGACCATATTATGTTGTTGCCCAAGTTTTGGGTTCGATCCGAAATCAATAGGTGTTCCAAAGTGGACAATTCAAGTTCAACGGCAGTTCGTTCCTAATTGCAGTGGTTGGTGTATTGCATACTTCAAGCGATTGGATTTCACTCAAAACTCACCAAATGACTCCTCCCACCATATTCTGATGTTGCCCAAGTTTTCGGTTCGATACGAAATCAATAGGTGTTCCAAATTGGACAATTCAAGTTCAACGGCAGTTCGTTCCTAATTCGGGTGGTTGGTGTATTCCATACTTCTAGTGATTGGATTTCACTCAAATCTCACCAAATGACTCCTCCCACCTTATTATGATGTTGCCCAAGTTTTGGGCTCGATCCGAAATCAATAGGTCTTCCAAATTGGACAATTCAAGTTCAACGGCAGTTCGTTCCTAGTTGGGGTGGTTGGTGTATTCCATACTTCTAGTGATTGGATTTCACTCAAAACTCACCAAATGACTCCTCCCACCACATTATGATGTTGCCCAAGTTTGGGGCTCGATCCGAAATCAATAGGTGTGAGAAATTGGACAATTCAAGTTCAACGGCAGTTCGTTCCTAATTGCAGTGGTTGGTGTATTCCATACTTCTAGCGATTGGATTTCACTCAAAACTCACCAAATCACTCCACCCACCATATTATGATGTTGCCCAAGTTTTGGGCTCGATACGAAATCAATAGGTGTTCCAAATTGGAAAATTCCAGTTCAACGGCAGTTCGTTCCTAATTGGGGTGGTTGGTGTATTCCATACTTCTAGTGATTTGATTTCACTCAAATCTCACCAAATGACTCCTCCCGCCACATTATGATGTTGCCCAAGTTTTGGGCTCGATCCGAAATCAATAGGTGTGAGAAATTGGACAATTCAAGTTCAACGGAAGTTCGTTCCTAATTGGAGTGGTTGGTGTATTCCATACTTCTAGCAATTGGATTTCACTCAAAACTCACCAACTGACTCCTCCGACCATATTATGTTGTTGCCCAAGTTTTGGGTTCGATCCGAAATCAATAGGTGTTCCAAAGTGGACAATTCAAGTTCAACGGCAGTTCGTTCCTAATTGCAGTGGTTGGTGTATTGCATACTTCAAGCGATTGGATTTCACTCAAAACTCACCAAATGACTCCTCCCACCATATTCTGATGTTGCCCAAGTTTTCGGTTCGATACGAAATCAATAGGTGTTCCAAATTGGACAATTCAAGTTCAACGGCAGTTCGTTCCTAATTCGGGTGGTTGGTGTATTCCATACTTCTAGTGATTGGATTTCACTCAAATCTCACCAAATGACTCCTCCCACCTTATTATGATGTTGCCCAAGTTTTGGGCTCGATCCGAAATCAATAGGTCTTCCAAATTGGACAATTCAAGTTCAACGGCAGTTCGTTCCTAGTTGGGGTGGTTGGTGTATTCCATACTTCTAGTGATTGGATTTCACTCAAAACTCACCAAATGACTCCTCCCACCACATTATGATGTTGCCCAAGTTTGGGGCTCGATCCGAAATCAATAGGTGTGAGAAATTGGACAATTCAAGTTCAACGGCAGTTCGTTCCTAATTGCAGTGGTTGGTGTATTCCATACTTCTAGCGATTGGATTTCACTCAAAACTCACCAAATCACTCCACCCACCATATTATGATGTTGCCCAAGTTTTGGGCTCGATACGAAATCAATAGGTGTTCCAAATTGGAAAATTCCAGTTCAACGGCAGTTCGTTCCTAATTGGGGTGGTTGGTGTATTCCATACTTCTAGTGATTTGATTTCACTCAAATCTCACCAAATGACTCCTCCCGCCACATTATGATGTTGCCCAAGTTTTGGGCTCGATCCGAAATCAATAGGTGTGAGAAATTGGACAATTCAAGTTCAACGGAAGTTCGTTCCTAATTGGAGTGGTTGGTGTATTCCATACTTCTTGCGATTGGATTTCACTCAAAACTCACCAAATGACTCCTCCCACCAAATGACTAATCCCACCATATTATGATGTTGCCCAAGTTTTGGGCTCGATCCGAAATCAATAGGTGTGAGAAATTGGACAATTCAAGTTCAACGGAAGTTCGTTCCTAATTGGAGTGGTTGGTGTATTCCATACTTCTAGCGATTGGATTTCACTCAAAACTCACCAAATGACTCCTCCCACCAAATGACTAATCCCACCATATTATGATGTTGCCGAAGTTTTGGGTTCGATCCGAAATCAATAGGTGTGAGAAATTGGACAATTCAAGTTCAACGGCAGTTCGTTCCTAATTGGAGTGGTTGGTGTATTCCATACTTCTAGCGATTGGATTTCACTCAAAACTCACCAAATGACTCCTCCCACCATTTTATGATGTTGCCCAAGTTTTGGGCTCGATCCGAAATCAATAGGTGTTCCAAATTGGACAATTCAAGTTCAACGGAAGTTCGTTCCTAATTGGAGTGGTTGGTGTATTCCACACTTCTAGCGATTGGATTTCACTTAAAACTCCCGAAATGACTCCTCCCACCATATTATGATGTTGCCCAAGTTTTGGGCTCGATCCGAAATCAATACGTGTGAGAAATTGGACAATTCAAGTTCAACGGCAGTTCGTTCCTAATTGGAGTGGTTGGTGTATTCCACACTTCTAGCGATTGGATTTCACTTAAAACTCCCGAAATGACTCCTCCCACCATATTATGATGTTGCCCAAGTTTTGGGATCGATCCGAAATCAATAGGTGTTCCAAATTGAACAATTCAAGTTCAACGGCAGTTCGTTCCTAATTGGAGTGGTGGGTGTATTCCATACTTCTAGCGATTGGATTTCACTCAAAACTCACCAATTGACTCCTCCCACCATATTAGGATGTTGCCCAAGTTTTGGACTCGATCCGAAATCAATAGGTCTTCCAAATTTGACAATTAGAGTTCAACGGCGGTTCGTTCCTAATTGAAGTGGTTGGTGTATTCCATACTTCAAGCGATTGGATTTCACTCAAACCTAACCAAATGACTCCTCCCACCATATTATGATGTGGCCCAAGTTTTGGGCTCGATCCGAAATCAATAGGTGTGAGAAATTGGAAAATTCAAGTTCAACGGCAGTTCGTTCCTAATTGGAGTGGTTGGTGTATTCCATACTTCTAGCGATTGGATTTCACTCAAAACTCACCAAATGACTCCTCCCACCGTATTATGATGTTGCACAAGTTTTGGGCTCGATGCGAAATCAATAGGTGTCAGAAATTGGACAATTCAAGTTGAACGGAAGTTCGTTCCTAATTGGAGTGGTTGGTGTATTCCATACTTCTAGCGATTGGATTTCACTCAAAACTCACCAAATGACTCCTCCCACCATATTATGATGTTGCCCAAGTTTTGGGGTCGATCCGAAATCAATAGGTGTTCCAAATTGGACAATTCAAGTTCAACGGCAGTTCGTTCCTAATTGGAGTGGTTGGTGTATTCCATACTTCTAAAGATTGGATTTCACTTAAAACTCTCCAAATGACTCCTCCCACCATATTATGATGTTGCCCAAGTTTTGGGCTCGATCCGAAATCAATAGGTGTTCGAAATTTGACAATTCAAGTTCAACGGCAGTTCGTTCCTAATTGGAGTGGTTGGTGTATTCCATACTTCTAGCGATTGGATTTCACTCAAAACTCACCAAATGACTCCTCCCACCATATTATGATGTTGCCCAAGTTTTGGGGTCGATCCGAAATTAATAGGTCTTCCAAATTTGACAACTAGAGTTCAACGGCAGTTCGTTCCGAATTGGACTGGTTGGTGTATTCCATACTTCTAGCGATTGGATTTAACTCAAAACTAACCAAATCACTCCTCCCACCATATTCTGATGTTGCCCTAGTTTTGGCCCGATCCGAAATCAATAGGTTTGAGAAATTGGACAATTCAAGTTCAACGGCAGTTCGTTCCTAATTGGAGTGGTTCCTATATTCCAGACTTCTAGCTATTGGATTTCACTCAAAACTCACCAATTGACTCCTCCCACCATATTATGATGTTGCCCAAGTTTTGGGCTTGATCCGAAATCAATAGGAGTGAGAAATTGGACAATTCAAATTCAACGGCAGTTCGTTCCTAGTTGGAGTGGTTGGTGTATTCCATACTTCTAGCGATTGGATTTCACCCAAAACTCACCAAATGACTCCTCCCACCATATTATGATGTTGCCCAAGTTTGCGGCTCGGTCCGAAATCAGTAGGTGTGAGAAATTGGACACTTCAAGTGCAACGGCAGTTCGTTCCTAATTGGAGTGGTTAGTGTATTCCATACTTCTAGGGATTGGATTTCACTCAAAACTCACCAAATGAATACTCCCACCATATTATGATGTTGCCCAAGTTTTGGGCACGATCCGAAATCAATAGGTGTGCGAAATTGGACAATTCAAGTTCAACGGCAGTTCGTTCCTAATTGGTGTGGTTGGTGTATTCCACACTTCTAGCGATTGGATTTCACTCAAAACTCACCAAATAACTCCTCCCACCATATTATGATGTTGCCCAAGTTTTGGGCTCGATCCGAAATCAATAGGTGTGAGAAATTGGACAATTCAAGTTCAACGGCAGTTCGTTCCTAATTGGAGTGGCTGGTGTATTCCACACTTCTAGCGATTGGATTTCACTCAAAACTCACCAAATGACTCCTCCCACCATATTATGGGGTTCCCCAAGTTTTGGGCTCGATCCGAAATCAATAGGTGTGAGAAATTGGACAATTCAAGTTCAACGGCAGTTCGTTTCTAATTGGAGTGGTTGGTGTATTCCATACTTCTAAAGATTGGATTTCACTCAAAACTCTCCAAATGACTCCTCCCACCATATTATGATGTTGCCCAAGTTTTGGGCTCGATCCGAAATCAATAGGTGTTCGAAATTTGACAATTCAAGTTCAACGGCAGTTCGTTCCTAATTGGAGTGGTTGGTGTATTCCACACTTCTAGCGATTGGATTTCACTCAAAACTCACCAAATGACTCCTCCCACCATATTATGATGTTGCCCAAGTTTTGGGCTCGATCCGAAATCAATAGGTGTTCCAAATTGAACAATTCAAGTTCAACGGCAGTTCGTTCCTAATTGGAGTGGTGGGTGTATTCCATACTTCTAGCGATTGGATTTCACTCAAAACTCACCAATTGACTCCTCCCACCATATTAGGATGTTGCCCAAGTTTTGGACTCGATCCGAAATCAATAGGTCTTCCAAATTTGACAATTAGAGTTCAACGGCGGTTCGTTCCTAATTGGATCGGTTGGTGTATTCCATACTTCAAGCGATTGGATTTAACTCAAACCTAACCAAATGACTCCTCCCACCATATTATGATGTGGCCCAAGTTTTGGGCTCGATCCGAAATCAATAGGTGTGAGAAATTGGAAAATTCAAGTTCAACGGCAGTTCGTTCCTAATTGGAGTGGTTGGTGTATTCCATACTTCTAGCGATTGGATTTCACTCAAAACTCACCAAATGACTCCTCCCACCGTATTATGATGTTGCACAAGTTTTGGGCTCGATGCGAAATCAATAGGTGTCAGAAATTGGACAATTCAAGTTGAACGGAAGTTCGTTCCTAATTGGAGTGGTTGGTGTATTCCATACTTCTAGCGATTGGATTTCACTCAAAACTCACCAAATGACTCCTCCCACCATATTATGATGTTGCCCAAGTTTCGGGGTCGATCCGAAATCAATAGGTGTTCCAAATTGGACAATTCAAGTTCAACGGCAGTTCGTTCCTAATTGGAGTGGTTGTGTATTCCATACTTCTAAAGATTGGATTTCACTCAAAACTCTCCAAATGACTCCTCCCACCATATTATGATGTTGCCCAAGTTTTGGGCTCGATCCGAAATCAATAGGTGTTCGAAATTTGACAATTCAAGTTCAACGGCAGTTCGTTCCTAATTGGAGTGGTTGGTGTATTCCACACTTCTAGCGATTGGATTTCACTCAAAACTCACCAAATGACTCCTCCCACCATATTATGGTGTTGCCCAAGTTTTGGGCTCGATCCGAAATCAATAGGTGTGAGAAATTGGACAATTCAAGTTCAACGGCAGTTCGTTTCTAATTGGAGTGGTTGGTGTATTCCATACTTCTAGCGATTGGATTTCACTCAAAACTCACCAAATGACTCCTCCCACCATATTACGATGTTGCCCAAGTTTGGGGCTCGATCCGAAATCAATAGGTGTTCCAAATTGGACAATTCAAGTTCAACGGCAGTTCGTTCCTAATTGGAGGGGTTGGTGTATTCCATACTTCTAGCGATTGGATTTCACTCAAAACTCACCAAATTACTCCTCCCACCATATTATGATGTTGCCCAAGTTTTGGGCTCGAACCATAATCAATAGGTGTTTGAAATTGGACAATTCAAGTTCAACGGCAGTTCGTTCCTAACTGGAGTGGTTGGTGTATTCCATACTTCTAGCGATTGGATTTCACTAAAAACTCACCAAATGACTCCTCCCACCATATTATGTTGTTGCCCAAGTTTGGGGCTCGATCCGAAATCAATAGGTGTTCCAAATTGGACAATTCAAGTTCAACGGCAGTTCGTTCCTAATTGGAGTGGTTGGTGTATTCCATACTTCTAGCTATTGAATTTCACTCAAAACTAACCAAATGACTCCTCCCACCATATTATGATGTTGCCCAAGTTTTGGGCTCGATCCGAAATCAATAGGTGTTCCAAATTGGACAATTCAAGTTCAACGGCAGTTCGTTCCAAATTGGAGTGGTTGGTGTATTCGACACTTCTAGCGATTGGATTTCACTCAAAACTCACCAAATGACTCCTCCCACCATATTATGGTGTTGCCCAAGTTTTGGGCTCGATACGAAATCAATAGGTGTGAGAAATTGGAAAATTCAAGTTCAACGGCAGTTCGTTCCTAATTGGAGTGGTTGGTGTATTCCATACTTCTAGCGATTGGATTTCACTCAAAACTCACCAAATGACTCCTTCCATCATATTATGATGTTGCCCAAGTTGTGGGCTCGATCCGAAATCAGTAGGTCTTCCAAATTTGACAATTAGAGTTCAACGGCAGTTCGTTACTAATTGGACTGGTTGGTGTATTCCATACTTCTAGCGATTGGATTTCACTCAAAACTCACCAAATGACTCCTCCCACCATATTATGTTGTTGCCCATATTTTGGGCTCGATCTGAAATCAATAGGTGTGAGAAATTGGACAATTCAAGTTCAATGGCAGTTCGTTCCTAATTGGAGTGGTTGGTGTATTCCATACTTCTAGCGATTGGATTTCACGCAAAACTCACAAAATGACTCCTCCCACCATATTATGATGTTGCCCAAGTTTTGGGCTCGATCCGAAATCAATAGGTGTGAGAAATTGGACAATTCAAGTTCAACGGCAGTTCGTTCCCAATTGGAGTGGTTGGTGTATTCCATACTTCTAGCGATTGGAGTTCACTCAAAACCAACCAAATGAGTCCTCCCACCATATTATGATGTTGCCCATGTTTTGCGCTCGATCCGAAATCAATAGGTGTGAGAAATTGGACAATTCAAGTTCAACGGCAGTTCGTTCCTAATTGGAGTTGTTGGTGTATTCCCCACTTCTAGCGATTGGATTTCACTCAAAACTCCCCAAATGATTCCTCACACCATATTATGATGTTGCCCAAGTTTTGGGCTCGATCTGAAATCAATAGGTGTTCGAAATTGGAGAATTCAAGTTCAACGGCAGTTCGTTCCTAATTGGAGTGGTTGGTGTATTCCATACTTCTAAAGATTGGATTTCACTCAAAACTCTCCAAATGAGTCCTCCCGCCATATTATGATGTTGCCCAAGTTTTTGGGCTCGATCCGAAATCAATAGGTGTTCGAAATTGGACAATTCAAGTTCAACGGCAGTTCGTTCCTAATTGGAGTGGTTGGTGTATTCCACACTTCTAGCGATTGGATTTCACTCAAAACTCACCAAATGACTCCTCCCACCATAATATGATGTTGCCCAAGTTTTGGGCTCGATCCGAAATTAATAGGTGTGAAAAATTGGACAATTCAAGTTCAACGGCAGTTTGTTCCCAATTGGAGTTGTTAGTGGATTCCATACTTCTAGCGATTGGATTTCACTCATAACTCACCAAATGACTCCTCCCACCATATTATGATGTTCCCCAAGTTTTGGGCCCGATCCGAAATCAATTGGTGTTCCAAATTGGACAATTCAAGTTCAACGGCAGTTCGTTCCTAATTGGAGTGGTTGGTGTATTCCACACTTCTAGCGATTGCATTTCACTCAAAACTCACAAAATGACTCCTCCCACCATATTATGATGTTGCCCAAGTTTTGGGCTCGATCCGAAATCAATAGGTGTGAGAAATTGGACCATTCAAGTTCAATGGCAGTTCGTTCCTAATTGGAGTGGTTGGTGTATTCCATACTTCTAGCGATTGGATTTCACTCAAAACTCACCAAATGACTCCTCCCACCATATTATGATGTTGCCCAAGTTTTAGGGTCGATCCGAAATCAATAGGTCTTCCAAATTTGACAATTAGAGTTCAACGGCAGTTTGTTCCAAATTGGACTGGTTGGTGTATTATATACTTCTAGCGATTGCATTTCACTCCAAACTAACCAAATGACTCCTCCCACCATATTATGATGTTGCCCAAGTTTTGGGCTCGATCCGAAATCTATAGGTGTGAGAAATTGGACAATTCAAGTTCAACGGCAGTTCATTCCTAATTGGAGTGGTTGGTGTATTCCATACTTCTAGCGATTGGATTTCACCCAAAACTCACCAAATGACTCCTCCCACCATAGTATGATGTTGCCCTAGTTTTGGGCTCGATCCGAAATCAATAGGTGTTCCAAATTGGACAATTCAAGTTCAACGGCAGTTCGTTCCTAATTGGAGTGGTTGGTGTATTCCATACTTCTAGCGATTGGATTTCACTCAAAACTCACCAAATGACTCCTCCCACCATATTATGATGTTGCCCATGTTTTGGGCTCGATCCGAAATCAATAGGTGTTCGAAATTGGACAATTCAAGTTCAACGGCAGTTCGTTCCTAATTGGAGTGGTTGGTGTATTCCATACTTCTAGCGAATGGATTTCACTCAAAACTCACCAAATGACTCCTCCCACCATATTATGATGTTGCCCTAGTTTTGGGCTCGATCCGAAATCAATAGGTGTTCCAAATTGGACAATTCAAGTTCAACGGCAGTTCGTTCCCAATTTTAGTTGTTGGTGTATTCCATACTTCTTGCAATTGGATTTCACTCAAAACTCACCAAATGACTCCTCCCACCATATTATGATGTTGCCCAAGTTTTGGGCTCGATCCGAAATCAATAGGTGTTCCAAATTGGACAATTCAAGTTCAACGGCAGTTCGTTCCTAATTGGAGTGGTTGGTGTATTCCATACTTCTAGCGAATGGATTTCACTCAAAACTCACCAAATGACTCCTCCCACCATATTATGATGTTGCCCTAGTTTTGGGCTCGATCCGAATTCAATCGGTGTGAGAAATTGGTCAATTCAATTGCAACGACAGTTCGTTCCTAATTGGTGTGGTTGGTGTACTCCATACTTCTAGCGATTGGATTTAACTCAAAACTCCCCAAATGACTCCTCCCACCATATTATGATGTTGCCCAAGTTTTGGGCTCGATCCGAAATCAATAGGCGTGAGAAATTGGACAATTCAAGTTCAACGGCAGTTCGTTCCCAATTTGAGTGGTTGGTGTATTCCATACTTCTAGAGATTGGATTTCACTCAAAACACACCAAATGACTCCTCCCACCATATTATGATATTGCCCATGTTAGGGGCTCGATCCGAAATCAAAAGGTGTGAGAAATTGGACAATTCAAGTTCAACGGCAGTTCGTTCCTAATTTGAGTGGTTGGTGTATTCCATACTTCTAGCGATTGGATTTCACTCAAAACTCCCCAAATGACTCCTCCCACCAATTACGATGTTCCCCAAGTTTTGGGCTCGATCCGAAATCAATAGGTCTGAGAAATTGGACAATTCAATTTCAACGGCAGTTCGTTCCTAATTGGAGTGGTTGGTGTATTCCATACTTCTAGCGATTGGATTTCACTCAAAACTCACCAAATGACTTCTCCCACCATATTAAGATGTTGCCCAAGTTTTGGGCTCGATCCAAAATCAATAGGTGTTCCAAATTGGACAATTCAAATTCAACGGCAGTTCGTTCCAAATTGGAGTGGTAGGTGTATTCCATACTTCTAGCGATTGGATATCACTCAAAACTCCCCAAATGACTCCTCCCACCAATTATGATGTTCCCCAAGTTTTCGGCTCGATCCGAAATCAATAGGTGTGAGAAAGTGTACAATTCAAGTTCAACGGCAGTTCGTTCCTAATTGGAGTGGTTGGTGTATTCCATACTTCTAGCGATTGGATTTCACTCAAAACTCACCAAATGACTCCTCCCACCATATTATGATGTTGCCCAAATTTCGGGCTCGATCCGAAATCAATAGGTGTTCCATATTGGCCAATTCAAGTTCAACGGCAGTTCGTTCCTAATTGGAGTGGTTGGTGTATTCCATACTTCTAGCGAATGGATTTCACTCAAAACTCACTAAATGACTCCTCCCACCATATTGTGATGTTGCCCAAGTTTTGGGTTCGATCCGAAATCAATAGGTGTTCCAAATTGGACAATTCAAGTTCAACGGCAGTTCGTTTCGAACTGGAGTGGTTGGTGTATTCCATACGTCTAGCAATTAGATTTCACTCAAAACTCACCAAATGACTCCTCCCACCATATTATGATGTTGCCCATGTTTTGGGCTCGATCCGAAATCAATAGGTGTGAGAAATTGGTAAATTCAATTTCAACCACAGTTCGTTCCTAATTGGAGTGGTTGGTGTGTTCCATACTTCTAGCGATTGGATTTCACTCAAAACTCACCAAAGGACTCCTCCCACCATATTGTGATGTTGCCCATGTTCTGGGCTCGATCCGAAATCAATAGGTGTTCCAAATTGGACAATTCAAGTTCAACGGCTGTTCGTTCCTAATTGGAGTGGTTGGTGTATTCCATACTTCTAGCGATTGGATTTCACTCAAAACTCACCAAATGACTCCTCCCACCATATTATGATGTTGCCCATGTTTTGGGCTCGATCCGAAATCAATAGGTGTTCGAAATTGGACAATTCAAGTTCAACGGCAGTTCGTTCCTAATTGGAGTGGTTGGTGTATTCCATACTTCTAGCGAATGGATTTCACTCAAAACTCACCAAATGACTCCTCCCACCATATTATGATGTTGCCCTAGTTTTGGGCTCGATCCGAAATCAATAGGTGTTCCAAATTGGACAATTCAAGTTCAACGGCAGTTCGTTCCCAATTTTAGTTGTTGGTGTATTCCATACTTCTTGCAATTGGATTTCACTCAAAACTCACCAAATGACTCCTCCCACCATATTATGATATTGCCCAAGTTAGGGGCTCGATCCGAAATCAAAAGGTGTGAGAAATTGGACAATTCAAGTTCAACGGCAGTTCGTTCCTAATTTGAGTGGTTGGTGTATTCCATACTTCTAGCGATTGGATTTCACTCAAAACTCCCCAAATGACTCCTCCCACCAATTACGATGTTCCCCAAGTTTTGGGCTCGATCCGAAATCAATAGGTCTGAGAAATTGGACAATTCAATTTCAACGGCAGTTCGTTCCTAATTGGAGTGGTTGGTGTATTCCATACTTCTAGCGATTGGATTTCACTCAAAACTCAACAAATGACTCCTCCCCCCATATTATGATGTTGCCCAAGTTTTGGGCTCGATCCGAAATCAATAGGTGTTCCAAATTGGACAATTCAAGTTCAACGGCAGTTCGTTTCGAACTGGAGTGGTTGGTGTATTCCATACGTCTAGCAATTAGATTTCCCTCAAAACTCACCAAATGACTCCTCCCACCATATTATGATGTTGCCCATGTTTTGGGCTCGATCCGAAATCAATAGGTGTGAGAAATTGGTAAATTCAATTTCAACCACAGTTCGTTCCTAATTGGAGTGGTTGGTGTGTTCCATACTTCTAGCGATTGGATTTCACTCAAAACTCACCAAAGGACTCCTCCCACCATATTGTGATGTTGCCCATGTTCTGGGCTCGATCCGAAATCAATAGGTGTTCCAAATTGGACAATTCAAGTTCAACGGCAGCTCGTTCCTAATTGGAGTGGTTGGTGTATTCCATACTTCAAGCGATTGGATTTCACTCAAAACTCACCAAATGACTCCTCCCACCATATTATGATGTTGCCCTAGTTTTGGGGTCGATCCGAAATCAAGAGGTGTGAGAAATTGGACAATTCACGTTCAACGGCAGTTCGTTCCTAATTGGAGTGGTTGGTGTATTCCGTACTTCTAGCGATTGGATTTCACTCAAAACTCACCAAATGACTCCTCCCACCATATTATGATGTTGCCCAAGTTTTGGGCTCGATCCGAAATCAATAGGTGTTCCCAATTGGACAATTCAAGTTCAACGGTTGTTCGTTCCTAATTGGAGTGGTTGGTGTATTCCTTACGTCTAGCAATTAGATTTCACTCAAAACTCACCAAATGACTCCTCCCACCATATTATGATGTTGCTCAAGTTTTGGGCTCGATCCGAAATCAATAGGTGTTCCAAATTGGACAATTCAAGTTCAACGGCAGTTCGTTTCGAACTGGAGTGGTTGGTGTATTCCTTACGTCTAGCAATTAGATTTCACTCAAAACTCACCAAATGACTCCTCCCACCATATTATGATGTTGCCCATGTTTTGGGCTCGATCCGAAATCAATAGGTGTGAGAAATTGGTAAATTCAATTTCAACCACAGTTCGTTCCTAATTGGAGTGGTTGGTGTGTTCCATACTTCTAGCGATTGGATTTCACTCAAAACTCACCAAATGACTCCTCCCACCATATTATGATGTTGCCCAAGTTTGGGGCTCGATCCGAAATCAATAGGTGTTCGAAATTGGACAATTCAAGTTCAACGGCAGTTCGTTCCTAATTGGAGTGGTTGGTGTATTTCATACTTCTAGCGATTGGATTTCACTCAAAACTAACCAAATTAATCCTCCCACCATATTATGATGTTGCCCAAGTTTTGGGCTCGATCCGAAATCAATAGGTGTTCCAAATTGGACAATTCAAGTTCAACGGCAGTTCATTCCAAATTGGAGTGGTTGGTGTATTCCATACTTCTAGCGATTGGATTTCACTGAAAACTCACCAAATGACTCCTCCCACCATATTATGATGTTGCCCAAGTTTTGGGCTCGATCCGAAATCAATGGGTGTTCGAAATTGGACAATTCAAGTTCAACGGCAGTTCGTTCCTAATTGGAGTTGTTGGTGTTTTCCATACTTCTAGCGATTGGATTTGACTCAGAACTCACCAAATGACTCCTCCCACCGTATTATGATGTTGCCCAAGTTTTGGGCTCGATCCGAAATCAATAGGTGTTCCAAATTGGACAATTCAAGTTCAACGGCAGTTCGTTCCTAATTGGAGTGGTTGGTGTATGCCATACTTCTAGCGATTGGATTTCACTCAAAACTAACCAAATGACTCCTCCCACCATATTATGATGTTGCCCAAGTTTTGGGCTCGATCCGAAATCAATAGGTGTGAGAAATTGGACAATTCAAGTTCAACGGCAGTTCGTTCCTAATTGGAGTGGTTGGTGTATTCCATACTTCTAGCGATTGGATTTCACTCAAAACTCACCAAATGACTCCTCCCATCATATTATGATGTTGCCCAAGTTTTGGGCACGATCCGAAATCAATAGTTGTTCCAAATTGGACAATTCAAGTTCAACGGCAGTTAGTTCCTAATTGGAGTGGTTGGTGTTTTCCACACTTCTAACGATTGGATTTCACTCAAAACTCACCAAATGACTCCTCCCACCGTATTACGATGTTGCCCAAGTTTTGGGCTCGATCCGAAATTAATAGGTGTTCCAGATTGGACAATTCAAGTTCAACGGCAGTTCGTTCCTAATTGGAGTGGTTGGTGTATTCCATACTTCTAGCGATTGGATTTCACTCAAAACTCACCAAATGACTCCTCCCACCATATTATGATGTTGCCCAAGTTTTGCGATTGATCCGAAATCAATTGGTGTGAGAAATTGGACAATTCAAGCTCAACGGCAGTTCGTTCCTAATTGGAGTGGTTGGTGTATTCCATACTTCTAGTGATTGGATTTCTCTCAAAACTCACCGAATGACTCCTCCCACCATATTATGATGTTGCCCAAGTTTGGGGCTCGATCCGAAGTCAATAGGTGTTTGAAATTGGTCAATTCAAGTTCAACGGCAGTTCGTTCTAATTGGAGTGGTTAGTGTATTCCATACTTCTAGCGATTGGATTTCACTCAAAACTCACCAAATGACTCCTCCCACCATATTATGATGTTGCCCTAGTTTTGGGCTAGATCCGAAATCAATAGGTGTTCCAAATTGGACAATTCAAGTTCAGCGGCAGTTCGTTCCTAATTGGAGTTGTTGGTGTTTTCCATACTTCTAGCGACTGGATTTCACTCAAAACTCACCAAATGACTCCTCCCACAGTATTATGATGTTGCCCAAGTTTTGGGCTCGATCCGAAATCAATAGGTGTTCCAAATTGTACAATTCAAGTTCAACGGCAGTTCGTTCCTAATTGGAGTGGTTGGTGTATTCCATACTTCTAGCGATTGGATTTCACTCAAAACTCACCAAATGACTCCTCCCACCATATTATGATGTTGCCCTAGTTTTGGGCTCGATCCGAAATCAATTGGTGTGAGAAATTGGGCAATTCAAGTTCAACGGCAGTTCGTTCCTAATTGGAGTGGTTGGTGTATTCCATACTTCTAGCGATTGGATTTCACTCAAAACTCACCAAATGAGTCCCACCATATTATGATGTGGCCCAAGTTTTGGGCTCGATCCGAAATCAATAGGTGTTCCAAATTGGACAATTCAAGTTCAACGGCAGTTCGATCCTAATTGGAGTGGTTGGTGTATTCCATACTTCTAGCGATTGGATTTCACTCAAAACTTGTTGCTTCGATTCAGCTGCACCAAAATGGATTCAGCTGCATCCTCAACTTGTGATACTCGCAAGTGCACGAGCCGTTCGGTAGTATAGCATATGTAAGTGCGAGGTCGATCCCACGAGGATTGGTGATTGAATGATCCAATTTGTTTCCCCTACACAAAATAGAAATGAAAAAGAAAATAAATAAATAAATAAAAAGGAAATAACTCAAGCAAATAAGTTCCCAAGTTCAATTAGATTAACGGATTGATTCTAGCTAAAGTATGATTAAGCCATGGTGTTTGGTCATAACCTTGTGTTCCTAATTCCCTAATTTGATCATTTGTTGTCTAACCTAAAACTAAGCATTAGGAACTCATTAAGCATAGAAGAACAATTTAAACAACCAAGCATGTATGTAATCCCTGTTGTCGAATGTCCATACATACTCTTCTTATCCATAGTTCAATTCGAATTAAAGCATGGTGTCTACTCTTAATTCAAACCAAGATAGCTAACATGCAAGCCTAAATGGTGATCAATCATTCAAACTAGCATATTAACTTATAAGCATAATGAATAAGAACAAAAACCATAATTGAAACTTGGAAACTAATTAAACTTGAATACTTAAGAAAGAATGTACATTACAATAAAAGTAAAGTGGAACTAAGAAAACTTGAAAGAAAATTTAGTAAACTCATTTTGTTACAACAATTGACAACTTGAAAGGAAACTAAGAGAATTTGAGGGAGAGAAGGAAAGGGAGCTCTAGAGAAGTGTTTGAGAGCTCCCCCCCTTGGGGTGTGTTTTGAAGCTTGAAGGCTTCTCTATTTATAGGGCTAAGAGGGGGGAACAACATGATGAAATCCAACACCACCATTCCTCTTTTAATACAACCCATAACTCACACTTCATCTTGTCTATGTTAGTGTGGTTGGGATCAATCTCATCCCATACTTCTTTTGCTGCACCTCAAGCTTTCTTCACATGGGATCAAAGGTGATCAATTGTGGCTGCCTTTTGCTGCCAACCCATGTGGTCTTCTTTTGGTTGTTGAACAAAAACGAGTCTTTTGAACCAGACTTGGTGTAGGAAGGCCAGAGGTTTCAAAACTTATCCAATGGGGCTTAAATTTGGATATGTTATTCTAGACACCCATTGGAACAACTTCTATGAAGAAAGTATTCCCATCGGAGCAGTAGAAGTGTTCGTTTTGGGCCTTGCAAGTTGGCAGCCGAACAGAGACTGGAATTGACTTCATTTCATTTCTTTGCTTTACATGCATGCACATGCTTTCTCTATAATAACTCCAGCATGTACCAACTTGCTCCTTTATAATTTCATAGCTGGAATGCCTCCCCACTTCACTCATTATGTTGGATCCAAAGTGAGTTGCAGCATGGGTGAGGCACATGGCTTAAAGGAGGAGACAAGGCTCAAAGCTGGCAGCTGCAAATCCTCCTGAGCATGGTTCAGTGTTGGACGGGCTAAGGACACCACATATGTTCAATTGGGCTGAATTTTGGATATGTTATACTAGACACCCAATTGAACAACTTCTATGAAGAATGTCTCCTCATCAGAGTTGTGCAGATTACTGAAATGAGACCTGCAAGGTGACTTACGAAACTGGACTGACAAGAAGTATGGCCCAACTTTGGTTTTGTCTTTAAGCTCTTGCTCTTTGCCAATCAGCCCTTAACATGCATGGATTGCATCAAATGTGATCTCTTGCTATCTTAACCTACAAAACACACAAATAGAGGTAAGTGACTCAAAATAAAGAGAAACTAAGCAAAATCACTAAGTAAAGAAGGCAAGCAAGTGTATGAAATTATGGACTTATCAAAACAGAAAATGGATTAAAAGCACAAGTTTAACTCAATAACATAACCAAATCATAAGCTAGAAGGGTACAAAATGATATAAAATTATGAACCGATCAAAACTCACCAACTAACTCCTCCCACCATATTATGATGTTGCCCAAGTTTTGGGATCGATCCGAAATCAATAGGTGTGAGAAATTGGACAATTCAATTTCAACGGCAGTTCGTTCCCAATTGGAGTGGTTGGTGTATTCCATACTTCTAGCGATTGGATTTCACTCAAAACTCACCAAATGACTCCTCCCACCATATTATGATGTTGCCCAAGTTTTGGGCTCGATCCGAAATCAATAGGTGTGAGAAATTGGACAATTCAAGTTCAACGGCAGTTCGTTTCTAATTGGAGTGGTTGGTGTATTCCATACTTCTAGCGATTGGATTTGACTCAAAATTCACCAAATGACTCCTCCCACCATATTATGATGTTGCCCAAGTTTTGGGCTCGATCCGAAATCAATAGGTGTTCCAAATTGGACAATTCAAGTTCAACGGCAGTTTGTTCCTAATTGGAGTGGTTGGTGTATTCCATACTTCTAGCGACTGGATTTCACTCAAAACTCACCAAATGACTCCTCCCACCATATTATGATGTTGCCCAAGTTTGGGGCTCGAACCGAAATCAATAGGTTTGGGAAATTGGTGAATTCAAGTTCAACGGCAGTTCGTTCTTAATTGGAGTGGTTGGTGTATTCCATACTTCTAGCGATTGGATTTCACTCAAAACTCGCCAAATGACTCCTCCCACCATAATATGATGTTGCCCAAGTTTTGGGCTCGATCCGAAATCAATAGGTGTTCCAAATTGGACAATTCAAGTTCAACGGCAGTTCGTTCCTAATTGGAGTGGTTGGTGTATTGCATACTTCTAGCGATTGGATTTCACTCAAAACTCGCCAAATGACTCCTCCCACCATAATATGATGTTGCCCAAGTTTTGGGCTCGATCCGAAATCAATAGGTGTGAGAAATTGGACAATTCAAGTTCAACGGCAACCACTCCAATTAGGAACACCTATTGACTCAAATTGTCCAATTTGGAACACCTATTGATTTCGGATCGAGCCCAAAACTTGGGCAACATCATAATATGGTGGGAGGAGTCCTTTGGTGAGTTTTGAGTGAAATCCAATCGCTAGAAGTATGGACTACACCAACCACTCCAATAAGGAACGAACTGCCGTTGAACTTGAATTGTCCAATTTGGAACACCTATTGATTTCAGATCGGGCCCAAAACGTGGGCAACATCATAATATGGTGGGAGGAGTCATTTGGTGAGTTTTGAGTGAAATCCATTTGCTAGAAGTATGGAATACACCAACCACTCCAATTAGGAACGAACTGCCAATGCACTTGAATTGTCCAATTTCTCACACCTATTGATTTCGGATCGAGCCCAAAACTTGGGCAACATCATAATATGGTGGGAGGAGTCATTTGGTGAGTTTTGAGTGAAATCCAATGGCTAGAAGTATGGAATACACCTACCACTCCAATTAGGAACGAACTGCCGTTGAACTTGAATTGTCCAATTTCGAACACCAATGGATTACGGATCGAGCCCAAAACTTGGGCAACCCCATAATATGGTCGGAGGAGTCATTTGGTGAGTTTTGAGTGAAATCCATTCGGTAGAAGTATGGAAGACACCAACCACTCCAATTAGGAACGAACTGTCGCTGAACTTGAAGTGTTCAATTTCTCACACCTATTGATTTCGGATCGAGCCCCAAACTTGGGCAACATCATAATATGGTGGGAGGAGTCATTTGGTGAGTTTTGAGTGAAATCCAATCGCTAGAAGTATGGAATACACCAACCACTCCAATTAGGAACGAACTGCCGTTCAACTTGAATTCTCCAATTTGGAACACCTATTGATTTCGGATCGAGCCCAAAACTTGGGCAACATCATATTATGGTGGGAGGAATCATTTGGCGAGTTTTGAGTGAAATCCAATCGCTAGAAGTATGGAATACACCAACCACTCCAATTAGGAACAAACTGCCGTTGAACTTGAATTGTCCAATTTGGAACACCTATTGATTTCGGATCGAGCCCAAAAATTGGGCAACATCATAATATGGTGGGAGGAGTCATTTGGTGAATTTTGAGTCAAATCCAATCGCTAGAAGTATGGAATACACCAACCACTCCAATTAGGAACGAACTGCCGTTGAACTTGAATTGTCCAATTTCTCACACCTATTGATTTCGGATCGAGCCCAAAACTTGGGCAACATCATAATATGGTGGGAGGAGCCATTTGGTGAGTTTTGAGTGAAATCCAATCGCTAGAAGTATGGAATACACCAACCACTCCAATTAGGAACGAACTGCCATTGAACTTGAATTGTCCAATTTCGAACACCTATTGATTTCGGATCGAGCCCAAAACTTGGACAACATCATATTATGGTGGGAGGAGTCATTTGGTGAGTTTTGAGTGAAATCCAATCGCTAGAAGTATGGAATACACCAACCACTCCAATTAGGAACGAACTGCCGTTGAACTCGAATTGTCCAATTTCTCACACCTATTGATTTCGGATCGAGCCCAAAACTTGGGCAACATCATAATATGGTGGGAGGAGTCATTTGGTGAATTTTGAGAGAAATCCAATCGCTAGAAGTCTGGAATACACCAACCACTCCAATTAGGAACGAAATGCCGCTGAAATTGAGTTGACCAATTTCTCACACCTATTGATTTCGGATAGAGCCCAAAACTTGGTCAACATCATAATATGGTGGGAGGAGTCATTTGGTGAGTTTTGAGTGAAATCCAACAGCCAGAAGTATGGAATACACCAACCACTCCAATTAGGAACGAACTGCCGTTCAACTTGAATGGTCCAATTTGGAACACCTATTGATTTCGGATCGAGCCCAAAACTTGGGCAACATCATAATATGGTGGGAGGAGTCATTTGGTGAGTTTTGAGTGAAATCCAATCGCTAGAAGTATGGAATACACCAACCACTCCAATTGGGAAGGAACTGCCGTTGAACTTGAATTGTCCAATTTGGAACACCTATTGATTTCGGATCGAGCCCAAAACTTGGGCAACATTATAATATGGTGGGAGGAGTCATTTGGTGAGTTTTGAGAGAAATCCAATCGCTAGAAGTATGGAATACACCAACCACTCCAATTAGGAACGAACTGCCGTTGAAATTGAATTCTCCAATTTCTCACACGTATTGATTTCTGATCGAGCCCAAAACTTGGGCAACATCATAATATGGTGGGATTATTCATTTGGTGAGTTTTGAGTGAAATCCAATCGCTAGAAGTATGGAATACACCAACCACTCCAATTGGGAACGAACTGCCGTTGAACTTGAATTGTCCAATTTGGAACACCTATTGATTTCTGATCGAGCCCAAAACTTGGGCAACACCATAATATGGTGGGAGGAGTCATTTGGTGAGTTTTGAGTGAAATCCAATCGGTAGAAATATGGAATACACCAACCACTCCAATTAGGAACGAACTGCCGTTGAAATTGAATTGTCCAATTTGTCACACGTATTGATTTCTGATCGAGCCCAAAACTTGAGCAACATCATAATATGGTGGGAGGAGTCATTTGGTGAGTTTTGAGTGAAATCCAATCACTAGAAGTATGGAATACACCAACCACTCCAATTAGGAACGAACTGCCGTTGCACTTGAATTTTCCAATTTCTCACACCTATTGATTTCGGATAGAGCCCAAAACTTGGTCAACATCATAATATGGTGGGAGGAGTCATTTGGTGAGTTTTGAGTGAAATCCAATGGCTAGAAGTATGGAATACACCAACCACTCCAATTAGGAACGAACTGCCGTTCAACTTGAATGGTCCAATTTGGAACACCTATTGATTTCGGATCGAGCCCAAAACTTGGGCAACATCATAATATGGTGGGAGGAGTCATTTGGTGAGTTTTGAGTGAAATCCAATCGCTAGAAGTATGGAATACACCAACCTCTCCAATTTGGAACGAACTGCCGTTGAACTTGAATTGTCCAATTTCCCACACCTATTGATTTCGGATCGAGCCCAGAACTTGGGCAACATCATAATATGGTGGGATTATTCATTTGGTGAGTTTTGAGTGAAATCCAATCTTTAGAAGTATGGAATACACCAACCACTCCAATTGGGAACGAACTGCCGTTGAACTTGAATTGTCCAATTTCTCACACCTATTGATTTCGGATCGAGCCCAAAACTGGGGCCACATCATAATATGGTGGGAGGAGTCATTTGGTGAGTTTTGATTGAAATCCAAACGCTAGAAGTATGGAATACACCAACCACTCCAATTAGGAACGAACTGCCGTTGAACTTGAATTGTCCAATTTGGAACACCTATTGATTTCGGATCGAGCCCAAAACTTGGGCAACATCATAATATGGTGGGAGGAGTCATTTGGTGAGTTTTGAGTGAAATCCAATCGCTAGAAGTATGGAATACACCAACCACTCCAATTAGGAACGAACTGCCGTTGAACTTGAATTGTCTAATTTGGAACACCTATTGATTTCGGATCGAGCCCAAAACTAGGGTAACATCATAATATGGTGGGAGGAGTCATTTGGTGAGTTTTGAGTGAAATCCAATCGCTAGAAGTATGGAATACACCAACCACTCCAATTAGGAACGAACTGCCGTTGAAATTGAATTGTCCAATTTCCCACAAGTTTTGATTTCTGATCGAGCCCAAAACTTGGGCAACATCATAATATGGTGCGAGGACTCATTTGGTGAGTTTTGAGTGAAATCCAATCGCTAGAAGTATGGAATACACCAACCACTCCAATTAGGAACGAACTGCCGTTGAAATTGAATTCTCCAATTTCTCACACGTATTGATTTCTGATCGAGCCCAAAACTTGGGCAACATCATAATATGGTGGGATTATTCATTTGGTGAGTTTTGAGTGAAATCCAATCGCTAGAAGTATGGAATACACCAACCACTCCAATTGGGAACGAACTGCCGTTGAACTTGAATTGTCCAATTTGGAACACCTATTGATTTCTGATCGAGCCCAAAACTTGGGCAACACCATAATATGGTGGGAGGAGTCATTTGGTGAGTTTTGAGTGAAATCCAATCGGTAGAAATATGGAATACACCAACCACTCCAATTAGGAACGAACTGCCGTTGAAATTGAATTGTCCAATTTGTCACACGTATTGATTTCTGATCGAGCCCAAAACTTGAGCAACATCATAATATGGTGGGAGGAGTCATTTGGTGAGTTTTGAGTGAAATCCAATCACTAGAAGTATGGAATACACCAACCACTCCAATTAGGAACGAACTGCCGTTGCACTTGAATTTTCCAATTTCTCACACCTATTGATTTCGGATAGAGCCCAAAACTTGGTCAACATCATAATATGGTGGGAGGAGTCATTTGGTGAGTTTTGAGTGAAATCCAATGGCTAGAAGTATGGAATACACCAACCACTCCAATTAGGAACGAACTGCCGTTCAACTTGAATGGTCCAATTTGGAACACCTATTGATTTCGGATCGAGCCCAAAACTTGGGCAACATCATAATATGGTGGGAGGAGTCATTTGGTGAGTTTTGAGTGAAATCCAATCGCTAGAAGTATGGAATACACCAACCTCTCCAATTTGGAACGAACTGCCGTTGAACTTGAATTGTCCAATTTCCCACACCTATTGATTTCGGATCGAGCCCAGAACTTGGGCAACATCATAATATGGTGGGATTATTCATTTGGTGAGTTTTGAGTGAAATCCAATCTTTAGAAGTATGGAATACACCAACCACTCCAATTGGGAACGAACTGCCGTTGAACTTGAATTGTCCAATTTCTCACACCTATTGATTTCGGATCGAGCCCAAAACTGGGGCCACATCATAATATGGTGGGAGGAGTCATTTGGTGAGTTTTGATTGAAATCCAAACGCTAGAAGTATGGAATACACCAACCACTCCAATTAGGAACGAACTGCCGTTGAACTTGAATTGTCCAATTTGGAACACCTATTGATTTCGGATCGAGCCCTAAACTTGGGCAACATCATAATATGGTGGGAGGAGTCATTTGGTGAGTTTTGAGTGAAATCCAATCGCTAGAAGTATGGAATACACCAACCACTCCAATTAGGAACGAACTGCCGTTGAACTTGAATTGTCTAATTTGGAACACCTATTGATTTCGGATCGAGCCCAAAACTAGGGTAACATCATAATATGGTGGGAGGAGTCATTTGGTGAGTTTTGAGTGAAATCCAATCGCTAGAAGTATGGAATACACCAACCACTCCAATTAGGAACGAACAGCCGTTGAAATTGAATTGTCCAATTTCCCACAAGTTTTGATTTCTGATCGAGCCCAAAACTTGGGCAACATCATAATATGGTGCGAGGACTCATTTGGTGAGTTTTGAGTGAAATCCAATCGCTAGAAGTATGGAATACACCAACCACTCCAACTAGGAACGAACTGCCGTTGAACTTGAATTGTCCAATTTCTCACACCAATTGAGTTCGGATCGAGCCCAAACTTGGGCAACATCATAATATGGTGGCAGGAGTCATTTGGTGAGTTTTGAGTGAAATCCAATCGCTAGAAGTGTGGAATACACCAACCACTCCAATTAGGAACGAACTGCCGTTGAACTTGAATTGTCCAATTTGGAACACCTATTGATTTCGGATCGAGCCCAAAACTAGGGCAACATCATAATATGGTGGGAGGAGTCATTTGGTGAGTTTTGAGTGAAATCCAATCGCTAGAAGTATGGAATACACCGACCACTCCAATTGGGAACGAACTGCCGTTGAACTTGAATTGTCCAATTTGGAACACCTATTGATTTCGGATCGAGCCCAAAACTTGGGAAACACCATAATACGGTGGGAGGAGTCATTTGGTGAGTTTTGAGTGAAATCCAATGTCTAGAAGTATGGAATACACCAACCACTCCAATTAGGAACGAACTGCCGTTGAAATTGAATTATCCAATTTCTCACACGTATTGATTTCTGATTGAGCCCAAAACTTGGGCAACATCATAATATGGTGGGAGGAGTCATTTGGTGAGTTTTGAGTGAAATCCATTCGCAGGAGGTATGGAATACACCAACCACACCAATTAGGAACGAACTGCCGTTGAACTTGAATTGTCCAATTTCTCACACCAATTGATTTCGGATCGAGCCCAAAACTTGGGCAACCTCATAATATGGTGGGAGGAGTCATTTGGTGAGGTTTCAGTGAAATCCAATCGCTCGAAGTGTGGAATACACCAACCACTCCAATTAGGAACGAACTGCCGTTGAACTTGAATTGTCCAATTTCTCACACCAATTGATTTCGGATCGAGCCCAAAACTTGGGCAACCTCATAATATGGTGGGAGGAGTCATTTGGTGAGGTTTCAGTGAAATCCAATCGCTCGAAGTGTGGAATACACCAACCACTCCAATTAGGAACGAACTGCCGTTGAACTTGAATTGTCCAATTTCTCACACGTATTGATTTCTGATCGAGCCCAACACTTGGGCAACATCATAATATGGTGGGAGGAGTCATTTGGTGAGTTTTGAGTGAAATCCAATCGCTAGAAGTATGGAATACACCAACCACTCCAATTAGGAACGAACTGCCGTTGAACTTGAATTGTCCAATTTCTCACACGTATTGATTTCTGATCGAGCCCAAAACTTGGGCAACATCATAATATGGTGGGAGGAGTCATTTGGTGAGTTTTGAGTGAAATCCAATCGCTAGAAGTATGGAATACACCAACCACTCCAATTAGGAACGAACTGCCGTTGAACTTGAATTGTCCAATTTCCCACACCTATTGATTTCGGATCGAGCCCAAAACTTGGGCAACATCATAATATGGTGGGATTATTCATTTGGTGAGTTTTGAGTGAAATCCAATCGCTAGAAGTATGGAATACACCAACCACTCCAATTGGGAACGAACTACCGTTGAACTTGAATTGTCCAATTTGGAACACCTATTGATTTCGGATCGAGCCCAAAACTTGGGAAACACCATAATACGGTGGGAGGAGTCATTTGGTGAGTTTTGAGTGAAATCCAATCACTAGAAGTATGGAATACACCAACCGCTCCAATTAGGAACGAACTGCCGTTGAACTTGAATTGTCCAATTTGGAACACCTATTGATTTCGGATCGAGCCCAAAACTTGGGTAACATCATAATACGGTGGGAGGAGTCATTAGGTGAGTTTTGAGTGAAATCCAATCGCTATAAGTATGGAATACACTAACCACTCCAATTAGGAACGAACTGCCGTTGAACTTTAATTATCCAATTTCGAACACCTATTGATTTCGGATCGATCCCAAAACTTGGGCAACATCATAATATGGTGGGAGTAGTCATTTGGTGAGTTTTGAGTGAAAGCCAATCGCTAGAAGTATGGAATACACCAACCACTCCAATTAGGAACGAACTGCCGTTGAACTTGAATTGTCCGATTTGGAACACCTATTGATTTCGGATCGAGCCCAAAACGTGGGCAACATCATAATATGGTGGGAGGAGTCATTTGGTGAGTTTTGAGTGAAATCCAATCGCTAGAAGTATGGAATAAACCAACCATTCCAATTAGGAACGAACTGCCGTTGAACTTGAATTGTCCAATTTGGAACACCTATTGATTTCGGATCGAGCCCAAAACTAGGGCAACATCATAATATGGTGGGAGGAGTCATTTGGTGAGTTTTGAGTGAAATCCAATCGCTAGAAGTATGGAATACACCAACCACTCCAATTAGGAACGAACTGCCGTTGAACTTGAATAGTCCAATTTCTCACACCAATTAATTTCGGATCGAGCCCAAAACTTGGGCAACATAATAATATGGTGGGAGGAGTCATTTGGTGAGTTTTGAGTGAAATCCAAACGCTAGAAGTATGGAATACACCAATTGGGAATGAACTGCCGTTGAACTTGAATTGTCCAATTTGGAACGCCTATTGATTTCGGATCGAGACCAAAACTTGGGCAACACCATAATATGGTGGGAGGAGTCATTTGGTGAGTTTTGAGTGAAATCCAATCGCTAGAAGTATGGAATACACCAACCACTCCAATTAGGAACGAACTGCCGTTGAACTTGAATTGTCCAATTTCTCACACCAATTGATTTCGGATCGAGCCCAAAACTAGGGCAACATCATAATATGGTGGGAGGAGTCATTTGGTGAGTTTTGAGTGAAATCCAAACGCTAGAAGTATGGAATACACCAATTGGGAATGAACTGCCGTTGAACTTGAATTGTCCAATTTGGAACACCTATTGATTTCGGATCGAGACCAAAACTTGGGCAACACCATAATATGGTGGGAGGAGTCATTTGGTGAGTTTTGAGTGAAATCCAATCGCTAGAAGTATGGAATACACCAACCACTCCAATTAGGAACGAACTGCTGTTGAACTTCAATTGTCCAATTTGGAACACCTATTGATTTCGGATCGAGCCCAAAACTTGGGCAACACCATAATATGGTGGGAGGAGTCATTTGGTGAGTTTTGAGTGAAATCCAATCGCGAGAAGTATGGAATACACCAACCACTCCAATTAGGAACGAACTGCCGTTGGAATTGAATTGTCCAATTTGGAACACGTATTGATTTCTGATCGAGCCCAAAACTTGGGCAACATAATAATATGGTGGGAGGAGTCATTTGGTGAGTTTTGAGTGAAATCCAATCACTAGAAGTATGGAATACACCAACCACTCCAATTAGGAACGAACTGCCGTTGCACTTGAATTTTCCAATTTCTCACACCAATTGATTTCTGATCGAGCCCAAAACTTGGGCAACATAATAATATGGTGGGAGGAGTCATTTGGTGAGTTTTGAGTGAAATCCAATCACTAGAAGTATGGAATACACCAACCACTCCAATTAGGAACGAACTGCCGTTGCACTTGAATTTTCCAATTTCTCACACCAATTGATTTCGGATCGAGCCCAAAACTTGGGCAACATCATAATATGGTGGGAGGTGTCATTTGGTGAGTTTTCAGTGAAATCCAATCGCTAGAAGTATGGAATACACCAACCACTCCAATTAGGAACGAACTGCCGTTGAACTCGAATTGTCCAATTTCTCACACCTATTGATTTCGGATAGAGCCCAAAACTTGGTCAACATCATAATATGGTGGGAGGAGTCATTTGGTGAGTTTTGAGTGAAATCCAATGGCTAGAAGTATGGAATACACCAACCACTCCAATTAGGAACGAACTGCCGTTCAACTTGAATGGTCCAATTTGGAACACCTATTGATTTCGGATCGAGCCCAAAACTTGGGCAACATCATAATATGGTGGGAGGAGTCATTTGGTGAGTTTTGAGTGAAATCCAATCGCTAGAAGTATGGAATACACCAACCTCTCCAATTTGGAACGAACTGCCGTTGAACTTGAATTGTCCAATTTCCCACACCTATTGATTTCGGATCGAGCCCAGAACTTGGGCAACATCATAATATGGTGGGATTATTCATTTGGTGAGTTTTGAGTGAAATCCAATCTTTAGAAGTATGGAATACACCAACCACTCCAATTGGGAACGAACTGCCGTTGAACTTGAATTGTCCAATTTGGAACACCTATTGATTTCGGATCGAGCCCAAAACTTGGGCAACATTATAATAGGGTGGGAGGAGTCATTTGGTGAGTTTTGAGAAAAATCCAATCGCTAGAAGTATGGAATACACCAACCACTCCAATTAGGAACGAACTGCCGTTGAAATTGAATTCTCCAATTTCTCACACGTATTGATTTCTGATCGAGCCCAAAACTTGGGCAACATCATAATATGGTGGGATTATTCATTTGGTGAGTTTTGAGTGAAATCCAATCGCTAGAAGTATGGAATACACCAACCACTCCAATTGGGAACGTACTGCCGTTGAACTTGAATTGTCCAATTTGGAACACCTATTGATTTCTGATCGAGCCCAAAACTTGGGCAACATCATAATATGGTGGGAGCAGTCATTTGGTGAGTTTTGAGTGAAAGCCAATCGCTAGAAGTATGGAATACACCAACCACTCCAATTAGGAACGAACTGCCGTTGAACTTGAATTGTCCGATTTGGAACACCTATTGATTTCGGATCGAGCCCAAAACGTGGGCAACATCATAATTTGGTGGGAGGAGTCATTTGGTGAGTTTTGAGTGAAATCCAATCGCTAGAAGTATGGAATAAACCAACCATTCCAACTAGGAACGAACTGCCGTTGAACGTGAATTGTCCAATTTGGAACACCTATTGATTTCGGATCGAGCCCAAAACTAGGGCAACATCATAATATGGTGCGAGGAGTCATTTGGTGAGTTTTGAGTGAAATCCAATCGCTAGAAGTATGGAATACACCAACCACTCCAATTAGGAACGAACTGCCGTTGAACTTGAATAGTCCAATTTTTCACACCAATTAATTTCGGATCGAGCCCAAAACTTGGGCAACATAATAATATGGTGGGATGAGTCATTTGGTGAGTTTTGAGTGAAAGCCAATCGCTAGAAGTATGGAATACACCAACCACTCCAATTAGGAACGAACTGCCGTTGACCTTGAATTATCCAATTTCGAACACCTATTGATTTCGGATCGATCCCAAAACTTGGGCAACATCATAATATGGTGGGAGGAGTCATTTGGTGAGTTTTGAGTGAAATCCAATCGCTAGAAGTACGGAATACACCAACCACTCCAATTAGGAACGAACTGCCGTTGAACTTGAATTGTCCAATTTGGAACACCTATTGATTTCGGATCGAGCCGAAAACTTGGGCAACATCATAATGTGGTGGGAGGAATCACTTGGTGAGTTTTGAGTGAAATCCAATTGCTAGATGTATGGAATACACCAACCACTCCAATTGGGAACGAACTGCCGTTGAACTTGAATTGTCCAATTTGGAACACCTATTGATTTCGGATCGAGCCCAAAACTTGCGCAACACCATAATATGGTGGGAGGAGTCATTTGGTGAGTTTTGAGTGAAATCCAATCGCTAGAAGTATGGAATACACCAACCACTCCAATTAGGAACGAACTGCCGTTGAAATTGAATTGTCCAATTTGGAACACGTATTGATTTCTGATCGAGCCCAAAACTTGGGCAACATCATAATATGGTGGGAGGAGTCATTTGGTGAGTTTTGAGTGAAATCCAATCGCTAGAAGTATGGAATACACCAACCACTCCAATTAGGAACGAAATGCCGTTGAAATTGAATTGACCAATTTTTCACACCTATTGACTTCGGATCGAGCCCAAAACTTGGGCAACATCATAATATGGTGGGAGGAGTCATTTGGTGAGTTTTGAGTGAAATCCAATCGCTAGAATTATGGAATACACCAACCACACCAATTAGGAACGAACTGCCGTTGAACTTGAATTGTCCAATTTCTCACACGTATTGATTTCTGATCGAGCCCAAAACCTGGGCAACATCATAATATGGTGGGAGGAGTCATTTAGTGAGTTTTGAGTGAAATCCAATCGCTAGAAGTATGGAATACACCAACCACTCCAATTAGGAACGAACTGCCGTTGAACTTGAATTGTCCAATTTCTCACACGTATTGATTTCTGATCGAGCCCAAAAGTTGGGCAACATCATAATGTGGTGGGAGGAGTCATTTGGTGAGTTTTGAGTGATATCCAATCACTAGAAGTATGGAATACACCAACCACTCCAATTAGGAACGAACTGCCGTTGAACTTGAATTGTCCAATTTGGAACACCTATTGATTTCGGATCGAGCCCAAAACTTGGGTAACATCATAATACGGTGGGAGGAGTCATTAGGTGAGTTTTGAGTGAAATCCAATCGCTATAAGTATGGAATACACTAACCACTCCAATTAGGAACGAACTGCCGTTGAACTTGAATTATCCAATTTCGAACACCTATTGATTTCGGATCGATCCCAAAACTTGGGCAACATCATAATATGGTGGGAGTAGTCATTTGGTGAGTTTTGAGTGAAAGCCAATCGCTAGAAGTATGGAATACACCAACCACTCCAATTAGGAACGAACTGCCGTTGAACTTGAATTGTCCAATTTCTCACACGTATTGATTTCTGATCGAGCCCAAAACTTGGGCAACATCATAATATGGTGGGAGGAGTCATTTGGGGAGTTTTGAGTGAAATCCAATCGCTAGAAGTATGGAATAAACCAATCATTCCAATTAGGAACGAACTGCAGTTGAACTTGAATTGTCCAATTTGGAACACCTATTGATTTCGGATCGAGCCCAAAACTAGGGCAACATCATAATATGGTGGGAGGAGTCATTTGGTGAGTTTTGAGTGAAATCCAATCGCTAGAAGTATGGAATACACCAACCACTCCAATTAGGAACGAACTGCCGTTGAACTTGAATAGTCCAATTTCTCACACCAATTAATTTCGGATCGAGCCCAAAACTTGGGCTACATAATAATATGGTGGGAGGAGTCATTTGGTGAGTTTTGAGTGAAATCCAAACGCTAGAAGTATGGAATACACCAATTGGGAACGAACTGCCGTTGAACTTGAATTGTCCAATTTGGAACACCTATTGATTTCGGATCGAGCCCAAAACTTGGGCAACACCATAATATGGTGGAAGGAGTCATTTGGTGAGTTTTGAGTGAAATCCAATCGCTAGAAGTATGGAATACACCAACCACTCCAATTAGGAACGAACTGCCGTTGAACTTGAATTGTCCAATTTCTCACACCAATTGATTTCGGATCGAGCCCAAAACTAGGGCAACATCATAATACGGTGGGAGGAGTCATTTGGTGAGTTTTGAGTGAAATCCAATCACTACAAGTATGGAATACACCAACCACTCCAATTAGGAACGAACTGCCGTTGAACTTGAATTGTCCAATTTGGAACACCTATTGATTTCGGATCGAGCCCAAAACTTGGGCAACATCATAATATGGTGGGAGGAATCACTTGGTGAGTTTTGAGTGAAATCCAATCGCTAGAAGTATGGAATACACCAACCACTCCAATTGGGAACGAACTGCCGTTGAACTTGAATTGTCCAATTTGGAACACCTATTGATTTCGGATCGAGCCCAAAACTTGGGCAACATCATAATGTGGTGGGAGGAGTCATTTGGTGAGTTTTGAGTGATATCCAATCACTAGAAGTATGGAATACACCAACCACTCCAATTAGGAACGAACTGCCGTTGAACTTGAATTGTCCAATTTGGAACACCTATTGATTTGGGATCGAGCCCAAAACTTGGGTAACATCATAATACGGTGGGAGGAGTCATTAGGTGAGTTTTGAGTGAAATCCAATCGCTATAAGTATGGAATACACTAACCACTCCAATTAGGAACGAACTGCCGTTGAACTTGAATTATCCAATTTCGAACACCTATTGATTTCGGATCGATCCCAAAACTTGGGCAACATCATAATATGGTGGGAGTAGTCATTTGGTGAGTTTTGAGTGAAAGTCAATCGCTAGAAGTGTGGAATACACCAACCACTCCAATTAGGAACGAACTGCCGTTGAACTTGAATTGTCCAATTTGGAACACCTATTGATTTCGGATCGAGCCCAAAACTTGGGCAACACCATAATATGGTTAGAGGAGTCATTTGGTGAGTTTTGAGTGAAATCGAATCGCTAGAAGTATGGAATACACCAACCACTCCAATTAGGAACGAACTGCCGTTGAACTTGAATTGTCCAATTTCTCACACCAATTGATTTCGGATCGAGCCCAAAACTAGGGCAACATCATAATATGGTGGGAGGAGTCATTTGGTGAGTTTTGAGTGAAATCCAATCGCTACAAGTATGGAATACACCAACCACTCCAATTAGGAACGAACTGCCGTTGAAATTGAATTGTCCAATTTGGAACACGTATTGATTTCTGATCGAGCCCAAAACTTGGGCAACATCATAATATGGTGGGAGGAGTCATTTGGTGAGTTTTGAGTGAAATCCAATCGCTAGAAGTATGGAATACACCAATCACTCCAATTAGGAACGAACTGCCGTTGAACTTGAATTGTCCAATTTCGAACACCTATTGATTTCGGATCGATCCCAAAACTTGGGCAACATCATAATATGGTGGGAGTAGTCATTTGGTGAGTTTTGAGTGAAATCCAATCGCTAGAAGTATGGAATACACCAACCACTCCAATTAGGAACGAACTGCCGTTGAACTTGAATTGTCCAATTTGGAACACCTATTGATTTCGGATCGAGCCCAAAACTTGGGCCACATCATAATATGGTGGGAGTCATTTTGTGAGTTTTGAGGGAAATCCAATCGCTAGAAGTATGGAATACACCAAACACTCCAATTACGAACGAACTGCCGTTGAACTTGAATTGTCCAATTTCTCACACCAATTGATTTCGGATCGAGCCCAAAACTAGGGCAACATCATAATATGGTGGGAGGAGTCATTTGGTGAGTTTTGAGTGAAATCCAATCGCTAGAAGTATGGAATACACCAACCACTCCAATTAGGAACGAACTGCTGTTGAACTTGAATTGTCCAATTTGGAACGCCTATTGATTTCGGATCGAGCCCAAAACTTGGGCAACATCATAATATGGTGGGAGGAGTCATTTGGTGAGTTTTGAGTGAAATCCAATCGCTAGAAGTATGGAATACACCAACCACTCCAATTAGGAACGAACTGCCGTTGAACTTGAATTGTCCAATTTCTCACACCAATTGATTTCGGATCGAGCCCAAAACTGGGGTAACATCATAATATGGTGGGAGGAGTCATTTGGTGAGTTTTGAGTGAAATCCAATCGCTAGAAGTATGGAATACACCAACCACTCCAATTAGGAACGAACTGCTGTTGAACTTGAATTGTCCAATTTGGAACGCCTATTGATTTCGGATCGAGCCCAAAACTTGGGCAACATCATAATATGGTGGGAGGAGTCATTTGGTGAGTTTTGAGTGAAATCCAATCTCTAGAAGTATGGAATACACCAACCACTCCAATTGGGAACGAACTGCCGTTGAACTTGAATTGTCCAATTTGGAACACCTATTGATTTCGGATCGAGCCCAAAACTTGGGCAACACCATAATATGGTGGGAGGAGTCATTTGGTGAGTTTTGGGTGAAATCCAATCGATAGAAGTATGGAATACACCGACCACTCCAATTAGGAACGAACTGCCGTTGAAATTGAATTGTCCAATTTCTCACACGTATTGATTTCTAATCGAGCCCAAAACCTGGGCAACATCATAATGTGGTGGGAGGAGTCATCTGGTGAGTTTTGAGTGAAATCCAATCGCTAGAAGTATGGAATACACCAACCACTCCAATTAGGAACGAACTGCCGTTGAACTTGAATTGTCCAATTTCTCACACCTATTGATTTCGGATCGAGCCCCAAACTTGGGCAACATCATAATATGGTGGGAGGAGTCATTTGGTGAGTTTTGAGAGAAATCCAATCGATAGAAGTATGGAATACACCAACCCCTCCAATTTGGAATGAAATGCCGTTGAAATTGAATTGACCAATTTCTCACACCTATTGATTTCGGATCGAGCCCAAAACTTGGTCCACATCATAATAAGTTGGGAGGAGTCATTTGGTGAGTTTTGAGTGAAATCCAATCGCTAGAAGTATGGAATACACCAACCACTCCAATTAGGAACGAACTGCCGTTGAACTTGAATTGTCCAATTTGGAACACCTATTGATTTCGGATCGAGCCCAAAACTTGGGCAACATCATAATATGGTGGGAGGAGTCATTTGGTGAGTTTTGAGTGAAATCCAATCGCTAGAAGTATGGAATACACCAACCACACCAATTAGGAACGAACTGCCGTTGAACTTGAATTGTCGAATTTCGAACACCTATTGATTCCGGATCGAGCCCAAAACTTGGGCAACATCATAATATGGTGGGAGGAGTCATATGGTGAGTTTTGAGTGAAATCCAATCGCTAGAAGTATGGAATACACCAACCCCTCCAATTAAGAACGAACTGCCGTTGAACTTGAATTGACCAATTTCTCACACCTATTGATTTCGGATCGAGCCCAAAACTTGGGCAACATCATAATATGGTGGGAGGAGTCATTTGGTGAGTTTTGAGTGAAATCCAATCGCTTGAAGTATGGAATACACCAACCACTCCAATTAGGAACGAACTGCTGTTGAACTTGAATTGTCCAATTTGGAACGCCTATTGATTTCGGATCGAGCCCAAAACTTGGGCAACATCATAATATGGTGGGAGGAGTCATTTGGTGAGTTTTGAGTGAAATCCAATCGCTAGAAGTATGGAATACACCAACCACTCCAATTAGGAACGAACTGCCGTTGAACTTGAATTGTCCAATTTCTCACACCAATTGATTTCGGATCGAGCCCAAAACTGGGGTAACATCATAATATGGTGGGAGGAGTCATTTGGTGAGTTTTGAGTGAAATCCAATCGCTAGAAGTATGGAATACACCAACCACTCCAATTAGGAACGAAATGCCGTTGAAATTGAATTGACCAATTTCTCACCCCTATTGATTTCGGATCGAGCCCAAAACATGGGCAACATCATAATATGGTGGGAGGAGTCATTTGGTGAGTTTTGAGTGAAATCCAATCGCTTGAAGTATGGAATACACCAACCACTCCAATTAGGAACGAACTGCCGTTGAACTTGAATTGTCCAATTTCCCACACCTATTGATTTCGGATCGAGCCCCAAACTTGGGCAACATCATAATATGGTGGGAGGAGTCATTTGGTGAGTTTTGAGTGAAATCCAATCGCTAGAAGTATGGAATACACCAATCACTCCAATTAGGAACGAACTGCCGTTGAACTTGAATTGTCCAATTTCGAACACCTATTGATTTCGGATCGATCCCAAAACTTGGGCAACATCATAATATGGTGGGAGTAGTCATTTGGTGAGTTTTGAGTGAAATCCAATCGCTAGAAGTATGGAATACACCGACCACTCCAATTAGGAACGAACTGCCGTTGAACTTGAATTGTCCAATTTGGAACACCTATTGATTTCGGATCGAGCCCAAAACTTGGGCCACATCATAATATGGTGGGAGTCATTTGGTGAGTTTTGAGGGAAATCCAATCGCTAGAAGTATGGAATACACCAACCACTCCAATTACGAACGAACTGCCGTTGAACTTGAATTGTCCAATTTCTCACACCAATTGATTTCGGATCGAGCCCAAAACTAGGGCAACATCATAATATGGTGGGAGGAGTCATTTGGTGAGTTTTGAGTGAAATCCAATCGCTAGAAGTATGGAATACACCAACCACTCCAATTAGGAACGAACTGCTGTTGAACTTGAATTGTCCAATTTGGAACGCCTATTGATTTCGGATCGAGCCCAAAACTTGGGCAACATCATAATATGGTGGGAGGAGTCATTTGGTGAGTTTTGAGTGAAATCCAATCGCTAGAAGTATGGAATACACCAACCACTCCAATTAGGAACGAACTGCCGTTGAACTTGAATTGTCCAATTTCTCACACCAATTGATTTCGGATCGAGCCCAAAACTGGGGTAACATCATAATATGGTGGGAGGAGTCATTTGGTGAGTTTTGAGTGAAATCCAATCGCTAGAAGTATGGAATACACCAACCACTCCAATTAGGAACGAACTGCTGTTGAACTTGAATTGTCCAATTTGGAACGCCTATTGATTTCGGATCGAGCCCAAAACTTGGGCAACATCATAATATGGTGGGAGGAGTCATTTGGTGAGTTTTGAGTGAAATCCAATCTCTAGAAGTATGGAATACACCAACCACTCCAATTGGGAACGAACTGCCGTTGAACTTGAATTGTCCAATTTGGAACACCTATTGATTTCGGATCGAGCCCAAAACTTGGGCAACACCATAATATGGTGGGAGGAGTCATTTGGTGAGTTTTGGGTGAAATGCAATCGATAGAAGTATGGAATACACCGACCACTCCAATTAGGAACGAACTGCCGTTGAAATTGAATTGTCCAATTTCTCACACGTATTGATTTCAAATCGAGCCCAAAACCTGGGCAACATCATAATGTGGTGGGAGGAGTCATCTGGTGAGTTTTGAGTGAAATCCACTCGCTAGAAGTATGGAATACACCAACCACTCCAATTAGGAACGAACTGCCGTTGAACTTGAATTGTCCAATTTCTCACACCTATTGATTTCGGATCGAGCCCCAAACTTGGGCAACATCATAATATGGTGGGAGGAGTCATTTGGTGAGTTTTGAGAGAAATCCAATCGATAGAAGTATGGAATACACCAACCCCTCCAATTTGGAATGAAATGCCGTTGAAATTGAATTGACCAATTTCTCACACCTATTGATTTCGGATCGAGCCCAAAACTTGGTCCACATCATAATAAGTTGGGAGGAGTCATTTGGTGAGTTTTGAGTGAAATCCAATCGCTAGAAGTATGGAATACACCAACCACTCCAATTAGGAACGAACTGCCGTTGAACTTGAATTGTCCAATTTGGAACACCTATTGATTTCGGATCGAGCCCAAAACTTGGGCAACATCATAATATGGTGGGAGGAGTCATTTGGTGAGTTTTGAGTGAAATCCAATCGCTAGAAGTATGGAATACACCAACCACACCAATTAGGAACGAACTGCCGTTGAACTTGAATTGTCGAATTTCGAACACCTATTGATTCCGGATCGAGCCCAAAACTTGGGCAACATCATAATATGGTGGGAGGAGTCATTTGGTGAGTTTTGAGTGAAATCCAATCGCTAGAAGTATGGAATACACCAACCCCTCCAATTAAGAACGAACTGCCGTTGAACTTGAATTGACCAATTTCTCACACCTATTGATTTCGGATCGAGCCCAAAACTTGGGCAACATCATAATATGGTGGGAGGAGTCATTTGGTGAGTTTTGAGTGAAATCCAATCGCTTCAAGTATGGAATACACCAACCACTCCAATTAGGAACGAACTGCCGTTGAACTTGAATTGTCCAATTTCCCACGCCTATTGATTTCGGATCGAGCCCCAAACTTGGGCAACATCATAATATGGTGGGAGGAGTCATTTGGTGAGTTTTGAGTGAAATCCAATCGCTAGAAGTATGGAATACACCAACCACTCCAATTAGGAAAGAAATGCCGTCGAAATTGAATTGACCAATTTCTCACACCTATTGATTTCGGATCGAGCCCAAAACTTGGGGAACATCATAATATGGTGGGAGGAGTCATTTGGTGAGTCTTGAGTGAAATCCAATCGCTAGAAGTATGGAATACACCAACCACACCAATTAGGAACGAACTGCCATTGAACTTGAATTGTCCAATTTCTCACACCTATTGATTTCGGATCGAGCCCAAAACTTGGGCAACATCATATTATGGTGGGAGGAGTCATTTGGTGAGTTTTGAGTGAAATCCAATCGCTAGAAGTATGGAATACACCAACCACTCCAATTAGGAACGAACTGCCGTTGAACTTGAATTGTCCAATTTCGAACACCTATTGATTTCGGAACGAGCCCAAAACTTGGGCAACATCATAATATGGTGGGAGTTGTCATTTGGTGAGTTTTGAGTGAAATCCAATCGCTAGAAGTGTGGAATACACTAACCACTCCAATAGGAACGAACTGCCGTTGAACTTGAATTGTCCAATTTCGAACACCTATTGATTTCGGATCGGGCCCCAAACTTGGGCAACATCATAATATGGTGGGAGGAGTCATTTGGTGAGTTTTGAGTGAAATCCAATCGCTTGAAGTATGGAATACACCAACCACTCCAATTAGGAACGAACTGCCGTTGAACTTGAATTGTCCAATTTCCCACGCCTATTGATTTCGGATCGAGCCCCAAACTTGGGCAACATCATAATATGGTGGGAGGAGTCATTTGGTGAGTTTTGAGTGAAATCCAATCGCTAGAAGTATGGAATACACCAACCACTCCAATTAGGAACGAAATGCCGTCGAAATTGAATTGACCAATTTCTCACACCTATTGATTTCGGATCGAGCCCAAAACTTGGGGAACATCATAATATGGTGGGAGGAGTCATTTGGTGAGTTTTGAGTGAAATCCAATCGCTAGAAGTATGGAATACACCAACCACACCAATTAGGAACGAACTGCCATTGAACTTGAATTGTCCAATTTCTCACACCTATTGATTTCGGATCGAGCCCAAAACTTGGGCAACATCATAATATGGTGGGAGGAGTCATTTGGTGAGTTTTGAGTGAAATTCAATCGCTAGAAGTATGGAATTCGCCAACCACTCCAATTAGGAACGAACTGCCGTTGAACTTGAATTGTCCAATTTCGAACACCTATTGATTTCGGAACGAGCCCAAAACTAGGGCAACATAATAATATGGTGGGAGGAGTCATTTGTTGAGTTTTGAGTGAAATCCAATCGCTAGAAGTGTGGAATACACTAACCACTCCAATTAGGAACGAACTGCCGTTGAACTTGAATTGTCCAATTTCGAACACCTATTGATTTCGGATCGGGCCCCAAACTTGGGCAACATCATAATATGGTGGGAGGAGTCATTTGGTGAGTTTTGAGAGAAATCCAATCGCTAGAAGTATGGAATACACCAACCCCTCCAATTTGGAATGAAATGCCGTTGAAATTGAATTGACCAATTTCTCACACCTATTGATTTCGGATCGAACCCAAAACTTGGGCAACATCATAATATGGTGGGAGGAGTCATTTGGTGAGTTTTGAGTGAAATCCAATCGCTAGAAGTATTGAATACACCAACCACTCCAATTAGGAACGAACTGCCGTTGAACTTGAATTGTCCAATTTCTCACACCAATTGATTTCGGATCGAGCCCAAAACTAGGGCAACATCATAATATGGTGGGAGGAGTCATTTGGTGAGTTTTGAGTGAAATCCAATCGCTAGAAGTATGGAATACACCAACCACTCCAATTAGGAACGAAATGCCGTCGAAATTGAATTGACCAATTTCTCACACCTATTGATTTCGGATCGAGCCCAAAACTTGGGGAACAACATAATATGGTGGGAGGAGTCATTTGGTGAGTTTTGATTGAAATCCAATCGCTAGAAGTATGGAATACACCAACCACACCAATTAGGAACGAACTGCCATTGAACTTGAATTGTCCAATTTCTCACACCTATTGATTTCGGATCGAGCCGAAAACTTGGGCAACATCATAATATTGTGGGAGGAGTCATTTGGTGAGTTTTGAGTGAAATTCAATCGCTAGAAGTATGGAATACGCCAACCACTCCAATTAGGAACGAACTGCCGTTGAACTTGAATTGTCCAATTTCGAACACCTATTGATTTCGGAACGAGCCCAAAACTAGGGCAACATAATAATATGGTGGGAGGAGTCATTTGGTGAGTTTTGAGTGAAATCCAATCGCTAGAAGTGTGGAATACACTAACCACTCCAATTAGGAACGAACTGCCGTTGAACTTGAATTGTCCAATTTCTCACACCTATTGATTTCGGATCGAGCCCCAAACTTGGGCAACATCATAATATGGTGGGAGGAGTCATTTGGTGAGTTTTGAGAGAAATCCAATCGCTAGAAGTATGGAATACACCAACCCCTCCAATTTGGAATGAAATGCCGTTGAAATTGAATTGACCAATTTCTCACACCTATTGATTTCGGGTCGAACCCAAAACTTGGGCAACATCATAATATGGTGGGAGGAGTCATTTGGTGAGTTTTGAGTGAAATCCAATCGCTAGAAGTATGGAATACACCAACCACTCCAATTGGGAACGAACTGCCGTTGAACTTGAATTGTCCAATTTGGAACACCTATTGATTTCGGATCGAGCCCAAAACTTGGGCAACATCATAATGTGGTGGGAGGAGTCATTTGGTGAGTTTTGAGTGAAATCCAATCGCTAGAAGTATGGCATACACCAAATACTCCAATTAGGAACGAACTGCCATTGAACTTGAATTGTCCAATTTGGAACACCTATTGATTTCGGATCGAGCCCAAAACTTGGGTAACATCATCATACGTTGGGAGGAGTCATTAGGTGAGTTTTGAGTGAAATCCAATCGCTATAAGTATGGAATACACTAACCACTCCAATTAGGAACGAACTGCCGTCGAACTTGAATTGTCCAATTTCTCACACCTATTGATTTCGGATCGAGCCCAAAACTTGGGCAACATCATAATATGGTGGGAGCAGTCATTTGGTGAGTTTTGAGAGAAATCCAATCGCTAGAAGTATGGAATACACCAACCACTCCAATTTGGAATGAAATGCCGTCGAAATTGAATTGACCAATTTCTCACACCTATTGATTTCGGATCGAACCCAAAACTTGGGCAACATCATAATGTGGTGGGAGGAGTCATTTGGTGAGTTTTGAGTGAAATCCAATCGCAAGAAGTATGGAATACACCAACCACTCCAATTAGGAACGAACTGCCGTTGAACTTGAATTGTCCAATTTGGAACACCCATTGATTTCGGATCGAGCCCAAAACTTGGGCAACATCTTAATATGGTGGGAGGAGTCATTTGGTGAGTTTTCAGTGAAATCCAAACGCTAGAAGTATGGAATTCACCAACCACTCCAATTAGGAACGAACTGCCGTTGAACTTGAATTGTCCAATTTGGAACACCTATTGATTTCGGATCGAGCCCAAAACTTGGGCAACATCATATTATGGTGGGAGGAGTCATTTGGTGAGTTTTGAGTGAAATCCAATCGCTAGAAGTATGGAATACACCAACCACTCCAATTAGGAACGAACTGCCGTTGAACTTGAATTGTCCAATTTCGAACACCTATTGATTTCGGATCGAGCCCAAAACTTGGGCAACATCATAATATGGTGGGAGTTGTCATTTGGTGAGTTTTGAGTGAAATCCAATCGCTAGAAGTATGGAATACACCAACCACTCCAATTAGGAACGAACTGTCGTTGAACTTGAATTGTCCAATTTGGAACACCTATTGATTTCGGATCGAGCCCCAAACTTGGGCTATATGGTGGGAGGAGTCATTTGGTGAGTTTTGAGTGAAATCCAATCGCTAGAAGTATGGAATACACCAACCACTCCAATTAGGAACGAACTGCCGTTGAACTTGAATTGTCCAATTTGGAACACCTATTGATTTCTGATCGAGCCCAAAACTTGGGCAACATCATAACATGGTGGGAGGAGTCATTTGGTGAGTTTTGAGTGAAATCCAATCGCTAGAAGTACACCAACCACTCCAATTAGGAATGAACTGCCGTTGAACTTGAATTGTCCAATTTGGAACACCTATTGATTTCGGATCGAGCCCAAAACTTGGGCAACAACATAATATGGTGGGAGGAGTCATTTGGTGAGTTTGGAGTTAAATCCAATCGCTAGAAGTATGGAATACACCAACCACTCCAATTTGGAACGAACTGCCGTTGAACTTAAATTGTCCAATTTGGAACACCTATTTATTTCGGATCTAGCCCAAAACTTGGGCAACATCATAACATGGTGGGAGGAGTCATTTGGTGAGTTTTGAGTGAAATCCAATCGCTAGAAGTATGGAATACACCAACCACTCCAATTAGGAAAGAACTGTCGTTGAAATTGAATTGTCCAATTTCTCACACCTATTGAATTCGGATCGAGCCCAAAACTTGGGCAACATCATAATATGGTGGGAGGAGTCATTTGGTGAGTTTTGAGTGAAATCCAATCGCTAGAAGTATGGAATACACCAACCACTCCAATTAGGAACGAACTGCCGTTGAACTTGAATTGTCCAATTTGGAACACCTATTGATTTCGGATCGAGCCCAAAACTTGGGCAACATCATAACATGGTGGGAGGAGTCATTTGGTGAGTGCTGAGTGAAATCCAATCGCTAGAAGTATGGAATACACCAAACACTCTAATTAGGAATGAACTGCCGTTGAACTTGAATTGTCCAATTTGGAACACCTACTGAATTCTGATCGAGCCCAAAACTTGGGAAACTTCATAATATGGTGGGAGGAGTCATTTGGTGAGTTTTGAGTGAAATCCAATCGCTAGAAGTATGGAATACACCAACCACTCCAATTAGGAATGAACTACCGTTGAACTTCAATTGTCCAATTTCTCACACCTATTGATTTCGGATCGAGCCCAAAACTTGGGTAACATCATAATATGGTGGGAGGAGTCATTTGGTGAGTTTTGAGTGAAATCCAATCGCTAGAAGTACGGAATACACCAACCACTCCAATTAGGAACGAACTGCCGTTGAAATTGAATTGTGCAATTTCTCACACCTATTGATTTCGGATCGAGCCCAAAACATGGGCAACATCATAATATGGTGGGAGGAGTCATTTGGTGAGTTTTGAGTGAAATCCAATCGCTAGAAGTATGGAATACACCAACCACTCCAATTAGGAATGAACTGCCGTTGAACTTGAATTGTCCAATTTGGAACACCTATTGATTTCGGATCGACCCCAAAACTTGGGCAACAACATTATATGGTGGGGGGAGTCATTTGGTGAGTTTTCAGTGAAATCCAATCGCTAGAAGTATGGAATACACCAACCACTCCAATTAGGAACGAACTGCCGTTGAACTTGAATTGTCCAATTTTTCACACCTATTGATTTCGGATGGAGCCCCAAACTTGGGCAACATCATAATATGGTGGGAGGAGTCATTTGGTGAGTTTTGAGTGAAATCCAATCGCTAGAAGTATGGAATACACCAACCACTCCAATTAGGAACGAACTGCCGTTGAACTTGAATTGTCCAATTTGGAACACCTATTGATTTCGGATCGAGCCCAAAACTTGGGCAACATCATAACATGGTGGGAGGAGTCATTTGGTGAGTGCTGAGTGAAATCCAATCGCTAGAAGTATGGAATACACCAAACACTCCAATTAGGAATGAACTGCCGTTGAACTTGAATTGTCCAATTTGGAACACCTACTGAATTCTGATCGAGCCCAAAACTTGGGAAACTTCATAATATGGTGGGAGGAGTCATTTGGTGAGTGCTGAGTGAAATCCAATCGCTAGAAGTATGGAATACACCAAACACTCCAATTAGGAATGAACTGCCGTTGAACTTGAATTGTCCAATTTGGAACACCTATTGATTTCGAATCGAGCACAAAACTTGGGCAACAACATTATATGGTGGGAGGAGTCATTTGGTGAGTTTTGAATGAAATCCAATCGCTAGAAGTATGGAATACACCAACCACTCCAATTAGGAATGAACTGCCGTTGAACTTGAATGGTCCAATTTCTCACACCTATTGATTTCGGATCGAGCCCCAAACTTGGGCAAAATCATAATGTGGTGGGAGGAGTCATTTGGAGAGTTTTGAGTGAAATCCAATCGCTAGAAGTATGTAATACACCAACCACTCCAATTAGGAACGAACTGCCGTCGAACTTGAATTGTCCAATTTGGAACACCTATTGATTTCGGATCGAGCCCAAAACTTGGGCAACATCATAACATGGTGGGAGGAGTCATTTGCTGAGTTTTGAGTGAAATCCAATCGCTAGAAGTATGGAATACACCAACCACTCCAATTAGGAACGAACTGCCGTTGAACTTGAATTGTCCAATTTGGAACACCTATTGATTTCGGATCGAGCCTAAAACATGGGCAACATCATAACATGGTGGGAGGAGTCATTTGGTGAGTTTTGAGTGAAATCCAATCGCTAGAAGTATGGAATACACCAACCACTCCAATTAGGAAAGAATTGTCGTTGAAATTGAATTGACCAATTTCTCACACCTGTTGAATTCGGATCGAGCCCAAAACTTGGGCAACATCATAATATGGTGGGAGGAGTCATTTGGTGAGTTTTGAGTTAAATCCAATCGCTAGAAGTATAGAATACACCAACCACACCAATTAGGAACGAACTGTCGTTGCAATTGAATTGACAAATTTGTCACACGTATTGATTTCGGATCGAGCCGAAAACTTGGGCAACATCATAATATGGTGGGAGGAGTCAGTTTGTTAGTTTTGAGTGAAATCCAATCGCTAGAAGTATGGAATACACCAACCACTCCAATTAGGAAAGAACTGTCGTTGAAATTGAATTGACCAATTTCTCACACCTATTGAATTCGGATCGAGCCCAAAACTTGGGCAACATCATAATATGGTGGGAGGAGTCATTAGGTGAGTTTTGAGTGAAATCCAATCGCTAGAAGTATGGAATACACCAACCACTCCAGTTAGGAAAGAACTGTCGTTGAAATTGAATTGACCAATTTCTCACACCTATTGAATTCGGATCGAGCCCAAAACTTGGGCAACATCATAATATGGTGGGAGGAGTCATTTGGTGAGTTTTGAGTGAAATCCAATCGCTAGAAGTATGGAATACACCAACCACTCCAATTAGGAATGAACTGCCGTTGAACTTGAATTGTCCAATTTCTCACACCTATTGATTTCGGATCGAGCTCAAAACTTGGGCAACATCATAATATGGTGGGGGGAGTCATTTGGTGAGTTTTGAGTGAAATCCAATCGCTAGAAGTATGGAATACACCAACCACTCCAATTAGGAACGAACTGCCGCTGAACTTGAATTGTCCAATTTTTCACACCTATTGATTTCGGATCGAGCCCCAAACTTGGGCAACATCATAATATGGTGGGAGGAGCCATTTGGTGAGTTTTGAGTGAAATGCAATCGCTAGAAGTATGGAATACACCAACCACTCCAATTAGGAAAGAACTGTCGTTGAAATTGAATTGACCAATTTCTCACACCTATTGAATTCGGATCGAGCCCAAAACTTGGGCAACATCATAATATGGTGGGAGGAGTCATTTGGTGAGTATTGAGTGAAATCCAATCGCTAGAAGTATGGAATACACCAACCACTCCAATTAGGGAAGAACTGTCGTTGAAATTGAATTGACCAATTTCTGACACCTATTGAATTCGGATCGAGCCCAAAACTTGGGCAACATCGTAATATGGTGGGAGGAGTCATTTGCTGAGTTTTAAGTGAAATCCAATCGCTAGAAGTATGGAAAACACCAACCACTCCAATTAGGAACGAACTGCCGATCAACTTGAATTGTCCAATTTGGAACACCTACTGAATTCTGATCGAGCCCAAAACTTAGGAAACTTCATAATATGGTGGGAGGAGTCATTTGGTGAGTTTTGAGTGAAATCCAATCGCTAGAAGTATGGAATACACCAACCACTCCAATTAGGAACGAACTGCCGTTGAACTTGAATGGTCCAATTTCTCACACCTATTGATTTCGGATCGAGCCCCAAACTTGGGCAAAATCATAATGTGGTGGGAGGAGTCATTTGGAGAGTTTTGAGTGAAATCCAATCGCTAGAAGTATGTAATACACCAACCACTCCAATTAGGAACGAACTGCCGTCGAACTTGAATTGTCCAATTTGGAACACCTATTGATTTCGGATCGAGCCCAAAACTTGGGCAACATCATAACATGGTGGGAGGAGTCATTTGCTGAGTTTTGAGTGAAATCCAATCGCTAGAAGTATGGAATACACCAACCACTCCAATTAGGAACGAACTGCCGTTGAACTTGAATTGTCCAATTTGGAACACCTATTGATTTCGGATCGAGCCTAAAACATGGGCAACATCATAACATGGTGGGAGGAGTCATTTGGTGAGTTTTGAGTGAAATCCAATCGCTAGAAGTATGGAATACACCAACCACTCCAATTAGGAAAGAATTGTCGTTGAAATTGAATTGACCAATTTCTCACACCTGTTGAATTCGGATCGAGCCCAAAACTTGGGCAACATCATAATATGGTGGGAGGAGTCATTTGGTGAGTTTTGAGTTAAATCCAATCGCTAGAAGTATAGAATACACCAACCACACCAATTAGGAACGAACTGTCGTTGCAATTGAATTGACAAATTTGTCACACGTATTGATTTCGGATCGAGCCGAAAACTTGGGCAACATCATAATATGGTGGGAGGAGTCAGTTTGTTAGTTTTGAGTGAAATCCAATCGCTAGAAGTATGGAATACACCAACCACTCCAATTAGGAAAGAACTGTCGTTGAAATTGAATTGACCAATTTCTCACACCTATTGAATTCGGATCGAGCCCAAAACTTGGGCAACATCATAATATGGTGGGAGGAGTCATTAGGTGAGTTTTGAGTGAAATCCAATCGCTAGAAGTATGGAATACACCAACCACTCCAGTTAGGAAAGAACTGTCGTTGAAATTGAATTGACCAATTTCTCACACCTATTGAATTCGGATCGAGCCCAAAACTTGGGCAACATCATAATATGGTGGGAGGAGTCATTTGGTGAGTTTTGAGTGAAATCCAATCGCTAGAAGTATGGAATACACCAACCACTCCAATTAGGAATGAACTGCCGTTGAACTTGAATTGTCCAATTTCTCACACCTATTGATTTCGGATCGAGCCCAAAACTTGGGCAACATCATAATATGGTGGGGGGAGTCATTTGGTGAGTTTTGAGTGAAATCCAATCGCTAGAAGTATGGAATACACCAACCACTCCAATTAGGAACGAACTGCCGCTGAACTTGAATTATCCAATTTTTCACACCTATTGATTTCGGATCGAGCCCCAAACTTGGGCAACATCATAATATGGTGGGAGGAGCCATTTGGTGAGTTTTGAGTGAAATGCAATCGCTAGAAGTATGGAATACACCAACCACTCCAATTAGGAAAGAACTGTCGTTGAAATTGAATTGACCAATTTCTCACACCTATTGAATTCGGATCGAGCCCAAAACTTGGGCAACATCATAATATGGTGGGAGGAGTCATTTGGTGAGTATTGAGTGAAATCCAATCGCTAGAAGTATGGAATACACCAACCACTCCAATTAGGGAAGAACTGTCGTTGAAATTGAATTGACCAATTTCTGACACCTATTGAATTCGGATCGAGCCCAAAACTTGGGCAACATCGTAATATGGTGGGAGGAGTCATTTGCTGAGTTTTAAGTGAAATCCAATCGCTAGAAGTATGGAAAACACCAACCACTCCAATTAGGAACGAACTGCCGATCAACTTGAATTGTCCAATTTGGAACACCTACTGAATTCTGATCGAGCCCAAAACTTAGGAAACTTCATAATATGGTGGGAGGAGTCATTTGGTGAGTTTTGAGTGAAATCCAATCGCTAGAAGTATGGAATACACCAACCACTCCAATTAGGAACGAACTGCCGTTGAACTTGAATTGTCCAATTTGGAACACCTATTGATTTCGGATCGAGCCCAAAACTTGAGCAACATCATAATATGGTGGGAGGAGTCAGTTGGTGAGTTTTGAGTGAAATCCAATCGCTAGAAGTATGGAATACACCAACCACTCCAATTTGGAACGAACTGCCGTTGAACTTGAATTGTCCAATTTCTCACACCTATTGATTTCGGATCGAGCCCCAAACTTGGGCTATATGGTGGGAGGAGTCATTTGGTGAGTTTTGAGTGAAATCCAATCGCTAGAAGTATGGAATACACCAACCACTCCAATTAGGAACGAACTGCCATTGAACTTGAATTGTCCAATTTCTCACACCTATCGATTTCGGATCGAGCCCCAAACTTGGGAAACATCATAATATGGTGGGAGGAGTCATTTGGTGAGTTTTGAGTGAAATCCAATCGCTAGAAGTATGGAATACACCGACCACTCCAATTAGGAACGAACTGCCGTTGAACTTGAATTGTCCAATTTGGAAGACCTATTGATTTCGGATCGAACCAAAAACTTGGGCAACATCATAATATGGTGTAGAGCTCCCTTCCCTTCTCTCCCTCAAATTCTCTTAGTTTCTCTTTCTAGTTTTCAATTGTTATAATGAGATCTTTGTGCTGAAATTCTCTTTAAGTTTTTCCAAGTTCTACTTAATTTTCATTGTTATGTAAATTCTTTTCTTTAGTTTCAAGTTTGATTAGTTTCCAAGTTTCAATTATGATTCTTGTTCTTATTCATTATGCTTATAAGTTAATATGCTAGTTTGAATGATTGATCACCATTTAGGCTTGCATGTTAGCTATCTTGGTTTGAATTAAGAGTAGACACCATGCTTTAATTCGAATTGAACTATGAATAGGAAGAGTATGTATGGACATTCGACAACAGGGATTAGATACATGCTTGGTTGTTTAAATTGTTCTTCTATGCTTAATGGGTTCCTAATGCTTAATTTTAGGTTAGACAACAAATGATCAAATTAGGGAATTAGGAACACAAGGTTATGACCAAACACCATGGCTTAATCATACTTTAGCTAGAATCAATCCGTTAATCTAATTGAACTTGGGAACTTATCCGCTTGAGTTAGTTATTTCTTTATTCCTTGTTTTATTTATTTCCTTTCTTTTTCATTTATGTTTTGTGTAGGAAAACTGAGTTGGATCATTCAATCACCAATCCCTGTGGAATCGACCTCGCACTTACATACGCTAAACTATCAACGGTTCGTGCACTTGCGAGTATCACAAGTTGAGGATGCAGCTGTATCCACGTTAAGCTCATAATTTCATACATATACATGCCCTATTTACTTACTTCTTTTGCTTATTTTCTTAGATTTCTAAGTTATTTGACTCCCTTTGTGTGTTTTGTAGGCAACTAGAGCAAGAGAGCATAATTCATGCAATTCAAGCATGTTAAGGCCTAATTTGGATAAATGGATGAAGAGCTTAAAAGACAAACTCATTTTGGCTACAGCCCCTTGCCAGTCCAGTTCCGTAGGTCATATTGAAAGCTTCAGCAACCTACACAGCTCGGATGAGGCAGAATTCTTCATGAAAGTTGTTCCAATGGGTGTGTACTATAACATATCCAACATTCAGCCCCATTGGATAAATATGGAGTCTGTTACCTAGCAAACACAGAGCCATGCTCAGGATGGATTTTATCAGCGCGCAAAATGAGTTAGCAATTTGTTTTCGCCTTAACTTCCTCCTCCGACCTTGGATTGGCCCAAATGATATATGGCTGGAAAGAAGACATTCTGAAATTCAAGTTTGAGTGCTTAAAATCTTAATTTGCTTAAGGGAAGCCCAATTCGTAAGCCCTTGAAGTTGCTGGTCATGCTGACCTCAGGATGAGCTATTGTTTCTGGTTGGAAGCTTGGTCATGGTGAGCTAGGCATGAGCTATTGAGCTTGTTGGAAGCTTGGTCATGGTGACATGAAGATGAGCTAGGGCTGCTGGTGGGATTTATTGGTGAAGTGCATCAACCAATTCAAATTTTCTAATACAAGTGCATCAACCATTTCAGATTTTATAAAACAAGTGTTGTATGCATTAGCCAAATTAAATTCAGATTTTTCACTTCCTTAGGCCTATAAATAGGGAGGTTCTCTAAGCTTGTAAACACACCCCAAGGGGGGGAGCTCTCAAACACTTCTCTAGAGCTCCCTTCCCTTCTCTCCCTCAAATTCTCTTAGTTTTGCTTTCTAGTTCTCAATTCTAGCTTTCCTTTTTCTTCTTAGTTGTAATTTATTTTTCTTGTAATGTACATTCTTTCTTAAGTATTCACGTTTAATTAGTTTCCAAGTTTCAATTATGGTTTTTGTTCTTATTCATTATGCTTATAAGTTAATATGTTAGTTTGAATGATTGATCACCATTTAGGCTTGCGTGTTAGCTATCTTGGTTTGAATTAAGAGTATACACCATGCTTTAATTCGAATTGAACTATGAATAGGAAGAGTATGTATGGACATTCGACAACAGGGATTAGATACATGCTTGGTTGTTTAAAATGTTCTTCTATGCTTAATGGGTTCCTAATGCTTAATTTTAGGTTAGACAACAAATGATCAAATTAGGGAATTAGGAACACAAGGTTATGACCACACACCATGGCTTAATCATACTTTAGCTAGAATCAATCCATTAATCTAAATTGAACTTGGGAACTTATTTGCTTGAGTTACTTATTTCTTTCTTCCTTGTTTTATGTTCTTTGTTTTTGTTTCTATTTTGTGTAGGGAAACTAAATTGGATCATTCAATCACCAATCCCTGTGGAATCGACCTCGCACTTACATATGCTATACTACCAACGGTTCGTGCACTTGCGAGTATCACAAGTTGAGGATGGAGCTTAATCCATTTTGGTGGAGCTAAATCTACACAACAAGTTTTTGGCGCCGTTGCCGGGGGTCGGTAACATTGTTTGATTCTATTTGGCTTTCCTACTTTATTTTTTTTCTTAACTGAACAATTTCAAGTTTTAAAGTTAATGACGTTAATGGACAAGTTGTGTTTGTAGTCCAACAGAAAAGGACAATTGCCCAACAAGCAAGAGAACTGGGTTTAAGTCCCAGCTTACACAACCCATTGGCGCTTGTTGCTTTGAAGCATGGAATTGGATGTGTGTTGATTTTCCTTTTCATTTTAGTTTTTATTTCCTAATCCTTTTAATTCCATTTCAAGTTTGTGTGTTTGTTTTAGCAATTTATGACAGCTTAATAAAAATGGAGAGAGATGGCAACCTCAATCATAAGAATGGGAAGTGTGGAGCAATGGGAGAAGTCGCGACCTCCAAGTGCATCACACTCGACCTAATCGTTTCAAGGGGGAGCATTTCAATCCTTTCTCTTTACTTGTTATTATTTTAAATTTCTGTTTCTTTTTTTATAAAAATTTAAAAAAATAAAAAATTTAAAAATTTAAAAAGATTTTTCATATGAGCTGACTTATGGTAACTCCAGTGAGCACTTCCGTCAATACAGTGTCTAGGAGTTCTTTAGGCGACACCTTCGGTGTCTAAGAAGTTTGGGTTTTAAGCGGGACCATTGTGACCCCTCCAACCTTCCCGGATCCCCTGGCTGTGTTAACTGAGGCCCTTAACTGGTCATCCGTGAGTTGCTTATATATTCATTTTTATTTTTTTTTCTTTCTAAACCTTCTTCTTAACTTTTCCCCTTATCATTTACATGTTCTCAATCATCTTTACTTTGCTTTAACATTGAGGACAATGTTTCATTTAAGTTTGGGGGTGCTGGAAAGTTTTTAGCTTTTGTGTTTGTGTCTGAAAACGTAGGCTTCTTCATTGCTACAATTTTTTTTTTTGCTACTGTTTTGAAAGTTTGGTCCACGTTGTGTTCTTCATTTTTTCATGCTGAATCCAACGACATAAAGAACGTTAAATTTGACCAAGTGGTTTGAAAGTTACATGTCAAAACAGATTATATGTTGAAATTGAGCAAAACAGCAATTTGAAACCTCACGTTTTTCTTTTCTGTTTCTTTTTTCTTTGAGTCATTTTCAGTTTTCCTTCCCACACCAATGATAAATCTTGTGTCTAACTTCTAATATGGCTCTTAGGAAATTGATAAGCATTGTGTTAGGTCTGAATCTTATTCTTTTGCTAGCTAAGTCTCACATAATTATGCTTGAGCTTTCTATGCACTTTAGCCATGATTATACAACTCTTGCATGTCTTACCCAATTGTATGCATTTTTGCTTGTGTGATTCACTGGAATGTCAAGTTTATAACTAAGATATGATTTAGGCCATCTTTGTTAAGCCTCTTTCTTTTTCCTCCATCAACCCATACAATACATATTCCATTGTAAACCCTTTTGTGCCCAAACACTTAGCCATTTCTTTCTATCACCTTATCATCTATTAAATATCCTACCATCTAGGGGACATGTAGAGTATGATTGTATTTGAGATTGTAATGTATTCAAGGCAATAAATGAGCTATAAAAATCAAAAGAAAAAGAGAAAAGAAGTGTGGCCAATGTAGTCACGACCCTAGGGTGATATAAGGAGAAATCAAGGTGATCTAGGGTAAAGAGCCGCAAAATTGGGCCAAATTTTATACAAAGTGTGTAAATGTCAAAATCAAATTTTGAAGTGATTCAATTGCAAAATATGGTGTTGTGAGCTTTTCAATTTATGTGCCTTACATTTCAAATGTCAATGATCTTGTTTATATGACATGCTCTACTTTGTTCCTTAGACTTTGTATTTCAATATCCATTCCTTTTCTAACCATTACATTACATCCATGAGTAAAGTCCTATTGATTTTGGTTTAGCTTGGCAAACTTGTGTTCATTCTTGCAAGAATTCATATCGTTGTTTGAGAAGCATGAGTTGTATCTTCATGGCTACTTCACACACACACACCTTGAGCACGATTTTTGTGAGATTGTGGTAGCACTTGAATAATGTTTAGAACTTCCTTAATGCTTGTTTTGTTCCTTGTTGAGCCATGTCTATGAAGTTTAAAATTTCTGTCTAGTTGGAAGGTTAACGTTTTTTTTTTTTGTTTTTTTTGTTTTTTTTGTTTTTCTTAAGGACTAACAAATCTATTAAGTTTTCTAACCACTTTGTTTTGTAGAGTTAGAAAAACGTTTGTGGGTATCGTATCTGTTAAACCCTCAGGAGACACAACTCCTCCTACTAGGGATGCCTAGAGGTTTAAAGGCTTGTTGCATACGCTCAATGCAATCGAGTTACCTACGAAAGTGGTCTAGTTAACTTCTTGTTTTGTTTTTATTTTTATTTTTATCTTTATTTTCTTTTGTTTTGCTCGAGGACTAGCAAAATCTAAGTTTGGGGGTGTGTTAAGCTCATAATTTCATACATATACATGCCCTATTTACTTACTTCTTTTGTTTATTTTCTTAGATTTCTAAGTTATTTGACTCCCTTTGTGTGTTTTGTAGGCAACTAGAGCAAGAGAGCATAATTCATGCAATTCAAGCATGTTAAGGCCTAATTTGGATAAATGGATGAAGAGCTTAAAAGACAAACTCATTTTGGCTACAGCCCCCTGCCAGTCCAGTTCCGTAGGTCATATTGAAAGCTTCAGCAACCTACACAGCTCGGATGAGGCAGAATTCTTCATGAAAGTTGTTCCAATGGGTGTGTACTATAACATATCCAACATTCAGCCCCATTGGATAAATATGGAGTCTGTTACCTAGCAAACACAGAGCCATGCTCAGGATGGATTTTATCAGCGCGCAAAATGAGTTAGCAATTTGTTTTCGCCTTAACTTCCTCCTCCGACCTTGGATTGGCCCAAATGATATATGGCTGGAAAGAAGACATTCTGAAATTCAAGTTTGAGTGCTTAAAGTCTTAATTTGCTTAAGGGAAGCCCAATTCGTAAGCCCTTGAAGTTGCTGGTCATGCTGACCTCAGGATGAGCTATTGTTTCTGGTTGGAAGCTTGGTCATGGTGAGCTAGGCATGAGCTATTGAGCTTGTTGGAAGCTTGGTCATGGTGACATGAAGATGAGCTAGGGCTGCTGGTGGGATTTATTGGTGAAGTGCATCAACCAATTCAAATTTTCTAATACAAGTGCATCAACCATTTCAGATTTTATAAAACAAGTGTTGTATGCATTAGCCAAATTAAATTCAGATTTTTCACTTCCTTAGGCCTATAAATAGGGAGGTTCTCTAAGCTTGTAAACACACCCCAAGGGGGGGAGCTCTCAAACACTTCTCTAGAGCTCCCTTCCCTTCTCTCCCTCAAATTCTCTTAGTTTTGCTTTCTAGTTCTCAATTCTAGCTTTCCTTTTTCTTCTTAGTTGTAATTTATTTTTCTTGTAATGTACATTCTTTCTTAAGTATTCACGTTTAATTAGTTTCCAAGTTTCAATTATGGTTTTTGTTCTTATTCATTATGCTTATAAGTTAATATGTTAGTTTGAATGATTGATCACCATTTAGGCTTGCGTGTTAGCTATCTTGGTTTGAATTAAGAGTATACACCATGCTTTAATTCGAATTGAACTATGAATAGGAAGAGTATGTATGGACATTCGACAACAGGGATTAGATACATGCTTGGTTGTTTAAAATGTTCTTCTATGCTTAATGGGTTCCTAATGCTTAATTTTAGGTTAGACAACAAATGATCAAATTAGGGAATTAGGAACACAAGGTTATGACCACACACCATGGCTTAATCATACTTTAGCTAGAATCAATCCATTAATCTAAATTGAACTTGGGAACTTATTTGCTTGAGTTACTTATTTCTTTCTTCCTTGTTTTATGTTCTTTGTTTTTGTTTCTATTTTGTGTAGGGAAACTAAATTGGATCATTCAATCACCAATCCCTGTGGAATCGACCTCGCACTTACATATGCTATACTACCAACAGTTCGTGCACTTGCGAGTATCACAAGTTGAGGATGGAGCTTAATCCATTTTGGTGGAGCTAAATCTACACAACAAGTTTTTGGCGCCGTTGCCGGGGATCGGTAATTTCATACATATACATGCCCCGGCAACGGCGCCAAAATTTGTTGTTAATATTATGTTAACTCGCAATTGTACGGGGCAATTAGTAGTATAGCAAGACAAGTACGAGGTCGTACCCACGAAGACTGAGAAGTTAAAACTAGTTATGTACTTAGATTACCAAATTCAAGAAAGTAGGAGGTTATGTCTAAAACAGAATTTAAAACAAGAGTGGTTGTGATTGTTGAACAAAAGAAGCAAAATGAAATTGCAAACAAAAACAAGTAAACAAATGTAACAAAGTGTGGTTTTAAGAGTTGGAAAACAGATTTTGAGACTAGGGCATTCGAATCACCATAACAATTCAATTCTGGGTTATAAAGATTCAAGTAACAAGTCTAATTCAGATTCAAAGATTGATTCTAGCTAAAGTATGATTAGGCCATGGTGTTTGGTCCTAACCTTGTGTTCCTAATTCCCTAATTTGATCATTTGTTGTCTAACCTAAAATTAAGCATTAGGAACCCATTAAGCATAGAAGAACATTTTAAACAACCAAGTATGTATCTAATCCCTGTTGTCGAATGTCCATACATACTCTTCCTATTCATAGTTCAATTCGAATTAAAGCATGGTGTATACTCTTAATTCAAACCAAGATAGTTAACAAACAAGTTCTAATGGTGATCAATCATTCAAACAAGCATGTTAACTTATAAGCATAATGAATAAGAACATGAATCATGAATCAAACTTGAAACTCCAAACTTATAAACCCAGAATATTCATGTTAGGTTACATCGAAGCCCTAGTTATGGATTTAGCTACTCATAATGGAAAAGAGACTTGAACAGAAATGAGAAAACATAATGAATACAATAAGAGTAGAAAAACCCTTTTTCTGAAGTTCTTGTGGTGTCCAAGGCTTCTCCAAGTGCTTCTCCACTTCTAATGCTTCTCCAAGAGCTTCCCCACTTCTAGAAAGATGTATGAAGGATATGGAGGTGATTTGGGATGAGTTTGAGTGAGTGGTGATGGCTAAGGAAGATGAAATTCGTAGGGAAATGGAAGAGAGGTTTGCTGGAGTTGTTTTGGTGATTGTTGGAGTGTTTGGGATTTTGAGAGTGTTTGAGGATGGTTGGAGTGAATTGTGGGGGTTGTGAATCTCAGGATTTGTTGTGTCTTGAATGTGGAATGGATGTGGTATTTATAGGGAGAGGGGAGTGACAAATCTGAATTCAATATGGCTAATGCATACAACACTTGCATTATAAAAGATGAATTGGTTGATGCACTTCACTAATGCATACAACACTTGCATTATAAAATCTGAATTGGTTGATGCACTTCACCAATAGATCCCACCAGCAGCCCTAGCTCATCTTCATGTCACCATGACCAAGCTTCCAACCAGAAATGATAGCTCATACCTAGCTCACCATGACCAAGCATCCAACCAGCACATGCTGAGGTCAGCATAACCAGCAACTTCAAGGGCTTACAACTTGGGCTTCTCTTAATCCAATTAGGACTTTAAGCACTCGAAATTGAAGTTCAGAATGTCTTCTTTCCAGCCATATGTCATTTGGGCCAATCCAAGGTCGGAGGAGGAAGTTAAGGCCAAAACAAATTGCTAACTCATTTTGCGCGCTGATAAAATCCATCCTGAGCATGGCTCTGTGTTTGCTAGGTAACAGACTCCATATTTATCCAATGGGGCTGAATTTTGGATATGTTATAGTACATACCCATTGGAACAACTTTCATGAAGAATTCTGCCTCATCCGAGCTGTGTAGGTTGCTGAAACAAAGCTTGCAATATGACCTACGGAACTGGACTGGCAAGGGGCTGTAGCCAAAATGAGTTTGTCTTTTAAGCTCTTCTTCCATTCATCCAAATTAGGCCTTAACATGCTTGAATTGCATGAATTATGCTCTCTTGCTCTATTGGCCTACAAAACACACAAAGGGAGGGAAATAACTTAGAATTATAGGAACTAAGCAAAAGAAGTAACTAAATTGGGCATGTATATGTATGAAATTATGAGCTTAACAGGGGAGTCATTTGGTGAGTTTTGAGTGAAATCCAATCGCTAGAAGTATGGAATACACCAACCACTCCAATTAGGAACGAACTGCCGTTGAACTTGAATTGTCCAATTTTTCACACCTATTGATTTCGGATCGAGCCCCAAACTTGGGAAACATCATAATATGGTGGGAGGAGTCATTTGGTGAGTTTTGAGTGAAATCAAATCGCTAGAAGTATGGAATACACCAACCACTCCAATTAGGAACGAACTGCCGATGAACTTGAATTGTCCAATTTGGAACACCTATTGATTTCTGATCGATCCCAAAACTTGGGCAACATCATAATATGGTGGGAGGAGTCATTTGGTGAGTTTTGAGTGAAATCCAATCGCTAGAAGTATGGAATACACCAACCACTCCAATTAGGAAAGAACTGTCGTTGAAATTGAATTGACCAATTTCTTACACCTATTGAATTCGGATCGAGCCCAAAACTTGGGCAACATCATAATATGGTGGGAGGAGTCATTTGCTGAGTTTTGTGTGAAATCCAATCCCTACAAGTATGGAAAACACCAACCACTCCAATTAGGAACGAACTGCCGATGAACTTGAATTGTCCAATTTGGAACACCTATTGATTTCTGATCGATCCCAAAACATGGGCAACTTCATAATATGGTGGGAGGAGTCATTTGTTGAGTTTTGAGTAAAATCCAATCGCTAGAAGTATGGAATACACCAACCAAACCAATTAGGAACGAACTGCCGTTGAACTTGAATTGTCCAATTTGAAACACGTATTGATTTCGAATCGATCCCAAAACTTGGGCAACATCGTAATATGGTGGGAGGAGTCATTTGGTGAGTTTTGAGTGAAATCCAATCGCTAGAAGTATGGAATTCACCAACCACTCCAATTAGGAACGAACTGCCGTTGAACTTGAATTGTCCAATTTGGAACACCTATTGATTTCGGATCGAGCCCAAAACTTAGGTAACATCATATTATGGTGGGAGGAGTCATTTGGTGAGTTTTGAGTGAAATCCAATCGCTAGAAGTATGGAATACACCAACCACTCCAATTAGGAACGAACTGCCGTTGAACTTGAATTGTCCAATTTCGAACACCTATTGATTTCGGATCGAGCCCAAAACTTGGGCAACATCATAATATGGTGGGAGGAGTCATTTGGTGAGTTTTGTGTGAAATCCAATCGCTAGAAGTATGGAATACACCAACCACTCCAATTAGGAACGAACTGTCGTTGAACTTGAATTGTCTAATTTGGAACACCTATTGATTTCGGATCGAGCCCCAAACTTGGGCTATATGGTGGGAGGAGTCATTTGGTGAGTTTTGAGTGAAATCCAATCGCTAGAAGTATGGAATACACCAACCACTCCAATTAGGAACGAACTGCCGCTGAACTTGAATTGTCCAATTTGGAACACCTATTAATTTCGGATCGAGCCCAAAACTTGGGCAACATCATAATATGGTGGGAGGAGTCATTTGGTGAGTTTTGAGTGAAATCCAATCGCTAGAAGTATGGAATACACCAACCACTCCAATTAGGAACGAACTGCCGTTGAACTTGAATTGTCCAATTTGGAACACCTATTAATTTCAGATCGAGCCCAAAACTTGGGCAACATCATAATATGGTGGGAGGAGTCATTTGGTGAGTTTTGAGTGAAATCCAATTGCTAGAAGTATGGAATACACCAACCACTCCAATTAGGAACGAACTGCCGTTGAACTCGAATTGTCCAATTTGGAACACCTATTGATTTCGGATCGAGCCCAAAACTTGGGCCACATCATAATAAGGTGGGAGGAGTCATTTGGTGAGTTTTGAGTGAAATCCAATCGCTAGAAGTATGGAATATACCAACCACTCCAATTAGGAACGAACTGTCGTTGAACTTGAATTGTCCAATTTGGAACACCTATTGATTTCGGATCGAGCCCAGAACTTGGGCAACATCATAATATGGTGGGAGGAGTCATTTGGTTAGTTTTGAGTGAAATCCAATCGCTAGAAGTATGGAATACACCAACCACTCCAATTAGGAACGAACTGCCGTTGAACTTGAATTGTCCAATTTCTCACAACTATTGATTTCGGATCGAGCCCCAAACTTGGGCTATATGGTGGGAGGAGTCATTTGGTGAGTTTTGAGTGAAATCCAATCGCTAGATGTATGGAATACACCGACCACTCCAATTAGGAACGAACTGCCGTTGAACTTGAATTGTCCAATTTGGAAGACCTATTGATTTCGGATCGAGCCAAAAACTTGGGCAACATCATAATATGGTGGGGGGAGTCATTTGGTGAGTTTTGAGTGAAATCCAATCGCTAGAAGTATGGAATACACCAACCACTCCAATTAGGAAAGAACTGTCGTTGAAATTGAATTGACCAATTTCTTACACCTATTGAATTCGGATCGAGCCCAAAACTTGGGCAACATCATAATATGGTGGGAGGAGTCATTTGCTGAGTTTTGTGTGAAATCCAATCCCTACAAGTATGGAAAACACCAACCACTCCAATTAGGAACGAACTGCCGATGAACTTGAATTGTCCAATTTGGAACACCTATTGATTTCTGATCGATCCCAAAACATGGGCAACTTCATAATATGGTGGGAGGAGTCATTTGTTGAGTTTTGAGTGAAATCCAATCGCTAGAAGTATGGAATACACCAACCAAACCAATTAGGAACGAACTGCCGTTGAACTTGAATTGTCCAATTTGAAACACGTATTGATTTCGAATCGAGCCCAAAACTTGGGCAACATCGTAATATGGTGGGAGGAGTCATTTGGTGAGTTTTGAGTGAAATCCAATCGCTAGAAGTATGGAATTCACCAACCACTCCAATTAGGAACGAACTGCCGTTGAACTTGAATTGTCCAATTTGGAACACCTATTGATTTCGGATCGAGCCCAAAACTTGGGCAACATCATATTATGGTGGGAGGAGTCATTTGGTGAGTTTGGAGTGAAATCCAATCGCTAGAAGTATGGAATACACCAACCACTCCAATTAGGAACGAACTACCGTAGAATTGAATTGTCCGATTTGGAACACCTATTGATTTCGGATCGAGCCCAAACCTTGGGCAACATCATAATATGGTGGGAGGAGTCATTTGGTGAGTTTTAAGTGAAATCCAGTCACTAGAGGGATGGAATACACCAACCACTCCAATTAGGAACGAACTGCCGTTGAACTTGAATTCTCCAATTTCTCACACATATTGATTTCGGATCGAGCTCCAACCTTGGGCAACATCATAATATGGTGGGAGGAGTCATTTGGTGAGTTTTGAGTGAACTCCAATCGCTAGAAGAATGGAATACACCAATCACTCCAATTAGGAACGAACTGCCGTTGAACTTGAATTGTCCAATTTCTCACACCTATTGAATTCGGATCGAGCCCAAAACTTGGGCAACATCATAATATGGTGGGAGGAGTCATTTGGTGAGTTTTGAGTGAAATCCAATCGCTAGAAGCATGGAATACACCAACCACTCCAATTAGGAACGAACTGCCGTTGAACTTGAATTGTCCAATTTGGAACACCTATTGATTTCGGATCGAGCCCAAAACATGGGCAACGTCATATTATGGTGGGAGGAGTCATTTGGTGAGTTTTGAGTGAAATCCAATTGCTAGAAGTATGGAATACACCAACCACTCCAATTAGGAACGAACTGCCGATGAACTTGAATTGTTTAATTTGGAACACCTATTGATTTCGGATCGAGCCCAAACCTTGGGCAACATCATACTATGGTGGGAGGAGTCATTTGGTGAGTTTTGAGTGAAATCCATTCGCTAGAAGTATGGAATACACCAACCACTCCAATTAGGAGCGAACTGCCGTTGAACTTGAATTGTCCAATTTGGAACACCTATTGATTTCGGATCGAGCCCAAAACTTGGGCAACATCATATTATGGTGGGAGGAGTCATTTAGTGAGTTTTGAGTGAAATCCAATCGCTAGAAGTATAGAATACACCAACCACTCCAATTAGGAACGAACTGCCGTTGAACTTGAATTCTACTATTTCTCACACCTATTGATTTCGGATCGAGCCCCAAACTTGGGCAACATCATATTATGGTGGGAGGAGTCATTTGGTGAGTTTTGAATGAAATCCAATCGCTAGAAGTACGGAATACACCAACCACTCCAATTAGGAAAGAACTGTCGTTGAAATTGAATTGACCAATTTCTCACACCTATTGAATTCGGATCGAGCCCAAAACTTGGGTAACATCATAATATGGTGGGAGGAGTCATTTGGTGAGTTTTGAGTGAAATCCTATCGCTAGAAGTATGGAATACACCAACCACTCCAATTAGGAACGAACTGCCATTGAACTTGAATTGTCCAATTTGGAACACCTATTGATTTCGGATCGAGCCCAAAACTTACTCAACATCATAATATGGTGGGAGGAGTCATTTGGTGAGTGTTGAGTGAAATCCAATCGCTAGAAGTATGGAATACACCAACCACTCCAATTAGGAACGAACTGCCGTAGAATTGAATTGTCCGATTTGGAACACCTATTGATTTCGGATCGAGCCCAAACCTTGGGCAACATCATAATATGGTGGGAGGAGTCATTTGGTGAGTTTTAAGTGAAATCCAGTCACTAGAGGGATGGAATACACCAACCACTCCAATTAGGAATGAACTGCCGTTGAACTTGAATTCTCCAATTTCTCACACATATTGATTTCGGATCGAGCTCCAACCTTGGGCAACATCATAATATGGTGGGAGGAGTCATTTGGTGAGTTTTGAGTGAACTCCAATCGCTAGAAGAATGGAATACACCAACCACTCCAATTAGGAACGAACTGCCGTTGAACTTGAATTGTCCAATTTCTCACACCTATTGAATTCGGATCGAGCCCAAAACTTGGGCAACATCATAATATGGTGGGAGGAGTCATTTGGTGAGTTTTGAGTGAAATCCAATCGCTAGAAGCATGGAATACACCAACCACTCCAATTAGGAACGAACTGCCGTTGAACTTGAATAGTCCAATTTGGAACACCTATTGATTTCGGATCGAGCCCAAAACATGGGCAACGTCATATTATGGTGGGAGGAGTCATTTGGTGAGTTTTGAGTGAAATCCAATTGCTAGAAGTATGGAATACACCAACCACTCCAATTAGGAACGAACTGCCGTTGAACTTGAATTGTTTAATTTGGAACACCTATTGATTTCGGATCGAGCCCAAACCTTGGGCAACATCATACTATCGTGGGAGGAGTCATTTGGTGAGTTTTGAGTGAAATCCATTCGCTAGAAGTATGGAATACACCAACCACTCCAATTAGGAGCGAACTGCCGTTGAACTTGAATTGTCCAATTTGGAACACCTATTGATTTCGGATCGAGCCCAAAACTTGGGCAACATCATATTATGGTGGGAGGAGTCATTTAGTGAGTTTTGAGTGAAATCCAATCGCTAGAAGTATAGAATACACCAACCACTCCAATTAGGAACGAACTGCCGTTGAACTTGAATTCTCCTATTTCTCACACCTATTGATTTCGGATCGAGCCCCAAACTTGGGCAACATCATATTATGGTGGGAGGAGTCATTTGGTGAGTTTTGAATGAAATCCAATCGCTAGAAGTACGGAATACACCAACCACTCCAATTAGGAACGAACTGCCGTAGAATTGAATTGTCCGATTTGGAACACCTATTGATTTCGGATCGAGCCCAAACCTTGGGCAACATCATAATATGGTGGGAGGAGTCATTTGGTGAGTTTTGAGTGAAATCCAGTCACTAGAGGGATGGAATACACCAACCACTCCAATTAGGAACGAACTGCCGTTGAACTTGAATTCTCCAATTTCTCACACATATTGATTTCGGATCGAGCCCCAAACTTGGGCAACATCATAATATGGTGGGAGGAGTCATTTGGTGAGTTTTGAGTGAACTCCAATCGCTAGAGGTATGGAATACACCAACCACTCCAATTAGGAACGAACTGCCGTTGAACTTGAATTCTCCAATTTCTCACACCTATTGATTTCGGATCGAGCTCCAACCTTGGGCAACATCATAATATGGTGGGAGGAGTCATTTGGTGAGTTTTGAGTGAACTCCAATCGCTAGAAGAATGGAATACACCAACCACTCCAATTAGGAACGAACTGCCGTTGAACTTGAATTGTCCAATTTCTCACACCTATTGATTTCGGATCGAGCCAAAAACTTGGGCAACATCATAATATGGTGGGAGGAGTCATTTGGTGAGTTTTGAGTGAAATCCAATTGCTAGAAGTATGGAATACACCAACCACTCCAATTAGGAACGAACTGCCGTTGAACTTGAATTGTCCAATTTGGAACACCTATCGATTTCGGATCGAGCCCAAACCTTGGGCAACCTCATATTATGGTGGGAGGAGTCATTTGGTGAGTTTTGAGTGAAATCCAATTGCTAGAAGTATGGAATACACCAACCACTCCAATTAGGAACGAACTGCCGTTGAACTTGAATTGTCCAATTTCTCACACCTATTGAATTCGGATCGAGCCGAAAACTTGGGCAACATCATAATATGGTGGGAGGAGTCATTTGGTGAGTTTTGAGTGAAATCCAATCGCTAGAAGCATCTAATACACCAACCACTCCAATTAGGAACGAACTGCCGTTGAACTTGAATTGTCCAATTTGGAACACCTATTGATTTCGGATCGAGCCCAGAACTTGGGCAACAACATAATATGGTGGGAGGAGTCATTTGGTGAGTTTTGAGTGAAATCCAATCGCTAGAAGTATGGAATACACCAACCACTCCAATTAGGAACGAACTGCCATTGAACTTGAATTGTCCAATTTGGAACACCTATTGATTTCGGATCTAGCCCAAAACTTGGTCAACATCATAATATGGTGGGAGGAGTCATTTGGTGAGTGTTGAGTGAAATCCAATCGCTAGAAGTATGGAATACACCAACCACTCCAATTAGGAACGAACTGCCGTAGAATTGAATTGTCCGATTTGGAACACCTATTGATTTCGGATCGAGCCCAAACCTTGGGCAACATCATAATATGGTGGGAGGAGTCATTTGGTGAGTTTTGAGTGAAATCCAGTCACTAGAGGGATGGAATACACCAACCACTCCAATTAGGAACGAACTGCCGTTGAACTTGAATTGTCCAATTTCTCACACCTATTGATTTCGGATCGAGCCAAAAACTTGGGCAACAACATAATATGGTGGGAGGAGTCATTTGGTGAGTTTTGAGTGAAATCCAATTGCTAGAAGTATGGAATACACCAACCACTCCAATTAGGAACGAACTGCCGTTGAACTTGAATTGTCCAATTTGGAACACCTATTGATTTCGGATCGAGCCCAAACCTTGGGCAACCTCATATTATGGTGGGAGGAGTCATTTGGTGAGTTTTGAGTGAAATCCAATCGCTAGAAGTATGGAATACCCCAACCACTCCAATTTGGAACGAACTACCGTTGAACTTGAATTGTCCAATTTCTCACACCTATTGATTTCGGATCGAGCCCCAAACTTGGGCAACATCATAATATGGTGGGAGGAGTCATTTGGTGAATTTTGAATGAAATCCAATCGCTAGAAGTATGGAATACACCCACCACTCCAATTAGGAACGAACTGCCGTTGAACTTGAATTGTCCAATTTCGAACACCTATTGATTTCGGATCGAGCCCAAAACATGGGCAACATCATAATACGGTGGGAGTAGTCATTTGGTGAGTTTTGAGTGAAATCCAATCGCTAGAATTATGGAATACACCAACCACTCCAATTAGGAACGAACTGCCGTTGAACTTGAATTGTCCAATTTCTCACACCTAATGATTTCGGATCGAGCCCCAAACTTGGGCCACATCATAATATGGTGGGAGGAGTCATTTGGTGAGTTTTGAGTGAAATCCAATCGCTAGAAGTGTGGAATACACCAACCACTCCCATTCGGAACGAACGGGTTGAACTTGAATTGTCCAATTTCTCACACCTATTGATTTCGGATCGAGCCCAAAACTTGGGCCACATCATAATATGGTGGGAGGAGTCATTTGGTTAGTTTTGAGTGAAATCCAATCGCTAGAAGTATGGAATACACCAACCACTCCAATTAGGAACGAACTGCCGTTGAACTTGAATTGTCCAATTTGGAACACCTATTGATTTCGGATCGAGCCTAAAACTTGGGCAACATCATAATATGGTGGGAGGAGTCATTTGGTTAGTATTGAGTGAAATCCAATCGCTAGAAGTATGGAATACACCAACCACTCCAATTAGGAACGAACTGCTGTTGAACTTGAATTGTCCAATTTGAAACACCTATTGATTTCGGATCGAGCCCAAAACTTGGGCAACATCATAATATGGTGGGAGGAGACATTTGGTGAGTTTTGAGTGAAATCCAATCGCTAAAAGTATGGAATACACCAACCACTCCAATTAGGAACGAAATGCCGTTGAACTTGAATTGTCCAATTTGGAACACCTATTGACTTCGGATCGAGCCTCAAACGTGGGCAACATCATAATATGGTGGGAGGAGTCATTTGGTGAGTTTTGAGTGAAATCCAATCGCTAGAAGTATGGAATACACCAACCACTCCAATTAGGAACGAACTGCCGTTGAACTTGAATTGTCCAATTTCGAACACCTATTGATTTCGGATCGAGCCCAAAACTTGGGCAACATCATAATATCGTGGGAGGAGTCATTTGGAGAGTTTTGAGTGAAATCCAATCTTTAGAAGTATGGAATACACCAACCACTCCAATTAGTAACGAACTCCCGTTGAACTTGAATTGTCCAATTTCGAACACCTATTGATTTCGGATCGAGCCCAAAACATGGGCAACATCATAATATGGTGGGAGTAGTCATTTGGTGAGTTTTGAGTGAAATCCAATCGCTAGAATTATGGAATACACCAACCACTCCAATTAGGAACGAACTGCCGTTGAACTTGAATTGTCCAATTTCTCACACCTGTTGATTTCGGATCGAGCCCAAAACTTGGGCAACATCATAATATCGTGGGAGGAGTCATTTGGAGAGTTTTGAGTGAAATCCAATCGCTAGAAGTATGGAATACACCAACCACTCCAATTAGGAACGAACTGCCGTTCAACTTGAATTGTCCAATTTGGAACACCTATTGATTTCGGATCGAGCCCAAAACTTGGGCAACAACATAATATGGTGGGAGGAGTCATTTGGTAAGTTTTGAGTGAAATCCAATCGCTAGATGTATGGAATACACCAACCACTCCAATTAGGAACGAACTGCCGTTGAACTTGAATTGTCCAATTTGGAACACCTATTGATTTCGGATCGAGCCCAAAACTTGGGCAACAACATAATATGGTGGGAGGAGTCATTTGGTAAGTTTTGAGTGAAATCCAATCGCTAGATGTATGGAATACACCAACCACTCCAATTAGGAACGAACTGCCGTTGAACTTGAATTGTCCAACTTGGAACACCTATTGATTTCGGATCGAGCCCAAAACTTGGGCAACATCATAATATGGTGGGAGGAGTCATTTGGCGAGTTTTGAGTGAAATCCAATCGCTAGAAGTATGGAATACACCAACCACTCCAATTAGGAACGAACTGAAGTTGAACTTGAATTGTCCAATTTCTCACACCTATTGATTTCGGATCGAGCCCAAAACTTGGGCAACATCATAATATGGTGGGAGGAGTCATGTGGTGAGTTTTGAGTGAAATCCAATCGCTAGAAGTGTGGAATACACCAACCACTCCAATTAGGAACGAACTGCCGTTGAACTTGAATTGTCCAATTTCTCACACCCATTGATTTCGGATCGAGCCCAAAACTTGGGCAACATCATAATATGGTGGGAGGAGTCATTTGGTTAGTTTTGAGTGAAATCCAATCGCTAGAAGTATGGAATACACCAACCACTCCAATTAGGAACGAACTGCCGTTGCACTTGAATTGTCCAATTTCTCGCACCTATTGATTTCGGATCGAGCCCAAAACCTGGGCAACATCATAATATGGTGGGAGGAGTCATTTGGTGAGTTTTGAGTGAAATCCAATCGCTAGAAGTATGGAATACACTAACCACTCCAATTAGGAACGAACTGCCGTTGAACTTGAATTGTCCAATTTGGAACACCTATTGATTTCGGATCGAGCCCAAACCTTGGGCAACCTCATATTATGGTGGGAGGAGTCATTTGGTGAGTTTTGAGTGAAATCCAATCGCTAGAAGTATGGAATACCCCAACCACTCCAATTTGGAACGAACTACCGTTGAACTTGAATTGTCCAATTTCTCACACCTATTGATTTCGGATCGAGCCCCAAACTTGGGCAACATCATAATATGGTGGGAGGAGTCATTTGGTGAATTTTGAATGAAATCCAATCGCTAGAAGTATGGAATACACCCACCACTCCAATTAGGAACGAACTGCCGTTGAACTTGAATTGTCCAATTTCGAACACCTATTGATTTCGGATCGAGCCCAAAACATGGGCAACATCATAATACGGTGGGAGTAGTCATTTGGTGAGTTTTGAGTGAAATCCAATCGCTAGAATTATGGAATACACCAACCACTCCAATTAGGAACGAACTGCCGTTGAACTTGAATTGTCCAATTTCTCACACCTAATGATTTCGGATCGAGCCCCAAACTTGGGCCACATCATAATATGGTGGGAGGAGTCATTTGGTGAGTTTTGAGTGAAATCCAATCGCTAGAAGTGTGGAATACACCAACCACTCCCATTCGGAACGAACGGGTTGAACTTGAATTGTCCAATTTCTCACACCTATTGATTTCGGATCGAGCCCAAAACTTGGGCCACATCATAATATGGTGGGAGGAGTCATTTGGTTAGTTTTGAGTGAAATCCAATCGCTAGAAGTATGGAATACACCAACCACTCCAATTAGGAACGAACTGCCGTTGAACTTGAATTGTCCAATTTGGAACACCTATTGATTTCGGATCGAGCCTAAAACTTGGGCAACATCATAATATGGTGGGAGGAGTCATTTGGTTAGTATTGAGTGAAATCCAATCGCTAGAAGTATGGAATACACCAACCACTCCAATTAGGAACGAACTGCCGTTGAACTTGAATTGTCCAATTTGAAACACCTATTGATTTCGGATCGAGCCCAAAACTTGGGCAACATCATAATATGGTGGGAGGAGACATTTGGTGAGTTTTGAGTGAAATCCAATCGCTAAAAGTATGGAATACACCAACCACTCCAATTAGGAACGAAATGCCGTTGAACTTGAATTGTCCAATTTGGAACACCTATTGACTTCGGATCGAGCCTCAAACGTGGGCAACATCATAATATGGTGGGAGGAGTCATTTGGTGAGTTTTGAGTGAAATCCAATCGCTAGAAGTATGGAATACACCAACCACTCCAATTAGGAACGAACTGCCGTTGAACTTGAATTGTCCAATTTCGAACACCTATTGATTTCGGATCGAGCCCAAAACTTGGGCAACATCATAATATCGTGGGAGGAGTCATTTGGAGAGTTTTGAGTGAAATCCAATCTTTAGAAGTATGGAATACACCAACCACTCCAATTAGTAACGAACTGCCGTTGAACTTGAATTGTCCAATTTCGAACACCTATTGATTTCGGATCGAGCCCAAAACATGGGCAACATCATAATATGGTGGGAGTAGTCATTTGGTGAGTTTTGAGTGAAATCCAATCGCTAGAATTATGGAATACACCAACCACTCCAATTAGGAACGAACTGCCGTTGAACTTGAATTGTCCAATTTCTCACACCTGTTGATTTCGGATCGAGCCCAAAACTTGGGCAACATCATAATATCGTGGGAGGAGTCATTTGGAGAGTTTTGAGTGAAATCCAATCGCTAGAAGTATGGAATACACCAACCACTCCAATTAGGAACGAACTGCCGTTCAACTTGAATTGTCCAATTTGGAACACCTATTGATTTCGGATCGAGCCCAAAACTTGGGCAACAACATAATATGGTGGGAGGAGTCATTTGGTAAGTTTTGAGTGAAATCCAATCGCTAGATGTATGGAATACACCAACCACTCCAATTAGGAACGAACTGCCGTTGAACTTGAATTGTCCAATTTGGAACACCTATTGATTTCGGATCGAGCCCAAAACTTGGGCAACAACATAATATGGTGGGAGGAGTCATTTGGTAAGTTTTGAGTGAAATCCAATCGCTAGATGTATGGAATACACCAACCACTCCAATTAGGAACGAACTGCCGTTGAACTTGAATTGTCCAACTTGGAACACCTATTGATTTCGGATCGAGCCCAAAACTTGGGCAACATCATAATATGGTGGGAGGAGTCATTTGGCGAGTTTTGAGTGAAATCCAATCGCTAGAAGTATGGAATACACCAACCACTCCAATTAGGAACGAACTGAAGTTGAACTTGAATTGTCCAATTTCTCACACCTATTGATTTCGGATCGAGCCCAAAACTTGGGCAACATCATAATATGGTGGGAGGAGTCATGTGGTGAGTTTTGAGTGAAATCCAATCGCTAGAAGTGTGGAATACACCAACCACTCCAATTAGGAACGAACTGCCGTTGAACTTGAATTGTCCAATTTCTCACACCCATTGATTTCGGATCGAGCCCAAAACTTGGGCAACATCATAATATGGTGGGAGGAGTCATTTGGTTAGTTTTGAGTGAAATCCAATCGCTAGAAGTATGGAATACACCAACCACTCCAATTAGGAACGAACTGCCGTTGCACTTGAATTGTCCAATTTCTCGCACCTATTGATTTCGGATCGAGCCCAAAACCTGGGCAACATCATAATATGGTGGGAGGAGTCATTTGGTGAGTTTTGAGTGAAATCCAATCGCTAGAAGTATGGAATACACTAACCACTCCAATTAGGAACGAACTGCCGTTGAACTTGAATTGTCCAATTTCTCACACCTATTGATTTCGGATCGAGCCCAAAACTTGGGCAACAACATAATATGGTGGGAGGAGTCATTTGGTGAGTTTTGAGTGAAATCCAATCGCTAGAATTATGGAATACAGCAACCACTCCAATTAGGAACGAACTGCCGTTGAACTTGAAATGTCCAATTTCTCACACCTATTGATTTCGGATCGAGCCCCAGACTTGGGCAACATCATAAAATGGTGGGAGGAGTCATTTGGTTAGTTTTGAGTGAAATCCAATCGCTAGAAGCATGGAATACACCAACCAGTCCAATTAGGAACGAACTGCCGTTGAACTCTAATTGTCAAATTTGGAAGACCTATTGATTTCGGATCGAGCCCAAAACTTAGGCAACATCATAATATGGTGGGAGGAGTCATTTGGTGAGTTTTGAGTGCAATCCAATCGTTAGAAGTATGGAATACACTAACCACTCCAACTAGGAACGAACTGCCATTGAACTTGAATTGTCCAATTTCTCACACCTATTGATTTCGGATCGAGCCCAAAACTTGGGAAACATCATAATACGGTGGGAGGAGTCATTTGGTGAGTTTTGAGTGAAATCAAATCGCTAGAAGTGTGGAATACACCAACCACTCCAATTAGGAACGAACTGCCGTTGAACTTGAATTGTCCAATTTCTCACACCTATTGATTTCGGATCGAGCCCAAAACTTGGGCAACAACATAATATGGTGGGAGGAGTCATTTGGTGAGTTTTGAGTGAAATCCAATCACTAGAATTATGGAATACAGCAACCACTCCAATTAGGAACGAACTGCCGTTGCGCTTGAATTGTCCAATTTCTCACACCTATTGATTTCGGATCGAGCCCAAAACTTGGGCAACATCATAATATGGTGGGAGGAGTCATTTGGTGAGTTTTGAGTGAAATCCAATCGGTAGAAGTATGGAATAGACCAACCACTCCAGTTAGGAACGAACTGACGTTGAACTTGAATTGTCCAATTTGGAACACCTATTGATTTCGGATCGAGGCCCAAACTTGTGCAACACCATAACATGGCGGGAGGAGTCATTTGGTGAGTTTTGAGTGAAATCCAATCCTTAGAAGTATGGAATACACCAACCACCCCAATTAGGAACGAACTGCCGTTGAACTTGAATTGTCCAATTTGGAACACCTATTGATTTCGGATCGAGCCCAAAACTTGGGCAACATCATAATGTGGTGGGAGGAGTCATTTGGTGAGTTTTTAGTGAAATCCAATCGCTAGAAGTATGGAATACACCAACCACTCCAATTTGGAACGAACTGCCGTTGAACTTGAATTGTCCAATTTCTCACACCTATTGATTTCGGATCGAGCCCAAAACTTGGGCAACATCATAATATGGTGGGAGGAGTCATTTGGTGAGTTTTGAGTGAAATCCAATCGCTAGAAGTGTGGAATACACCAACCACTCCAATTAGGAACGAACTGCAGTTGAACTTGAATTGTCCAATTTCTCACACCTATTGATTTCGAATCGAGCCCAAAACTTGGGCAACATCATAATATGGTGGGAGGAGTCATTTGGTTAGTTTTGAGTGAAATCCAATCGCTAGAAGTATAGAATACACCAACCACCCCAATTAGGAACGAACTGCGTTGAACTTGAATTTTCCAATTTCTCACACCTATTGATTTCGTGTCGAGCCCAAAACTTGGGCAACATCATAATGTGGTGGGAGGAGTCATTTGGTGAGATTTGAGTGAAATCCAATCGCTAGAAGTATGGAATACACCAACCACTCCAATTAGGAACGAACTGCCGTTGAACTTGAATTGTCCAATTTGGAACACCTATTGATTTCGGATCGAGCCAAAAACTTGGGCAACATCATAATATGGTGGGAGGAGTCATTTGGTGAGTTTCGAGTGAAATCCAATCGCTAGAAGTATGGAATACACCAACCACCCCAATTAGGAACGAACTGCCGTTGAACTTGAATTGTTCAATTTGGAAGACCTATTGATTTCGGATCGAGCCCAAAACTTGGGCAACATCATAATATGGTGGGAGGAGTCATTTGGTGAGACTTGAGGGAAATCCAATCGCTTGAAGTATGGAATACACCAACCACTGCAATTAGGAACGAACTGCCGTTGAACTTGAATTGTCCAATTTGGAACACCTATTGATTACATATCGAGCCCAAAACTTGGGCAACAGCATAATATGGTGGTAGGAGTCAATTGGCGAGTTTTGAGTGAAATCCAATCGCCAGAAGTATGGAATACACCAACCACTCCAATTAGGAACGAACTGCCGTTGACCTTGAATTGTCCAAGTTCTCACACCTATTGATTTCGGATCGAGCCCAAAACTTGGGCAACATCATAATATGGTGGGAGGACTCATTTGGTGAGTTTTGAGTGAAATCCAATCGCTAAAAGTATGGAATACACCAACCACTCCAATTAGGAACGAACTGCCGTTGAACTTGAATTGTCCAATTTCTCACACCTATTGATTTCGGATCAAGCCAAAAACTTGGGCAACATCATAATATGGCGGGAGGAGTCATTTGGTTAGTTTTGAGTGAATTCCAATCGCTAGAAGTGTGGAATACACCAACCACCCCAATTAGGAACGAACTGCCGTTGAACTTGAATTGTCCAATTTGGAACACCTATTCATTTCGTATCGATCCCAAAACTTGGGCAACATCATAATATGGCGGGAGGAGTCATTTGGTGAGTTTTGAGTGAAATCCAATCGCTAGAAGTATGGAATACACCAACCACACCAATTAGGAATGAACTGCGGTTGAACTTGAATTGTCCAATTTGGAACACCTATTGATTTCGTATCAAGCCCAAAACTTGGGCAACGTCATAATATGGTGGGAGGAGTCATTTGGTGAGTTTTGAGTGAAATCCAATCGCTAGAAGTATGGAATACACCAACCACTCCAATTAGGAACGAACTGCCGTTGAACTTGAATTGTCCAATTTCTCACACCAATTGATTTCGGATCGAGCCCAAAACTTAGGCAACATCATAATATGGTGGGAGGAGTCATTTGGTGAGTTTTGAGTGAAATCCAATCGCTAGAAGTATGGAATACAGCAACCACTCCAATTAGGAACGAACTGCCGTTGAACTTGAATTGTCCAATTTCTCGCACCTATTGATTTCGGATCGAGCCCAAAACTTGGGCAACATCATAATATGGTGGGAGGAGTCATTTGGTGAGTTTTGAGTGAAATCCAATCGCTAGAATTATGGAATACAGCAACCACTCCAATTAGGAACGAACTGCCGTTGAACTTGAATTGTCCAATTTCTCACACCTATTGATTTCGGATCGAGCCCAAAACTTGGGCAACATCATAATATGGTGGGAGGAGTCATTTGGTTAGTTTTGGGTGAAATCCAATCGCTTGAAGTATGGAATACACCAACCACTGCAATTAGGAACGAACTGCCGTTGAACTTGAATTGTCCAATTTCTCACACCTATTGATTTCGGATCAAGCCCAAAACTTGGACAACATCGTAATATGGTGGGAGGAGTCATTTGGTAAGTTTGGAGTGAAATCCAATCGCTAGAACTATGGAATACACCAACCACTCCAATTAGGAACGAACTGCCGTTGAACTTGAATTGTCCAATTTCTCACACATATTGATTTTGGATCGAGCCCCAAACTTGGGCAACATCATAATATGGTGGGAGGAGTTATTTGGTGAGTTTTGAGTGAAATCCAATCGCTAGAAGTATGGAATACACCAACCACTGCCATTAGGAACGAACTGCCGTTGAACTTGAATTGTCCAATTTCTCAGACCTATGGATTTCGGATCGAGCCCAAAACTTGGGCAACATCATAATATGTTGGGAGGAGTCATTTGGTGAGTTTTGAGTGAAATCCAATCGCTAGAAGTATGGAATACACCAACCACTCCAATTAGGAACGAACTGCCGTTGAACTTGAATTGTCCAATTTGGAACACCTATTGATTTCGGATCGAGCCCAAAACATGGGCAACATTATAATATGGTGGGAGGAGTCATTTGGTTAGTTTTTAGTAAAATCCAATCGCTAGAAGTATGGAATACACCAACCACTCCAATTAGGAACGAACTGCCGTTGAACTCTAATTGTCAAATTTGGAAGACCTATTGATTTCGGATCGATACCAAAACTTGGGCAACATCATAATATGGTGGGAGGAGTCATTTGGTGAGTTTTGAGTGAAATCCAATCGCTAGAAGTGTGGAATACACTAACCACTGCCATTAGGAACGAACTGCCGTTGAGCTTGAATTGTCCAATTTCTTACACCTATTGATTTCGGATCGATCCCAAAACTTGGGCAACATCATAGTATTGTGGGAGGAGTCATTTGGTGAGTTTTGAGTGAAATCCAATCGCTAGAAGTATGGAATACACCAACCACTCCAATTAGGAACGAACTGCCGTTGAACTTGAATTGTCCAATTTCTCACACCTATTGATTTCGGATCGAGTCCCAAACTTGGGCAACATCATAATATGGTGAGAGGAGTCATTTGGTGAGTTTTGAGTGAAATCCAATCGCTAGAAGTATGGAATACACCAACCACTCCAATTAGGAACGAACTTCCGTTGAACTTGAATTGTCCAATTTCTCACACCTATTGATTTCGGATCAAGCCCAAAACTTGGGCAACATCATAATATGGTGGGAGGAGTCATTTTGTGAGTTTTGAGTGAAATCCAATCGCTAGGAGTATGGAATACACCAACCACTCCAATTAGGAACGAACTGCCGTTGAACTTGAATTGTCCAATTTGGAACACCTATTGATTTCGGATATAGCCCAAAACTTTGGCAACATCATAATATGGTGGGAGGAGTCATTTGGAGAGTTTTGAGTGAAATCCAATCGCTAGAAGTATGGAATACACCAACCACTCCAATTAGGAACGAACTGCCGTTGAACTTGAATTGTCCAACTTCTCACACCTATTGATTTCGGATGGAGCCCCAAACTTGGGCAACATCATAATATGGTGGGAGGAGTCTGATAGGATTTATGCGACTTTGCTATCTTATTTCTTTGCATTTACTTAGTTAATTCGCATTTGTTAGAGTGATTTAGCTTATTTTCGTACTATTGTAGGTCCAGATGGCAAGATTGGTAAGAAAGGGCATTTTGGGGCATTTTGTAGCAGTTTTGGACTTCAAATGGATAGCGTATGCATGGGGCAAGATGGATGGACGTGTTTGAAGTTCAAAGAGGCTAGGAATGTGCTAAAAAGATGGGGAAATTAATTCAAGAATCAGCTTCTTAGAAGAAAGCATTGGGGCCGCACCTTTCTCCTAAAAAGGTGGCGCCTGGGCCCTATCCTTGTTCCAGAAGAAATCTGCCAAACAAACCCTAATTTCTAGGGTTTCTGCTGAGCCCTTTTACCCTAGATCTACCACATATTTAAAGGAGGGGGTTGCCGCAGGAAAGAGGAGTTTTTTTGGGGCCGTAGCAAGAGAGGAAAAAGAGAGAAGAACTTGGAGACGCAACCTGCTGCATCCATTGGGGTTTTCAGAGTTCTTCTTCCCTATTTTAGTTAAATGTTTATTCTAGATTGCTTTTCAGTTATTATGAACATGTGTAACTAAATTTCTTCTTAGTTAGGGGTGAATTCGAAGCCATGGACATATGTTTAATATGAATTGATTACTTCCAGTTATGGTTTTATAAAGTATGAATGTGATTTACTTTTCTGTTTTATTGAGAACTTATTCTTGTATGCTTATTAAGGATGCATACTTAGTTTGTATGCAGGGATTTGATGCTAGAATATAAGGGAATTTCACCTAATCGTTATGAACTTATATTCACAAGTGGTAAAAGTCACTAGTCATGATTGAGTTAAGTAAGTTCTTGGCAGGAGTATCATGCTTTTCATAGTTACGAATGCTTTGTCAATGCTTATGATTTTCACAGAATTTAATGATCTTTGATACGTATCTTTATCATGCTGTTCATATAGGGAACTTGACGAGAATAATTTGATTGTGTCGCTGAGTCCAATTCAATGAACTTAGGAAAATCTGAGAGTTAATTAGTGCATTCACAATTAATTTGGGGCATTGTCATTCATACTTTATAGAAAGAGTAACTGGAGATCGATTTGTATGCATATGTTCCATGTGTGGAGAAGGATCCTCTAGCTATCCCTTAATCCATACTTCATTCACAACTTAGTTGTTTGCTGCGGTCATTATTACTTTAGTCTAAACCGTCCAAATTTCCCCCAATCATTGTTTTCCTTAAATTAGTTTTCAGTTTAATAAGTTAATTTGTGTTGATTAGCTTCCCTCCTAATCCCCGGAATAGAACGATCCCTACTTACTCGTACTACGATTGCATAATTCATAGGGTTTAATTTGTGTGTTAGTTATTTCTCACGCCAGAGACATTTGGTGAGTTTTGAGTGAAATCCAATCGCTAGAACTATGGAATACACCAACCACTCCAATTAGGAACGAACTGCCGTTTAACTTGAATTGTCCAATTTCTCACACCTATTGATTTCGGATCGAGCCCAAAACTTGGGCAACACCATAATATGGTGGGAGGAGTCATTTGGTGAGTTTTGAGTGAAATCCAATCGCTAGAAGTATGGAATACAACAACCACTCCAATTAGGAACGAACTGCCGTTGAACTTGAATTGTCCAATTTGGAACACCTATTGATTTCGGATCGAGCACAAAACTTGGGCAACATAATAATAGGGTGGGAGGAGTCATTTGGTGAGTTTTGAGTGAAATCCAATCGCTAGAAGTATGGAATACACCAACCACTCCAATTAGGAACGAACTTCCGTTGAACTTGAATTGTCCAATTTCTCACACCTATTGATTTCGGATCGAGGCCCAAACTTGGGCAACATCATAATATGGTGGGAGGAGTCATTTGGTGAGTTTTGAGGGAAATCCAATCGCTAGAAGTATGGAATACAGCAACCACTCCAATTAGGAACGAACTGCCGTTGAACTTGAATTGTCCAATTTCTCACACCTGTTGATTTCAGATCGAGCCCAAAACTTGGGCAACATCATAATATGGTGGGAGGAGTCAATTGGTGAGTTTTGAGTGAAATCCAATCTCTAGAAGTATGGAATACACCAACCACTCCAATTTGGAACGAACTGCCGTTGAACTTGAATTGTCCAATTTCTCACACCTATTGATTTCGGATCGAGCCCAAAACTTGGGCAACATCATAATATGGTGGGAGGAGTCATTTGGTTAGTTTTGAGTGAAATCCAATCGCTAGAAGTATGGAATACACCAATCACTCCAATTAGGAACGAACTGCCGTTGAACTCTAATTGTCAAATTTGGAAGACCTATTGATTTCGGATCGAGCCCAAAACTTGGGCAACATCATAATATGGTGGGAGGAGTCACTTGATGAGTTTTGAGTGAAATCCAATCGCTTGAAGTATGGAATACACCAACCACTGCAATTAGGAACGAACTGCCGTTGAACTTGAATTGTCCAATTTGGAACACCTATTGATTTCGGATCGAGCCCAAAACTTGGGCAACATCATAATATGGTGGGAGGAGTCATTTGGGGAGTTTTGAGTGAAATCCAATCGCTAGAATTATGGAATACACCAACCACTCCAATTAGGAACGAACTGCCGTTGAACTTGAATTGTCCAATTTCTCACACCTATTGATTTCGGATCGAGCCCCAAACTTGGGCAACATCATAATATGGTGGGAGGAGTCAATTGGTGAGTTTTGAGTGAAATTTAATCGCTAGAAGTATGGAATACACCAACCACTGCAATTAGGAACGAACTGCCGTTGAACTTGAATTGTCCAATTTCGCACACCTATTGATTTCGGATCGAGCCCAAAACTTGGGCAACATCATAATATGGTGGGCGGAGTCAATTGGTGAGTTTTGAAAGAAATTTAATCGCTAGAAGTATGGAATACACCAACCACTGCAATTAGGAACGAACTGCCGTTGAACTTTAATTGTCCAATTTGGAACACCTATTGATTTCGGATCGAGCCCAAAACTTGGGCAACATCATAATATGGTGGGAGGAGTCATTTGGTGAGTTTTGAGTGAAATCCAATCGCTAGAAGTATGGAATACACCAACCACTGCAATTAGGAACGAACTGCCGTTGAACTTGAATTGTCCAATTTCTCACACCTATTGATTTCGGATCGGGCCCAAAACTTGGGCAACATCATAATTTGGTGAGAGGAGTCGTTTGGTGAGTTTTGAGTGAAATCCAATCGCTAGAAGTATGGAATACAACAACCACTCCAATTAGGAACGAACTGCCGTTGAACTTGAATTGTCCAATTTCTCACACCTATTGAATTCGGATCGAGCCCAAAACTTGGGCAACATCATAATATGGTTGGAGGAGTCATTTGGTTAGTATTGAGTGAAATCCAATCGCTAGAGGTATGGAATACACCAACCACTCCAATTAGGAACGAACTGCCGTTGAACTCTAATTGTCAAATTTGGAAGACCTACTGAATTCGGATCGAGCCCAAAACTTGGGCAACATCATAATATGGTGGGAGGAGTCTTTTGGTGAGTTTTGAGTGAAATCCAATCGCTAGAAGTATGGAATACACCAACCACTGCAATTAGGAACGAACTGCCGTTGAACTTGAATTGTCCAATTTATCACACCTATTGATTTCGGATCGAGCCCAAAACTTGGGCAACATCAGAATAGGGTGGGAGGAGTCATTTGGTTAGTTTTGAGTGAAATCCAATCACTAGAAGTATGGAATACACCAACCACTCCAATTAGGAACGAAGTGCCGTTGCACTTGAATTGTCCAATTTCTCACACCTCTTGATTTCGGATCAAGCCCAAAACTTGGGCAACACCATAATATGGGGGAAGGAGTCATTTGGTGGGTTTTGAGAGAAATCCAATCGCTAGAAGTATGGAATACACCAACCACTCCAATTAGGAACGAACTGCGGTTGAACTTGAATTGTCCAATTTCTCACACCTATTGATTTCGGATCGAGCCCAAAACTTGGGCAACATCATAATATGGTGGGAGGAGTCATTTGGTGAGTTTTGAGTGAAATCCAATCGCTAGAAGTATGGAATACACCAACCACTCCAATTAAGAACGAACTGCCGTTGAACTTGAATTGTCCAATTTCTCACACCTATTGATTTCGGATCGAACCCCAAACTTGGGCAACATCATAATACGGTGGGAGGAGTCATTTGGTGAGTTTTGAGTGAAATCCAATCGCTAGAAGTATGGAATACACCAACCACTCCAATTAGGAACGAACTGCCGTTGAACTTGAATTGTCCAATTTGTCACACTTATTGATTTCGGATCGAGCCCAAACCTTGGGCAACATCATAATATGGTGGGAGGAGTCATTTGGTGAGTTTTGAGTGAAATCCAATCGCTAGAAGTACGGAATACACCAACCACTCCAATTAGGAACGATCTGCCGTTGAACTTGAATTGTCCAATTTCTCACACTTATTGATTTCGGATCGAGCCCAAAACTTGGGCAACATTATAATATGGTTGGAGGAGTCATTTGGTTAGTATTGAGTGAAATCCAATCGCTAGAAGTATGGAACACACCAACCACTCCAATTTGGAACGAACTGCCGTTGAACTCTAATTGTCAAATTTGGAAGACCTATTGAATTCAGATCGAGCCCAAAACTTGGGCAACATCATAATATGGTGGGAGGAGTCATTTGGTTAGTTTTGAGTGAAATCCAATCGCTAGAAGTATGGAATACACCAACCACTGCAATTAGGAACGAACTGCCGTTGAACTTGAATTGTCCAATTTGGAACACCTATTGATTTCGGATCGAGCCCAAAACTTGGGCAACATCATAATATGGTGGGAGGAGTCATTTGGGGTGTTTTGAGTGAAATCCAATCGCTAGAAGTATGGAATACACCAACCACTCCAATTAGGAACGAACTGCCGTTGAACTTGAATTGTCCAATTTCGCACACCTATTGATTTCGGATCGAGCCCAAAACTTGGGCAACATCATAATTTGGTGAGAGGAGTCATTTGGTGAGTTTTGAGTGAAATCCAATCGCTAGAAGTATGGAATACAACAACCACTCCAATTACGAACAAACTGCCGTTGAACTTGAATTGTCCAATTTCTCACACCTATTGATTTCGGATCGAACCCCAAACTTGGGCAACATCATAATACGGTGGGAGGAGTCATTTGGTGAGTTTTGAGTGAAATCCAATCGCTAGAAGTATGGAATACACCAACCACTCCAATTAGGAACGAACTGCCGTTGAACTTGAATTGTCCAATTTGTCACACTTATTGATTTCGGATCGAGCCCAAACCTTGGGCAACATCATAATATGGTGGGAGGAGTCATTTGGTGAGTTTTGAGTGAAATCCAATCGCTAGAAGTACGGAATACACCAACCACTCCAATTAGGAACGATCTGCCGTTGAACTTGAATTGTCCAATTTCTCACACTTATTGATTTCGGATCGAGCCCAAAACTTGGGCAACATTATAATATGGTTGGAGGAGTCATTTGGTTAGTATTGAGTGAAATCCAATCGCTAGAAGTATGGAACACACCAACCACTCCAATTTGGAACGAACTGCCGTTGAACTCTAATTGTCAAATTTGGAAGACCTATTGAATTCAGATCGAGCCCAAAACTTGGGCAACATCATAATATGGTGGGAGGAGTCATTTGGTTAGTTTTGAGTGAAATCCAATCGCTAGAAGTATGGAATACACCAACCACTGCAATTAGGAACGAACTGCCGTTGAACTTGAATTGTCCAATTTGGAACACCTATTGATTTCGGATCGAGCCCAAAACTTGGGCAACATCATAATATGGTGGGAGGAGTCATTTGGGGTGTTTTGAGTGAAATCCAATCGCTAGAAGTATGGAATACACCAACCACTCCAATTAGGAACGAACTGCCGTTGAACTTGAATTGTCCAATTTCGCACACCTATTGATTTCGGATCGAGCCCAAAACTTGGGCAACATCATAATTTGGTGAGAGGAGTCATTTGGTGAGTTTTGAGTGAAATCCAATCGCTAGAAGTATGGAATACAACAACCACTCCAATTACGAACAAACTGCCGTTGAACTTGAATTGTCCAATTTCTCACACCTATTGATTTCGGATCGAGCCCAAAACTTGGGCAACATCATAACTTGGTGAGAGGAGTCATTTGGTGAGTTTTGAGTGAAATCCAATCGCTAGAAGTATGGAATCCAACAACCACTCCAATTAGGAACGAACTGCCGTTGAACTTGAATTGTCCAATTTCTCACACCTATTGATTTCGGATCGAGCCCAAAACTTGGGCAACATCATAATATGGTGGGAGGAGTCATTTGGTGAGTTTTGAGTGAAATCCAATCGCTAGAAGTATGGAATACACCAACCACTCCAATTAAGAACGAACTGCCGTTGAACTTGAATTGTCCAATTTCTCACACCTATTGATTTCGGATCGAACCCCAAACTTGGGCAACATCATAATACGGTGGGAGGAGTCATTTGGTGAGTTTTGAGTGAAATCCAATCGCTAGAAGTATGGAATACACCAACCACTCCAATTAGGAACGAACTGCCGTTGAACTTGAATTGTCCAATTTGTCACACTTATTGATTTCGGATCGAGCCCAAACCTTGGGCAACATCATAATATGGTGGGAGGAGTCATTTGGTGAGTTTTGAGTGAAATCCAATCGCTAGAAGTACGGAATACACCAACCACTCCAATTAGGAACGATCTGCCGTTGAACTTGAATTGTCCAATTTCTCACACTTATTGATTTCGGATCGAGCCCAAAACTTGGGCAACATTATAATATGGTTGGAGGAGTCATTTGGTTAGTATTGAGTGAAATCCAATCGCTAGAAGTATGGAACACACCAACCACTCCAATTTGGAACGAACTGCCGTTGAACTCTAATTGTCAAATTTGGAAGACCTATTGAATTCGGATCGAGCCCAAAACTTGGGCAACATCATAATATGGTGGGAGGAGTCATTTGGTTAGTTTTGAGTGAAATCCAATCGCTAGAAGTATGGAATACACCAACCACTGCAATTAGGAACGAACTGCCGTTGAACTTGAATTGTCCAATTTGGAACACCTATTGATTTCGGATCGAGCCCAAAACTTGGGCAACATCATAATATGGTGGGAGGAGTCATTTGGGGTGTTTTGAGTGAAATCCAATCGCTAGAAGTGTGGAATACACCAACCACTCCAATTAGGAACGAACTGCCGTTGAACTTGAATTGTCCAATTTCGCACACCTATTGATTTCGGATCGAGCCCAAAACTTGGGCAACATCATAATTTGGTGAGAGGAGTCATTTGGTGAGTTTTGAGTGAAATCCAATCGCTAGAAGTATGGAATACAACAACCACTCCAATTACGAACAAACTGCCGTTGAACTTGAATTGTCCAATTTCTCACACCTATTGATTTCGGATCGAGCCCAAAACTTGGGCAACATCATAATTTGGTGAGAGGAGTCATTTGGTGAGTTTTGAGTGAAATCCAATCGCTAGAAGTATGGAATCCAACAACCACTTCAATTAGGAACGAACTGCCGTTGAACTTGAATTGTCCAATTTCTCACACCTATTGATTTCGGATCGAGCCCAAAACTTGGGCAACACCATAATATGGGGGAAGGAATCATTTGGTGAGTTTTGAGAGAAATCCAATCGCTAGAAGTATGGAATACACCAACCACTCCAATTAGGAACGAACTGCCGTTGAACTTGAATTGTCCAATTTCTCACACCTATTGATTTCGGATCGAGCCCAAAACTTGGGCAACATCATAGTATGGTGGGAGGAGTCATTTGGTGAGTTTTGAGTGAAATCCAATCGCTAGAAGTATGGAATACACCAACCACTCCAATTAGGAACGAACTGCCGTTGAACTTGAATTGTCCAATTTCTCACACCTATTGATTTCGGATCGAACCCCAAACTTGGGCAACATCATAATACGGTGGGAGGAGTCATTTGGTGAGTTTTGAGTGAAATCCAATCGCAAGAAGTATGGAATACACCAACCACTCCAATTAGGAACGAACTGCCGTTGAACTTGAATTGTCCAATTTGTCACACTTATTGATTTCGGATCGAGCCCAAAACTTGGGCAACATCATAATATGTTGGGAGGAGTCATTTGGTGAGTTTTGAGTGAAATCCAATCGCTAGAAGTACGGAATACACCAACCACTCCAATTAGGAACGATCTGCCGTTGAACTTGAATTGTCCAATTTCTCACACTTATTGATTTCGGATCGAGCCCAAAACTTGGGCAACATCATAATATGGTTGGAGGAGTCATTTGGTTAGTATTGAGTGAAATCCAATCGCTAGAAGTATGGAACACACCAACCACTCCAATTTGGAACGAACTGCCGTTGAACTCTAATTGTCAAATTTGGAAGACCTATTGAATTCGGATCGAGCCCAAAACTTGGGCAACATCATAATATGGTGGGAGGAGTCATTTGGTGAGTTTTGAGTGAAATCCAATCGCTAGAAGTATGGAATACACCAACCACTGCAATTAGGAACGAACTGCCGTTGAACTTTAATTGTCCAATTTGGAACACCTATTGATTTCGGATCGAGCCCAAAACTTGGGCAACATCATAATATGGTGGGAGGAGTCATTTGGGGTGTTTTGAGTGAAATCCAATCGCTAGAAGTATGGAATACACGAACCACTCCAATTAGGAACGAACTGCCGTTGAACTTGAATTGTCCAATTTCGCACACCTATTGATTTCGGATCGAGCCCAAAACTTGGGCAACATCATAATTTGGTGAGAGGAGTCATTTGGTGAGTTTTGAGTGAAATCCAATCGCTAGAAGTATGGAATACAACAACCACTCCAATTACGAACGAACTGCCGTTGAACTTGAATTGTCCAATTTCTCACACCTATTGATTTCGGATCGAGCCCAAAACTTGGCCAACATCATAATTTGGTGAGAGGAGTCATTTGGTGAGTTTTGAGTGAAATACAATCGCTAGAAGTATGGAAAACAACAACCACTCCAATTAGGAACGAACTGCCGTTGAACTTGAATTGTCTAATTTCTCACACCTATTGATTTCGGATCGAGCCCAAAACTTGGGCAACACCATAATATGGGGGAAGGAGTCATTTGGTGAGTTTTGAGAGAAATCCAATCGCTAGAAGTATGGAATACACCAACCACTCCAATTAGGAACGAACTGCGGTTGAACTTGAATTGTCCAATTTCTCACACCTATTGATTTCGGATCGAGCCCAAAACTTGGGCAACATCATAATATGGTGGGAGGAGTCATTTGGTGAGTTTTGAGTTGTTGAGCCTATTCCTAACAACTAAAATGAGTTATTAAAAATAGAAACTTCAATTCTCGCAAGTGCACGAACCATTTATAGTATAGCTTATGAAATACGAGGTCGATCCCACGGAGAATGGTAACTTGGTTGCAAGTTAAACTACTTAGAATGATGGAAAAACTGAAAACAAAGAAACAAACTAACTAACAATTGGCAAGGTCTAGGACAGAATCCTAGCACCACACACGCACTCGAATGGGGGGTTTTTGTTGTTTAAATGAAAACAAGAGAATGAAATGGAAGTGCTGGAAGTAAACAATGGCAGCAATGAACAAGTTGTGAAACAATGATTGAGAAGTGTTAGAGCCTTGGAATCTACCACTAGTCTTCCTATCCAAGTTATGAATGCATAGAAATTGACTCAAGCTTCATTAACAATAGATTATCGCATACAAGCCTATGGTATCTAGGTGCAGGATGCATGATTCTCCTAAGGCATGTAATTGTGCATGGTATCTACACAACACGTGATCTCTAATATGCAACCTAAGCATGGTATCTACTTAGAATAAAGCATATAAGAGTCATTAAGTTCCTTGAGAATATGATAATCACACAAGTCCTAGAACATGGTATCTGTCCTAGTCAACCTATGGTTATTAACCCCTTGAATGATTCTTAGGCCATTCATGTGTTGCTTGTGAAAGGAGAGTAGAATTGGTGAATCTAAACCCCTTCCCAACCTGTGCTAGATGCATAAAATCCTAGTTAGCTACTCCAAGAAAACATACATCAAGCACATAATAAGCTGGAGATTAACAACTTGATAATGAAAGCAAGGAAATCAATTAACTATGAAATCATCCATAACATTGAATATTCATGACTAGGGCTTCATCCTAAGCCCTAACAAAATGGATTAGTTAAACATAATTATGAATACAGAAGATAAGAAATACATAGGTAGAATAAAGAGAATAGAAGAACTAGCTGGTGGCAGCAAGGTAGTTTCCAGGACAGCTCCCAGCTCTCCCTCCTTTGCAGCTAGCTCTCTCTCTCTCTTTGTGGTGAATCTGAATGTGTGTATGGAAGTAATGGATGAAGTGAATTGTGTCTGGGATGTGGAATGGAAGTGGTATTTATAGGGAGAAGGAAAGGGGAATTCTGAATTGAATATGACTAATGCATACAACACTTGTATTTAGATAATCAGAATTGGTTGCTGCACTAATAAATCCCACCAGCAGCCATAGGTCATCTTCATGTCAGCATGATCAAGCATCCATCCAGAAACCAATAGCTCATGCCTAGCTCACCATGACCAAGCATCCATCAGCTCATCCTCATGTCAGCATGATGTGTATTTTGATGGGCTCACGGATTGGGTTTGGCTGAATCCAAATATGACTTTAAGATATCCATTTTGAAGTTCAGAATGTCTCTGATCCAACCACACAAGTATTGGCCCAATCCAAGCTCGGATGAAGAAGATAAGTCCGAAATGAACTTCTAACTCAATATCCAGTTTTTGCACGTTTTGCACCATTTTGCTTCAAAAGCAATCTCTTGCTGCCTTCAACCTATAGAACACACAAACATAGGTAAGTGACTTGAAATAAAGAGAAACTAAACAAAATTACTAAGTAACGAAGGCATGCAAATGTGTGAAATTATGAACTTATCAAATACCCCCAAACTTAGACTTTGCTAGTCCTCGAGCAAACAAAATAAAACTACAACTTAGAAAACAGAAAATAAGCAGCTAGCCTTCCAAACAATATCCTCAAAGAATCATCAAAGTATATGGTTCCAAAGAAACACAACAATCACAATCTAAGTTCCACACATGATTCAAGAGTGTGCAAAGCTTACAATGACATCCTTAAGTGTAGTGTGTGAATGCCAAATCAGAACAACACCTGCAACTCAAATAAGTACATGCGCACACACTTAAAGCACAATCAAGAATTTCGAGCCCCATAAGCTCATTATGAAATCAGCTCTCCACAGTAATACCACACATTACCAAGGATCAAAAGGACTTTACAAGGGTTGTAATGAGGCTTAGGGTAGTGGTTGAATGAAAGAGGAGACATGGAGATATAACAACATTTTGAGCACAACTAAAGCATAGGTAAAAGCATGAGAGATTACTGAACTTTGTAACAAGCAAGGAACACATACATGAGCAGATTTTCAACATAATTTCAGCACCTTCAAATGTGTTATTTGGCCTAATTTTGTGGCTCTTTACCCTAGATCACCATGATCTTTCCTTATAACACCCTAGGGCCGTGACTACATTGGTCACACTTCATTACCTCTTTTGATTAGTTAACAATACCCCAAAACTTATTTCTTTTCAACACTTGGGTTACAGCACTAATGACTCACCTTTGCTCCAAAAACCTTGCAATCTTTATGACTCTCCTTTAAAGATAGCTTTAATTGCTCAAAGAATAGGTAAAGATAAGAAACAGAGATTTATTATGGTAGAAATGGTTTACACAAAGAAAGGCTTAACGTAGGCTCAAATGGATTGACTAGGGATGAATACATGTAGAGGGATGGTTAGAAAGGCTCAAACGATTTAAACATGGCCTAAATCACTTCCTAAGCATTGTATGGCAACAGAATGTCTCAAGAGATATTCAAATAAGTTCTAGAGCATGAAACCAAGATCATGAAATAAGCAGAATTGCATAACATCTCCAAGTAGCAAGAAATTGGACTAACTTGGCAAAGTGCTCAATAAGTGCAAGGATGGCATGCAAGACAAAGTTCACTCAGAATCACACATAGGCCTTAAACAATGACTATCAATTTCTGAAAAAACCATATTAGTATTAAATCCAAGTCTTATCATAGGTGTTTGGAAGGATAATGAAACAACACACAAAATCCTGCGTTATTAGACACTAGACACACTTAAAATTTTTAAAATTTGACAATAAAACAACATAACTGAATCCTTCCCCCCAAACTTAAATGAAACATTGTCCTCAATGTTTAGAGTATAAGAACAAGCAATGCCTCATAAATGAAAGGAAAGAAGATAAGGAAAAGACATAACCAAATGTTAGAGTTCAGAAAACAACTCCCCTTTGAAGCGATTAGGACGCAAGCAAGCTCCTTGCACGTTCTATCTTCTCCTCATCACCTTGGGTTGCCTCCCAAGAAGCGCTAAGTTTTATGTCTTCAGCCGGACGTCCAAACTTTGGTGAGCTTCAAGAGAGTGGTGGAGGCTCCTTGAGTGCTTGAGACTCAATATTGGCATCAAAGTTGGCATCAAAGTAAGGTTTCAACCGATGTCCGTTCACCTTGAAGGTGCTGCCATCCTTAATATTTTGAATCTCCACTGCGCCATGATCAAACACATTAGTAATAACAAAAGGGCCAATCCACCGAGAACGAAGCTTACCTGGGAAGAGCTTAAGGCGTGAATTGAATAAGAGAACCTTCTGCCCTTCCTCAAACGTCTTCCTAAGAATCTTCTTGTCATGATACTGCTTTGTTTTCTCCTTATAAAGCTTAGCGTTCTCATATGCCTCATGTCGCAACTCCTCCAACTCATTGAGTTGAAGCCTCCTCTTTTCACCAGCAGCTTTCATGTCAAAATTGAATGCCTTGATCGCCCAATAAGCCCTGTGCTCAAGCTCCACTGGTAAGTGACAAGGTTTACCAAAAACAAGTCTATATGGAGACATACCTATGGGGGTCTTATAAGCTGTCCTATAAGCCCACAATGCATCCTCCAAACGCATGTACCAATCCTTCCTTGTGGTGTTCACTGTCTTCTTAAGTATGTGCTTAATCTCCCTATTGCTTATCTCAACCTGCCCACTAGTTTGAGGATGGTAGGGTGTTGCCACCTTATGCTTGATTCCATACTTCTTCAAGAGTGCTGCAAAAGCTTGGTTAACAAAATGGGAGCCACCATCACTAATGATTGCTCTTGGTGTGCCAAACCTTGTAAAAATATTTCCTCTGAGAAAACTGATCACAATCTTAGCATCATTAGTTCTAGTGGCAATGGCTTCCACCCATTTGGAAACATAATCGACAGCAACTAATATATATTCAAATCCATAAGAAGTAGGAAAAGGGCCCATGAAATCAATTCCCCAAACATCAAATATATCAATGACTAAGATATTAGTGAGAGGCATCTGATTTCTAGCATGCAAATTACCCATCCGTTGGCATCTATCACATGAAGCACAAAATGTATAAGCATCCTTAAAAAGGGTAGGCCAAAAGAAACCTGATTGTAGCACTTTGTTGGCAGTCTTCTTTGCTCCAAAATGGCCTCCGCATGCATGGGAGTGACAAAACTCTAGAATGCTCTTAAAATCACCTTCAGGCACACACCTTCGAATTACTTGGTCCGGACAATGCTTGAATAGGTATGGATCATCCCAAAAGTAGTATCTTGCTTGTTTCCTAAGCTTGTCACGTTGGAATGTAGATAACCCTGTAGGGAGTTCGTTAGTGCATAAGTAGTTAACAATATCAGCAAACCAAGGCAATGGATTAAGAGAATTCAAAGCACAAATAGAGAAGAGTTGCTCATCAGGGAAGCTTTCACGCAATGGCAGTGAATCCTCCTCTTCATTAGATACATGCACCAATCTACTCAAGTGATCAGCCACCACATTCTCACTTCCTTTCTTATCTTTTATCTCCAAGTCAAACTCTTGCAACAAGAGGATCCATCTAATGAGGCGTGGCTTGGCATCCTTTTTAGCTAACAAGTATTTCAATGCTGCATGATCAGTGTAAACAATGACCTTGTTAGTAATCAAATAAGATCTGAACTTCTCTAAAGCAAATATGACAGCTAATAACTCCTTCTCTGTGGTGGAATAGTTGAGTTGGGCATCGTTGAGGGTTCTACTAGCATAGTAGATGGCATGTGGCTTCTTATCAACTCGCTGCCCCAAAACAGCTCCAACAGCATAATCTGAGGCGTCACACATCAGTTCAAAAGGCAAGCTCCAATCCGGTGGCATAATGATTGGGGCAGTTGTGAGCATCATTTTCAAAGCATTGAAAGCATTCTCACAGTTTTGATCAAACACAAAATCCATGTCCTTGGCAAGGAGATTGCACAAAGGCCTTGCAATCTTAGAAAAATCTTTAATGAAACGCCTATAGAAACCTGCATGGCCAAGGAAAGAACGTACTTCTTTGACAGAAGTAGGTGAGGGCATAGAAGCAATCAAATCAATCTTAGCTTTATCTACCTCAATTCCATTACTAGAGATGACATGACCAAGAACTATGCCTTGGTTAACCATAAAATGACATTTTTCCCAATTAAGCACAAGGTTATTTTGTTCACATCTAGCCAACACCTTAGATAAGTTATGCAAACATTGATCAAAAGAATCACCAAAGACAGAGAAGTCATCCATGAATACCTCAATAAACCTTTCTACCATGTCGGAGAAAATGCTCATCATGCACCTTTGGAAAGTGGCTGGGGCGTTGCAAAGACCAAAGGGCATCCTCCTATAAGCAAAAGTACCAAAGGGACATGTGAAGGTTGTCTTCTCTTGATCTTCTGGGGCTATGGCGATTTGGTTGTAACCTGAATATCCATCAAGGAAGCAATAGTGGCTATGGCCAGCCAATCTCTCAAGCATTTGATCAATAAATGGAAGAGGGAAGTGATCCTTGCTTGTTGCTGTGTTGAGCTTCCTATAATCAATGCAAACTCTCCAGCCCGTGGTCATCCGTGTTGGTACAAGCTCGTTTGCTTCATTCTTCACCACTGTGATACCTGATTTCTTGGGGACAACTTGTATTGGGCTCACCCATTTACTGTCAGAAATAGGGTAAATAATACCAACATCTAAAAGCTTCATTACTTCTTTCCTTACCACCTCCTTCATGTTTGGATTGAGACGTCTTTGGGCATCCCTCTTAGGCACTGCATTGTCCTCCAATAGTATCCTATGCATGCACGATGTTGGGCTTATGCCTTTGATATCTGCAATGCTCCATCCAATCGCAGTTTTGTGCTCTTTTAGAACCCTCAAAAGCTTCTTCTCATCATTTGGTTCGAGGTGTGAGGCAATGATAACAGGTAGAGTCTCACTCTCACCTAAATAAGCATATTTAAGGTGTGTTGGCAATTGCTTTAATTCCAACTCCGGTGCCTGCACAATAGAAGGTAAAACCTTATTAGTAGGTGCGGGTAAAGATTCAAATTGGTTTGCATACCTCTTTCCCACTTCTATGTAGCTATCCATGCTGCAAACAAGCTCAAGAAGTAAAGGAGAGATCACAGCCTCTAATCTGTCCACTTCTTCTTTCCTTATGCTTTGTGTGATGCATGCTTCAATAGGCTCCAAATAACTCATTGGCAGTGCTTCTTTCACCATATTATCAATTGCATCAAGCTGGAAAACTTCATGCTCATCACTTGGAAACTTGGAGGCTTCAAACACTTTGAATGCTATTGTCTCATCAAACACGTTCATAGTCAATGTACCCTTCTTCACATCAATAATTGCACCTGCAGTTGCCATGAATGGACGACCAAGAATGAGTGGTAACTGATTGTCATGAATTGGTGCTTCTTCCATTTCCAACACCAAGAAATCAGCTGGCAAAATCAGCTCTTCTACTTTCACCAAAACATCTTCTAGAATGCCCCTAGGGTACCTGATAGTTCTATCTGCCAATTGAATGCTCACAGATGTGGCTTGCAACTCACCAAGGTTAAGTTTCTCATAAACATGATATGGCATAAGGTTAATGGATGCACCAAGATCAAGCAAAGCTTTTTGAAACTTAAAATCACCAACTATACAAGGTATAGAAAATGAACCTGGATCCTTTAGCTTTGGAGGTAGCTTTCTTTGTAAGACTGCACTAACCTCTTCACTTAATGCAACCTGTTCATGCTCTTTGAATCTCCTCTTGTTAGTGCATAGATCCTTCAAAAATTTTGCATATTTTGGAATCTGAGCAATGGCATTGAGCAATGGGATGTTGATTTGCACTTTCTTGAATATTTCCATTATCTCATCCAAGCCTTGATCTTTCTTTGACTTTGATAACCTGCTGGGAAAGGGTGCAATAGGCCTAAAAGCATTAGATGAAATTGGAACTTGATTAGCATTAGATGATACCTTAGGGCCTGTGCTCTTTCCAAGAGAATTGAGGGGCTGTTTGGTGGAACCTGTGGGCTGCCCTTGTGGTGGCTGAATGATCTCCACGTTTTCTCCATCTTCTTGCTCTTCATTGGCATCTCCAACCTTATTATCAACTGTTGCTTCGATTCAGCTGCACCAAAATAGATTCAGCTGCATCCTCAACTTGTGATACTCGCAAGTGCACGAGCCGTTTGGTAGTATAGCATATGTAAGTGCGAGGTCGATCCCACGAGGATTGGTGATTGAATGATCCAATTCATTTTCCCTACACAAAACAGAAATGAAAAAGAAAATAAATAAAACAAGAAAAATGAAATAACTCAAGCAAATAAGTTCCCAAGTTCAATTAGATTAACGGATTGATTCTAGCTAAAGTATGATTAAGCCATGGTGTTTGGTCATAACCTTGTGTTCCTAATTCCCTAATTTGATCATTTGTTGTCTAACCTAAAACTAAGCATTAGGAACCCATTAAGCATAGAAGAACAATTTAAACAACCAAGCATGTATCTAATCCCTGTTGTCGAATGTCCATACATACTCTTCTTATTCATAGTTCAATTCGAATTAAAGCATGGTGTCTACTCTTAATTCAAACCAAGATAGGTAACATGCAAGCCTAAATGGTGATCAATCATTCAAACTAGCATATTAACTTATAAGCATAATGAATAAGAACAAAAACCATAATTGAAACTTGGAAACTAATAAAACTTGAATACTTAAGAAAGAATGTACATTACAAATAAAAGTAAAGTGGAACTAAGAAAAACTTAATCAGAATTTCAGAATTTCATTACAACAATTGAAAACTTAGAAAGAGAAACTAAGAGAATTTGAGGGAGAGAAGGGAAGGGAGCTCTAGAGAAGTGTTTGAGAGCTCCCCCCCTTGGGGTGTGATTTGAAGCTTGAAGGCTTCTCTATTTATAGGGCTAAGAGGGAGGAACAACATGATGAAATCCAACACCACCATTCCTCTTTTAATACAACCCATAACTCACACTTCATCTTGTCTATGTTAGTGTGGTTGGAATCAATCTCATCCCATACTTCTTTTGCTGCACCTCAAGCTTTCTTCACATGGGATCAAAGGTGATCAATTGTGGCTGCCTTTGCTGCCAACCCATGTGGTTGCCTTTTGGTTGCCAACCCATGTGGTTGCCTTTTGGTTGCTGAAAAACGAGTTTTCTGAACCAGTCTTGGTGTAGGAAGGCCAGAGGTTTCAAAACGTATCCAATGGTGCTCAAATTTGGATATGTTATACTAGACACCCATTGGAACAACTTCTATGAAGAACGTATTCCCATCGGAGCAGTAGAAGTGTGCGTTTTGGGCCTTGCAAGTTGGCAGCTGAACAGAGACTGGAATTGACTTCATTTCATTTCTTTGCTTTACATGCATGCACATGCTTTCTCTATAATAACTCCAGCATGTACCAACTTGCTCCTTTAGAATTTCATAGCTGGAATGCCTCCCCACTTCACTCATTATGTTGGATCCAAAGTCAGTTGCAGCATGGGTGAGGCACATGGCTTAAAGGAGGAGACAAGGCTCAAAGCTGGCAGCTGCAAATCCTCCTGAGCAGGGTTGGGTGTTGGACGGGCTGAGCACTCCACAAATGTCCAATTGGGCTGAAATTTGGATATGTTGTAGTAGACACCCATTGGAACACGTTTCATGAAGATCTTCACCTCATTCGAGCCCCATAGCATGCTGATCCAAGGCCAAGAAGTTGACCTACGAAATTGGGCTGGAAAGGGGTTGTAGCCAAAATGTGTTTGTCTTTAAGCTCATATTCCTCATATGCCAATCAGCCCTTAACATGCATGGATTGCATCAAATGTTATCTCTTGCTATCTTAACCTACAAAACACACAAACATAGGTAAGTGACTCAAAATAAAGAGAAACTAAGCAAAATCACTAAGTAAAGAAGGCATGCAAGTGTATGAAATTATGGACTTATCAAAATAGAAAATGAATTAAAAGCACAAGTTTAACTCAATAACATAACCAAATCATAAGCTAGAAGGGTACAAAATGATATACAATTATGAACCGATCAAATACCCTCAAACCTAGATTTTGCTAGTCCTCGAGCAAAACAACACAAAACAAAGTTAAAAACAAAACAAGAAGTTAACTAGACCACTTTCGTAGGTAACTCGATTGCATTGAGCGTATGCAACAAGCCTTTAAACCTCTAGGCATCCCTAGTAGGAGGAGTTGTGTCTCCTGAGGGTTTAACAGAAACGATACCCACAAACGTTTTACTAACTCTATAAAACAAGGTGGTTAGAAAACTTATTAGATTTGTTAGTCCTTAAGCAAAATAAAATAAACACAAAATCCAAAATAAAAATAATTACAAAACCAAAATAAATAAATAAATAAATAAAAAATGTAAAAAGTAAACTCAAAACAATATTTCCGAACATTTTCTGAAGAGAGATGACTCATGCACATAACTCAAAAGTTTTAACAATAAAAGCTCAATTTTAGATATTATTTACAAGGTGGCAAAGTTCAAAACACAACATGCTCAAAGTGTAGTAGTGTGATAGCCAAATGCAACAAATTCCCCAATTTTAGTTTTTACACAATTTCAAAAATCATACAAAGCACAAGTTCAACTTCAAATCTCACCAAAGTTGTCCTCTCACAAATGAATCACTCAGAAGAGGGCTACAATGCATAACTTAGTTATAAACATGAAATTAGAGTTAAATCATAAGGAACTTAACTCAAAATAGGAAGATGAAGAACTTGCATTAATATGATCTCAAGAAGGATGTCAAACACTTAAAAGTAAGAAAATGCATGCAATTCAACCATATGACATTTAAGATCAATTTAGGTCTTTATTATAGGTTGTAATGGGGTTAAGGGTGTAAGGTGAGTGAGAAATGAAAGGTATGGATAATACAAAGTCCAAGGAACTCACAATGTAAGAGCATAAAAAAAAAAATTGTTTACAAGACTTCGAATCATCACGACTAGATTTTTTTCTTTTATATGATCAAAACTCCTTATACCTTCATTTACAATGATTCATACTCCTTTCCAAACAACAATTATTTTTGAAGGCCCAAAAATGAATTTTCAATCAACCACCACTTAATCACAACTTTTTTTTTTTTTTTTTCTTTTCTTTCACCAATTGTGTGAATTTCTCTTCTTCTTTTTTTTTTTTTTTTTTTTTTTTTTTTTTTTATGTAATATCCCTTCCCAAACTTAGCATGAAAAACACATCCGAATTAGAGCTCATGAGTTCCTTAGAAAGGTAAATATTTGTTTTTCGGGCTAAGGTGAGGAAATATAATTGGTAAAATGAAAGAAAAGGTTTACATGTAGGCTCAAAATGGTTAACAATGGAAAATCATGCTTAAGCATGCATAAGGTTAGCTTGAAAGGCACAAACGATCCAAAGAGGGCCTTAATATCATTTCTTAAATGTCATGAAATCAAATTGCAAAAGAATGAATGACTTTTAAGTGTTCAACCAAATCAATGAATAATGAGATCAAACAACAACTTTGATGACAAGAAAATAAGAGTATGTGTATAACACTCATGAAATGAAGAACAAGGCTCAAAAGCTCACATTATATGGTTATATAAGTCTAATTTATGCTTGATACAATTCTTTGGGGTCATGCAAATCCTTTAATTGGAAAATTATGAAACAAATGGCAAGTGCAAAGAAGGTTTCGAACATATCATGCTAGAACGATGCCAAAATTTTATTTTTTTCATAATTAAATAATAATAATAAAATGAAATCCAATTTTAAGTCATGCAAACATTTATCACAATCTCATCATAAGTGTTCGGAAAGTGACTCAAAACAAAACAAGACTCAAAATAAAACAAGCAAGAAATTAATTTAAATTTGTTGTTTTTTTTTTTTTTTTTAAAAGAAAAACCAAATTTACTTGCTAAACTCCAATACCCCCAAACCTAGAAATGAACATTGTCCTCAATGTTTAAAAATTAGGAACAAGCAATGTCATAACAAGAAATGAAAGGTACTAAAGTAAGTAAATATAAAATCACAAAACACACAAGAATTAAAATACAAAAATAAAATAATTACAAAATAAAAATTACAAAACAAACAAACAAATAAAAAAGAAACGAAACAGTAAAACACTCGAAACCAAAAGTCCTAAACAAACAATCTTACGCAAACCAAAACCCAAACGATTGAAAGCCCAACCCAAAAGAAGGTTAACCCACTTTGAAACCTAAACAACAGTGAAAACCCGAAGCCCACAATGAAGTCCGAAGCCCACACGTTTATTATTATTTTTTTATTTTTAAGAAGAAACGTGAATTGGGAGCGCAAAGGCGGGATTTCTGAAAAGAGAAAATGTGGTCCCTAATGCCTCGGTTCCTGGGAAGTCACGGGTGAAAGGGGTGAGGGACGTGTCAGCGTGCAGAAGCAGCTGTCACATCCCCCAAGCCAGAATTATTGGCCTCTTGGGTGAAGCGGGACGACTTTTCACTTGGAAGGTTGTGAAAGGTGAAAATGCAATTAAGGGGAGGTTGGGAAATGGGTGCGGCGATATATAGAGATAAGCCGTAAGGGCCGCACATAACCCAGAACCGCAGCGGCTAGGGTTTAGCAGACTAAGTCTATAAAAAGGTAAAAAGAACGGGTGAAAAACACAAACTCAGAAACACACAAAACAGAAAAGAAAGAAGAACAAAGAGTGAGAAATCAAATGGCCTCTTCCTACCCTTTTTCGTTGGATCTCAACCTAGCTCCACCGACTCAGACACGGGGCCAAGCAGCAGCACCAGTATGGATGCCCTACTTTGCCTCCGCACGGGGGCCTGTGACAGTAACTGACTCAATACTCCTGGACAACGATGTTGCCATTGGAGTGGCTAGAAATTTAGTGACTCCTAAAGATATACGTGTGCTGGGGACAAGGGATGACAACCGGGTCGTGAGCGATGCCCTGGCACTGAGCGTGCAGAGTACGGCAACAGTCGCAAGTTTGGGTCATCGCCTACTTGCGAAGTCCCATGAGGTAGAGGTGCTAAAGGGTCAGTTGGCGGCGGAGCGAAGTATGGTTGAAGAGTGTCAGAGTGCTATAAAAAGCTTGAAAAGGGAGAGGGCAAGGATAGTGGAGGTGAATCGACACCAGCTAGAAGTATTGCGGGACGAGAATAAAAACCTATCAAAAATGGTAGAGTTGTACTCTCGCGACATGCGAAAACAGCTGGAGGACCTAGACCGACCGGGTAAACGCAAACAAGCAGATCGCGAGAGTAGTTACGCTCAAGCTAAGATTGCGATCTTTGGGAGCTCAAGTGATGAGCCCCAAGAAGCTGTGCGTGAAGCCCCGGAAGAGGACAGCCAGAGGGCCAAACTCAAAGCTCCAATGATCGAGACACCAAGCACCGAGAAGAAATGACTTCTACTGCATTATTGTTGTTTTTATTTTATTTTGTTGTTTTTGTATTTGGTTATGTTATTTCGGAAATAAAAGTAAAGTTGCAGAAGGAAAAAGAAAAAAGAAAAAAGAAAGCACAGTTCCCTAACTAAAATAAAATAAAGATGATAGCCGAAAGGGAAAAGCAAAAACACAAAGCTCTAGAAAATGAAAGTAACGGGCAAAAACACAAAACACCAGAAAACACGGAAAAAAGAAAAGTAAAGTGAAAGTTAATGTGCTCCCCCTTGAAGCGATTAGGTCGAGCATGCCCGGGAAATCCGAAATGGTGTTGGCTCTCTCTCATCAGCATATGTCTATTTAAACCACACCTCTGCAAGCGGATGATACTCAGCATTTCTTCCTGCAAACTCAAGGAAAAACATCAAAAAAATTCAGAAGCAAAACAAATGGCATCCTCATGTACTCACCTTGATGATCTAAACCTTGAGCTCTCACTTGCACCACCGAATGCCCAAATAAGGGCTCCTCCAACTCCTGTCTTCCCAAACTCCACATATCATCACGGCACGGCCTCAAACTTTGCTGAGGCAATACCGAACTTTGCTGAGGCAAGGCCGAACAGAGCAGTGCTGCTGGGTGGCATGATTGGCAGTATACTCACACCGGCAGATCATCTGCATGTGGCACGTAGGTCTGACAAGATGGCAGTGGATGAGTCCCACTCTTTATCTGTGCTCCATGCGGTCTCGGCTACCAATTTGGGCATGCGATTACTGGCGAGGATGCGGGAGTGCACAGCGCTGAACGAGGAAGTGGCTTCCTTGAAGGCTATGGTGGCAGATTTGCAGAAGCGGCTCTACTGTGCCAATCAGCATGTGGAAGCACTGCAGAGAAAGAATGAGGACCATGTAGAGCTGCTGCAGATTCTACAAGTGCGAGACAATAGAGGCAAGCCATGATGATGATGAAGATGAAGATAAAGAAGAAGATGATGATGATGTTGTTTTTTAATTTTACTTGAATGTGTTTTTTTTTTTTTTTTTTTTTTTTTTTGTAATGTAGAGTTTGGAGTGAAAATAAAAATGTGTTTTAACACTCAGAAATAAACTAACTAACCATACCACATAAATAAATACATAAACTAACTTAACAAAACAAAAACAAAAACAAAGACTCAACAGAAAAGAAAACAAAGAAAATAAAAAATAAAAAAATTTAATTTAAAAACACACGAATATACAAGCAACTCACGGATGACCAGTTAAGGGCCTCATAAAACACAGCCAGGGGATCCGGGAAGGTTGGAGGGGTCACAATGGTCCCGCTTAAAACCCAAACTTCTTAGACACCGAAGGTGTCGCCTAAAGAACTCCTAGACACTGTATTGACAGAAGTGCTCACTGGGGTTACCATAAGTCAGCTCATATGAAAAATCTTTTTTAAATTTTTAAGATAAAAAAACAAAAACAAATTAAGATAAAATGAAACAACAAACCATAAATGAAAATGAACTAAGTACTCTAAACAAACTCAAACAAACGAAATAAATTGTTGTACTAAAAGAAACAAACCAAGAAACCAAAGAAAAACACAAACAGCACTTTCTATCACCTATTTATCACCATTTGGACAGATTCGTTTCTCTGTTTTTCAGCTTCGACCTGTGTTCAGTTTTTAGGCCATAACTTTCCAACCGCAAGTCCAAATTTCACGTTCATTATATGGTTGGATTCAGCACAGAAAAACAAAGAACCCAGCGCGGACCAAAAGGCAAAAACAATAACAGAAATAAACAGAATTCAAAGAAGAGAAAGGATTGAAATGCTCCCTCTTGAAGCGATTAGGTCGAGCATGGATGCACTTGGAGGTCGACTTCTCCCATTGCTCCACACTTCCCATTCTTACGATTGAGGTTGCCATCTCTCTCCATTTTTATTAAGCTGTCATAAATTGCTAAAACCAACACACAAACTTGAAATGGAATTAAAAGGATTAGGAATGAACAATAGAGAACTAAGTAGACTTTAAACATTATAAATAAATAAAAAGTAGGAAAATCAAATAGAATCAAACAATGTTACCGATCCCCGGCAACGGCGCCAAAAACTTGTTGCTTCGATTCAGCTGCACCAAAATAGATTCAGCTGCATCCTCAACTTGTGATACTCGCAAGTGCACGAGCCGTTTGGTAGTATAGCATATGTAAGTGCGAGGTCGATCCCACGAGGATTGGTGATTGAATGATCCAATTCATTTTCCCTACACAAAACAGAAATGAAAAAGAAAATAAATAAAACAAGAAAAATGAAATAACTCAAGCAAATAAGTTCCCAAGTTCAATTAGATTAACGGATTGATTCTAGCTAAAGTATGATTAAGCCATGGTGTTTGGTCATAACCTTGTGTTCCTAATTCCCTAATTTGATCATTTGTTGTCTAACCTAAAACTAAGCATTAGGAACCCATTAAGCATAGAAGAACAATTTAAACAACCAAGCATGTATCTAATCCCTGTTGTCGAATGTCCATACATACTCTTCTTATTCATAGTTCAATTCGAATTAAAGCATGGTGTCTACTCTTAATTCAAACCAAGATAGGTAACATGCAAGCCTAAATGGTGATCAATCATTCAAACTAGCATATTAACTTATAAGCATAATGAATAAGAACAAAAACCATAATTGAAACTTGGAAACTAATAAAACTTGAATACTTAAGAAAGAATGTACATTACAAATAAAAGTAAAGTGGAACTAAGAAAAACTTAATCAGAATTTCAGAATTTCATTACAACAATTGAAAACTTAGAAAGAGAAACTAAGAGAATTTGAGGGAGAGAAGGGAAGGGAGCTCTAGAGAAGTGTTTGAGAGCTCCCCCCCTTGGGGTGTGATTTGAAGCTTGAAGGCTTCTCTATTTATAGGGCTAAGAGGGAGGAACAACATGATGAAATCCAACACCACCATTCCTCTTTTAATACAACCCATAACTCACACTTCATCTTGTCTATGTTAGTGTGGTTGGAATCAATCTCATCCCATACTTCTTTTGCTGCACCTCAAGCTTTCTTCACATGGGATCAAAGGTGATCAATTGTGGCTGCCTTTGCTGCCAACCCATGTGGTTGCCTTTTGGTTGCCAACCCATGTGGTTGCCTTTTGGTTGCTGAAAAACGAGTTTTCTGAACCAGTCTTGGTGTAGGAAGGCCAGAGGTTTCAAAACGTATCCAATGGTGCTCAAATTTGGATATGTTATACTAGACACCCATTGGAACAACTTCTATGAAGAACGTATTCCCATCGGAGCAGTAGAAGTGTGCGTTTTGGGCCTTGCAAGTTGGCAGCTGAACAGAGACTGGAATTGACTTCATTTCATTTCTTTGCTTTACATGCATGCACATGCTTTCTCTATAATAACTCCAGCATGTACCAACTTGCTCCTTTAGAATTTCATAGCTGGAATGCCTCCCCACTTCACTCATTATGTTGGATCCAAAGTCAGTTGCAGCATGGGTGAGGCACATGGCTTAAAGGAGGAGACAAGGCTCAAAGCTGGCAGCTGCAAATCCTCCTGAGCAGGGTTGGGTGTTGGACGGGCTGAGCACTCCACAAATGTCCAATTGGGCTGAAATTTGGATATGTTGTAGTAGACACCCATTGGAACAAGTTTCATGAAGATCTTCACCTCATTCGAGCCCCATAGCATGCTGATCCAAGGCCAAGAAGTTGACCTACGAAATTGGGCTGGAAAGGGGTTGTAGCCAAAATGTGTTTGTCTTTAAGCTCATATTCCTCATATGCCAATCAGCCCTTAACATGCATGGATTGCATCAAATGTTATCTCTTGCTATCTTAACCTACAAAACACACAAACATAGGTAAGTGACTCAAAATAAAGAGAAACTAAGCAAAATCACTAAGTAAAGAAGGCATGCAAGTGTATGAAATTATGGACTTATCAAAATAGAAAATGAATTAAAAGCACAAGTTTAACTCAATAACATAACCAAATCATAAGCTAGAAGGGTACAAAATGATATACAATTATGAACCGATCATCAACTTGTTTACCACTTCTCAAGATGTGCACTGCTTTAACTTGCTCATGATGCCTTGGATTCACCTCCGTTTGGCTTGGAAAAGTTCCGGATGCTCTATTGCTCATGGAGGATGCAATCTGCCCAACTTGCACTTCTAGTTTGTTCACTGCATTTTGAAGATTCTGATTGGTTTGCATCTGTTGCCCCATGAACTTCTTGAACATGTCTTGCAATTCTCCCATTTGATCACCCCTTTGCTCTTGTACTTGTTGGGGAGCTTGCTGGAATTGCCTTTGTTGTATTTGAAATCCTGGGGGAGGTCCTTGAGATTGTTGCACATTTGAATTATTGCTCCACCTGAAATTAGGATGATTTCTCCACCCCGGATTGTATGTGTTTGAGTAAGGATCATTCTGAGGATTCCTTCCTTGAAGGGCATTTGCTTGCTCTAGCATGTGCTTTGCAAAAGATTGGTCTTGAACTTCCTCTTTGCTTCCTAGAGGGCCAGTCACTGCCTGTTGAAGCAAAGAACACATAACATCAAGTTTTGCATTAATCTCATTATTAGTACTTACCTCAGAGACCACAGCTTTCATAGGAGCTCCTCTTCCTTTATTGTAGCTCCATTGTTGAGAGTTGGTACTCAAAGATTCAAAGAGAGTAAAAGCCTCATCTGCTGTTTTGTTCATCAGTCCTTCTCCACTTGTTGCATCTACCATCATCCTTTCGGAATCAAGCAAACCTTCATAGAAAGATTGCATTTGCATCCAACTCTCTATATTGTGGTGTGGGCAAGAACTCATCATCTCCTTGTACCTCTCCCAGCATTCATGAAAAGCTTCTCCTTCTCTTTGTGTGAAACCAAGAATTTCCTTTCTAATCTTGTTAGTCTTTTGAGCTGGAAAGAATTTCTGCAAAAACTTATTAGAAAGCTCATCCCAAGTACGAATTGAAGCATTAGGCAAAGAGTATAACCATGACTTAGCCTTATCTTTTAAACTGAATGGGAATAGCCTCATCTTAATCTGCTCATCATCAAGTCCTTGAATTTTGATTGTAGCACATATTTCAAAGAATTGCTTAACATGCATGTAAGGATCCTCAGTGGTATTACCATAATAAGTTGGAAGAAGATGAATCATACCACTTCTAAGCTCAAACCTGTCAATTGTGAGTTGAGGATAGACGATGCACGAAGGTTGATCAGTGACTTTGGGGATGGAAAATTCACGCAGGGGTTTCCTAGGTTGGACAACAAGCGCACCACCTCCTTCATCATTATTGTTGTTGTTTGGAATCTCTGCCATCTTGCTTGAACCTTCAGATTCGTAGCTCTCAGATTCAGCACTTAAAGAACTATAATTCCTCCTCAAACCAACACGTACAGCAAAAGTTCCTGGTGAAATTGGCTCAGAATCAGATTCGGACATATATGCACACACAAGAAACCAATTAGTGCCTTCAAATGGAGATAACAACTAAAAAGAAAAACAGAATACAGAAATAAAAACCAACGAAAACAAAAACAAAAACACTCAAAGTAATCTAACTATAGCACCATCGTTACCGGTTCCCCGGCAACGGCGCCAAAAACTTGTTGAGCCTATTCCTAACAACTAAAATGAGTTATTAAAAATAGAAACTTCAATTCTCGCAAGTGCACGAACCATTTATAGTATAGCTTATGAAATACGAGGTCGATCCCACGGAGAATGGTAACTTGGTTGCAAGTTAAACTACTTAGAATGATGGAAAAACTGAAAACAAAGAAACAAACTAACTAACAATTGGCAAGGTCTAGGACAGAATCCTAGCACCACACACGCACTCGAATGGGGGGTTTTTGTTGTTTAAATGAAAACAAGAGAATGAAATGGAAGTGCTGGAAGTAAACAATGGCAGCAATGAACAAGTTGTGAAACAATGATTGAGAAGTGTTAGAGCCTTGGAATCTACCACTAGTCTTCCTATCCAAGTTATGAATGCATAGAAATTGACTCAAGCTTCATTAACAATAGATTATCGCATACAAGCCTATGGTATCTAGCTGCAGGATGCATGATTCTCCTAAGGCATGTAATTGTGCATGGTATCTACACAACACGTGATCTCTAATATGCAACCTAAGCATGGTATCTACTTAGAATAAAGCATATAAGAGTCATTAAGTTCCTTGAGAATATGATAATCACACAAGTCCTAGAACATGGTATCTGTCCTAGTCAACCTATGGTTATTAACCCCTTGAATGATTCTTAGGCCATTCATGTGTTGCTTGTGAAAGGAGAGTAGAATTGGTGAATCTAAACCCCTTCCCAACCTGTGCTAGATGCATAAAATCCTAGTTAGCTACTCCAAGAAAACATACATCAAGCACATAATAAGCTGGAGATTAACAACTTGATAATGAAAGCAAGGAAATCAATTAACTATGAAATCATCCATAACATTGAATATTCATGACTAGGGCTTCATCCTAAGCCCTAACAAAATGGATTAGTTAAACATAATTATGAATACAGAAGATAAGAAATACATAGGTAGAATAAAGAGAATAGAAGAACTAGCTGGTGGCAGCAAGGTAGTTTCCAGGACAGCTCCCAGCTCTCCCTCCTTTGCAGCTAGCTCTCTCTCTCTCTTTGTGGTGAATCTGAATGTGTGTATGGAAGTAATGGATGAAGTGAATTGTGTCTGGGATGTGGAATGGAAGTGGTATTTATAGGGAGAAGGAAAGGGGAATTCTGAATTGAATATGACTAATGCATACAACACTTGTATTTAGATAATCAGAATTGGTTGCTGCACTAATAAATCCCACCAGCAGCCATAGGTCATCTTCATGTCAGCATGATCAAGCATCCATCCAGAAACCAATAGCTCATGCCTAGCTCACCATGACCAAGCATCCATCAGCTCATCCTCATGTCAGCATGATGTGTATTTTGATGGGCTCACGGATTGGGTTTGGCTGAATCCAAATATGACTTTAAGATATCCATTTTGAAGTTCAGAATGTCTCTGATCCAACCACACAAGTATTGGCCCAATCCAAGCTCGGATGAAGAAGATAAGTCCGAAATGAACTTCTAACTCAATATCCAGTTTTTGCACGTTTTGCACCATTTTGCTTCAAAAGCAATCTCTTGCTGCCTTCAACCTATAGAACACACAAACATAGGTAAGTGACTTGAAATAAAGAGAAACTAAACAAAATTACTAAGTAACGAAGGCATGCAAATGTGTGAAATTATGAACTTATCATGAGTGAAATCCAATCGCTAGAAGTATGGAATACACCAACCACTCCAATTAAGAACGAACTGCCGTTGAACTTGAATTGTACAATTTCTCACACCTATTGATTTCGGATCGAACCCCAAACTTGGGCAACATCATAATACGGTGGGAGGAGTCATTTGGTGAGTTTTGAGTGAAATCCAATCGCTAGAAGTATGGAATACAGCAACCAATCCAATTAGGAATGAACTGCCGTTGAACTTGAATTGTCCAATTTGTCACACTTATTGATTTCGGATCGAGCCCAAAACTTGGGCAACATCATAATATGGTGGGAGGAGTCATTTGGTGAGTTTTGAGTGAAATCCAATCGCTAGAAGTACGGAATACACCAACCACTCCAATTAGGAACGATCTGCCGTTGAACTTGAATTGTCCAATTTCTCACACTTATTGATTTCGGATCGAGCCCAAAACTTGGGCAACATCATAATATGGTTGGAGGAGTCATTTGGTTAGTATTGAGTGAAATCCAATCGCTAGAAGTATGGAACACACCAACCACTCCAATTTGGAACGAACTGCCGTTGAACTCTAATTGTCAAATTTGGAAGACCTATTGAATTCGGATTGAGCCCAAAACTTGGGCAACATCATAATATGGTGGGAGGAGTCATTTGGTTAGTTTTGAGTGAAATCCAATCGCTAGAAGTATCGAATACACCAACCACTGCAATTAGGAACGAACTGCCGTTGAACTTGAATTGTCCAATTTGGAACACCTATTGATTTCGGATCGAGCCCAAAACTTGGGCAACATCATAATATGGTGGGAGGAGTCATTTGGGGTGTTTTGAGTGAAATCCAATCGCTAGAAGTATGGAATACACCAACCACTCCAATTAAGAACGAACTGCCGTTGAACTTGAATGGTCCAATTTCTCACACCTATTGATTTCGGATCGAACCCAAACTTGGGCAACATCATAATATGGTGGGAGGATTCATTTGGTGAGTTTTGAGTGAAATCCAATCGCTAGAAGTATGGAATACACCAACCACTCCAATTAGGAACGAACTGCGGTTGAACTTGAATTGTCCAATTTCTCACACCTATTGATTTCGGATCGAGCCGAAAACATGGGCAACATCATAATATGGTGCGAGGAGTCATTTGGTGAATTTTGAGTGAAATCCAATCGCTAGAAGTATGGAATACACCAACCACTCCAATTAGGAACGAACTGCCGTTGAACTTAAATTGTCCAATTTCGCACACCTATTGATTTCGGATCGAGCCCAAAACTTGGGCAACATCATAATATGGTGGGAGGAGTCATTTGGTGAGTTTTGAGTGAAATCCAATCGCTAAAAGTATGGAATACACCAACCACTCCAATTAGGAACGAACTGCCGTTGAACTTGAATTGTCCAATTTGGAACACCTATTGATTTCGGATCGAGCCCAAAACTTGGGCAACATCATAATATGGTGGGAGGAGTCATTTGGTGAGTTTTGAGTGAAATCCAATCGCTAGAAGTATGGAATACACCAACCACTCCAATTAAGAACGAACTGCCGTTGAACTTGAATTGTCCAATTTCTCACACCTATTGATTTCGGATCGAACCCCAAACTTGGGCAACATCATAATATGGTGGGAGGAGTCATTTGGTGAGTTTTGAGTGAAATCCAATCGCTAGAAGTATGGAATACACCAACCACTCCAATTAGGAACGAACTGCGGTTGAACTTGAATTGTCCAATTTCTCACACCTATTGATTTCGGATCGAGCCCAAAACATGGGCAACATCATAATATGGTGCGAGGAGTCATTTGGTGAATTTTGAGTGAAATCCAATCGCTAGAAGTATGGAATACACCAACCACTCCAATTAGGAACGAACTGTCGTTGAACTTAAAGTGTCCAATTTCGCACACCTATTGATTTCGGATCGAGCCCAAAACTTGGGCAACATCATAATATGGTGGGAGGAGTCATTTGGTGTGTTTTGAGTGAAATCCAATCGCTAGAAGTACGGAATACACCAACCACTCGAATTAGGAACGAACTGCCGTTGAACTTGAATTGTCCAATTTCTCACACCTACTGATTTCGGATTGAGCCCAAAACTTGGGCAAGATCATAATATGGTTGGAGGAGTCATTTGGTTAGTATTGAGTGAAATCCAATCGCTAGAAATATGGAATACACCAACCACTCCAATTAGGAACGAACTGCCGTTGAACTTGAATTGTCCAATTTGGAACACCTATTGATTTCGGATTGAGCCCAAAACTTGGGCAACATCATAATATGGTGGGAGGAGTCATTTAGTGAGTTTTGAGTGAAATCCAATCGCTAGAAGTATGGAATACACCAACCACACCAATTAGGAACGAACTGCATTTGAACTTGAATGGTCCAATTTCTCACACCTATTGATTTCGGATCGAGCCCCAAACTAGGGCAACATCTTAATATGGTGGGAGGAGTCATTTGGTGAGTTTTGAGTGAAATCCAATCGCTAGAAGTCTGGAATACACCAACCACTCCAATTAGGAACGAACTGCCGTTGAAATTGAATTCTCCAATTTCTCACACGTATTGATTTCTGATCGAGCCCAAAACTTGGGCAACATCGTAATATGGTGGGAGGAGTCATTTGGTGAGTTTTGAGTGAAATCCAATAGCTAAAAGTATGGAATACACCAACCACTCCAATTAGGAACGAATTGCCGTTGAACTTGAATTGTCCAATTTCTCACACCAATTGATTTCGGATCAAGCCCAAAACTTGGGCAACATCATCATATGGTGGGAGGAGTCATTTGGATAGTTTTCAGTGAAATCCAATCGCTAGAAGTATGGAATACACCAACCACTCCAATTAGGAACGAACTGCCGTTGAAATTGAATTGTCCAATTTCTCACACGTATTGATTTCTGATCGAGCCCAAAACTTGGGCAACATCATAATATGGTGGGAGGAGTCATTTGGTGAGTTTTGAGTGAAATCCAATCGCTAAAAGTATGGAATACACCAACTACTCCAATTAGGAACGAATTGCCGTTGAACTTGAATTGTCCAATTTTTCACACCAATTGATTTTGGATCAAGCCCAAAACTTGGGCAACATCATCATATGGTGGGAGGAGTCATTTGGTTAGTTTTCAGTGAAATCCAATCGCTAGAAGTATGGAATACACCAACCACTCCAATTAGGAACTAACTGCCGTTGAACTTGAATGGTCCAATTTCTCACACCTATTGATTTCGGATCGAGCCCAAAACTTGGGCAACATCATAATATGGTGTGAGGAGTCATTTGGTGAGTTTTGAGTGAAGTCCAATCGCTAGAAGTATGGAATACACCAACCACTCCAATTAGGAACGAACTGCCGTCGAACTTGAATTGTCCATTTTGGAACACCTATTGATTTCGGATCGAGCCCAAAACTTGGGCAACGTCATAATATGGTGGGAGGATTCATTTGGTGAGTTTTGAGTGAAATCCAATCGCTAGAAGTATGGAATACACCAACCACTCCAATTAGGAACGAACTGCCGTTGAACTTGAATTGTCCAATTTGGAACACCTATTGATTTCGGATCGAGCCCAAAACTTGGGCAACGTCATAATATGGTGGGAGGAGTCATTTGGTGAGTTTTGAGTGAAATCCAATCGCTAGAAGTATGGAATACACCAACCACTCTAATTTGGAAAGAACTGCCGTTGAACTTGAATTGTCCAATTTCTCACACCAATTGATTTCGGATCAAGCCCAAAACTTGGGCAACATCATCATATGGTGGGAGGAGTCATTTGGTTAGTTTTCAGTGAAATCCAATCGCTAGAAGTATGGAATACACCAACCACTCCAATTAGGAACGAACTGCCGTTGAACTTGAATTGTCCAATTTCTCACACCTATTGATTTCGGAACAAGCCCAAAACTTGGGCAACATCATAATATGGTGGGAGGAATCATTTGGTGAGTTTTGAGTGAAGTCTAATCGCTAGAAGTATGGAATACACCAACCACTCCAATTTGGAACGAACTGCCGTTGAACTTGAATTGTCCAATTTGGAACATCTATTGATTTCGGATCGAGCCCAAAACTTGGGCAACATCATAATATGGTGGGAGGAGTCATTTGGTGAGTTTTGAGTGAAATCCAATCGCTAGAAGTATGGAATACACCAACCACTCCAATTAGGAACGAACTGCCGTTGAACTTGAATTGTCCAATTTCCCACACCTATTGATTTCGGATCGAGCCCAAAACTAGGGCAACATCACAATATGGTGGGAGGAGTCATTTGGTGAGTTTTGAGTGAAATCCAATCGCTAGAAGTATGGAATACACCAACCACTCCAATTAGGAACTAACTGCCGTTGAACTTGAATTGTCCAATTTGGAACACCTATTGATTTCGGATCGAGCCCAAAACTTGGGCAACATCATAAATGGTGGGAGAAGTCATTTGGTGAGTTTTGAGTGAAATCCAATCGCTAGAAGTATGGAATACACCAACCACTCCAATTAGGAACGAACTGCCGTTGAACTTGAATTGTCCAATTTCTCACACCTATTGATTTCGGATCGAGCCCAAAACTTGGGCCACGTCATAATATGGTGGGAGGAGTCATTTGGTGAGTTTTGAGTGAAATCCAATCGCTAGAAGTATGGAATACACCAACCACTCCAATTGGGAACGAACTGCCGTTGAACTTGAATTGTCCAATTTCTCACACCTATTGATATCGGATCGACCCCCAAACTTGGGCAACATCATAATATGGTGGGAGGAGTCATTTGGTGAGTTTTGAGTGAAATCCAATCGCTAGAAGTATGGAATACACCAACCACTCCAATTAGGAACGAACTGCCGTTGAACTTGAATTGTCCAATTTCTCACACGTATTGATTTCTGATCGAGCCCAAAACTTGGGCAACATCATAATATGGTGGGAGGAGTCATTTGGTGAGTTTTGAGTGAAATCCAATCTCTAGAAGTATGGAATACACCAACCACTGCAATTAGGAACGAACTGCCGTTGAACTTGAATTGTCCAATTTCGATCACCTATTGATTTCGGATCGAGCCCAAAACTTGGGCAACATCATAATATGGTGGGAGGAGTCATTTGGTGAGTTTTGAGTGAAATCCAATCTCTAGAAGTATGGAATACACCAACCACTGCAATTAGGAACAAACTGCAGTTGAACTTGAATTGTCCAATTTCTCACACCTATTGATTTCGGATCGAGCCCCAAACTTGGGCAACACCATAATATGGTGGGAGGAGTCATTTGGTGAGTTTTGAGTGAAATCCTATCGCTAGAAGTATGGAATACACCAACCACTCCAATTAGGATCGAACTGCCGTTGAACTTGAATTGTCCAATTTCTCACACCAATTGATTTCGGATCAAGCCCAAAACTTGGGCAACATCATCATATGGTGGGAGGAGTCATTTGGTTAGTTTTCAGTGAAATCCAATCGCTAGAAGTATGGAATACACCAACCACTCCAATTAGGAATGAACTGCCGTTGAACTTGACTTGTCCAATTTGGAACACCGATTGATTTCGGATCGAGCCCAAAACTTGGGCAACATCATAATATGGTGGGAGGAGTCATTTGGTGAGTTTTGAGTGAAATCCAATTGCTAGAAGTATGGAATACACCAACCACTCCAATTAGGAAAGAACTACCGTTGAAATTGAATAGTCCAATTTCTCACACGTATTGATTTCTGATTGAGCCCAAAACTTGGGAAACATCATAATATGGTGGGAGGTTTCATTTGGAAAGTTTTGAGTGAAATCCAATCGCTAGAAGTATGGAATACACCAACCACTCCAATTAGGATCGAACTGCCGTTGAACTTGAATTGTCCAATTTCTCACACCTATTGATTTCGGATCGAGCCGAAAACTTGCGCAACATCATAAGACGGTGGGAGGAGTCATTTGGTGAGTTTTGAGTGAAATCCAATCGCTAGAAGTAAGGAATAAACCAACCACTCCAATTTGGAACGAACTGCCGTTGAACTTGACTTGTCCAATTTGGAACACCGATTGATTTCGGATCGAGCCCAAAACTTGGGCAACATCATAATATGGTGGGAGGAGTCATTTGGTGAGTTTTGAGTGAAATCCAATTGCTAGAAGTATGGAATACACCAACCACTCCAATTAGGAAAGAACTACCGTTGAAATTGAATAGTCCAATTTCTCACACGTATTGATTTCTGATCGAGCCCAAAACTTGGGAAACATCATAATATGGTGGGAGGTTTCATTTGGAAAGTTTTGAGTGAAATCCAATCGCTAGAAGTATGGAATACACCAACCACTGCAATTAGGAACGAACTGCCGTTGAACTTGAATTGTCCAATTTCTCACACCAATTAATTTCGGATCGAGCCCCAAACTTGGGCAACATCATAATATGGTCGGAGGAGTCATTTGGTGAGTTTTGAGTGAAATCCAATCGCCAGAAGTAAGGAATAAACCAACCACTCCAATTTGGAACGAACTGCCGTTGAACTTGACTTGTCCAATTTCTCACACCTATGGATTTCGGATCGAGCCCAAAACTTGGGCAACGTCATAATATGGTGGGAGGAGTCCGTTGGTGAGTTTTGAGTGAAATCCAATCGCTAGAAGTATAGAATACACCAACCACTCCAATTAGCAACGAACTGCCGTTGAACTTGAATTGTCCAATTTGGAACACCTATTGATTTCGGATCGAGCCCAAAACCTGGGCAACATCATAATATGGTGGGAGGAGTCATTTGGTGAGTTTTGAGTGAAATCCAATCGCTAGAAGTATGGAATACACCAACCACTCCAATTAGGAACGAACTGCCGTTGAAAATGAATTGACCAATTTCTCACACCTATTGATTTCGGATCGAGCCCAAAACTTGGGCAACATCAAAATATGGTGGGAGGAGTAATTTGGGGAGTTTTGAGCGAAATCCAATCACTTGAAGTATGGAATACACCAACCACTCCAATTAGGAACGAACTGCCGTTGAACTTGAATTGTCCAATTTGGAATACCTATTGATTTCGGATCGAGCCCAAAACTTGGGCAACATCATAATATGGTGGGAGGAGTGATTTGGAGAGTTTTGAGTGAAATCCAATCGCTAGAAGTATGGAATACACCAACCACTCCAATTAGGAACGAACTGCCGTTGAACTTGAATTGTCCAATTTGGAACACCTATTGATTTCGGATCGAGCCCAAAACTAGGGCAACATCATAATATGGTGGGAGGAGTCATTTGGTGAGTTTTCAGTGAAATCCAATCGCTAGAAGTATGGAATACACCAACAACTCCAATTTGGAACGAACTACCGCTGAACTTGAATTGTCCAATTTGGAACACCTATTGATTTCGGATCGAGCCCAAAACTTGGGCAACATCATAATATGGTGGGAGGAGTCATTTGGTGAGTTTTGAGTGAAATCCAATCGCTAAAAGTGTGGAATACACCAACCACTACAATTAGGAACGAACTGCCGTTGAACTTGAATTGTCCAATTTCTCACACCAATTGATTTCGGATCGAGTCCAAAACTAGGGCAACATCATAATATGGTGGGAGTAGTCATTTGGTGAATTTTGAGTGAAATCCAATCTCTAGAAGTATGGAATACACCAACCACTCCAATTAGGAACGCACTGCCGTTGAAATTGAATTGTCCAATTTCTCACACGTATTGATTTCTGATCGAGCCCAAAACTTGGGCAACATCATAATATGGTGGGAGGAGTCATTTGGTGAGTTTTGAGTGAAATCCAATCGCTAGAAGTATGGAATACACCAACCACTTCAATTAGGAACGAACTGCCGTTCAACTTCAATTGTCCAATTTCTCACACCAATTGATTTCGGATCAAGCCCAAAACTTGGGCAACACCATAATATGGTGGGAGGAGTCATTTGGTGAGTTTTGAGTGAAATCCTATCGCTAGAAGTATGGAATACACCAACCACTCCAATTAGGATCGAACTGCCGTTGAACTTGAATTGTCCAATTTCTCACACCAATTGATTTCGGATCAAGCCCAAAACTTGGGCAACATCATCATATGGTGGGAGGAGTCATTTGGTTAGTTTTCAGTGAAATCCAATCGCTAGAAGTATGGAATACACCAACCACTCCAATTAGGAATGAACTGCCGTTGAACTTGAATTGTCCAATTTCTCGCACCTATTGATTTCGGATCGAGCCCAAAACTTGGGTAACATCATAATATGGTGGGAGGAGTCATTTGGTGAGTTTTGAGTGAAGTCCAATCGCTAGAAGTATGGAATACACCAACCACTCCAATTAGGAACGAACTGCCGTCGAACTTGAATTGTCCAATTTGGAACACCTATTGATTTCGGATCGAGCCCAAAACTTGGGCAACGTCATAATATGGTGGGAGGAGTCATTTGGTGAGTTTTGAGTGAAATCCAATCGCTAGAAGTATGGAATACACCAACCACTCCAATTAGGAACGAACTGCCGTTGAAAATGAATTGACCAATTTCTCACACCTATTGATTTCGGATCGAGCCCAAAACTTGGGCAACATCAAAATATGGTGGGAGGAGTCATTTGGGGAGTTTTGAGTGAAATCCAATCACTTGAAGTATGGAATACACCAACCACTCCAATTAGGAACGAACTGCCGTTGAACTTGAATTGTCCAATTTGGAATACCTATTGATTTCGGATCGAGCCCAAAACTTGGGCAACATCATAATATGGTGGGAGGAGTGATTTGGAGAGTTTTGAGTGAAATCCAATCGCTAGAAGTATGGAATACACCAACCACTCCAATTAGGAACGAATTGCCGTTGAACTTGAATTGTCCAATTTCTCACACCAATTGATTTCGGATCAAGCCCAAAACTTGGGCAACATCATCATATGGTGGGAGGAGTCATTTGGTTAGTTTTCAGTGAAATCCAATCGCTAGAAGTATGGAATACACCAACCACTCCAATTAGGAATGTACTGCCGTTGAACTTGAATTGTCCAATTTCTCGCACCTATTGATTTCGGATCGAGCCCAAAACTTGGGTAACATCATAATATGGTGGGAGGAGTCATTTGGTGAGTTTTGAGTGAAGTCCAATCGCTAGAAGTATGGAATACACCAACCACTCCAATTAGGAACGAACTGCCGTAGAACTTGAATTGTCCAATTTGGAACACCTATTGATTTCGGATCGAGCCCAAAACTTGGGCAACGTCATAATATGGTGGGAGGAGTCATTTGGTGAGTTTTGAGTGAAATCCAATCGCTAGAAGTATGGAATACACCAACCACTCCAATTAGGAACGAACTGCCGTTGAACTTGAATTGTCCAATTTGGAACACCTATTGATTTCGGATCGAGCCCAAACCTTGGGCAACGTCATAATATGGTGGGAGGAGTCATTTGGTGAGTTTTGAGTGAAATCCAATCGCTAGAAGTATGGAATACACCAACCACTCTAATTAGGAACGAACTGCCGTTGAACTTGAATTGTCCAATTTCTCACACCAATTGATTTCGGATCAAGCCCAAAACTTGGGCAACATCATCATATGGTGGGAGGAGTCATTTGGTTAGTTTTCAGTGAAATCCAATCGCTAGAAGTATGGAATACACCAACCACTCCAATTAGGAACGAACTGCCGGTGAACTTGAATGGTCCAATTTGGAACACCTATTGATTTCGGATCGAGTCCAAAACTTGGGAAACATCATAATATGGTGGGAGGAGTCATTTGGTGAGTTTTGAGTGAAATCCAATCGCTAGAAGTATGGAATACACCAACCACTCCAATTAGGAACGATCTGCCGTTGAAATTGAATTGTCCAATTTCTCACACCTATTGATTTCGGATCGAGCCCAAAACTTGGGCAACATCACAATATGGTGGGAGGAGTCATTTGGTGAGTTTTGAGTGAAATCCAATCTCTAGAAGTATGTAATACACCAACCACTCCAATTGGGAACGAACTGCCGTTGAACTTGAATTGTCCAATTTGGAACACTTATTGATTTCGGATCGAGCCCAAAACTTGGGCAACACCATAATATGGTGGGAGGAGTCATTTGGTGAGTTTTGAGGGAAATCCAAAAGCTAGAAGTATGGAATACACCAACCACTCCAATTCGGAACGAACTGCCGTTGAACTTGAATTGTCCAATTTCTCACACCTATTGATTTCGGATCGAGCCCAAAACTAGAGCAACATCATAATATGGTGGGAGGAGTCATTTGGTGAGTTTTGAGTGAAATCCAAAAGCTAGAAGTATGGAATACACCAACCACTCCAATTCGGAACGAACTGCCGTTGAACTTGAATTGTCCAATTTGGAACACCTATTGATTTCGGATCGAGCCCAAAACTTGGGCAACAACATAATATGGTGGGAGGAGTCATTTGGTGAGTTTTGAGTGAAATCCAATCGCTAGAAGTATGGAATACACCAACCACTCCAATTAGGAACGAACTGCCGTTGAACTTGAATTGTCCAATTCCTCACACCTATTGATTTCGGATCGAGCCCAAAACTTGGGCAACATCATAATATCGTTGGAGGAGTCATTTGGGGAGGTTTCAGTGAAATCCAATCGCTAGAAGTATGGAATACACCAACCACTCCAATTAGGAACGAACTGCCGGTGAACTTGAATGGTCCAATTTGGAACACCTATTGATTTCGGATCGAGTCCAAAACTTGGGAAACATCATAATATGGTGGGAGGAGTCATTTGGTGAGTTTTGAGTGAAATCCAATCGCTAGAAGTATGGAATACACCAACCACTCCAATTAGGAACGATCTGCCGTTGAAATTGAATTGTCCAATTTCTCACACCTATTGATTTCGGATCGAGCCCAAAACTTGGGCAACATCACAATATGGTGGGAGGAGTCATTTGGTGAGTTTTGAGTGAAATCCAATCTCTAGAAGTATGTAATACACCAACCACTCCAATTGGGAACGAACTGCCGTTGAACTTGAATTGTCCAATTTGGAACACTTATTGATTTCGGATCGAGCCCAAAACTTGGGCAACACCATAATATGGTGGGAGGAGTCATTTGGTGAGTTTTGAGGGAAATCCAAAAGCTAGAAGTATGGAATACACCAACCACTCCAATTCGGAACGAACTGCCGTTGAACTTGAATTGTCCAATTTCTCACACCTATTGATTTCGGATCGAGCCCAAAACTAGAGCAACATCATAATATGGTGGGAGGAGTCATTTGGTGAGTTTTGAGTGAAATCCAAAAGCTAGAAGTATGGAATACACCAACCACTCCAATTCGGAACGAACTGCCGTTGAACTTGAATTGTCCAATTTGGAACACCTATTGATTTCGGATCGAGCCCAAAACTTGGGCAACAACATAATATGGTGGGAGGAGTCATTTGGTGAGTTTTGAGTGAAATCCAATCGCTAGAAGTATGGAATACAAAAACCACTCCAATTAGGAACGAACTGCCGTTGAACATGAATGGTCCAATTTGGAACACCTATTGATTTCGGTTCGAGTCCAAAACTTGGGAAACATCATAATATGGTGGGAGGAGTCATTTGGTGAATTTTGAGTGAAATCCAATCGCTAGAAGTATGGAATACACCAACCACTCCAATTAGGAACGAACTGCCGTTGAACTTGAATTGTCCAATTTCTCACACCTATTGATTTCGGATCAAGCCCAAAACTTGGGCAACATAATAATATGGTGGTAGGAGTCATTTGGTGAGTTTTGAGTGAAATCCAATCGCTAGAAGTATGGAATACACCAACCACTCCAATTAGGAACGAACTGCCGGTGAACTTGAATGGTCCAATTTGGAACACCTATTGATTTCGGATCGAGTCCAAAACTTGGGAAACATCATAATATGGTGGGAGGAGTCATTTGGTGAGTTTTGAGTGAAATCCAATCGCTAGAAGTATGGAATACACCAACCACTCCAATTAGGAACGATCTGCCGTTGAAATTGAATTGTCCAATTTCTCACACCTATTGATTTCGGATCGAGCCCAAAACTTGGGCAACATCACAATATGGTGGGAGGAGTCATTTGGTGAGTTTTGAGTGAAATCCAATCTCTAGAAGTATGTAATACACCAACCACTCCAATTGGGAACGAACTGCCGTTGAACTTGAATTGTCGAATTTGGAACACTTATTGATTTCGGATCGAGCCCAAAACTTGGGCAACACAATAATATGGAGGGTGGAGTCATTTGGTGAGTTTTGAGGGAAATCCAAAAGCTAGAAGTATGGAATACACCAACCACTCCAATTCGGAACGAACTGCCGTTGAACTTGAATTGTCCAATTTCTCACACCGATTGATTTCGGATCGAGCCCAAAACTAGAGCAACATCATAATATGGTGGGAGGAGTCATTTGGTGAGTTTTGAGTGAAATCCAAAAGCTAGAAGTATGGAATACACCAACCACTCCAATTCGGAACGAACTGCCGTTGAACTTGAATTGTCCAATTTGGAACACCTATTGATTTCGGATCGAGCCCAAAACTTGGGCAACAACATAATATGGTGGGAGGAGTCATTTGGTGAGTTTTGAGTGAAATCCAATCGCTAGAAGTATGGAATACACCAACCACTCCAATTAGGAACGAGCTGCCGTTGAACTTGAATTGTCCAATTTCTCACACCAATTGATTTCGGATCGAGCCCAAAACTTGGGCAACATCATAATATCGTTGGAGGAGTCATTTGGGGAGGTTTCAGTGAAATCCAATCGCTAGAAGTATGGAATACACCAACCACTCCAATTAGGAACGAACTGCCGTTGAACTTGAATGGTCCAATTTGGAACACCTATTGATTTCGGATCGAGTCCAAAACTTGGGCAACATCATAATATGGTGGGAGGAGTCATTTGGTGAATTTTGAGTGAAATCCAATCGCTAGAGGTATGGAATACACCAACCACTCCAATTAGGAACGAACTGCCGTTGAACTTGAATTGTCCAATTTCTCACACCTATTGATTTCAGATCGAGCCCAAAACTTGGGCAACATAATAATATGGTGGTAGGAGTCATTTGGTGAGTTTTGAGTGAAATCCAATCGCTAGAAGTATGGAATACACCAACCACTCCAATTAGGAACGAACTGCCGTTGAACTTGAATGGTCCAATTTGGAACACCTATTGATTTCGGATCGAGTCCAAAACTTGGGAAACATCATAATATGGTGGGAAGAGTCATTTGGTGAGTTTTGAGTGAAATCCAATCGCTAGAAGTATGGAACACACCAACCACTCCAATTAGGAACGAACTGCCGTTGAACTTGAATTGTCCAATTTCTCACACCTATTGATTTCGGATCAGGCCCAAAACTTGGCCAACATCATAATATGGTGGGAGGAGTCATTTGGTGAGTTTTGAGTGAAATCCAATCACTAAAAGTATGGAATACACCAACCACTCCAATTGGGAACGAACTGCCGTTGAACTTGAATTGTCCAATTTGGAACACCTATTGATTTCGGATCGAGCCCAAAACATGGGCAACACCATAATATGGTGGGAGGAGTCATTTGGTGAGTTTTGAGTGAAATCCAATCGCTAGAAGTATGGAATACACCAACCACTCCAATTAGGAACGAACTGCCGTTGAAATTGAATTGTCCAATTTCTCACACGTATTGATTTCGGATCGAGCCCAAAACTAGGGCAACATCATAATATGGTGGGAGGAGTCATTTGGTGAGTTTTGAGTGAAATCCAAACGCTAGAAGTATGGAATACACCAACCACTCCAATTAGGAACGAACTGCCGTTGAACTTGAATTGTCCAATTTCTCACACCTATTGATTTCGGATCGGCCCCAAAACCAGGGCAACATCATAATATGGTGGGAGGAGTCATTTGGTGGGTTTTGAGTGAAATCCAGTGGCTAGAAGTATGGAATACACCAACCACTCCAATTAGGAACGAACTGCCGTTGAACTTGAATTGTCCAATTTGGAACACCTATTGATTTCGGATCGAGCCCAAAACTTGGGCAACATCATAATATGGTGGGAGGAGTCATTTGGTGAGTTTTGAGTGAAATCCAATCGCTAGAAGTATGGAAAACACCAACCACTCCAATTAGGCACAAACTGCCGTTGAACTTGAATTCTCCAATTTCTCACGCCTATTGATTTCGGACCGAGCCCCAAACTTGGGCAACATCATAATATGGTGGGAGGAGTCATTTGGTGAGTTTTGAGTGAAATCCAAACGCTAGAAGTATGGAATACACCAACCACTCCAATTAGGAACGAACTGCCGTTGAACTTGAATGGTCCAACTTGGAACACCTATTGATTTCGGATCGAGTCCAAAACTTGGGAAACATCATAATATGGTGGGAGGAGTCATTTGGTGAGTTTTGAGTGAAATCCAATCGCTAGAAGTATGGAATACACCAACCACTCCAATTAGGAACGAACTGCCGTTGAAATTGAATTGTCCAATTTCTCACACGTATTGATTTCAGATCGAGCCCAAAACTTGGGCAACATCATAATATGGTGGGAGGTGTCATTTGGTGAGTTTTGAGTGAAATCCAATCGCTAGAAGTATGGAATACACCAACCACACCAATTAGGAACGAACTGCCGTTGAACTTGAATTCTCCAATTTCTCACACCAATTGATTTCGGATCGAGCCCAAAACTTGGGCAACATCATAATATGGTGGGAGGACTCATTTGGGGCGGTTTCAGTGAAATCCAATCGCTAGAAGTGTGGAATACACCAACCACTCCAATTAGGAACGAACTGCCGTTGAACTTGAATTGTCCAATTTCTCACACCTATTGATTTCGGATCGAGCCCAAAACTAGGGCAACATCATAATATGGTGGGAGGAGTCATTTGGTGAGTTTTGAGTGAAATCCAATCGCTAGAAGTATGGAATACACCAACCACTCCAATTAGGAATGAACTGCCGTTGAACTTGAATTGTCGAATTTCGAACACCTATTGATTTCGGATCGATCCCAAAACTTGGGCAACATCATAATATGGTGGGATTATTCATTTGTTGAGTTTTGAGTGAAATCCAATTGCTAGAAGTATGGAATACACAAACCACTCCAATTGGGAACGAACTGCCGTTGAACTTGAATTGTCCAATTTGGAACACCTATTGATTTCGGATCGAGCCCAAAACTTGGGAAACACCATAATATGGTGGGAGGAGTCATTTGGTGAGTTTTGAGTGAAATCCAATGGCTAGAAGTATGGAATACACCAACCACTCCAATTAGGAACGACCTGCCGTTGAACTTGAATTGTCCAATTTGGAACACCTATTGATTTCGGATCAAGCCCAAAACTTGGGCAACATCATAATATGGTGGGAGGAGTCATTTGGTGAGTTTTGAGTGAAATCCAATCGCTAGAAGTATGGAATACACCAACCACTCCAATTTGGAACGAACTGGCGTTGAACTGGAATTGTCCAATTTCCCACACCTATTGATTTCGGATCGAGCCGAAAACTGTGCAACATCATAATATGGTGGGATTATTCATTTGGTGAGTTTTGAGTGAAATCCAATCGCTAGAAGTATGGAATACACCAACCACTCCAATTGGGAACGAACTGCCGTTGAACTTGAATTGTCCAATTTCGTACACCTATTGATTTCGGATCGAGCCCAAAACTTGGGCAACACCATAATATGGTGGGAGGAGTCATTTGGTGAGTTTTGAGTGAAATCCAATGGCTAGAAGTATGGAATACACCAACCACTCCAATTAGGAACGAACTGCCGTTGAAATTGAATTGTCCAATTTCTCACACGTATTGATTTCTGATCGAGCCCAAAACTTGGGCAACAACATAATATGGTGGGAGGAGTCATTTGGTGAGTTTTGAGTGAAATGCAATCGCTAGAAGTATGGAATACACCAACCACTCCAATTAGGAACGAACTGCCGTTGAACTTGAATTGTCCAATTTCCCACACCTATTGATTTCGGATCGAGCCCAAAATTGGGCAACATCATAATATGGTGGGATTATTCGTTTGGTGAGTTTTGAGTGAAATCCAATCGCTAGAAGTATGGAATACGCCAACCACTCCAATTAGGAACGAACTGCCGTTGAACTTGAATTGTCCAATTTCTCACACGTATTGATTTCTGATCCAGGCCAAAACTTGGGCAACATCATAATATGGTGGGAGGAGTCATTTGGTGAGTTTTGAGTGAAATCCAATCACTAGAATTATGGAATACACCAACCACTCCAATTAGGAACGAACTGCCGTTGAACTTGAATTGTCCAATTTGGGAACACCTATTGATTTCGGATCGAGCCCAAAACTTGGGTAACATCATAATACGGTGGGAGGAGTCATTAGGTGAGTTTTGAGTGAAATCCAATCGCTATAAGTATGGAATACACTAACCACTCCAATTAGGAACGAACTGCCGTTGAACTTGAATTAACCAATTTCGAACACCTATTGATTTCGGATCGATCCCAAAACTTGGGCAACATCGTAATATGGTGGGAGTAGTCATTTGGTGAGTTTTGAGTGAAAGCCAATCGCTAGAAGTATGGAATACACCAACCACTCCAATTAGGAACGAACTGCCGTTGAACTTGAATTGTCCGATTTGGAACACCTATTGATTTCGGATCGAGCCCAAAACGTGGGCAACATCATAATGTGGTGGGAGGAGTCATTTGGTGAGTTTTGAGTGAAATCCAATCGCTAGAAGTATGGAATACACCAACCATTCCAATTAGGAACGAACTGCCGTTGAACTTGAATTGTCCAATTTGGAACACCTATTGATTTCGGATCGAGCCCAAAACTAGGGCAACATCATAATAAGGTGGGAGGAGTCATTTGGTGAGTTTTGAGTGAAATCCAATCGCTAGAAGTATGGAATACACCATCCACTCCAGTTAGGAACGAACTGCCGTGGAACTTGAATAGTCCAATTTCTCACACCAATTAATTTCGGATCGAGCCCAAAACTTGGGCAACATAATAATATGGTGGGAGGAGTCTTTTGGTGAGTTTTGAGTGAAATCCAAACGCTAGAAGTATGGAATACACCAATTGGGAACGAACTGCCGTTGAACTTGAATTATCCAATTTGGAACACCTATTGATTTCGGATCGAGCCCAAAACTTGGGCAACACCATAATATGGTGGGAGGAGTCATTTGGTGAGTTTTGAGTGAAATCCAATCGCTAGAAGTATGGAATACACCAACCACTCCAATTAGGAACGAACTGCCGTTGAACTTGAATTGTCCAATTTCCCACACCTATTGATTTCGGATCGAGCCCAAAACTAGGGCAACATCATAATATGGTGGGAGGAGTCATTTGGTTAGTTTTGGGTGAAATCCAATCGCTATAAGTATGGAATACAATAACCACTCCAATTAGGAACGAACTGCCGTTGAACTTGAATTGTCCAATTTCTCACACCTATGGATTTCGGATCGAGCTCAAAACTTGGGCAACATCATAATATGGTGGGAGGAGTCATTTGGTGAGTTTTGAGTGAAATCCAATCGCTAGAAGTATGGAATACACCAACCACTCCAATTAGGAATGAACTGCCATTGAACTTGAATTGTCGAATGTCGAACACCTATTGATTTCGGATCGATCCCAAAACTTGGGCAACATCATAATATGGTGGGAGTAGTCATTTGTTGAGTTTTGAGTGAAATCCAATCGCTAGAAGTATGGAATACACCAACCACTCCAATTAGGAACGAACTGCCGTTGAACTTGAATTGTCCAATTTGGAACACCTATTGATTTCGGATCGAGCCCAAAACTTGGGCAACATCATAATATGGTGGGAGGAGTCATTTGGTGAGTTTTGAGTGAAATCCAATCTCTAGAAGTATGGAATACACCAACCACTCCAATTAGGAACGAACTGCCGTTGAACTTGAATTGTCCAATTTCGAACACCTATTGATTTCGGATCGATCCCAAAACTTGGGCAACATCATAATATGGTGGGAGTAGTCATTTGGTGAGTTTTGAGTGAAATCCAATCCCTAGAAGTATGGAATACACCAACCACTCCAATTAGAAACGAACTGCCGCTAAACTTGAATTGTCCAATTTGGAACACCTATTGATTTCGGATTGATCCCAAAACTTGGGCCACATCATAATATGGTGGGAGTCATTTGGTGAGTTTTGAGTGAAATCCAATCGCTAGAAGTATGGAATACACCAACCACTCCAATTAGGAACGAACTGCCGTTGAACTTGAATTGTCCAATTTCTCACACCAATTGATTTAGGATCGAGCCCAAAACTAGGGCAACATGATAATATGGTGGGAGGAGTCATTTGGTGAGTTTTGAGTGAAATCCAATTGCTAGAAGTATGGAATACACCAACCACTCCAATTAGGAACGAACTGCTGTTGAACTTGAATTGTCCAATTTGGAACACCTATTGATATTGGATCGAGCCCAAAACTTGGGCAACACCATAATATGGTGGGAGGAGTCATTTGGTGAGTTTTGAGTGAAATCCAATCGCTAGAAGTATGGAATACACCAACCACTCCAATTGGGAACGAACTGCCGTTGAACTTGATTTGTCCAATTTGGAACACCTATTGATTTCGGATCGAGCCCAAAACTTGGGCAACACCATAATATGGTGGGAGGAGTCATTTGGTGAGTTTTGAGTGAAATCCAATTGCTAGAAGTATGGAATACACCAACCACTACAATTAGGAACGAACTGCCGTTGAAATTGAATTGTCCAATTTCCCACACGTATTGATTTCTGATCGAGCCCAAAACCTGGGCAACATCATAATATGGTGGAAGGAGTCATTTGGTGAGTTTTGAGTGAAATCCAATCGCTAGAAGTATGGAATACACCAACCACTCCAATTAGGAACGAACTGCCGTTGAACTTGAATTGTCCAATTTCTCACACCTATTGATTTCGGATCGAGCCCAAAACTTGGGCAACATCATAATATGGTGGGAGGAGTCATTTGGTGAGTTTTGAGTGAAAACCAATCGCTAGAAGTATGGAATACACCAACCACTCCAATTAGTAACGAACTGCCGTTGAACTTGAATTGTCCAATTTCTCACACCTATTGATTTCGGATCGAGCCCAAAACCTGGGCAACATCATAATATGGTGGGAGGAGTCATTTGGTTAGTTTTGAGTGAAATCCAATCGCTAGAAGTATGGAATACACCAACCACTCCAATTAGGAACGAACTGCCGTTGAACTTGAATTGTCCAATTTCTCACACCTATTGATTTGGGATCGAGCCCAAAACTTGGGCAACATCATAATATGGTGGGAGGAGTGATTTGGTGAGTTTTGAGTGAAATCCAATCGCTAGAAGTATGGAAAACACCACCAACTCCAATTAGGAACGAACTGCCGTCGAACTTGAATTGTCCAATTTGGAACACCTATTTGATTTCGGATCGAGCCCAAAACTTGGGCAACATCATAATATGGTGGGAGGAGTCATTTGGTGAGTTTTCAGTGAAATCCAATCGCTAGAAGTATGGAATACACCAACAGCTCCAATTAGGAACGAACTGCCGTTGAACTTGAATTGTCCAATTTCGAACACCTATTGCTTTCGGAACGAGCCCAAAACTTGGGCAACATCATAATATGGTGGGAGGAGTCATTTGGTGAGTTTTGAGGGAAATCCAATCGCTAGAAGTATGGTATACACCAACCACTCCAATTAGGAACGAACTGCCATTGAACTTGAATTGTCCAATTTCGAACACGTATTGATTTCTGATCAAGCCCAAAACTTGGGCAACATCATAATATGGTGGGAGGAGTCATTTGGTGAGTTTTGAGTGAAATCCAATCGCTAGAAGTATGGAATACACCAACCACTCCAATTAGGAACGAACTGCCGTTGAACTTGAATTGTCCAATTTCTCACACCAATTGATTTCGGATCGAGCCCAAAACTTGGGCAACATCATAATATGGTGGGAGGAGTCATTTGGTGAGTTTTCAGTGAAATCCAATTGCTAGAAGTATGGAATACACCAACCACTCCAATTAGGAACGAACTGCCGTTGAACTTGAATTGTCCAGTTTCGAACACCTATTGATTTCGGAACGAGCCCAAAACTTGGGCAACATCATAATATGGTGGGAGGAGTCATTTGGTGAGTTTTGAGTGAAATCCAATCTCTAGAAGTATGGTATACACCAACCACTCCAATTAGGAACGAACTGCCATTGAACTTGAATTGTCCAATTTCGAACACCTATTGATTTCGGATCGAGCCCAAAACTTGGGCAACATCATAATATGGTGGGAGGAGTCATTTGGTGAGTTTTGAGTGAAATCCAATCGCTAGAAGTATGGAATACACCAACCACTCCAATTAGGAACGAACTGCCGTTGAACTTGAATTGTCCAATTTCTCACACCAATTGATTTCGGATCGAGCCCAAAAGTTGGGCAACATCATAATATGGTGGGAGGAGTCATTTGGTGAGTTTTCAGTGAAATCCAATCGCTAGAAGTATGGAATACACCAACCACTCCAATTAGGAACGAACTGCCGTAGAACTTGAATTGTCCAATTTGTAACACCTATTCATTTCGGATCGAGCCCAAAACTTGGGCAACATCATAATATGGTGGGAGGAGTCATTTGGTGAGTTTTGAGTGAAATCCAATCGCTAGAAGTATGGAATACACCAACCACTCCAATTGGGAACGAACTGCCGTTGAACTTGAATTGTCCAATTTGGAACACCTATTGATTTCGCATCGAGCCCAAAACTTGGGCAACACCATAATATGGTGGGAGGAGTCATTTGGTGAGTTTTGAGTGAAATCCAATCGCTAGAAGTATGGAATACACCAACCACTCCAATTAGGAACGAACTGGCGTTGAAATTGAATTGTCCAATTTCTCACACGTATTGATTTCTGATCAAGCCCAAAACTTGGGCAACATCATAATATGGTGGGAGGAGTCATTTGGTGAGTTTTGAGTGAAATCCAATCGCTAGAAGTATGGAATACACCAACCACTCCAATTAGGAACGAACTGCCGTTGAACTTGAATTGTCCAATTTCTCACACCAATTGATTTCGGATCGAGCCCAAAACTTGGGCAACATCATAATATGGTGGGAGGAGTCATTTGGTGAGTTTTCAGTGAAATCCAATCGCTAGAAGTATGGAATACACCAACCACTCCAATTAGGAACGAACTGCCGTTGAACTTGAATTGTCCAATTTCTCACACCAATTGATTTCGGATCGAGCCCAAAACTTGGGCAACATCATAATATGGTGGGAGGAGTCATTTGGTGAGTTTTGAGTGAAATCCAATCGCTAGAAGTATGGAATACACCAACCACTCCAATTAGGAACGAACTGCCGTTGAACTTGAATTGTCCAATTTCTCACACGTATTGATTTTTGATCGAGCCCAAAACTTGGGCAACATCATAATATGGTGGGATGAGTCATTTGGTGAGTTTTGAGTGAAATCCAATCGCTAGAAGTATGGAATACACCAACCACTCCAATTAGGAACGAACTGCTTTTGAACTTGAATTGTCCAATTTGGAACACCTATTGATTTCGGATCGAGCCCAAAACTTGGGCAACATCATAATATGGTGGGAGGAGTCATTTGGTGAGTTTTGAGTGAAATCCAATCGCTAGAAGTATGGAATACACCAACCACTCCAATTGGGAACGAACTGCTGTTGAACTTGAATTGTCCAATTTGGAACACCTATTGATTTCGGATCGAGCCCAAAACTTGCGCGACACCATAATATGGTGGGAGGAGTCATTTGGTGAGTTTTGAGTGAAATCCAATCGCTGGAAGTATGGAATACACCAACCACTCCAATTAGGAACGAACTGCCGTTGAAATTGAATTGTCCAATTTCTCACACGTATTGATTTTTGATCGAGCCCAAAACTTGGGCAACATCATAATATGGTGGGAGGAGTCATTCGGTGAGTTTTGAGTGAAATCCAATCGCTAGAAGTATGGAATACACCAACCACTCCAATTAAGAACGAACTGCCGTTGAACTTGAATTGTCCAATTTCTCACACCAATTGATTTCGGATCGAGCCCAAAACTTGGGCAACAACATAATATGGTGGGAGGAGTCATTTGGTGAGTTTTCAGTGAAATCCAATCGCTAGAAGTATGGAATACACCAACCACTCCAATTAGGAACGAACTGCCGTTGAACTTGAATTGTCAAATTTGGAACACCTATTGATTTCGGATCGAGCCCAAAACTCGGGCAACATCATAATATGGTGGGAGGAGTCATTTGGTGTGTTTTGAGTGAAATCCAATTGCTAGAACTATGGAATACACCAACCATTCCAATTAGGAACGAACTGCCGCTGAACTTGAATTGTCCAATTTCTCACACCAATTAGAAACGAACTGCCGTTGAACTTGAATTGTCCAATTTGGAACACCAATTGATTTCGGATCGAGCCCAAAACTTCGGCAACATCATAATATGGTGGGAGGAGTCATTTGGTGAGTTTTGAGTGAAATCCAATCACTAGAAGTATGGAATACACCAACCACTCCAATTAGGAACGAACTGCCGTTGAACTTGAATTGTCCAATTTGGAACACCTATTGATTTCGGATCGAGGCGAAAACTTGGGCAACATCATAATATGGTGGGAGGAGTCATTTGGTGAGTTTTGAGTGAAATCCAATCGCTAGAAGTATGGTATACACCAACCACTCCAATTAGGAACGAACTGCCATTGAACTTGAATTGTCCAATTTCGAACACGTATTGATTTCTGATCAAGCCCAAAACTTGGGCAACATCATAATATGGTGGGAGGAGTCATTTGGTGAGTTTTGAGTGAAATCCAATCGCTAGAAGTATGGAATACACCAACCACTCCAATTAGGAACGAACTGCCGTTGAACTTGAATTGTCCAATTTCTCACACCAATTGATTTCGGATCAAGCCCAAAACTTGGGCAACATCATAATATGGTGGGAGGAGTCATTTGGTGAGTTTTCAGTGAAATCCAATCGCTAGAAGTATGGAATACACCAACCACTCCAATTAGGAACGAACTGCCGTTGAACTTGAATTGTCCAGTTTCGAACACCTATTGATTTCGGAACGAGCCCAAAACTTGGGCAACATCATAATACGGTGGGAGGAGTCATTTGGTGAGTTTTGAGTGAAATCCAATAGCTCGAAGTATGGAATACACCAACCACTCCAATTAGGAACGAACTGCCGTTGAACTTGAAATGTCCAATTTGGAACACCTATTGATTTCGGATCGAGCCCAAAACTTGGGCCACATCATAATATGGTGGGAGTCATTTGGTGAGTTTTGAGTGAAATCCAATCGCTAGAAGTATGGAATACACCAACCACTCCAATTAGGAACCAACTGCCGTTGAACTTGAATTGTCCAATTTGGAACACCTATTGATTTCGGATCGAGGCGAAAACTTGGGCAACATCATAATATGGTGGGAGGAGTCATTTGGTGAGTTTTGAGTGAAATCCAATCGCTAGAAGTATGGAATACACCAACCACTCCAATTAGGAATGAACTGCCGTTGAACTTGAATTGTCCAATTTCTCACACCTATTGACTTCGGATCGAGCCCCAAACTTGGGCAACATCATAATATGGTGGGAGGAGTCATTTGGTGAGTTTTGAGTGAAATCCAATCGCTAGAAGTGTGGAATACAACAACCACTCCAATTAGGAACGAACTGCCGTTGAACTTGAATTGTCCAATTTGGAACAGCTATTGATTTCGGATCGAGCCCAAAACTAGGGCAACATCATAATATGGTGGGAGGAGTCATTTGGTGAATTTTGAGTGAAATCCAATCGCTAGAAGTATGGAATACACCAACCACTCCAATTAGGAACGAACTGCCGTTGAAATTGAATTGTCCAATTTCTCACACGTATTGATTTCTGATCGTGCCCAAAACTTGGGCAACATCATAATATGGTGGGAGGAGTCATTTGGTGAGTTTTGAGTGAAATCCAATCGCTAGAAGTATGGAATACACCAACCACTCCAATTAGGAACGAACTGCCGTTGAACTTGAATAGTCCAATTTAGAACACCTATTGATTTCGGATCGAGCCCAAAACTTGGGCAACATCATAATATGGTGGGAGGAGTCATTTGGTGAGTTTTGAGTGAAATCCAATCACTAGAAGTATGGAATACACCAACCACTCCAATTAGGAACGAACTGCCGTTGAACTTGAATTGTCGAATTTCCCACAACAATTGATTTCGGATCGAGCCCCAAACTTGGGCAACATCATAATATGGTGGGAGGAGTCATTTGGTGAGTTTTGAGTGAAATCCAATCGCTAGAAGTATGGAATACACCAACCACTCCAATTAGGAACGAAATGCCGTTGAAATTGAATTGACCAATCTCTCACACCTATTGATTTCGGATCGAGCCCAAAACTTGGCCAACATCATAATATGGTGGGAGGAGTCATTTGGTGAGTTTTGAGTGAAATCCAATCGCTAGAAGTATGGAATACACCAACCACTCCAATTAGGAACGAACTGCCGTTGAACTTGAATTGTCCAATTTCTCACACCTATTGATTTCGGATCGAGCCCAAAACTTGGGCAACATCATAATATGTTGGGAGGAGTGATTTGGTGAGTTTTGAGTGAAATCCAATCACTAGAAGTATGGAATACACCAACCACTCCAATTAGGAACGAACTGCCGTTGAACTTGAATTGTCCAATTTCTCACACCTATTGATTTCGGATCGAGCCCCAAACTTGGCAACAACATAATATGGTGGGAGGACTCATTTGGTGAGTTTTGAGTGAAATCCAATCGCTAGAAGTATGGAATACACTAACCACTCCAATTAGGAACGAACTGCTGTTGAACTTGAATTGTCCAATTTGTCACACCTATCGATTTCGGATCGAGCCCCAAACTTGGGCAACATCATAATATAGTGGGAGGAGTCATTTGGTGAGTTTTGAGTGAAATCAAGTCGCTAGAAGTATGGAAAACACCAACAACTCCAATTAGGAACGAACTGCCGTTGAACTTGAATTGTCCAATTTGGAACACCAATTGATTTCGGATCGTGCCCAAAACTAGGGCAACATCATAATATGGTGGGAGAAGTCATTTGGCGAGTTTTGAGTGAAATCCAATCGCTAGAAGTATGGAATACACCAACCATTCCAATTAGGAACGAACTACCGTTGAACTTGAATTGTCCAATTTCTCACACCAACTGATTTCGGATCGAGCCCAAAACTTGGGCAACATCATAATATGGTGGGAGGAGTCATTTGGTGAGTTTTCAGTGAAATCCAATAGCTAGAAGTATGGAATACACCAACCACTCCAATTAGGAACGAACTGCCGTTGAACTTGAATTGTCCAATTTGGAACCCCTATTGATTTCGGATCTAGCGCAAAACTTGGGCAACATCATAATATGGTGGGAGGAGTCATTTGGTGAGTTTTGAGTGAAATCCAATCGCTAGAAGTATGGAATACACCAACCACTCCAATTAGGAACGAACTGCCGTCGAACTTGAATTGTCCAATTTCGCACACCTATTGATTTCGGATCGAGCCCAAAACTTGGGCAACATCATAATACGGTGGGAGGAGTCATTTGGTGAGTTTTTGAGTGAAATCCAATCGCTAGAAGTATGGAAAACACCAACCACTCCAATTAGGAATGAAATGCCGTTGAAATTGAATTGACCAATTTCTCACACCTATTGATTTCGGATCGAACCCAAAACTTGGGCAACATCATAATATGGTGGGAGGAGTCATTTGGTGAGTTTTGAGGGAAATCCAATCGCTAGAGGTATGGAATACACCAACCACTCCAATTAGGAACGAACTGCCGTTGAACTTGAATTGTCCAATTTCGAACACCCATTGATTTCGGATCGAGACCAAAACTTGGGCAACATCATAATATGGTGGGAGGAGTCCTTTGGTGAGTTTTGAGTGAAATCCAATCGCTAGAACTATGGAATACACCAACCACTCCAATTAGGATCGAACTGCCGTTGAACTTGAATTGTCCAATTTCGAACACCCATTGATTTCGGATCGAGCGCCAAACTTGGGCAACATCATAATATGGTGGGAGGAGTCATTTGGTGAGTTTTGAGTGAAATCCAATCACTAGAAGTATGGAATACACTAACCACTCCAATTAGGAACGAACTGCCGTTGAACTTGAATTGTCCAATTTCTCACACCTATTGATTTCGGGTCGAGCCCAAAACTTGGGCAACAACATAATATGGTGGGAGGAGTCATTTGGTGAGTTTTGAGTGAAATCCAATCACTAGAAGTATGGAATACACTAACCACTCCAATTAGGAACGAACTGCCGTTGAACTTGAATTGTCCAATTTCTCATACCTATTGATTTCGGATCGAGCGCCAAACTTGGGCAACATCATAATATGGAGGGAGGATTCATTTGGTGAGTTTTGAGTGAAATCCAATGGCTAGAAGTATGGAATACACCAACCACTCCAATTAGGAACGAACTGCCGTTGAACTTGAATTGTCCAATTTGGAACACCTATTGATTTCGGATCGAGCCCAAAACTTGGGCAACATCATAATATGGTGGAAGGAGTCATTTGGTGAGTTTTGAGTGAAATCCAATCGGTAGAAGTATGGAATACACCAACCACCCCAATTAGGAACGAACTGCCGTTGAACTTGAATTGTCCAATTTCTCACACCTATTGATTTCGGATCGAGCCCAAAACTTGGGCAACAACATAATACGGTGGGAGGAGTCATTTGGTGAGTTTTGAGTGAAATCCAATCGCTAGAAGTATGGAAAACACCAACCACCCCAATTAGGAACGAACTGCCGTTGAACTTGAATTGTCCAATTTCTCACACCAATTGATTTCGGATCGCGCCCAAAACTAGGGCAACATCATAATATGGTGGGAGAAGTCATTTGGCGAGTTTTGAGTGAAATCCAATCGCTAGAAGTATGGAATACACCAACCACTCCAATTAGGAACGAACTGCCGTTGAACTTGAATTGTCCAATTTCGAACACCTATTGATTTCGGATCGAGCCCAAAACTTGGGCAACATCATCATACGGTGGGAGGAGTCATTTGGTGAGTTTTGAGTGAAATCCAATCGCTAGAAGTACGGAAAACACCAACAACTCCAATTAGGAACGAACTGCCGTTGAACTTGAATTGTCCAATTTCTCACACCTATTGATTTCGGATCGAGCCCAAAACTTGGGCAACAACATAATATGGTGGGAGGAGTCATTTGGTGAGTTTTGAGTGAAATCCAATCGCTAGAAGTATGGAATACACTAACCACTCCAATTAGGAACGAACTGCCGTTGAGCTTGAATTGTCCAATTTCTCACACTAATTGATTTCGGATCGAGCGCAAAACTTGGGCAACATCATAATATGGTGGGAGGAGTGATTTGGTGAGTTTTGAGTGAAATCCAATCGCTAGAAGTATGGAATACAACAACCACTCCAATTAGGAACGAACTGCCGTTGAACTTGAATTGTCCAATTTCGAACACCCATTGATTTCGGAACGCGCCCAAAACTTGGGCAACGTCACAATATGGTGGGAGGAGTCATTTGGTGAGTTTTGAATGAAATCCAATCGCTAGAAGTATGGAATACATCAACCACTCCAATTAGGAACGAACTGCCGTTGAAAATGAATTGTCCAATTTCTCACACGTATTGATTTCTGATCGTGCCCAAAACTTGGGCAACATCATAATATGGTGGGAGGAGTCATTTGGTGAGTTTTGAGTGAAATCCAATCACTAGAAGTATGGAATACACCAACCACTCCAATTAGGAACGAACTGCCGTTGAACTTGAATTGTCCAATTTCTCACACCTATTGATTTCGGATCAATCCCAAAACTTGGGCAACATCATAATATGGTGGGAGGAGTCGTTTGGTGAGTTTTGAGTGAAATCCAATCGCTAGAAGAATGGAATACACCAACCACTCCAATTAGGAACGAACTGCCGTTGAACTTGAATTGTCCAATTTCGAACACCTATTGATTTCGGATCGAGCCCAAAACTTCGGCAACATCATAATGTGGTGGGAGGAGTCATTTGGTGAGTTTTGAGTGAAATCCAATCGCTAGAAGTATGGCATACACCAAATACTCCAATTAGGAATGAACTGCCGTTGAACTTGAATTGCCCAATTTGGAACACCTATTGATTTCGGATCGAGCCCAAAACTTGGGTAACATCATAACACGGTGGGAGGAGTCATTAGGTGAGTTTTGAGTGAAATCCAATTGCTAGAAGTATGGAATACACTAACCACCCCAGTTAGGAACGAACTGCCGTTGAACTTGAATTGTCCAATTTCTCACACCTATTGATTTCGGATCGAGCCCAAAACTTGGGCAACAACATAATATGGTGGGAGGAGTCATTTGGTGAGTTTTGTGTGAAATCCAATCGCTAGAAGTATGGAATACACTAACCACTCCAATTAGGAGCGAACTGCCGTTGAACTTGAATTGTCCAATTTCTCACACCTATTGATTTCGGATCGAGCCCAAAACTTGGGCAACATCATAGTATGGTGGGAGGAGTCATTTGGTTAGTTTTGAATGAAATCCAATCGCTAGAAGTATGGAATACACCAACCACTCCAATTAGGAACGAACTGCCGTTGAACTTGAATTGTCCAATTTGGAACACCTATTGATTTCGGATAGAGCCCAAAACTTGGAAAACATCATAATACGGTGGGAGGAGTCATTTGGGGAGTTTTGAGTGAAATCCAATTGCTAGAAGTATGGAAAACATCAACTACTCCAATTAGGAACGAACTGCCGTTGAACTTGAATTGTCCAATTTGGAACACCTATTGATTTCGGATCGAGCCCAAAACTTGGGCAACATCATAATATGGTGGGAGGAGTCATTTGGTGAGTTTTGAGTGAAATCCAATCGCTAGAAGTATGGAATACACCAACCACTCCAATTAGGAACGAACTGCCGTTGAAATTGAATTGTCCAATTTCTCACACGTATTGATTTCTGATCGTGCCCAAAACTTGGGCAACATCATAATATGGTGGGAGGAGTCATTTGGTGAGTTTTGAGTGAAATCCAATCACTAGAACTATGGAATACACCAACCACTCCAATTAGGAACGAACTGCCGTCGAACTTGAATTGTCCAATTTCGCACACCTGTTGATTTCGGATCGAGCCCAAAACTTGGGCCACATCATAATATGGTGGGAGGAGTCATTTGGTTAGTTTTGAGTGAAATCCAATCGCTAGAAGTATGGAATACACCAAACACTCCAATTAGGAACGAACTGCCGTTGAACTTGAATTGTCCAATTTCTCACACCTATTGATTTCGGATCGAGCCCAAAACTTGGGCAACATCATAATATGGTGGGATGAGTCATTTGGTTAGTTTTGAGTGAAATCCAATCGCTAGAAGTATGGAATACACCAACCACTCCCATTAGGAACGAACTGCCGTTGAACTTGAATTGTCCAATTTCTCACACCTATTGATTTCGGATCGAGCCCAAAACTTGGACAACATCATAATATGGTGGGAGGAGTCATTTGGTGAGTTTTGAGTGAAATCCAATCGCTAGAAGTATGGAATACACCAACCACTCCAATTAGGAACGAAATGCCGTTGAACTTGAATTGTCCAATTTGGAACACCTATTGATTTCGGATCGAGCCCCAAACTTGGGCAACATCATAATATGGTGGGAGGAGTCATTTGGTGAGTTTTTAGAGAAATCCAATCGCTAGAAGTATGAAATACACCAACCACTCCAATTAGGAACGAACTGCCGTAGAACTTGAATTGTCCAATTTCGAACACCTATTGATTTCGGATCGAGCCCAAAACATGGGCAACATCATAATATGGTGGGAGGAGTCATTTGGTGAGTTTTGAGTGAAATCCAATGATAAGTTCATAATTTCACACATTTGCATGCCTTCGTTACTTAGTAATTTTGTTTAGTTTCTCTTTATTTCAAGTCACTTACCTATGTTTGTGTGTTCTATAGGTTGAAGGCAGCAAGAGATTGCTTTTGAAGCAAAATGGTGCAAAACGTGCAAAAACTGGATATTGAGTTAGAAGTTCATTTCGGACTTATCTTCTTCATCCGAGCTTGGATTGGGCCAATACTTGTGTGGTTGGATCAGAGACATTCTGAACTTCAAAATGGATATCTTAAAGTCATATTTGGATTCAGCCAAACCCAATCCGTGAGCCCATCAAAATACACATCATGCTGACATGAGGATGAGCTGATGGATGCTTGGTCATGGTGAGCTAGGCATGAGCTATTGGTTTCTGGATGGATGCTTGATCATGCTGACATGAAGATGACCTATGGCTGCTGGTGGGATTTATTAGTGCAGCAACCAATTCTGATTATCTAAATACAAGTGTTGTATGCATTAGTCATATTCAATTCAGAATTCCCCTTTCCTTCTCCCTATAAATACCACTTCCATTCCACATCCCAGACACAATTCACTTCATCCATTACTTCCATACACACATTCAGATTCACCACAAAGAGAGAGAGAGAGCTAGCTGCAAAGGAGGGAGAGCTGGGAGCTGTCCTGGAAACTACCTTGCTGCCACCAGCTAGTTCTTCTATTCTCTTTATTCTACCTATGTATTTCTTATCTTCTGT